>NC_142085.1:84101152-84705079 GCF_054644295.1 Miniopterus natalensis | reverse complement strand
GGGCTGGTGGGGGAGGAGAGGATTGTGTTTGCACCTAGCATCTGAAATGCAAATAAATATATATTAATTAATCTGAAATTATTTATTTCTTCATCTAGAGACACCTTTGAATCAGTTAACAATCTGTTTTCTCACCTAAGGTCACAGTTTTTCCAGAGTGGAAGCACAAGGCGGTGGCAGGACTTGCCAAAGATAAAGGGACCTCCCCTCACTGCAGGACAGGGCCCGCATTGGGGCAGCCCAGCCAGCATTGTCCTAGCGCTGCCTACAGTAAACGTTAAGAATTTAGACATTTTAATCTTGATCCTATGTTTCTGTATTTTGATTTTCATTAATTTCCCACTAAATATTTAGTTTAAAAACTTGAAATTGACTCTGCCTTCCCTATCTGAAGGCGTATAGGGGAATCAGTATCCTGTGGCCAAACGCAGGGCCTGGTGGGCCCGAGCTTGGTGCAGATACACAGGATTGCGACATGAAATATGGGACTTAGGACACTGTCATCATCAGTGGTGGGTACCGGCCCCTTCCCATCTGTGATCCTTGCCCCAAAGGAAATTGGCTTAGGCTTTATCCCTTGCTCTTCACTTTGCCTTATGCTTTAAATAATAATTTTGTTTGAAGTAAAGACCTTGTCATTTGAGCTCCACACTGGGCATCTGAGGCACTTGTAACTCCCAGTTTATTCATATTAATGAAAAAGCTGTCATTAGAGAAAACCCTTGGTTTGCAATATGTAGAAATCTTCCGATGCCTGAGGATTCCCACTCTCAGAACCTCACCTCTGTACTTTTCATGGGCACTCTCTTTCCCTGTGGAAAGGTCACATGCACAAGAATGCTTTGTCCCCTGTCCCACAGACGTGTCCTATAAATATTTACTGAACACTGACTATTAAGTGCTTAGGGTAAAAGCAAAAACACTCACTGCTTCTGTTCCCCTGAGGCTTTCAGGCTGATGTGACAGCTGTGAGTCAAATAACCAAAAAACTTGATGCTCCTGCTGTCACTGACCCAGGCGAGGTCCCCACACTCTACTCAGCTTCTCCAGCTCTAAGATGAGCTGGTCATGCTCCAAGGGCTTGTTTTTATGATCAAAATAAAATCAGATGAACTTTGTATAGAATATACAAAGGTACGTGGTGTGATGACTGGCAGAGGGCGGGTTAGCTCCCTTGGTAACATCAGAGGCATGCCGAGAAGCGGCCAAGGCCACCTCGCGAGCTGGCAGGCACGGGCCCAGGTGAGGCTGCGGCTCCCAGGGCTTTCTGGCCGCTGGCTCTTTGACACGTGTGCACACACAGTGACACACTGTCCTGGGACTTGTTTGCTTACGTAATAGTACAGAAACACGTTAGTGACTGGAACAGGGATCGGGCTTCGCAGGGGCTGGATTTAACTCAAAATATCTTCCCTTAATAGATGCAATGGTATGGGCAAGTAATAAAGGGAAATGTTTCAAATACTGAACAGAACAGGCCTTTCTAACCCCTTAAAACGTTTTGGAGGCATAATTTACAGAGCGTTAATTTAAAATACCATCTATCTATTCCTTAGATTCTTTGAGACATTTTTGTGGCATTGCTTTGTTTATGTAAGGTAAATAAAAATAGATGCTTAAAAGTAATTTAAATATGATTTTCACAGTTTAATTGGATAAGTTATTTTTATATTTAGAAATCCCTATATCAATTTATTGATAATGTAAAAATAAAGAAAATAAGGAGATATTGGATTAGGGGATGGGGTTCATCAAGAAGGGGACAAAGAGCACATTTTTAAGGGAAGATAATGAGTGTTTTTTTTACATATTTAGGAAACTGTGTTACGTAGAAATGGGGGATGGCCAGTGGGCCATTGGATGGATATCTCTGGAGCTCAGAATGTAACTCTGGCTTGAAATGTAGTTGGGGGGCTTATTGAGACTGGTGATAAATAAGATGTCACATGAGAAAGTAAGAGCATGACCAGGACCCCCCAAAATACCAATATTTAAGAGATGAAAGGAGACAAGAGGGGCAGGAAGTCTGGAGACCACAGGGAGGTGGGGAGAAGACTGGGAGAGCGTGGATTCCTGAGAGCCCAGCAAGGGGCAAGGAGACGGGCGCTCGTGCTGCGGGGGGCGGGGGTTAGTGACGGGGGTGGGAAGTACCCACTGAGCTCAGCGTGAGGAGCTGCCCGCCAGCTCTGAGGGGGACCCCGCAGCCACGGGCCTGAGGCCACTTGCAGCTCTTTGGGAAACAAGTATGTGGTGAGAACTGGAGCGAAAAGAGCAAATTCTTTCAAGAAGTTTGACTGAAGGGAAGGTTAAAAAACGAGCAGTGAGAGAACCTGGCTTTAGCAGGAGTTTATTTTAGAGGTAAGTGGGATTTAAAAATGGTTGTGCACTGAGAGGAAAGAGTAGAAAGGGATACATAATGTCTAATAAACATTAGTTTTTCATTTTTGCAAATCATATTATTTGCAGAAAGCAACAGTACATTGTAGCAAACATTAACTTTCCCCATATGTCCCTTTTCAAACTTTCCTCATCGAAGATGACTTGACGTACTTGTAAGGCACTTCCTTATTTTTTTAAAAAAATAAACGTACATGTTTACACTTTTAAAATGAGAACTATGGAGAATCACGTAGCCCATCTCTAATGGACTGTCCTTGTGTCCCTGAGTCACAGATATCCCAACTAACCTTAAATTGAAAATATTCTCACCCTATAAAACTGACAACAAATTAGAACATTCCAAAGTATTACCACCTTATGAATAATCTAGAAATTACAAGTGCATATTACCTTCCCAATGTATTACAATAGGGTCTGGTATATTTATAATTCTTTTAGTAATGTCTTTTTTCAGAATGTCTGAAATTCAGCTAAAGTATGCCTTGCTCTTTGTCAGGTATGAAAGTCACTGATTTGGGAAGGAAAGTTGACTTCTGGATAAGTTTTGGAAAAAGAATGAATTAAGTGGTAAATTTTTAAATTTGTGGACCTCATGATAATATTTTAGAAAGGACTATAAGCACATTCATCGTACCTTTTGGCCCCTCCTCATTTCTTCCCACAATTCACTACCCTTTCTTTTCATGCCTCTCCCCTAAAAATTGCTGAAGCTCCTGGAGAGCTCTTTATATACTTAAGAAGTAGCGATTTTCCAGGAACCATGGGGCCTTTCCTTTTTCATTGGAGGGATCTTATGAGAAGTGTTTTGTTTGCTTGCTTGTGGTTCTATTTGCCCATGAGTTGATGTGAGAGTGGTGAGTTCGGAAGAGTAACTCAGGATCTAACAGTCTAATGGTGTAGTACTTAGCACACAGATGGAGCTCAATGCTGTCAGCAGACATTAATTTTCACTCACTGATTTCAGAGAGTGTCTGAAGTAAAGAACAGGGTTTAGAGACATGGCACGTGCATATCCAGATTCTTCTCACATTATTACATTAGTGATGCTAATAGAGTATATTATTAATAATGTCAATATAATAATACATTATTAAATGTAGATCTGCAAAAGATCTACATACTAATTTGGGTGATTTTCATTATAATTTGGTGAAAGAGATGACTTGGGAGGGGGTGAGATTAAGGGTAACAAGTAGAAGATAAAGTTCTGCACAAGTGCTATGGGCTGAATTGTGCCCCCCCCCCCAAATTTACATATTGAGGACCTAGCCCCTCTCTCAGAATGTGACTGTGTTTGGAGATAGGGCCTTTAAAGGGATTACTGAGTTAAAATGGGGATGTGAGGATGTGCCTTAAACCAAACCTGGATCTTAGACTTGAGCTTCTAGAACTGTGGGAAAATAAACTTATGTAGTTTAAGCCACCCAGCCAGTGTTTTTTGTTATGGCAGCCCCAGAAAACTACATGAGCACCCATGTAAAATAACATACACAGAGGGACATAAATACAAATGTGACTTTTATAGAGTGTCTGCAGGAGGAGGGAACAGTGAGATGTAGAAATAAAGTGAGCTTTGAGGGCTTACACAAACCTAGTTCTGAAAACAGTCTGACATTTGCCTTGCATTCTTGGACTCAAACCCAAGCATATATTTTTAACTCCAAAATGTTATAGTTTTAAGAACTTTAAGGAAACAGGTTTGGATGAAAAGGTGAGAAAGGAGATTCTGGGTAAGAAGCGCAGTGTATATGAGAGTATTAAGAAATAGTGAGGAAAGAGGCATGGGTGAGGCCAATTTGACTGCCCTGGAGAGCTTGCTAGAGTTAGAGGCAGGAGCCGGCAGAGAGAGAAGGAAGCTGGGGATGGTTTCACCTGCTGAAAAGGAGTGCTAGAGACAGAGAACTATGGCAGATTTTGTTAAACCAGCGAGATGTAATTTTTGTGAGAAAGTGTTCTGATAATTATGTGTGGGATGGATAGGTGCAGAAAGAGGCAGAGGCAGAAATGAAGGGAGAAGGGAGGTGGTGGTGGAAATAAAAAACGCCTGGTGAAGAAAGCACTGCAGATGTTGCTAAGAGGTGGGTGTTGTAGGTGAAGGCGGCAGGAGCCCAAGTAACTGACAGGCAAGTGTGCTGAACCAGGCTACTCGGTAGCAGCTGGTTTTTTCTCCTAGGAAAGCCACCAGACTGGGCCAAGGTTGAGATGGGGAGGCTGAGTGGACAGCCAGGGGGCACCAGTCCTCTCATTTATTTTCTTATAATTTAAAATAGACTAATTTAGACATAGACAGATGGACTGTCTCGAAATGCAGGCGAAGATTTTTTCTTTTCCGAGTTGAAGATCAGTGGGGATTTTCCCAGGTTAAGGTTATCAACTGAGTATGGCGCTAGGTGGTCAGCAGAGAGCCATTGGTAGGTGACTGTCTATGGATTTGGTCACTTTGGCCTCTTGGTTTTTCAGGATTTCTGGCTGCCAATTCAAATTTTTACTATATCAGGTAAGGGGTCTTCTAATATAAGCAAACTTTCATTTAAGATATCCAAATAGCAATTCACTCTTTCATTCATTTATGAAATGCTTGCTAATGTCCTGAGGGTTGGAAATGCAAAGATAAATGAGATGCCAATCCTCCCCTCAAGAAACTCCTGGTCTGGAGGCTGACAGATGTGAACACGAACGTGTTCATGAGACAGTGTGACCGTGCCATCCTTATACAGCTCCATTCACAAATTATTAAGCATCTACTCAGTGCCTGCCATGGAAACGATGTCATTTAATCCTTACACACACCCTGGTCCTAAGTTACGTTCACTTTACAGATGAGAAAGCTGAGACTTGCTAGAACAATGGCTAGTTGGAGGCAGAAGCAGGATTTCAATAGGTGTCCACAGTCCTTCCACCACATCGTGTGGTTACGACTAAATGAGACAAATAAAGCGCGAGGGAAAGAGGAAGTGGGTACGCTTGGCTTTGCTGCCTCTATGAAAATGAGTGTATGACTCAGAGATTTCTGACAGTGGGACCTAGTGGTTTGGGTAGTCAGGTCTGTAAATATTTCAGTTACTAGATTCAGGAGATTTAAACTCAACAACAGAGCTTGCTGTTGGCCAAAACCTGGGATAAACATTTCTTTGAGTTGGTATGTAGACGCACCTATGAGAGCAGAGAAGCCTCTCTGGAGAATTTCCACAGAAAAACAAGTATAGCTGGATCTCATTCATTTGGAAGTTGCCTGCACTGTAAACTCACACATTTAGCACATAACAGAATCAGCAAATAAGTGAAGTTCTATGGACACTCAAAAGATGTCATGAACAACAAATGATAAAGGTCATGCATTGTACCATTTAGGCCATTCAAAATGCCTTCAAGCCCTCAGTCTATTCATTATTTTATATTTGGCTTCCAAATCTATTGCAGGATAAAAGAAACTCATTGTTAGGATTACTGAAAACAGTGGGAAGTGGTGTCTGATGAGAAAAGATTGAACAAAAAATAAAAACGTAGCCGTAGGAACTCAAAGGCGTCAGCATCAGCTCCTGTCAGGCTCAAATACTCTCAGTGCATCTTGGCCTTACCCTTGTAACACACCCATGCAAGAGAGCAGATGTTTTCAGTGTTGGCCCAGAGTCATCCATATAAGATGAAACTAATTTCAGGGAACTTTTCTAAGTATGTAGGAGGTAGATAGTGTATTTATCATGCATTCGGTTGTGTAAAATAGCTACATGAAAGAAGTGTCATTGCTTAAAGGGGTAAGAACTCAGTCACCTGGAAAACGTAGTAGTTATACAAAGTGGTATATAGTCGAGGGTTGTGGATGGTCTGGTGACTTTTCCTTTAATCACGACCTCCAGTTTCCAATTACAGCTTTCATGGGAGGAGAGGCAGGTGGCCCAGGGATGGCGTCCTCCTGTTGGCCTGAAGGAGAGAGAGGAGGGGCTCCACCACCCAGGATCCACTGTCCCTCCTTGCTCCCTACAGCTTCCCACTGTAGTCACAGGTGCTTAGAGAAAATCTCCCCAGTCAGTCTTTGCTTCTTCTCCTGGAACTTGGGAAGCAGGAACAGGGGCCCTTCTTGGGGTGGTCTCACCATATGCATGCTGTACCCCCAACACACCCACACAAACACGCACACTCCTTTGTACCAGTTCCTATTCGCAAATATAACAGAAATAACTAGAAATACATGTTCAGCGTGTGGGAAGTAATTATACGGACAGCCTTTTGTTCTACTTCCTTTTTCTTGCCCTATCCCAACTGTGTTAAAAGTGACAAAGTGTCTGACAAAAACTTAAAAGAAGCCCAACACAACAGGGGAGAAAATAGATGAAAGAAAGGGGCTTGGATAATTTGTAAAACAGATAATGAGTTTTTACACGACTGAGTCTTGAACCAAACTACACTAAGTCTGGAGGCAGATGTCGGGGTGAGGATTTGGAGAAGAGCTGACGTAGGATCGGAGCCAGCAGATGTCAGAAAAAATAAGGAAGGTTGAAGGAGATCACCCAGAATGGCTTTGTTCTCTTTCAGTGATAGAGGTGCAGACCCACAGTTTTTTTGTTCTTTAAAATTTGTATTGGATTTATTGGGGTGACCTTGGTTAATAAAATTATATAGGTTTCAGGTGTACAGTTCTATAATATATCATCTGTTTTATTGTATTGTGTGTTCACCACCCCAATTCAAGTTTCTTTCCGTCGCCATTTATTCCCCCTTTACTCTCTCCTACCTCCTCCCACCCCCCCTTTCCCTCTGGTAATCACCATATGATCTCACTTATATATGAAATCTAATGAACAAATAAAGTAGCAAACAAAACAGGAACAGACTCATAGATACCAAGACAGACTGACAGCTGTCAGAGGGAGGGCTGTTGGGGGCTGGGTGAAAAAGGTGAAGGGATTAAGCAAAGGAAAAAAACCTCATAGACCCAAAGTTTCACACAGCTGTTAAATGCCTTTTCAGAAGTACAAACACAGACTTAAGAAATAGACTTATTGCGTGTGAATTTACTGTGACCATATATTGTCAAAGGGACTGCGAAGAGTCATGCAGCTCCTTATAGTCCCTTTATTTAAAAGAGAATGCCAATCACGAGAAACCACCCTTCCCAAGTCATAGTACAGATCTAAGTAAGACATTTGGAAGCACTCTGTGAAATGCTACCTAAACAGTTTGTGTTTGTCAGAGTTTTACTTTCTTTTATGCCCTGGGTGCCCTTGGCAGTCTGAGGAAGCCTACAGACCCCTTTTCAGAAGTATAAAACAAAATATAAAGGATTTTAAAGAAATAAAATATATAAAAATATTTAAAAATGTGTGGTATAGTAATATATGTGTCTCTTTATTGATGCATTAAGTAACAATGTAGCAGCAAGTCTAATGACATTTTAATGGTGATGATGAGCATAAATGACATTGGAAAATAGTTACAGCAACCATAATGGGAGATGAGAACACTTGTAATTTCTACAGGAAGCAGAATCACAGATACTGCTAGTGCTTCTATAGTTTGTGGCCAATACTTATATTTGAAGTTAAGTTTCAGTTAGAGATCAGTGAAAATGAAAATGTGTTTTCCCCATTCAACTGTATAGTCTCCTTGATTTCTGCCCACAGGCCCCTTGTTGGGCCCATGAGCCCTAAGTTAGGACCCCTGGAATTGGAAAATTGTTCTAATAGGGTTATGAGCATGGCTGAGATAAATTCAGTTTCTTCCAGTGAATATTTGTTTATGATTCCAAATGCAGTTATGAACATTTATATTTTTAATTCTGAAATGGAAACACATTCATTCATCATTCATTTATATTCTTACTTATTACAAAGGACTTGAGGTGACTTGCAATATATGCACATAGCAAAATATAGTAAAATTATAAGTAAATGGAGAGGAAATAAAGAATTTGTATGAAAAGTGAGAGGTGTCTTAAGATACAAAGTGTATGTGGGAAGGTTCTGACCTTTACTAGGGTACAAGGACAAATTTGGTTCTAAATTTAAGACATTCAGTGCAAAGGGTAGGAAAAAATTAGTTATAGACTCATGACTACATCTTCTGTAAAATAAAATGACATTCCCAAATCTTTCTCTACTAAACTAGAGAGAAATCTCTTCCATAGGCCTTACCTCATAATGACTGCCTTAATCAGCTCAAGCTGCTATAGCAGAATACAACAGGCATTTATTTCTCACAGTTTTGGAAGGTTCCAGGGTGCCAGCATGGTCAGGTTCTGGTGGGGATTCTCTTTCTGGTTTACAGATGGCCGTCTTGCTGTGTCAGTACAGGGTGGAGAGAGAATGATCTCCCTTATTTCTTCTCTAAGGGCACTAATTCCATCATGAGCTCTCCACCCTCATGACCTAATTACCCCTGAAAGGCCCATCTCCAAACACCTTCACATTGGTGGTTAGAGCTTCAACATATGAATTTGGGGCTGCACAATTCAGTCCTTAGAAATGATACACTGTATAATGAAATTAATAGTACTTCTGAAACGTCCTTTGTCTCATTGGGCCATATTTTATACTTTCTCTTTGTAAATCAATGAAATATGTATCTGCTGGCCTAGCTTAATATGGAAATGAATTTAAAAATATCTAGGGTATTTTTTTTTTAATCTTTTAGAGGTAGAAACTATTTTTTATTTATTTTTTTAGTACTGTTTCCTTGGAGGCCCTTATTCTTGAAATGTAGATTAGTGATTACTAATTTTTACATGTCATGGACCAATTTAGACTCTGATGAGAGCTGTAAATGCAAGCAAACATTACATCCTGCATATAGTTTTAGGGAATCGTAGGTGTCCTGAAGTCCCAACACTCTGAACAGTAAATAACTCTGGGATTCAAAGTAATAGGTACGCCTTTAAACATGTAATATAAATATTGTTTATTGCAATTGAGCACATGACTTGCATTGAGAACCAGCCATTCGGATTTAAAGCTCCTGGCAAGCGTGGGAAAGCAGCTATTCTATGCTGCAGATTAAACAAATGCTTTAATAGCTGGGAGAACAGGAAACCCGCAGGCATATTTAATAAAATGCAAAGCCAATATTTCAAGGTTGGAAGGGTGCTGGGATCATTCAGCTTCAACTCTTGTGCTCAAGGTTCTCATGGCCCTCAGAGGACCTTGCAAATTTCCTGCTACCACCATTGCGTGGTCCCAGCAGATAACGGCCCAGATGTGGACACAGCTCCCCCCACTGGACCGATCATTCGCCGTAGCCTAGCTGAGGCCAAACGGTGGCTCCCAGGGTGGGACACAGATTCTGTGGGGCCTGAAGCTTATACAATTGGAAGGGTCTTTTTAAAGGAAAAATGATATAAAATTAAAGAGAGTTGTAAGAAACTTAATATTTAAAAGACATGACAGAAATGACAATAAATTTCAAATTTTAAAAAGCTGACAAAATACCAGAAACAACATTCAGAAAAATAAGATACTTTTAAAATTAACTGCCTGACATCTCTAAATCCTTGTTTCCCTACATGTTTAGCTGCCTCTTCATATGATAATGCTTTTGTAAAGTTATTTTTCTCTAGAGAGCATAGAAAGATAATCCAGTGTATCCTCTAGCATAAGTCAATCAGAATTGTTTTGCATTTTTATTGATTGTTTAGAAAAACTTCTTTTGGCTTCACAGTTTATTACTGGTAATGTAAATTTTTAGGATTCCTCTCTCATGTTTCTTTCAACTATGAGCTTTAAAATCGGCAAGGACTTCCCCCCAACTTAATTTTGGTTCTGTTCATTAGAAACTCTTTCCCTCTGCTCCCCATTGAGTCACAGGACCTGTTCATATTGTAATGTAACCTCTGGCCCTGAGCCAGTCGTATCTCCATACCAGGTGAACTGGCCAGTGGCATGTAGGGTGTGACTGGAAATTATTCCTGCGCTTGAACAGCTAGCAATAGCTTCACTATTCAAAGAAGAGACTTCCAGCAACATAAATTTCCCCATGAACTACAAAGCAAGTATATCTGTCTCTAGATGTGCCTGCTCTCAGAACGCAGCCATCCTTTGTGATTTCCTCCCTCCCAGCCTCCCCCTGGGGCTGCCAATGGCATTTTAAGTCACTTGCTTGCACCCGTGTGTGTGTGTGTGTGTGTGTGTGTGTGTGTGTGTGTGTGTGTGAACAGCTGCTGCTGGTAATGTTTATGGGAATCGCACATTCTCTACTGAAAGAGGAGACCCTTACAGTTCTTCACTCTTTGAAGGAAAGTTGTTCTCCACTTATTTTGCTTTCTTCAGGTTAGCATCATTTTTCAATTGAATTAACTGGGCAAAGTTGGATTCTTATATGAACACAAAAAATGTGCTCTTGATTTGAGATTATATAATTGACTATAATAACTCATAAAGTGTTTGGGAAGTTCAAGTTAAGATTCTGGCTTAAATCGAGTTTAAGTTATTAGTAAGAAGTTCTCTGCAACCAATTCTAAAAAGACATTTTGGAAACTGTGAGAAATTGTTAAATCAAAGCGGTGTGTGTATGGAATATCATTGAAATGTATTTTTTAATGTGTCCTTAAGTTTTTTCCTAAGAAAATCTTTTTTTATAGTTCTGTAAAATTAAGTCAGATGATCCTGAATCCTGTGTTTTCCTATTAGCAGGGAATTTCAAGTTAAAAAAAAAAAAAATCTCTGCATGCTGTTCCCTAAAAGAACACAGAAATGTTAACCAATGACTTATTCGAGATTGCCCCAGCGTGGAAGTATTACTGGTCTTGTCCTCAAAAGCACTTCCGAGCTTTCTGTGCTGGTTTTCAAACACATGAACTTTCACTTTACTCTGCACCCGAGGACCTACGCTCAACACTGAGATAAGGAGAGAATGCTCTCCGGAGCTTTTCGAGGTTAGGGTGCTGTCCAAAGCCTCACGCGTGCCTGATAAAGTTAGTGGGACGCCAGGGCCTCTGCTGTGATGAAAGGATCTCAGTGTGACTTGTCAAGTAGCTCAAATGCTAGCTCCAGTCCCCATCTGTGCAGAGCTCTAAGGTTAGGCCTCGTAGACACGAAGCTGCGGATACAGAGTACCCTTGTGACATTACAAACTTTCCAAATAGAAGAAAATGGAGCCGGAAATACACAAGTTAAGAGTGGCTATCTCTGGATTTCAGGATTATGGGTGGTTTCTGGTTTCTTTGATTAACTTTTTCTTTTGCATTTTAAAGTTTATAATCATGACAATGCATATTTTTAATATAAAGAAAAATTTTATTTTTAAAAAATGTAATAGATGCTGTCATATGGGCAGAGCCAACCTTGGGGTAAGAACGTGGTGAGCACGGGTCCTGGCCATACCCTGTCCCTTCCACTGCTCAATAGTAGGCACCGTGGTCGGGCACGCATATCAGCTTTGGCTTTAAAAGCATGCGCACGGTAGGCGAGGCGAAGCAGAGGCTGCCCTGTGCGAGGCGGGCCAAGCAGCTAGACATGCAGTGACTGTGCTCCAGCGCGGAAGGGAAGGGAGGGCTTTATTGCCTAATATGCGTTTGGCGCCTGCATCCAGCTCTCCCCCCCCCACCGCTGGGGGCAGGGCCAGGGCCGCTGCCAGCCTCTTTCACGTCAATGTTCCTCTGCCTTTACCACAGGCCACAGACCCTGAGGTTCAGCTAAGTGGCGCTGGTCGAAGGGAGGTGCGGGACAGTTTTTCTGGGTGCAGGTAGTCGACCCAAATGAATCTCCACTCACGGGTGTTTCTGGGGTGTGGAGCGGACCCTTACGGCGGGCTCAGGGGGCTGACGGTGGTACTGGCCTCGGGGAGGGGGAGGCAGAGAGGAAAGCTGAGGAGCGGCGCTTGTTCGTGGCGTGCCTCTGTCCTCATCCTCTCTCCCACGCAGGTCCCTCTCCCCGCCTCCCTCGGCCTGGCCCCTGGCCCCTGGCTGGCCAAACTCCACAATAACACCGATGGCACTGCTCACAACAAAGTCCCCTTTCCTCCCTTTTCCTCGGTGTACTTTCCTTTTTTCCTTCACCTTCATCCAATGCATACGGAGCTCGCGGCACATCAGAAACCAAAGCAGAGCAGCCGGGAGGCAGGAGCGTTGCCTCCTGCCCAGAGCTGGTGACCGGGAGCGTGGCGCGTTGAGCTGCCCGGGATGGGGCTGCCAGCAGGGCGCCCGGAGCTAGGCCGCGGCCAGCCAGCTGCCCGTGTGCTTGTGCCACTCAAAGCAGGGTCGCCCCCAGCTGGCGGGGAGCGTCCTGTGAACAGCAGCACCCTCCAGGATGTTCCGGGACACACAGGCCAGGCGAGGTGCATGGTGTGGGGCCCAGGGGTCCCGGGAAGAGGGGCCCAGCTTTCCTGCGGTTGTGGTTCATACACTGCAGGCTTGGCTGGGGGATTGAAGACCCCCCGAGGGAGCTGGCCCGGAGGGGGAGCCCTAGGGAAAGCTAAGCTGGGCAGGGAGCCTGGCCCGGCTGGAGGAGGCGCGGCTGTGGGAGCAGAGGTTGCCGACACAGATCCCCCCCGTCCCATATCCTTCCCACCCAGCCCCCCTTCTAGAGTGTCTGTGGGCTCTGGAGGAAGAGCTACGATCTAAGCATGTGTCACTGGGGAGAGTCCTCAGCAAAGTCCGAGTTGGAAACAGATGTGAGTGTGGGGGTGTCTAGAGGAGGTGGGGTTAGCTGTCCACAGAGTAGGGGACACAGCTAGAGCTGCAGATTTCAGGGCAGTCATCTTCACCTGTTAAATGGGAGCAAAGACAGGACCAGCCTCACAGGGCTGCTGTGGAAACGCAATGACTCGTGTGTGCAGCATTTAGAACATGCTGGTACAAATTAAGTCACAATCAGAGCTTGAGAAATGGTGGCTGCTGTTACCTTCATTGTCATTCTTGTGAGATCCTTCTCTCAATTTATCTTCTACTTATTTTCAAATGGTTACATTGATTTTCTGTGATTGGATAAAATGAATTTTGGCCACGTTATTGGCTTTATAAAAAGCCGAGAAATTGTTTCTCAGGATGTATTACAAAAGGGTTAGATTAAACCTTAAGTAGATTGAATTTGAAAAGCTTTGGAAATAATCGTGACATCTTCAAGTTGAATTTTTACTGAATAAAAAAATTGGACAGTCATGTCATTTTTTGCTCTAGAAAGACTGTGAGAATAACTAATAACACCTAGTGGAGGTTGATATAATATTGAAAGTAGTAATTTTAAAAGTTTTGAACTAATTTTCAAAGACATAATTGGAAGAATTTTCAGTAGAAACCTGTCTTTATTTCTTAGGAAATCACAGTGATTAGGTTGACTGCAGGCAGCCTTTCCTATTGTCGTCTGAAGATAATAGGAGTGTGTTGAGGATTTGTGAGGAAAAGTGAATGGTACATGTTCTATTAAAAACTCCATCGCCAAAATGCTTCCATCACTCTTTCTGTCTGGCTGTAATTTACACAGTCACAGCCTAATCACCAAATGCATCTCCCTTCACTGTACCTGGCCTAGAAAACAAGTTCAAGTGAAGACTGAGCATAATGCTTTTTCTAGGCTGGAAATGTAGATTTTTCTTTTAAGGAGGTGCATAACATGCCAGTTCAAAAGAAAATGACGTTACACTTACAGAACTCTACGAAAGTTTAAAAGACTTTTGTCCCTTATTTGGGTATTTTCAGGGTATGTCTCTGCTTCCTTATGAAATCGAACACTGGGCAAGGACAATGATACCACACTCATTATTGAGGCATTTGAAATTACTCTCACTGTGAAATGAAATATTCAAATCACTGAGTGTTAGGGAAATGGTGCATGGCTGAAAGAGTGAATGGATTTTGATCTGTCATTTCAGCTTGAGGCTTTCTGGGGGTGGTAAAGTGGTTTTTATCCATGAAAAAATAGCACACTATTTCTTTAAGATCTTTCCAAACTCGGAATGGTTTAGGTAGTACATCTGAGTATGATAACGGATGAGCATCTGCAGTCACCCTTGCCTGGACATGGGTGGTATTACTTTTTTGAAATTTCAGTATTGCGGTAAAAGTTGCTGGGCTTTTATCCCCATCAGTGCCCTTGACATATAGAATGGGAAAACCTGTTTGGGCTCTTTCTGGCTGGGATGTCTACTTAGACATTCATGTTTTTGGGTATGAATCAATTACCTACACTGATACTCAAACTTTTCTTGACTCTAAACTAAACAATACTGAGATTGTGAGGTCCAAGGGTAAAAAAATTAAAAACTAACTTGTTTAGTTACTATACAGATGCTGATTATGACATCATGAAACAATGCTGTGTTCACTGCTTTGGAAAGTAGAAGGAAGTGACATAAAATCTTGTCTGGGGAGAAAGGAAGAGCTGGAGTATTACTAGGGACACCAAATGCAAAGACATCAACATGAACAAAAGCCAATGACTTGGAGTTTAATTCAGCTAACATTCATCTACTTTCACATTGTTTCTGGTTTAACTATTACAACTTCAAATCATTATAGTTGAAAAATGCTTAAGTAAAGTGTAACATCCAACTGCCTTGTAATTTAACATAGGAAAACTAGAGCTGTAAGGGACAAAGTTTGGACAATGTGGAGTGCAGGTTTTAGGAGAGAAAGAACGTCTAGATTTACTTGACATGAAAATAGGAGGCTTCTTAATCTATAATATTTACAGTATTTCTATACTTAAATTTTGGCTACAGAAGTAGTCTTACTGGTTATATAAACTTGGATAAATTTCCATTTAAAAAAAAAAAAAAAAAGATAGCTCAGTTGGTTGGAACATCGTGCCTTACACCAATAGGTGGCAGGTTTGATCCCCTGTAGGGGCCCGTATGGGAAGCAACCGATCAATGTTTCTCTCACATGTCTCTCTCTCTCTCTCTTCCTTTCTCTCTCTCTCTCCCTTCTTCTCTCTAAAATCAATAACAAAAGAATAAAAATGGTTAAAAATACTTACCTCATGGGGTTGTACAAATTGAATAAATTAATTCATGTCAAAGGATTTTATAAATTGCAAATTGTAACACTAAATTTACTTGAGACAATCACTGTTATTGAGTGATTGAAAGAAAATGTTAATCCAACCTATTTTGTGCTTTTCCTAATATATAAACAGAAGGAAAGCATTCCAATTTCACATTGTGTACCTCTGCCAAAAAATGCTTTATCTAGCTTAATTGTGAGGGACCAATTAGACAAATGTCCAATTTGAGGGACATTATGCAAAGCAACTGGCCTGGATTCTACAAAAATGTAATTTGTCAAGGACAAAAGGAACTATGTACACATGCCAATATGCAGGGTAGGGCAAAAGTAGGTTTACAGTTGCAAGTATATGAAACAGAGTTTATTCTTATATTATTATTTATTAATTATCCACATGAACAACTGTAAATTACTTTTGCCCAACCCTGTATGCAATAATGATCTTTGATGGAATCCTGGACTTCAAATAAAATATAAATCCCCCAGACTGAAAAGGACTCCATATTGAGGCACTTGGGGAAATTTGAACTGCATACTAGATCATTGTGTTGCATTATTTAAAATTTCCCAGTTGCGATCATTGTATGATTATGGTAGGATATTTGTCCTTAGGAAGTATATGCTAAAGTATTTAGGAGTGAAACATCTTTCTGTCTACAAGTAATTGGCAAAATATGTACAAACACAGAGAGATAAAGCAAATGTGGCAAAATGGTAATAAACTGGGATAAATAAATGGTAATAAATCTAGTTGAAGGCTGTCCAGGTATTCATTGTTAACTACTCCTGTAGCTTTTCTATAGTTTGAACATTTTCAAAATAAAACATTGGGGAAAAATTTTTAAAGTTATAAAAAACAACTACTCAAAAAATTTGCATTGTTAAAAAATAGATCTTCTCACAGATCATGTTTTCGAGCATCTCACTTTATTGTTAGATACAAATATATAGGTTTAAAAGAAAAGAATCTTGCAGCAAAAGTAGTGCTTGAGGGAATTTATAGCATTGAATGCATAAATTAGAAAAGTAGGAAGGTCCAAAATCATTAATCTGTGTTTCCATCTTAGAAAACTAAAAAACGAAGAGAAAATTAAATCCAAAGTAAGCAGAAGAAAAGAAATAATAAGAATTAGAGAAGAAATCAATGAAATAAAAGGCAAGGAATCAATAGAGAAAAATCAATAATATCAAAAGCTGCTTCTTTAAAAAGACCAATAAAATCAATGTCTCTAGCCAGACTAAGAAAAAAAAGAGAGAAAGGACACAAATTACTGAATCAGAAATGAAAGGGGACATCACTACAGATACCATAGAAATGAAAAGGATAATTAAGAGATACTATGAGTAACTCTATGCCCACAAATTCAATAACCTAGGTGAAATGGACCAATTCTTTGAAAGAAACAATCAGCCAAACTTTACACAAGAAGAAATACATGATCTGAATAAGTATCTATTAAAGAAATGGAATCAATAATTAATAACCTTCTAAAACAGAAAGAATCAGGCCCAGATAGGTTCAATGGTGAAGTCTACCAAATGTTTAAGGAAGATATGACACCAGTGTTCTACAATCTCTTTCAGAGGACAGGAGCAGAGGGAAATGCTTCTTAACTTATTCTGTGAGGCTATCATTACCCTAATGCCAAAACCAGATAGACAGTACAAAAAAATTAAACTAAAGACCAATATCTCTCATGAACATAGATGCAAAAATCCTCAACAAAATATTAGCAAATAGAATCCAAAAAAGTGTGAAAAATTATACACTACGACCAAGTGAGATTTATCTTAGGTCTACATGGCTAGTTCAACACTTGAAAATAAATTAATGTAATAACTATGAAGAGAAGGGAACTTTCTCAAATTAATAAAAGCAATCTACATCAAACCTATAGCTAACATCATAATTAATGATAAGGATTTGAAGCTTTCCCACTAGATCAGGTACAGAGAAAAATGTCTCTTTGCCAGTCCTTTTCAACATCATACTAGAAGTTCTAGCTAATGCAATAAGGCAAGAAAAGAAAATATAAGGCATACAGGTTGGGAAGAAAGACCTAAAACTGTCTTTGTTTTCAGATGATATAATCATCTATGCAGAAAATCCAAAAGATCAACAACAACAAACTTCCTGGAACTAATAAATAATTATAGCAAGATTGAAGGATACAAAGTTAATATACAAAAATTGATTGCTTCCTTATATACCAGCAATAAACATGTAGAATTTGAAATGAAAAAACACAATACCATTTACATTACTACACCCCAAAATGAAATACTTAGGTATAAATCTAACAAAATATTTACACGGTCTAAGTGAGAAAAAATACAGAACTCTGATGAATAAAAAAAAGAAGGAAATAAATAGAGAGATATTCCATGTTTATGGATAGGAAGACTCAATATTGTCAAAATGTCAGTTCTTCCCAACTTCAACTACAGATTCAATACAATTGCAGTTAAAATCTCCGTAATTTATTTTATGGATATTGATGAACTGGTTACATAGTTTATATGAAGAGGTAAAAGACGCAGGATAGACAACACAATGGTGAAGGAGAAGAATAATGTTGGAGGACCTTTACTACCCAATTTCAAAACTTACTATAAAACTCCAGTAACCAAGACCATGTGGTATTGGCAAAAGAACAGACAAATAGTTCAATGGAACAGAATAGAGCCCAGAAATAGATCCCCATAAATAGAGTCAATTGATCTCTGACAAAGAAGCAAAGACAATACAGTGGAGCAAAGACAGTCTCTTCAGCAACTGGTTCTGGAACAACTGAACATCCACATGCAAAAAATGAATTTAGACCCATACTTTACACTGTTCAAAAAATTAACTCAAAATGGATCATGGACCTACATGTAAAACACAAAACTATAAAACCCCTAGAAGATAACATAGGAGAAAACCAAGATGACCTTGAATATGGTGTTTTTGTTTTTTTTTTTTTAAGATGCAGCAACAAAGACACAATCTATGAAAGAAATAATGATAAGCTGGACTTCATTAAATTTAAAAACTTCAGCTCTGTGAGAAATAATATAAAGACAATTAGAAGACAAGCCACAGGCTGGGAGAAAATATTTGCAAAAGACACATCTGCTAAAGGACTGTTACCCAAAATGTACAAAGAACTCTTAATATTCAGCAACAGAAAGCAACCCAATTTTTTAAAAATGGGCCAAATACCTTAAAAGATACATCACCAAAGAAGATACACAGATGGAAAATTACAAATAAATAGATGTTCCACATTGTATGCCATCAGGGAAATACAAGTTAAAACAAAAATGTGATACCGCTAAAGATCCTATGGACTTTGGGTACTTATTATGTGTCAGTGTAGGTTCATCCTTGGTAAAAAATGTATTATTCTGGCGAGTAATGTTGATGATGAAGGGGGCTGTGCATGTGTGAGGGAAGGGGGTAGATGGGACATATCTGCACGTTTCTCTCAGTTTTACTGTAAGCCTAAAACTTCTTTTAAAAATAAAATTTTTGAAAACAATCTGTATTTTTTAAACATATGGTTTAGGCAATAAGTGGAATTATTATTACTAACATGAAACATTTTCCCATGGCAAAATTCCAGGAAAACAGATCCATGTGCAATGTCTTCAAGGTACTGGCATAGCTCAGAGATATTGCTGGTTCAGTTCCAAACGACCATAATAAAGTAAATATCTCAATAAAGTGAGTTCAATGAAGTTTTTGTTTTCCCAGTGCATATAAAAGTTATGTTTGCACTATTCTGTAGTCTATTAAGCGAGCAATAGCATTATGTCTGAAACAACACTGTACCCACTTTAATTAAAAAATACTTTATTGCTAAAAAATGCTAATCATCATCTGAGCCTGCTGGAAAAATGGTACCAATGGATTTGCTCGGCTCAGGGTTGCCACAAACATTCAACTTGTAAAAAAACCCAAGACCAAACCCAAGATCTGCGAAAAGCAATAAAGTGAAGCCCAATAATACAAGGTATGCCTGTGTTTAAAAGCAAAGTAAAAATGTATCTGGAGGAGTGTTCAGAGGATTAGAACATTATTTTCACTTCATATTTTAGAAAACATGTAATTCTAGGGGATCTCAGCTGAACGGTTTTCTGCTAGTTTGCTACCCAGGTCTTTTTTTCTATGAGATAGAACTTTCTGTCTCATTCTGCAGGAGAGACACGGGGTAGCTATTACGATGACCAAGTTACTATTTTATTGCCTCTTCTTGGGGTTGACATGGTAGGGTTCTGGCTGCCTCCTAGACAGTCGAGTCCAGGTAGAAATCTCATGACCCCTTCTCTCGTCTTTTTCTTGTACAGATCAGAGGCAACATAACTGGAACAAAGAAGCTCACAGATTTTAGGTATGTAATTGAGAATTCTTCAAAATTAATTCGTTAGCGATATTGATGACCTGAAGAGCCTGTACTCTAGTTTGTTATTTCTACTTTGTGAACCAAACTATGATAGCCTAGGTATATTTATCACTAGGTTAGGATTAAAGCAGACGGAAGCTAATACTATTGATAAATAACCAATCATATTTAATCCTCTGGATTTCCCTTGAAAATGGATTTGTGGTGGTGATTACTTCTCAGTAAGAGAGTTGTATAGTAAAGCAATTTATTTATGGAATTATCTTTTTTGACTCCCTCAATGATCAGGAATGTACCACAATTATCAAAGTATCATAGAATTATAATTATATGAAAAATCTATTTTGTAAGCAACTATGTGTTTAGATGCCTGATAGTAAATTGAATGCTCTAGATGGAAGGCATTTACTGATCTAAATTGACCAATAATTAAAATAAAATATATTTAATATTATGATATAAAAAGAAAATAATCTTAAGGTGTTTCTGCTTTTAAAGTTCAAAACTGACGATCTGGGCAGGGGCGGAATTCTTTGAATGTGTGTAATTTTTCTCATTAGTCCTTTTATTTTCCTATTTGTAAAATGATTTGAAAGAATTATGTGTTTTGGCTCCTGACTGGGAAATACATTTCTAGTTTGGTTTAACTCCCTTTTACGACAAAATACAACCCTAAACTTGCTGGGGAATGAAAGGGAAGCATTCTTTTCACAGCTATCTACAAAGGACACATCCTTTTGTGACTCCATGGATATAACTGAAATTCTGGTACATTTTCTGAAAATATTAGTATATTAACTTAAGGGCTATTTTTCTCTGTGAGCCAAGCAACAGTGATAATAATCACTATTTCTCCCAGTATATTCTTCATATCATTTAAAATTTTCTTGCAGCTGTCTTTGAAACACTGTTACTTTCTTTTTTGGTGCTTCTTCCCCTTTCGTAGCTGTTAAAATCCATGGTTCCCGTTGTCTCAACTCATTGTAAAAAAAATTAGTTTCGGTGAATACCTTAGCTGTTCAGAGTCTTCAAATATATATATATATCTAATGCTTACGCACGTGTGTACTAAAATAAGCATTTATTGATGAGACAGATTGTCTAGCTCAGTCAGTAGGCCTCCCATGTTGCCCACTCTACTAAAGAATGCTCTATTTGCCATAACAGTTGATATTTCATTGAGGAATTTTAAGTGATACTTTTCATATGCATACATTTCATGGATGGTTTACAAAACTGGTTACCTTAAGATGTTGACAAAAATGGGTGGATTTTACCGTCTTCAAAATGATCCTGATCCTCAGATTTGCGGCCTCCCCTCGCAACAGGTATCTAGAAAAAGACTGGTTTGCCATTAAAAAAAGGTGTATTATGAGGAAACCCTGCATTGGGTGAAAGACTGGGTTAGATAAACTCTATGTATGGTCTCTGGCTATACAAAACTTGATTTTATGGAAGGCTATACCTAGCTATGCCACCCGTGACCAAATTAGATGATCTGAGTCTTGTCAATCATAGAAATCTTGCGTTGAGCAGAATCAGGGACACAGCATAACACTGAGGAGGGCAGGGTCTGGGTTCAAACTCAGACGGCCTGGGTTTGAACCTTGTCTCTCACACTAGCTGTGTGACTTTGGTTGCATCACTTAATCCTATGCGCCTCACTTTGCTCACTTGTTAAATGGAGATCATCATAGTACCTCATAAAGCTGGTGCGAGGATCTACTGAGTTAGTATGACTAGAGCTCCTAGAACAATACTTGGTATATAGCCAGGTGGTCAAGAAACGTTAGTTACGATGGCGATGAAGAAACACTGCTGTCAACAGCTGAGGCATCTGTGCATCTTGGAGATTTTATGCATTTGGCACGAATCCCCCCAAATTAATGACCTTTAAGAATGAAGCACATATGGCAATGATTTGGGCAAGGTCCCAACAGCGTATTTCTCTTGGTGTCCTTATACACTGATTGTCTTGGTCCCACCTGAAGCCAACAGGAAGGCAAAGCTTAACTCTTCACTGCTTTCTCCTTATACCAACACGTGAATGTCGCTCCCATCACGCTGCTTCCCTCTACTTTCAAGGCTCCATCTTCCATCTTCCTCTCATTTCCTCCTGCACTTCTGGAGTCCAGATTTTACAAGGGGCTTATTATGGTATTTTTCCAGCCAAGCTAGATGTTTACCTAAAAGAAAGTCTTGAACCAGCTTCTGGGACAATAAAATGTCCTCTGACTTAATGCAAAAGCATATAATTGATTTTCATCTTTCCCACTGTCATTAAGCAATAGCAAAGGACCACTGCCTACAAAGTCGCTCTGATATATTACAGGAATAGTTCTTAGTCGAAATGCAAGTAGTGGGAGAAAACAGTATATATTTAGTACTTATTCATGTGTGTTTAAATTCCTGGCCTCATGATTATTTTGAATTCTGCACAGAATTCTGTATTTTATTTTCACTTTGAAAAAAATTATGGTGAAATGCACAGACCATAAAACTTACAGTCTAGACCTTTTATAGTGTATGGTTCAGTGGTATTAAACACATTTATATTGTTGCACGACCATCACCCCTATCCATCCCCATAACTCTTTTTTTTATCCTGGAGAACTGCATTTTTATACCTATTAAACCATAACTCTTCATTAACCCTTCCCCACAGCCCTTGAAAACACCATTATACTTTCTGTCTTTATGATTTCGACTATTCTAAGTATTTCCTATGAGTGGAATCATATAGTATTTGCCTTTTTGTGACTGGAGTAGTTTCACTTAGCATAATATCCTCAAAGTCCACCCATGTTGTAGCATATTGCAGAATTTCATTTTTAAAGCTGAATAATATTCTACTGTCTGCGTATACACCACATTTTACCCGTCCACTTATCCAGCGATGGGCACTTGGGCTGCTTCGGCATTTTAGCTGGCACGGATACGAATGCACAAATACCTGAGGCCTTGCTTCAACACTTTTGCCCATATCCCTAGAAGTGGGATTGATGGATCACGTGGTAATTCTAGTTCTAACTTTTTGTAGAACTGCCATCCTGGTGATTCTAGTTCTAACTTTTTGTAGAACTACCATCCTGTTTTCCACAGTGGCTGTACCTCCTTACATTCTCACCCACAGTAGTCCCAGAATTCTTAAGTATGGTCTGCTTGCCTAATTATTTTGATATTTTCCTACTGGGCAGAGCCTATTGTAAAGTTTTATGTGAATACATTTTGAAAACAAGGTTCTATTTTTCCTATTCTTTTTTCTCTCCCTCTGCTTCTGAGAGTTATGTTCTAAGACCTACTGCATGTTAATTTATGTTACCAGGTGATTCAGAGTGTCAGTGGACTTTTCCCAGAACAGAAACATGTGATGCCAAGTTTCATACCGCAAATGGAAAAGCAACTTGAACTCCAAGGATTTCTTGGATGATTTGAAAATGAGCTCTATGTTAAAATCCTGTGTGCTGCCAGTAGAGGAATAGATGACCACATGTGTTTTCTTCTCGAAGGCTTGTAATATTTTTGCACAAAATACACCAATGTAAACAGGAATGGGGACAACTAGATTACAAAGAGAGGATTGGCTAGCTGAAGAAATAATTAGAGAGAGGTTATTTTTCGAAAGAGAATTTGCAAGCTTTTCAAATTATCAAGAGGACAGGTTAATAACTGAGCTATCACTTTTTCTGGTTAATTACATCTGTGCTTTCTTAAATTTGGTTCAAAAATATGAAGATAGCTTTCTAAGAGATAGAACTCAATGCCCAAACTGATAGGTATTAGCTAAAAATCTCAAAAATATTTTGAGGTTATTACCACAAATCAATAGGGCACCTTTCCAGAAAGGTTTTGTTGTTGTTTTTGCATTTATTGTTTATGTGCAGTGGGAGGAGAGGGTGGGAGGGATGAGCTTACTCTGGAGCAAGTGGTTTATTGTTGACAGACTTTTCATTTTCCCTGAGTTCATTATCCTCCATAGAAATGTAAATGCCCTTCCTCATAAAGCCACCTTCCAAGCAAAGTATTCAGGAGAGGGGCTAAACTATTGATTTTTGAGAGATCTGTGCTATACATTCTGATATAAACTTTACATAGATTATATGTATTGCACATATTTTTTTGTCATTCATTTGCTTCCTTTTATAATCCCTAAGATTGTCCTTTGATGAATAGAAATTCTTAATTTTGGCGTGTTTTAACTTATTAAGCTTTCCCTTTATGGTTAGAGCCAATGGGGAAAACGGTATTTTCAAATAAATATACTGAGACAATTTGTTATTAATTTAAAAGCTGAATCTTTATTCTTATTTGAAACCATAATAAAAAATCAATTGTAAGTAGATTGTAGATCCAATATGAAAGGCAAAAAACCCCAAATGTTATAGAAGAAAAGGTAAGATAATAGGCTATGTACACAGGATAATAAAATTAACAGCAAAGAAAAAGCAATTACCATAGTCATCTTCACCATCTGGGGTCGTCCAATTAATGAACAGAACATATCCTTCCATTTATTTATATCTTTAATTTCTTTCGACAGTGTTTTATAGATTTCTTCATAGAAACATTGGGCTTTTGTTGAATTCATTCTAATGTATTTGTAATTTAATGATGTTCCTCTATATGTATCTTCTTAAAATATTTATTTTCATGCTTTTTCTTGCTGATATGTAAAAATGTTATTGGGTTTTACCTGTTGGCCTTGTACTGGCAACCCTTCTATGTCCGGTTTTTAGTTTTAATACTTCATGGGTAGATTGTCACATGTAAAATCATATCATCTGAAAATATTGACAGTCTTTTTATATTTCTTACTGCTTTTTAAAATGAGCACTTCTAATGCAATGTTCTTGAATTATAATGAGCATCTTTGGTTTATTCCCAATACCAAAGAAAAGGGTTCAACATTTCACCATCAAATACATGGTAGAGGAAGTAAGGACCCCCGTAGTGACTGCAGATAAAGGGGTGAGAATCTCTTTGTTTTGCCAGTGAGAGGAAATTGGGAAAGGCTGGGCTTGGCTGGGCTGGGCAGTCCACCTCTGACCCATGTGGTTTCAGATGAAGAGGTGGGACAGGAGGATTAATTCCAATATCACTACCGCATCCACATATCTGGAGCCTTGGAGTTCCTTGGCTTCTCCTTCTCCCCACGATGCTTCATTCTTCTGGGACTATCTACATGGCTTGACTTTTACAACACGGTGGCCTCAATATAACTGAATTCTGTAAATGTCTTCTGGCTGCCCCTAGAACAAGCATTCCTCTCAGATCTAAAGTTCTATGAGTTAGAGTCCATGAGCTCATATAAATTGCAGTTGAGCCTATCTATTTAATTAGAAAACAATTTCCAATATAATGGTTTAACACAAACAAATGTCAATAGTATGAGGTAAAGAAAAAAATAGGTGATTCCATATTTTGATGACAGAGTTTTACTTTTGAGGTTAGATGAAGGACAGTGGGAGGATGGCAGGCACATAGCTGAACGTGAGGAGGTGGGTATAAAACAGCGCTGTGTGTAGGTGAGGTGCGAGTGTGAACGCGAGTATGAAACGAATAGAGTGGGTTGGCCACAGGAAGCTGGGCAGACCACAGGAAGCTGGCTGGAAAATAACCCCCAAATGTCTCTGGCTTTACTTAATTACAAGCAAGAATAAAAAGACCCAAAGACAAATGGAAAATCTCACACACAAAGTCTATAAAGGGATGGAAACAAAAAATAAGCACCTGTGTTCAGGGAAAGGAGAAACAACATGGCTGGCCAATTGCAATCTCACTTTTGTATTCTCAGAACTTGATGCAGTAAGAGAGAGTCTAATTAAAATACATTCTTTTGTAAAGCTTGGATTTCTGGGTTTATAATTCTGGCTGTAATGCTCTGTTGAAATAAAAAGAATGTTAAATTAGGAAGTCAGAGTGATGTTTCAGTCTTTGGTCTCAAGCTAAACGGTGTACTTACACTCCTGTCCACTAGGTGTCTCTTTGCTTACATGTTATAATTCCAGAGAGAGAGCTCATCTGTTGCTGAAGGCAATGGTTTATATGGATTGTGTCAACAAATGTCTCAATTTTGGGCTATTTAAGAATGACTTTAATTTAATAATCCCTCCTAAAGAATAAGTAGATGTGTCCTGGCTCCATTGCTCACTCTTGCTTTAGAAATTTTAGAGACGTTAACCCAGAATTGTCAGCAGATGCAGAACTCAGGTGCTTGTACCAGGGTTGTTGGCAGGCTGCAATGGATAGAAGCTTTAGACTCAATAGCCTGCCCATTCAGGATTCCGACCAGGAAACCAGCCCCACATTATTTCTGAATGAAGCCTTGGCAAGAATGCTTGATTCCAAAACAAACTGCGTTTGGCTCTCCAATGTCTCTTTCCAGGAGCTGTATGCCTCGCTGATCAGACCCTTCAAAATCCCAGTGACTGTTGATCTGTGGTCCCACATGTGGCCCTTTGGGTACAAGATATCATGGCTGTGAGTCACATAAGGCCCCTCTGGAGTGTCCAAATTTGGTGTATAGTTTACTCACTCTAAGTTGTCTTAAAGTAGAGGCAGGATTAATACATAAATCAACAGATATTTATTAGGCGCCCATTGTATGCCTGGCCTGGAGCATCTACAAGAATTACTAGACTCATTAATTGCTTAAAAATGTAATGGATTTTACTGTTTGCAGAAAAATTAAGCATACTGCTAAGGGGAAGTTGAAAAGGCAAAGATTATTATAAGACAGCCATTTTCAACCTTTTTCATCTCATGGCACACCTAAACCAATTATAAAATTCTGAGGCACACCACAAAGTATAATGTTTGCTGGTATGACAAAAAATAGGTATAATTTTGATTCAACCACACTGGATGGCTATTGTTATGTTGGCTGTTGTCATTTTTTAAATTTGATGATCTAAGGGCAACGAGGTGGGTGTCCCTGACTGAATAGGTATTGCATGTTTTAAAATTTTTTGTTGCACAACAGTTGAAAATCGCTGTTATAAGTGACAGCTCTGCTAATGTCCAAAGTGCCCTGAGCTTGGAGTTTGAAAACCTGAATTCAAATTCTGACTTTGTAACTAACTAGCTCTGTAAAGTACTTACTCTACTTGTTCTGTATGTTAGCTTCTTCATTTGTAAAAGTAGAGGTAATATTATTTTACAGAGTTGATGTGAAGGTGGAAAACAGTTTGCAATAATTCTGCCAAATATCATTAAAAGAACCACCAAGAGAAGCCACTCTATTAGCGGTAAAGGCAGACTTTCCCATTTTCAGGCGCAGCAGTTTCATTCCGCACGGTCTCTACCTCTCTGGTCTGAATAGGCCTGGGACAATACCTTTGCAAAGTCACAGTCCCCGTTAAAGTGATATTTCCCAATGAAAGAGCCAATCGGACAAAAGAGGAATTTTAGCTCCAACTCCAGTGCAACTGGTGCAAACAGTAGTTAGCTTTTATAACAGTTTCCTTCTGCGGCTTCCTTCCAGCCAGCAGTGGTCCTGAGGCCGAGGCCACTTCCACGCAGGGTGCTCTTATTCACCGGGATGTAAAGAGTGCTCAGTGGGAGGCTGTTTGTTGAAGCTGCATTAAAGTGATTGGTGCCTCAGAGCAGTGTGCACGACATTCTAGATTTCACAGGCAGACAACGTGCCATCTTCCAAAGACAGAAAGTAAATCATTATTCATGGGGAGGAACTTAGAGTTGCAAATTACAGAAAGGTAAGGGCCATCCAAATTTGCCACTCTTGCCTGGCCCAGTTCAGCACTCAGTATCTGCTGTCACCCCACAGGCCGGGCCAAAGAGAACCTAGGCATCAGGTGGTGTTACGTAGGCGTTGCCATTGCAGGGAACCAAGGTATGCGCATGCGACAGGCTGTGGTGGGCCTAACCACGGCTGCGCTGCCTAGGGGCTGCCGGTGCTCCCTTGGCCTCATCATCGGGCTGCTGGCGCCTTCCCTGTGTGATGCAGTTTCCTGGGGCTAGTGCTCACCATGAGTAGGCTCCTTGGGTTCTGATCACAAATCTCTTAAATGGGACCTAAGCATGAAGCTGATTTGGACCTTACGGTGACTGGCTCCTTCCTGGAAGTTCCTTGGATCTCTGTCCCTGGACTAGGAGAGGAGGCAGGTGCCATTCAGGTTTTACTTGCACTGGGGCACAGGGCTGCTGGTATGGTGTGTGTGTGTGTGTGGGGGGGGGTATGTGCAAGTGTGTTTTGCCTGGCTCCTGCCTATATAAATAATTCAAATACCCAAAAGTCACAGTGTTAGCCTGACTCTGGAGGGCTGGTGGGAACAATCAGGGGATTGGTATCTCATCATTGACAATTGTGAGAGAAGAAAGCAATGTACAGACCATGCACTATAGAAATCTACACCCGAAACCTATATAATCTTATTAACCAATGCCACCCCAATAAATCTAATAAAAAAGAAAATAAATATTTTTTAAAAAGAGATCAGAATTAATCCCATAGAAATGAGGCCCCCTGCTCTTTGGGCATCTGGTCAACTCCACGCCCTGGTGAAGGAGAAATGCCTCAGTTGGGAGCAATGGGCACAGGGCACACATGGGTGGCACCCTGCTATGGCCTCAGGGCAGATCGGAAGGGCCCTGCCTGCCCAAGTGTAAGGGCATGCTGTGGGTGCAGGCCATAATTTTGAAGTTTTGGTTCTGGATGGCAGCAGAAGGGCAGAGGACCCCTCCAGTCCAGAGATGCAAGGAGCTTCATGCCTCCGTGAGGTGTATGGCCAACACCCATTTGTGTTTGGTGCAGGTTCTTTCAGGAAAAAGCAGCAGATTGTTCGAGATCTCTTGTTTGCAGCCTACTTGTTACTATGGTAAAATAGTCCTTTCGGAGCAGAGATTGACACTGGCTGAAGGAAGGGTTCCCCCCCCCCCTTAGATTTGTGGAGTTTTATGTCTAAGCCTTGACTGTTGGGACTGACAGTTTACGTGGGAATGCACAAAAAAAGAGTAAGGAAGAAGCTGCCAATCTCCCCAGACAATGCATCACGGTATTTAGTGGTGTTAAAAATAAAGTGATTTTAACCATCAGTTTCTATGGAAAAAAGCTCTGGGATGGACCTGGACAGCATTATGCTAAGTGAGATAAGCCAGGCAGAGAAAGACAAACACCATGTGATTTCACTCATATGTGGAATCTAATGGACAAAACAAACTAGCAAACAAAACAGAAACAGACTCATAGAGACAGAGAACAGACTGACAGCTGTCGGAGGGGAGGGGGTCGGGGGGCTCGGCGAAAAGGGTGGAGGGATTAAGCAGAGCAAAGAAAAATGCCCATTGACACAGAGAAGAGTGTGGTGGTTACCAGGGGGAAGGGCATGGGGAGGGGGGTGGGGGTGGAAGAGGGTGTAGGGGCCATAAATGGTGACGGAAGGAGACTTGACTTGGGACGCTGAACTCACAATACAATATGCAGATGATGTGCCTGAAACCTGGATAATTTTATTAACCAATGTCACCCCAATAAATTCAACTAAGAAAAGCTGTGGCTCTTAAAGCCGTCTGTCAGTTCACCTCAAAGTGGAGAGATAGCGGCAAAGCAATGCAGCAAAATGAGTGGAAGGTTAACCATAAAAAAGAGAAAATAAATTAAAAAGAAAGAATGAGACTCTTTTAAAACATGCAATAAATGAACTGGAATCAGAGTGACAATAGAGCTTAAATTTAAAAGAAAAAAAATTGGAACTACTGCGGATAAAGCCATTTTCTACTTCCCCACATTTCCTGGATAAAGTAACAACCCCAGGCCGCCCCCAGCGCACACCCTGCGCCTGTGCCCACCGGGAGGTCGCCTGGCATTTTGCCTTCACCTCTCCTGTTCTGCCTTGACAAGCAGATCTCCTGCTAACTGGCAAAACGAATGGATTATTCCATGCCCGTTGCTCATCTGGGCGAGCAAAGATGAGTTTCCTGCCCTGCTTCCCCGGCGCTTCTCGGGGGGAGCATCGTCTCACCGAACGCGCTGGCTCGGAGACGGCCCTCGGCGCTGGCTAGGTGGGCGCCCGACTGCCGGGCGTTAGGGCTCGCTGGCGACTGAGGCTTCTGCCTCCAGAATAACCCGCCTTCTCTTCCCTCCTTAGCTCTGGTTTTTGGATTAAGAGTAATTCACATTGTTTGCCTGTGTTCAGGAACTTTCTTCCTATAAATCCATTTTTTGCTCTGAGAATGTCTTGTCATATGTCGTTTTAAAGGATAAACATGTTGTGAATGAAAAATGGCTTTTTAAGATTTAACTCAGAGTTATGTTCTTTTCACTTAAGGCTCTGTAAAAAAGAGAATAAATCTAACCCAGAGTTTATTTCAGTTGGAAAAGTTATCTCTATTTCACATTAACTTGTCTTCTTTGAAAGAGAACTGTGAAGACGTTAACCAAGAGGCTCATTCTCCTGCACCACCTTAAAGAGTATAATGTCTGTTGGGGGTAATCAAGGCAGTTACTTTTGGATCAGTTGAACCTAAAACTCCTTTTAGTGAATTATGTTTTAGTTCTCAAAAAAATACTAATTGCACTAGCAATGGCCATCTTTATCAATAGAGCATTTGTTGCATATTGATAGTCTTGGTTTATTTTCTCATTTTCAAACTATGTTGGACCATAGTCCATGTTTCTGACTTAACTGACAAAATAGTTTATAAAATAATTGCAGGAATAAACTGCATTTTGTTTGTGCCTAAAACAAAATGGAATGATTCTTCACCAGTGTCTTAATCAGTTCGGGGTGCTAAAATAAAATACCGTAAACTTTAGGGGTGGCTTCTTAATAATAGAAATTTATTTCTCACAGTCTAGAGGCTAGAAGTCCAACATCATGGCACCAGCATGGTCAGTTCTGGTGAGAGCCTTCTACTGGGTTGCAGAATCCTGTCTCTCATTGTGTCCTCACATGGAGGAAAGACTGCTAGCTCTTTGGCCTCTTCTTAGGGCACTAATCCCATTTATGAAGGCTCCACCCTCATGACCTAATTCCCTCCCCAAAGGCCAACCTACAAATACTATTACTTTGGGGATTAGATTTCAACCTATGGAATTTTTCTGTGTGGGGCGGGACACATTCAGTCCTTAACAACCAGTATATATTAAGGAAGATCTCTCTTTTATTTTTTTGAAATTAACTTTATCATTCATTTGATAATGAAATGTGTTTTCCACTTTTCAGTTACAGAGTTTATCAGAATACATTTTCTTTCATATCACAACCTTAAAAAAATGAATGACCTCCTTATTTTGGCTGAGTCTCATGCTGTGGTGTGTTAAATTGTCCCTTAAAGAAGGCAACTGTCTCCAGTATGGCTAAGAAAGCTATTCTCTCAAACTCTGAAACAAGGCACCAGAAATGTTGCTGGGAGAGTAGTTAGGGAGTTCCCTCAACCTTGAAGTGCAGAAGCTATTTTATTTGATGAAACTTGTTATCACACTTGCTCAAAGCCTTTAGTTGTGTGCTAATTCCATTAGGGAGGACAGTTTCCTATAACAAAGCTATTTCTAAGTAATTGCTCCTGTTGGAGGTAATTGCTACCACTCGCGGAGATTGCGTTGTGCCCTGTTTCCCATATGATATTTCATTTAATTCTCACAAAAATCCTAGGAGTTGGTTATTTCTGTCTAACAGATGAGGCATCTGCTATTCAGAGAAATTAAGTAATTTTCACAAGTTTCCATATTTAACAAGTGGCAGAGTGAAATCTGTTTGACAGATCTGTGTGTACAGCCGTTTTATAATATTGTTTTTGGTTGTGTAGCCATAACATAATTTGGAAACCCTATATATCCACTTATGCTTTAAGTGGTCATTTAGAGTTTTTGTCATATGTTTAAAGTTGTTAAAGATCTAATTTCTGGCATATTATAAATCTTGATAGTAACAAACTTTAGATTTCTCTTTAAATATAACCGATGCAATAAAAATATCACAGAGATTTTATATGTCCCATTACTTTTTAAAAAAAGTTATACTATAGTGGGGAGTCAGATGTTAAAGAATCAATTGCAAAATTAATAATACAATTATGAGAATATCTATGCATAAAAGATAAGGTGCTAAGAGAGCATGTAAAAGGGGATTGATGTCTCATAGGATCAGGGAGCACTTTCTTGACTAAATGATATTTGGTCCGAGGGCTGAAAGATTAGATAGTATAAGCCATGTTGGGTGAGGGCTGTTGAAGAGCATGCGCAAAGGTTCTGAAACTGGCAGAAACATGTGTATGGAATTTTAAAAAAAGCTAGTAAGTCAGTGAAATGGAAAGCAAGTCATGAAAATGATCCAAGGTGGAGCTGGAGAGAAGACAGAGGCCAGGTAGGACAAAGCCTTCCATGTAGGAGATTTTCACATTTTTGTTCTTTATCTCAAAACTCAATGGCCATTGTAGAGATTTAAAAACAGAGATGAATAGTCAAGTGCATGAAGAAGCATCACTCTGGGCAAGAAAGAAAGCTGGGACATCAGCTAGGATGTTCATGGATTGGCCCAAGAAGGAGGTGCTCATGCTTTGGACTGGGTGGCAGCAATGGGTATAGACAGAGTGGACACACTAAAGAGATAGTTAGTAGGTAAAAAGACGCAATATGTACAAGAGAAATATTCCTCAAGATACAACAAAGGCTTAGTATCAATGACCAAAGCAGGGTCTTGACAACAAATCCCAATGCTTAGGGGAAGAATTAAAGATAATTTCTTTCCCTTCTTTCTTTCCTTCATCACCTCCTATGAATTTGGCACTTGTTTTACCATCAGTAAGCTGGCTGAGTGAAGGGATTCAGAACCCCACTGAAATAACAAAGTTGTCTGGGAGTGTGATCTATTAGTTCAAAGTCATTTTGACAACCCTTGCCTAAGCGGCGGCCTTCACTGGGCTTGGCCCTGGGGCATGAAGAAGACTAGGTCTTGGCCTCTACCTTTGACATTCCCATTATCCCACCAGGAGACCTCTCCACAGCATCATGGTATGACTACCACAGACCCCGAGGAGCTAGTTGTGGACTGTGTCTTGTGGGAGACGAGGGGGGAGCCAGGGTGGTACTGTGGTGGTTAAGGGAGCAGGATTTGGAGTCTGAGTTTGAGTTCAGAAATATTCATTTACTAATGTCCTCCTCTAAATTGCCTAAATTGTCTCATCTAAGATATGGGCCCAACAATACATTATTCATAAAGTGGTCCTAACAATCGTATGTCATGATACATAAAAATCATCAATCGCCATGCACATAGTAACTGCTTAAAAATGTAATATATTCAGCTATTGTATTATTACAGGGGAGAAGCTGGTCAGTCATCTGGGTGGAGTCAGGAAAAGTTACACAGAGATAGTTTATATCATATTTAAAGGGCATATGCAGTTTACCTCTAATAGATGATTGCTTAAGGAATAAATGTTTTATACAATTAAACAACTTAGTGAGCATTTATTACATGCTAAACCCTGCTGTGAGCATTCTAAATATATTTTCTCACTTAATTCTTAGCTAGTCTTTAGAAGGAAATACTATTATTACCCCCATTTCACAGATGGGAGTCCTGAGGCCCCAAATATGAGTGACTTGCTCGAGATTACACAATAAATTGCCAAGCTCGGATTTAAATCCAGTCCAGACCAATCCAACGCTTCGCTCGTAGCTTCTACACATTCTAAAAGCTGCTTTTTCATTTTAAAACTGACATTTTTGGGGTGATGCTGGTTAACAAATTATGCAGGCCTCGGGTGCACAGTTCTACAACGCATCACCTGCATATTGCATCGTGGGCTCGCCCCTCAAAGTCAGGGCCCCTCCACCACCATTTACTCCTTTATACATTCCTACCTTCCTCCACTTACTCCCCAGTCACTCGTCTGTAAGTTTCTTTACCCGACGGCGCTGCTGAATCCAAACCAACTCTTCCTTGTTATGTTTTTGCATAATCAATGCATACTAAAAATATATTGCTATAAAGAGTCAAAATATTTATAACATTTTATCTGAACATTTTTATTTTATAAATAAAAACTTAAAAAAATAGGTACAGAGCCCTGGCTGGGTGGCTCACTTGGCTGGAGTGTTGTCTCGCACACGAAGGCTGCAGGTTTGCTTTCCGGTCGGGCACACGCCTAGGTTACACACACCCGACGGGGAATCGAACCTGCCGCCTTTTTGGTGTGCCGAATGGCGCTCTAACCAACTGAGCCACCCAGCCAGGGCTTAGTGTATTTTTTTTAAATAAACAGATTAAATTAAGTAAATTAAATCAAGTAAAAGACATTAATGAAATGTATCAGGTTTTTAAATTGTGGGTTTTCTCTTTGGCATTTTACAAATAAATGTTTTATTCACATTTATGTAATATAAATATGGCATTTTGGATATTAGAAAGGAGTATTCATTCTTCGCAAGTTGGGAGCCACTTGTATAAGAAATAGTTACACGGGCTATGGATCTGTGCTTGTGGTGTCACTAGGAAGGAATTGAAAGGCTTTGTGCTTTGGGGAGAGTTTCAGTGGCTTGTAGATGTTTAACAGGTTTCTTGCTTGTCAAAGTCTGAAAATATGAGATTTGTTTCTTCTGTTTTCATCTGCTTCTCTTGAAACCACAAGTGTGTGTTTTTCAGGTAATCCACTACAAAGTGTAATACATCAAAAGTGGCTCATCTCCATATGAAAGCTGGGACAGAGGCAGAGGAATGAGTTGTAGTTTTGAAATTGTTTAGTAAATATCACCAGAATGATAGTAATGGATCCAGTAGTTCCACATCCTACATTGCGTGTTCATCATGAAGAGGGAAATGTTTTTACTTTTCAAAGATATATATATATTACAATAATGAATGCATAAATAGTATTAGACTTGAAAGAATACTGACAAATGTGCAGATGAAATTCTGGCTTATTTTATAAACTCAGTTTTAAACAGTTAGTTTGTGGAGTTGTGTATTAAAACTCCATTTAATGAATTGCTTTTACTGTGAAATTTGTCAATTGGAATAGAAATGCCTATCACCCCCACCCCCAGGTTAAAGAGATACATGTTTTTACGAACCCTTTAACCCCACATTTATCCGAAATCTCTTTTGTCTTCTAGCTTTTGTTTCTACCAATTTGGAATCATACATGGCTTCAGATGGCAATGGTCTTCTTGTAAGTGCCCTTTGGAACACCCTGGATTTTAAATATTAATCATTAGTTTCACGGATGGGTAAAAAACTAGACAAGCTGATTTAAGTTTGGCTACGTAGTTATTTGTCCCCCACTTCATTAGCCACAGTGGAATTAAATGACCCTTTGTTAGGTTTCACGGTTTTCTTCTGATCACCAAGCATTTAGACTCCTACCTATTTCCTTTTAAAGATCAAGGCACACACCCATGATTTTAATGTACTGTACACAAATTATTTCTGTTTTAAATGGACTATGGTACCAGTGCAACCTCTCATACAACCTCTATGGGAACAGATTCTGTTAATTATTACACTGAAATTGAAGGTTTCTTTTAAAATAATTTTATAGCCATAAATTTGCCTGAATTAGGTAAGTCAACTGAGCAAGTCTATTATTTCTAATAGATGAAAAAACGTAGGCAGGGAAAATCGAGGTGTTGATTAAGCAGCATGACATTTCCAACAGAAGGGGATGGGGGTTGGGATTGTACGTGTGCGTCTTCCCGCAAATCTGATGACCTCATGGTGGATCCATCGGTTAGGGTGTTTGGAGTAGAGCCAAGAGCAGAATCAGAAGTAGGGTGCTGAGAGAAGTTAGTATAGACTTCCTGCCAAATGGGGAACATGGACAATGGTTTCCTGCTGCAGACTAGAAAACAGATGTCAAGGAAGGTTGTGGTACTAGTGCTGGGGAAATTGAATCAGACAGCTCCTGGAAGGAACACCTTACTAAAAAGCAGGGCAGAAGAGAAATGATCTGCTTACTTTAACAATTTTTCATGCCAGAAATAGAGAAGGCAAGGAGAACACTTTAATTCTGATGCTAATTTTAAATGGGGAAAAACTGCTTGCTAGTGATACAGAATGGTGGAAACTTTGGGAGACAGGACTGCCAAAAGCTAAAAATGAAAACATGAATTATAGTCAGTCCTGTACCCCAGGAAATGAACCACCTGAAACCTGCGGAAATGGGTGGGTGTTGTTTGATAACAGAAATGGGATAATCACAGTAAAGACAGAGAACACCAACTGAGAATAAATGTGGCTGAAATTAGATATAAAAATATGTATACGGGAGGTTGAAGGAGGCCCCTATGGTCAAGGGCAAGAGCAGACAGATACCACCGATCTGTAAAGATGGAGTCAGGAAGACTAAAGTTCAGAGCATCCAAAGTGGATCCGATTTTTGAAAGAAGAAACGCATGTGATTATAAGCACACGGTGTGTGCTCTGCGGCAACGAAGAAGGCGGGTGAGGACTGGTGGAGCCTTGAGAAAGGCAGTGCAGAGCCTCCCTCTTACGTTGCTTCTCCTTTCCCACTGAAAGAATGCTTCAGAAGAAACAGAAATTATGAAAATAAGAGAACTCCTAAGCACTTCAAATTAATAAATCCCGTCACTCAATCATCCATCCATCCACTGAGACATTCTTTTAATGTTCACCGATGGCCTCTCCCGACTCTATCAGGCATCCGCCACTGACTAGGTAGGACCTGGAGATTTAATTGTGACTTAAGACAAGTTGAATTCTCCACATCTTATGAAAAAGCATAATGCTGGGTATTGGAACAAAGACTGAAGATCTGACTACCTACGGATTAACGTATCACCCATATAATTCTGTCTAGAGCCCTTACCACTGAAATGTGTCACCTGCTTCCCCTGGACCCCGGGCACAGGTGGGTTCTGTTTTTGTGGGAGGGAGCTCCGGCTGTGTGTGGGTCGCTCTCATTTCACGAGCCAGCCTCCACGCCCAGATGCAGCCGGCTCAGCTCTCGCTGCGCGTGTATTTGCCTGTTATCTCTGTCCCCGGCCCATGCGCCTGGGTGGGCCTGCTTAGCGTCCCTCTTAAGCAGTTCCTCCAGCTGCTTTTCAGTGCTTACCCTGCTTTATCCGCCCATTCAGAAGATTAGTTCAATTTTCTGCTGTCGTTTGCTGCCTAAATAAAACGTAGCACAGGAGGCCTGCTTTCTGCCAGGCAGCTCCGGCGGGCTCGACGCGCCTGGCCCAGGCGCACCCAGACACGCGTCGCGCCCTCCACGCCGCGTTTATCGGGCTTGGCGCTGGGGCACCGAGACGAGGCGCTCAGCCCCTGGTGGCGGGAGGGCGATGCTTTTAGGGCACGTTCGTTGATTCTGACCCGACGGTCACCACTGAGGCTGGCGCGGCAAACGCAGCGACTGAAACGCTGGGGAGCCTGGGGGCCTGGCAGTGGACAGGCCACCCCGTCAGGCTGAGGTGCCTGCTCTCCGAGGAGTACTCCTTTCTCTCCTCTGAAGGGAAATGGCAGAATTTTCAAAGCTAAAGCTTCACGTAGAATCAAAGGGGTTAACTGGCCAAGGTGTGTTGGCTTTCCCTCCCGAATCCTTCTCAGCCTGACAGACACAGCGCGCGTCCTTACTCTGCCCGCGGGGCCCTCTGTCCCTGCACCTGCCCTCCCTGCAGCCCAGAGGGAAGGTTCCTAAGCGCAGACCCGATAAGGCCGCTCTCCTGCAGGCGCCCCCGGCGGCTTCCCACTGGCTTTCGGGTAAACTCGACACTTTCAAACACAGCTTACGTGGCCCTGCGCGAAGCGACTTCGCTACTCTGAGCACGGCTGTCGCCCCCACTCTGCGGCTGATGTCTCCCGGGTCGCGCCCGCTTGCCGTCTCAGATCCTCTGCGTTCAGGTCTTTCTCTCTCAGGTCGTGTTTTTATCAACTCCTGGGGTGCCCTTCCTGGCTCCCCGGGGCTGGGCAGACGCCATAGCGAGCTACAGGACAGCGCTCACACGCAGGCCTCGTTTTCCCTCTTTCATCCTGTGCCCTCCGTGTGGGACTGGGAGCTTGCCTTTGAATCTCTAATCCTTGACACTGAGTAATTTTTCAGGCACTGGTGGTTGAATAAACAAACGCCATAATCTACCAAGTTGTGGCCTGAAGAAAAGAATTAAACTGTAATCACCTTTAGAATCTGGTCATAGCTTGTTGGGAAATCTTCAACGTGATTAGATTCGGTGCAGTCCCTAAACGTCTCTAAGAATCCATTTCTGTCGCCCTTGATATTTATAAGGCTTTCTGTACATCACACTGTGGTAACAACGAAGTATGATACACGAGTTTTCTTCTGTGATTAGTTTCTCACATTAGTAAACAAAGAGACGAACAAATAAAGAGAGATAAACAACTGCTAGCATATATGAATCTTCAGAGCTTGATTAAGAAAGTTCTCTGGTCTCAGACTTTCGCAACATTGTTTTAGCTAAGAAAGAAAAAATAGCCTTAATTAAAGATGACAAGGCTCAGAGGGAGTGTGACATGTTATCTCTTTTACTGCTATACATAATTCTTTTACCTTAAGCTTCTGAGATTTCTTATCTTTCACGATGGCTCTTGTGGGGGAGAAATGTCAGAATTATCTTAGATCAAAACTTTATGACAGTGTTTGCTCAAGACTTCTTTTCCATAAAATCCCTTCATTAAATAGCGCCTGAAAAGAAAATGTCAAGTGAAAACGTTTTCCTGAAACAAAGTCTCTGCAGGTGAATCATGGTGACTTTGCTGGGGTTTCATGCTGAGGAGGGCCCGTTCTCGGACTGAGGATGGACAGGGACTTCTAGCCCTGTGGCTGGGTTACCTGCTGCTGCTTGGACTGCCATCTTTGGGATGATCAGTCCAACAGCAAACTTGTACATTTTGTGTTTGCCTCACAAGCAAGTTCTGCCCTCATGACTCACAGGACACGTATTGGCCGCTCTTTACGTGTCCTCTGGGCAGTGACCGTCCCAGCGTGATTCCAGCTCAACGGGAACCTACTCTGCCCCTCATTCCATCTCCACGCCTGCGGTGTGTGTCTCAGGGATGTGGTGATATTCAGAGATGAAGTGAGGAATATGTATTTTCACATTTTTCATCAACTAAAAACAGATGAAATTTTGGCAGCTTGGTTTTCTAGGCTACATCAACATAAGTCTGTGCTGAAAAATACGAGCCAATGCTGCTATGCGTGAGCCTGCCCCTCAGCTCAAGCTCAGGAGGCTGTTTAACATATGTCCTGCCCCAAAAGGACTTCAAGTGGAGAAGAGCATCTCCACTTCAAGTGGAGAAGTGCCTAGGGAGTAAATTATGAGTAGGGGCTTGCTAGCTACCACCGGAAAACTTCTGTCCTTCCTCCCTTCTGCGCCCCATGCATTTCTATTTTGGGGTTCCAGATTCTTAGTAGTTGGAGGATATGGTTAAAACAGGATGTTGGAGAAAGCTACTGTGGTTTTTGAGGAAACAGTATTTTAGATAGAAGTAGAGATTTATTCAGCACAAGTCCATTTCACCTTCAAGGAAATACCAAGGTTTGACTCTCCAGGTGGGTTCAAATTTAGTGTCAGCCAACCCCAGGGACTTTCCTCTACGTATGTGCTGCTTTGGAGGTGAGAAATGTGTTGGACTAACTTTTATGTTGCTTAACTCTGCTGATGTTATTTACTAGTGAAGGCATTTCTCAATAATCAAGCAGAAGATGACTTTTCAGATATTTGGTAAATCTCCACTCATTCAGGGGCTACTGGTAAGGCATTGTAGAAAGTAAAAATTGATGTAAGACACAGTTAAACTCTTGGTAAATATTCAGTGAGTGATCCCCATGTGTCAGACATTGGGCTAGGTGCTAGACTTTGAGGTAATGACAAGTTCAAAATCATCAATTCTATCTTGAAGTCTTGGCCAATCATTGAATCTAAACAGTTACCATCATTACATTACAGAGGTGATACGAGGTTTGATAAACTTTAAGAAGCAGCGTGATTAAATCTGTGAGATAGGAGAAAAGGGTCTATCTGAGGTCATGCATAGACTCTGGGTTGGACCATTGGGTGGATAATGTTACTGCCAGTATGTGCCACACAGATATATAAACAAATAAATGATAATACCCATTTCAGAGACATCAGCAGAGCATTGTGGGATTCAGATATCAGAAGAAGCAGAGTAACAGTGAGTTAAACAATAGGCCTAGGAGTCGGGCTGGCCACCGTCCCAGTCTTGGCTCTGCTACTAGTTATGTATGATCTTAGGGGAAGTTACTTAACCACACCAAGATGAAGTTCCTCCTTTGTGAAAGGGAAGATTAAAATGGTACCTGCCATAAGAAGTTTGGGAGATAATATGAATCAATTATTATGGTTATAATGAATAAATAACACTGAATGAATATAAGGTTATGATAAGAGCTAACTGCCTTCTAAAGTCCAAGAAAGCTTCATGGCAGAGGTGACATCGGACCTGGGTCTAAAAAGATGAGTAAGCATCAACCAGATGCAAAGTAGGGGAAACAGGGGAAATGAATAATATATACAGAAGTATGAAGTTGCTAAAGTGCCTGGCATTTTAGCAGAATATAAAAAAGTTGAAGGTGCCAGGAGAGGAAACAGATGTCTTGGTGGCATATTGAGGCTACTATGGGCAGGGATTGCGATTTCAAGATGGAACCTTATACATGAAATGACTGGCTTCCATTCAGTCACAGTCCTGTGAGTCCACATTGTCACACTCCACTCTGTTGCAAACATAGAGCACCGATAGACAGAAGGAAACAGAACACCAGAAAAGCACAATTAGGGTCAAGCACCTGGTAATCATCTCTGTGAATGAGAAATGAATCAAGTGCCACTGAAGCTATGGGCTTGACGGGCGCCCCTACTGGAGGCGGGAAGTAGTGACCTCCTGGCCTGAGGTAAGGGGGTAAAAAATGCTCCATTAATGTGAGGAGACCTGCTGCTTGATGACAGTGGGTTTAGAGACACAGACTCAAAATCAGGAACCAAACCTAGTCACCAACTAGATCAGGGACTGGATATGCAAGAGTCTCCATGATAGTCTCTAGACATAATTGTAGGACTGATAACACACCAAGGGAAGCAACCTCCAAACTGGGAAAGGGAAGGAGGGAGGGAGGGGAGGAGAGAGACGGGGGGGGGGGGGGGGGGGGGAGAAAGAGAGAGCCCTTCCATTCACAATTCTGCAACTTTAAATTTTAAAACATTTGCAAAATGCTAAGAAAGACAGAATATAGAATAAAAAATTCAAAGATAACTTTATTTTATTTGAAATCAGTTTTTTAAAGCCTGGATGTTAAGATTATTGGCAGGACAATCTTCCATGCAGTGTTCATGTCTGCAATTCCCATTCATTCCCAACCCACTGGAATTGGTCTTCTAGCCCGACTTGACAAAGAAGCTACTTTTGCCAAGATCTCTGCTGAACTTTGCCTTTGCCTTTCTCTTTCATCCTGGCAGCATTGGATGGTTTGGACCCATCTTTCTCTTGAGTCTCTCCCTCATTCCCAGGACAACCCTTTTCTGGATTTTCTGTATTTCGCTGGCTGTTCTGCTAAGTCTCCTTGGAATCACCTCTTTTACTGCTTCTGTGCAACATACTGATCTTCCCTTGGATTCTGACTTCTGTCGTTTGCCACTCTACACATCTGGGTGATCTTATCCAAACTCAAGACTTTTACTCTCTGCATGCCGATGATTCTCAATTTTATATCTTTAGTCCAGATTTTCTCCAAATCCCTAGACCCTTAACTACTGTATGTACTATTTCCACTTGTGTGCTTCATATGTACATCAAACTCAATATGCTTACTACTGAGCAAATATATATATTTAAAACTGTGCTCTCTATAGTGTGGTCATTTATTTACTCGTTTAAGCTAGAAACTCAAGATTTTCCCTGGCACACTGCTCTCGCTCACTGTCCCCGTTGTAACGCCCCCTCCTCACCTTCCTCTCCCTGGGCCCCTCCCTCCTTCGCCCCTCCCCTCCAGCTCCCGCTCTCCTCCCTCTTTCTTCCTCTCAGTCCTTTAATTTCTTCTGTTTCTCTTCTTTGTAGAAAGCGCCGTTGCATCCAGCTTCCCCTTGAACTCTGGACCTTGCTTCTGCGTCCTGCTCCTTTAAATCACGTTGACCACAACAGCAAATACCTTCTCAGGCTCCTGCTCTGGGAGTCTGATTCTCAAAATAAATATTTGTGGTTTGCCACTGAATTTTGTGACTTTGGGCAACACACTAAGACTTCATTTGCTTTATTTTCCTCTTCTGTAAAATGGGACTAAAAATAGCACCTAAGCAACAAATGTGAGAATTCAGCCCCAGAATTTGTGAAAAGGCTCAGGGCAGTGCCTGGCGTGTGGGAAACATTATACGAGTACAAGCTTTATACATATTTCTTTCCTGTTGTTTTCGATTACTATCTATTATTACTGGAATATCTATTATTTATCTCCATTTCACTACTAGAGATTTAAAAAAATATTAATTTATTAAGTAATATTTAAGGTAGGTAGTTTCTGAAAAAATTAAGCAAGTTTTTCATGTAGTTTAATAATCAAAATTTTAATAATTAAAAGCTTTAAAATTTCCTTTAAAAATTGAGTTTAATTTTCTAGAAAGGAGTAAAGATGTATGTGTGTGTGTGTGGGGGGGCAGTTGTTTGTGGAGAAACATCCCTAACAGCTGTATCAACTGGTATTGGCCTGGCTTTAAAATACTTAGGAAATTTTATGGCTTGGTTAAGTATTGGTACCTTGAAATGGACAACATGTGAGGTTTTATCCATGGCAATTGGGTAAATGCTACAAATCAGGGCCCATTCGGCAGCATATCACTGTGTCATTTGGCTAAAGACCAGGATCATCATGAAGTCTGATGCAATGACGAACTATCTTACTGTGGATTTTGATATAGCAAGAGGGGAAATTGTGCCTGCAAGGTTTAACAATTACTATTGAGATTAAAAGTCAATGTAATAATTACACCCTGTGATCTGGGTGTCAGTGCCATCATCCAACATCAAAGGAGGTCCTTTTGTATATTTTGTACTGGTTTCTTTGTATGTTTGTGTTTTTGAGTAATTAGTGACCAAATGATTTTTTTTAGCCATCTTAGAAAGTAAAAGAAAAGTGCTCTATTACAATCAAAAGAAAAAATGTATTTAAAAGTAAAATTTCCCACCAATTTTAGAAGCAAGTGAGGGCAAATTTGTAATTTAGAGTCATTTTTAGTTTTACCAAGGGGAAGAAAACAGTATGAGAAAATATCTTACTAACTAGGCTCTGGATTATTGTTATGAGAAAGAGTTACAATTCCCCTGTTGAAACTGCCTCATAAATGCTCAACCGGTTGCTTGTCTTTTTTTCACTCACCTAGAGAAAAACCACATGTAGGGCCTTTTTGAAACTGACTAGTTCACCAGTTCCACTTCCTGTTGTGAGGAGTGAGATGTGTCTTAAACTCGCCAAAGTTCTTAAGATTGTTTTCATTCTCTGATGTCAACCAATATAGGTTTGAAATTCATACATACCAAGGGAAACTGAACCTCCCTGTAATTTGTTATTTCTGTACCATGCAGTGTGTTTCTGGTGGGGGAAACTGTTTCAACAGTTATGCAGATTGTGAAATGATTTGGTTTAAGAGAAGTGCTATCAGAGGAGAGTTGACTCAGTGACTCAACCCCCCTGCCCCCCTTTTAAAAAGTCTGAATAAAGTCCTTTCTTGATGTTGGGTGATCACCCTGTTTTAGGTATTACCCTTCTGCTTAGTGGTCCCACTTCTTATCCAGCCTAGGCACAAGAATCTGGAGTAGACCAAGGGCTGGTCTTGGGCAAGATTAAGACAAAGGCTACAGTTTGATTTGGGGCTGTCTCTAGAACCAGCCCCAAGGAGTTCATGAGTGGTGGGTGGAGGAGATTCACAGGTTCCCTTCACAGATCCTGCAGCGGTCCTCTCACAACTTTCTTTCTCTGTCTCTCATTCTTTTTAAAGCTGCTTTTATTCCAAGAGCTCTATTTATAATGCGATTTCACCTTGTCCGTCTGGGGCCAGAACCCTCTAGGAATGTCTCTATAAAACCAACTCCCTTTTCTCCCTATTGCCCTGGTTTTAGTTTGTCTTGGGTACTCCCTTGGGGTGAGAAAATTCTGCACCCCAGTTTTCTCAAGTCACTCCCACTATCTAAATTTACTTACTCTCTTCCTTGCCTTTAGTTCTGGCTCTCAGATAAGCTTTGGCTATCCCAATAATCTATATGTTTGGGTTAAAATATTTTGTTAATAGGTACTGTTGGTTTACTGATCTCAGATAACTGCATATAAAACAGGCCCAGGAGCCGTTTGAGGGAATGGTGGGGATTTTAGACCAAGATGCAGGTCAGTGAGGGAGAGATCCTGTAAAGTGGAGCTGAGACTAAGACTATTCTTGCCGGAATTTGGGACAGTTATTGCCTTTGTTAAGTATTTTATTCACAAGGATGATTAATTTCTTTGGGGATAAATTTTTATTCTAACATTTGTAAAATAAAAAGTCAGTTTGGGATTTCCCAGGAAATATAATTTAAGCCTTTTAACTTCATCATTGTTGCTGAAAGAAATACAAATTCTACGTATCCTAAAATTTATTATGAAATTTCTGTTTATTAGATATGAAGTATTTATATCTGTAATCATATAATGTTATAGTACATGTAATCATATAAAGTAATGTTTTTTAGTTTTCAGAATATTTTCACATACTGTCTTGTTAAATATTTTTGAAGCCTTTAGTACTGGAATTATGAGTATCTTGATTTTACAAATGTGGAAGTGAGTTCTGAGTGGTAAGTGAGCTTGTGTCTGGGTAGCACAGCTACTAATTATGACAGCCATGAATTGATTTCAGGCCCCTGGATTGAAAAATCCCATCCTAATTCCACTATATTATAGTATTCCTCCCTTGAATGTATAGTAGAACCATATACAACAGCTATTGGGTCAATAGTTAGATATGTAGAATACTAGCCGGGTGCATCTGGAGTAATGTTATAAAATGTTGTAATAAGATTGCCTACCAACTTTTAGAACTGCTTTTCAATTATGTACAATTTTTTCAAGTTCTCTATTTGTTAGCATAAAAATCTGTCACTTAAGCCTGAGTAAATTCAGCTTAGATATTGTGGAGAAAAAAATGAAACTTCCCTAATCTAAAATGTCTCTCTTCTACACACCCCCACACACGCCAAGAAGGCCATTCAAAAACATTTTGTTCTCTATTTTTACTGATAGTCTGATTTTACACGAATTGTTTAAAATGTATCATGAAAAAATGAGTATTTCAGATGTTTTTTCTTATGTCTGATTTGAATATTTGCAAAGCTATTATAAAATAGAAATCGCTAATTTATCTTTTATAAAACCTGTGAGAAATATTCCCAGATACGTAAGACCGAATAAGCAATTTAATTTGGCTGTAAGCAGAACTTTCCTGATGAGGAGGCTTGATGGCTGCTTAGAGGTCACCCAAACAGACTGGAATTTCTTTTTCTGGGACATTTAATTCCTGTGGTTTAGCTGGAACCCTGTGTGGTAGCCGGACCACGAATTTATTGGTCTGATGTGAACCTGGGGTATTGTGAGGTTGCAATGATTATCTTCCAGGTTTGTTTAAATAATCGTTCTTTAGAAATTGCAGGAAAACAAGCAGGATATATATATTTTCCTTCTCTCACAAAAAAAATAAAAGGGAAATATTTTATTTTTTTAAGAACTTGGCTGAGCAGTGTCCTGTCATAACCGAAGTAGTGAGAAGACTGCCTGTGGGTGGAAACAGGAAACATCAGTGAAAATGTTGTGTTACCTTTTTTTCAGGTTCATCTCTATGTCTATTGATTCTAATTAGCACATTTTGTGCCTCAGCTTCAGCTCCCCTCGGCTGTGCTGGGAGTTTTTTTTAGCTTCATCCTGCTCATAAACACCGCCACCTCCTCCCTCCTTGTCGCTTTACAAATGTTACAACACAATCAGAAATTTCCTCTTTTCTTTTCTTCCTGCGCTTTCAGCAGGTTCCCTTGCGTCAGAAGCCGAGAAAGCAAGCTCCAGGTAATTAGATCTCCTTTGTCTATGTGCCCCCTTCCTGCGCGGGGGAGTGGGCTTTTCTCGGGGCGCCTTCTTGGGGACCAGCTCCGTGCCCGTCTGGCCGCTGCTGTCGGGGTGGACGGCAGGTTCATTCTTGGCTCTTTCCGGCTGGGTCGCGGGAGCTGCTCGCCCGGGCGAATCCCCGTGCCGTGTCCCTGGCGCTGAGCAAGCCTGGCACTGCCGGGGAAGTGGCTGGGTTTCTGGTGGCATTAACCCTTCCCCGTCTCGCATAACCAGCGCTGTCACTGCTGCCGGGAGCTGTCGGTGGGGCGATGCGCCCGGCAGCCTCAGGACTTTAATTTTTCCACTTAATTCTTGGGTGACAGTCTTAGACTAACACTTGCATGTTGGTCTCACTGTTTCTTTGGTCATGTCTTGTACCCTCTAAGCACCAAATGACTGTTTAAAAATAAAATATATATATATATTTTTGCATTCACTTTGCATAAATCTTGGTTGCAAAATAAAAGCAACTCCTGGGGGTAAAAATGAAAAGCTACCCTTCACCCTGTCACATGCACCGGGGCGACGCGTGACCACCTTCTCCCGTCGTTGTCGCAGGCTTTTTCGCCATGAGCCGGAGGAGGATCTCCTGTAAGGACCTGGGGCACGCCGACTGCCAGGGGTGGCTTTACAAGAAGAAGGAAAAGGGGACCTTCCTAAGCACCAAATGGAAAAAGTTCTGGGTGGTGCTGAAGGCGTCGGCGCTATACTGGTACAGCAATCAAATGGTGAGTCGGCGCCCTCCCTCCGTCCCCGCCTCTCCAACCAGCGGTGCCTTCAGGGTCCCTGTCGGCCAGACGGTCCCCGTGGGAAGGTTAATTTTTATTTCTGGGCCTTGGAACAGAGCAAATAAGCAAGTTCTAGAAACTGTTTCTAGTCCAGAACATCCATAGGTCGTTCTACCGCATTTCATGGGAGAGAAAGCCGTCCTGCTTGACTGACTGATCTTTGGTTGGAGAAGGGTGTCCAAGTGCTCTGTCTCTACTAAGGGAGGCTTTTGGTGTCTATTGATGTCACTATTCCACGAGAGATTCTCATCATTTCAGGATTTCTGTGGACAGCACTGGGTATGGGAAATTGACATTGTTATGGTCTCTGCAGAAAAGGAGACTCAGCTTTCAGACCTGTTAGGGGTGTCAGTTGACTCAGTCCACAGAAGCTCTTTCCATTTCTCCCATAGCTGTCTCTGGGTCCTTGGCATGTGCAGTGATGGCCTTAAACTACTGATGCTTGGATAACACTTGATAAGAGAGTTGTCTAATCATTTAGAGGCAGTGCACTTTTGTGGTCTGCCTCACAGGCTAGTTTTCTGTTGGGCAGGGTTAGGGATAAAGTTACTGTTAGAAGGTGTGCTGATCTTTCCTGGTTTGAAACATTTTGAAAAGCATGGTGTTGTTGAAGATTGAACCAGTAGAGACTTTTCACACAGGAACTCTCTCCACAAACCTCCGAGTGGCCAGCTGCTGATCTCAGCAGAGCTTGAGGTTGTTTTGGGGGTAACGTGAAGATCAGCAATGGGTGTCTTTTGATCAGTTAAGGGAGTTACTCATAAGCCAGGAAAATTCTTTTCATATGACACCATTCTTTTAAAGTAACTTGTGTGTGCCCATAGCTTGGGCCACAGAGTATTAGAGCATGTAACTTTATAAATGAAACATAAGTGCTGTGTATAGTTTGTGGGCAAAATTTTTGGTTGATAAATTGACATTCCCTGGGCACTAGTACACTGGCACCTGCTCTGTAAAGATTTGGTTAAACTGGACCCAAATCCAATTCTAGGGACCTGGAATCCTCTCTCTCCTATGCTTCTCTCTGCACCCCCTCCCCTCCCCTGGCCCCAAGCTTATTGCTTTGGTTTCACTCTATGCAAAACATGCTATCAAATTCTTCGTAAAGTTCTATAGAAATATCTTTCCTCAAGCCTTTTGTGAGTTTTAACAACTTGATTAAATATTTGGGAGATTCAGAGGAAAGAATCACCTGGAAGACCGTGCAGTCTCCCACGGTCTCTCCTTTTCTCTCTCTCCTGCCCTCCTGGATACTCGTGTCACCTTGACTAGCATGGAAGGCTTTAGGCAAATCGAGGCAACCTGGAGCTGGGGTCTCACCTTCTATCCTAAGGCACTTTTCCTACCCAAATACATTCCTTCTTAAGAATTAAGGTTAATATAAATGTCAACCTCTTAGGTTCTTGCTTTTGGTTATCTGTGGGGAGTGAGAGTCTGCATCTTTTACAGAATGAGAGGGTTTACTGATTTAACTTTTGATAGCTCCCCAGGGATTTCCAGAGGGTGTTGGAAGGATTGGGTGCTGATGGAGGATGGCGTGTCTGTGGGAAATAACAAAGCTCAGGGAGAAACACGACATTCATTCTCTCATTCGATCCAGTTATGCAGCAGCTATGTTCTGGGTGCTGCGCTTGACTTGATGGAGTTGAAAGGAAGCCCCCTCTGAGCAGCACATAGTTACAGATCTGGTTATTTGGCTTCATCAGCTCATTTGGCTTAAGCTTCTCTTGGAGGAGCAATGAATTACTATTTTGGGCGTCAGGAATCTGATGCTTCCACAGGGAGCAGCAGCGTTGACCGAGGCCAGGTTAGGGAGAAGAAAAGGGGACAGCATCAGCCGCCCCCAGGCACGCCTGTCCTCACCGGCACATGCACACGGCAATATTCAGGGGCAGATCCTGCACTTGAGCAGAGCTAGATCAGTAACATTGAACGGAGAAGAAACGTGCTGTTACCTGGCCATGGAATTACCCAGTTAAACTGGTGGTAGGTAGTCAGGACCCTTCCAACTCCTTAATTCTGTGACTGTGCCAGAGAGGAATAGCCTCAGCCCAGGACCGCTGCCATCTGCCAACCTGCCTGCACGCAGGGGCCAGGATAAATGACATGATTAGATCCCCTTGTTTTCTGCCTTCAGTAGGGTCCTGAGAGAACATCTCTAGCGATGAGATTGAGGGTAATTTTCATGAGAAAGCACAAGTGACCTCCCGGGACCCCTTTGGCTCTCTCTGCTGCCTCCTAACCGCGCCCGGGGAGACCAGCTCTTCCTCTCTTCTCTTAGCATGTTTGGTGGTTATGGCTGGCAGTCAGCGTGACTCATGGCATACCTCCTTTTTCGAGATGCCTCGCTGCTTTGAACAGCACTACCCGGATTTCCTTGAGAAAAGTCAAGTCCAGACTCTAATCCGCCTTCTTTCACACCTCATTTTACGTGCTTAGAATGTGGTACAGCACACGAGAGTGGGTGCCAAGTCTTACAAGAGCAGATTCAAGTTTATCAGCCATAAAAATGCGTGCTGTTTAAAATCGTTACCCCTGGGATAAAGTGTAAATTCATTTCCAGGCTTGTGAGAGTCTCCCGACCGGAGTCTCTTACTTCCCCACCCTCCCTGGCTTCCACTAGAGGACTTCTTTTCAGTGCTGGTTAACATCACAGATGCTGGCTCTCTCTTTAAGCCTTTGCATATGTTGTCTCTCTGCCCAGAATACTCTGTCTCCGTGCTCTCAGTCTTCCTCCCACCCAATCCCATCAGGCTCCTTCCTCTTCATAAGTCAGATTTGAGTTCCAATAGCCCTTCTTCCAGGTGGTCTTACTTAGACAGCAACCTACATTAGGCCTCCTCTCTCTGTCTGCTCCCATAGCGTTCTATAATTTTCTTACTATACTATTTTCCTCACTTGTACATGTTTGTTAGACTTTCTCTTTTCCATAATTGATAATGATCTCTGTAGGACAGGACTACAAGTATATCTTTAACAGCTTGGACAGTACTGACACTTACTGGGCACTCAATGAATATTTGTTGGTTTCATAAATGAGATTTAGGAATCATCAGCATTTATATTACCCACGGGAATTTTGAGAAATGAAATGCTAAATAAGGACTGCTTCTGATGGAAAATAATTTTCCAGTGAAGAGATTTCCACTTCTGGTAGAATATTATGCTAAGCGAAATAAGCCGGTCAGAGAAGGACAAATATCACATGATCTCAATTATATGTGGAATCTAATGAACAAAATAAACTGACAAACAAAATAGATCCAGAGATATTGAAGCATGCAACAGATTGATGAATTTCAGAGGAAAGGGGAGGTGGCAGGAAGAGATTAACCAAAGAATTTATATGCATATATGCATAACCCATAGACAGACGATAGTGTGGGGAAGGCCTGGGGAGGGGGCAGGGGGTGGTGGAGAGGGTCAATGGGGGCAAAAATGGGGACATCTGTAATACTTTCAACAATAAGGATAAACTAAAAAAAGATTAAGCAAAAGAAATCCAAAAGATACAGGAAAAGGTGTAATTTGAGATTTGCTAGAAGGGCTCCATGGTCTCGAATGGGTCCCGCACAGCTACTCCCGGGAATGTCCACTCTCGCTTTTCACCTGCATTCCAGGCCCAGCTGGAGACCCAAGTTTGGGATCAGTATCTTCTCTCTGGTGAAAGAAGCAAAGCTCTGATGTATTGTTTTCCTTCAGGCTTGTTGCTGTGAAATAGTGGCAAGATAAGTCCTTAAGGTTTTAGTTATTCATCAGAACTTTCTTATATTTTAAAAATTTCAGGTTTCCCCGTTTTGCTATAACTTGGTTTTTTGTTTTTTTTCTCTCTAAGAATTCTTAATTCAAATCTCGCTTAGTTTCTTGGGAAATATATTGTGGATTTTATTTACATCCAAGACAGATCATAAAGCTAATGTGCATTATATGACACAGTTAAAGTCAGTGAGGTTCTTCCATGTTTCTATAGTCAGAGAGCATGTATTCATCTTACTGGTGGGTTTTCCTACATTACCCAGGAGCCTGTGTGGCCTGTCATTGAGGGAACATATACATTACGCTGGCATTCAACTTAGAGGCGCTGTCTAAACAATTTGAGCTTTAATTATAGAGTGCAGTTTAATATTAGTTACAGATAATAGATTTTAAAAATCTCTTTTTGAGCCCACCCCACAAAGCTTATCATCCATCCATTGTTCATCCACCTACCATTTACCTACATGACCTTCCACTGGTTTTTATTAAGGATTAAAAATAATTTGGGCTAGCTGTCGTAAATACTATTACAGAATTAAAAAAATACTATTACAGAATTAAAAAAACAAAAGCGCTGGTTGGGTGACTCAGTTGGTGGAAGCATCATCTAGTACACCAAAAAGGTTGTGGATTGGACTCCCACTCGGGAGGGGAAGCCAGGGGCTACGCGAGGCAGCCAATCGCTGTTTCTCTCTCACATTGATGTTTCTCCCTCTCTTTCTCTCTCTCTCTCAAATCAATGGAACATATCCTGGGGTGAGGATTTTTAAAAATATATAAGAGACAACATTTTTTCTCTTTATTAAGATCTTGTCTAGACTGGTGAGGGAGGTAAAAAAAATCTATGTAAATGACATTATCAAAGAAAAATTCATAGAAAAAGATGGCTGTGAGTTTGAGCAATACAGGTGAATCCTGTAAATTCCGGGGTTAAGAGAAATATTTTGGGTTAATGTAAGGAAGTTCTGCCATAGCAGTTGTTATCCCTGGAAGGTTCTCTTTGCTTTCTACCTGGGAAGGTGCATTTTCCCCTTTTATCAATTCCAAAGCTGCATGGTTTCCTTGGTCATAGAGGCCTGCCTTCTTTACTAGGTAACCATAGTTTTTAACCAATCCAAACACATTTTTTCTGTGGTTTGAGGTGAATGTAGAAAAGCTTCAGAAAGAAGATTCTCTTAAAATCAGCCTTGGAGGACAGTTTTTTCTTGGGAGGAGAGGGGTAGAGAGTAGGGGGATGGGCATTCCAGTCCAGAGGTGACTGTGAAGAAAGAATGAAAATGTGTAGAAGTGAGCCGGGCCAGTGTTCTGGGCAGTATGGTGAATTCTCATAATAACGTGACATGATCGATTTGATTATTTCCAATTTTGAAGGGAGTTTACTAGAGCTCAGGGAATTTAAGTAACTTGCTCAAAGTCACGTTAGTCATGTAAGAACTGGGATTAAAAATAGGATCTACCTACGCCAAAGCCGGGCTCATTCCCTCAGACTGCGTGGTGTCCCCATTTCGAGGTGAGCCAGGGCCAGGAAATGGGGCCCTCAAAGAGACAGCGCAGGAATGTGGGTCTGACCCAGGAGGGATCAGCAGGTGATCTAATGAAATTGGCACGTGAAGATATGAACCCAGCAGAAATTAATGGGATGCACTGGAGAATGAAGGAGCTTTCCAAGGCCAGCGGGAGAGGATGCTAAAATGCAGGCACTGAGCCCTGGACTCCTGGACTAGAGCAGAAATGGAAAATTTGGGGCACACTACATGAGAGGCAAGGCTTGTTAAGAGCTTGGCTATAGGGGCTACACAGGTCGAAAGGGGGTGTTCAGCAGCTCTCAGTTCACCTCAGGGTGATGACCGGCGCAGGAAAGGGGCAGATGCGGTGGCTTAGGCACCACTTGAAAGCCTGAACACAGGAGCCACTGAGGACTGAAAATTCTGCTCCTTCCCTCACTGTCATTTCCGGTGTGTGAGGAGGTCTGTAAAATGGACATTTGCCTTAGTCTATATATATTGATGATGCTATCACTGGGCCCTGGTATTTATTTTCTGGGTAGTTCCCACAGTGTATTTCTAAAATAGTGGTTTTCCACCGTAGTGTTATGACCCGGCCGGTCTGCAGTTGGAGCAGGCAGTTTTTAATAACTTCCACTTGCTAAATTCATAGAACATGGGAGCAATCGCTTATGTTGCAAATTTATTTTCCTTTATATTTTTTCCAGACTTTTCCAAATCGGTTGTGAAACACTAAGACTATGAGATCCCTCGTGTCTTTTGTCTTGTTCCCAGGAGGCAGTGATGTGCTCAGGCACTGCTTCTTTGGACGAGGGCACCGGAGTTAATGACATGGGCCTGGCTACGTCACAGGCCAACCCCAGGGCATGGCAGTGACCGAGCTGCCCAGTCACCGCATGCGGCACTGTCCCCTCTTCCCTGGTGGGCATGCAGAGTGCCTTCCCTGGTGTTGCCACACTTCTGTTTGGCTTTATTTTTCCTTGGTAGAATCCATCTTCTTGCTTCTTGAAAATGTAAATTAACTTAAAAAATGTCTTAAAATATTCTACAATAATATGTGTTCATTTAGAAAAACGAGAATATATAATTAAGCAAAATAAAAAAGACAGGGAGGCAAACAGAAAGAAATAAGTGAATTAAGATAATTTACTTGTTTAACTGAATCACGATCCTACGACTATGGTGTGATCACTGTAAACATTTTGTTGTATTTCCAAGCTTTTTTCTATGTTTTCCAAAAATAAAATGATACCGGGCATAGTGTTATAACTCGATTTTCTCACTAAGTAATACATTCTCAACATATTTCCATGTCAGTATGTATGTATCCATAACGTCATTTCTAATGGCTGTATTATACATGGATATACATTATAGTTTATCGATCCATAGAATCTAAAATCATAAATACCTTTTATTCTAAAATCTCTTAAAATAGCTGACAGCAGGTAGAATACACAAGCACACACATACTAACTTAAATATAAAGCAGCACACATTTAACTTATGTATACATATGTATGAATTTGTATAACTATTAATATATGTGTATCAATGTTAATATGTGTGTAAACATCGCAGTGCGTGTGAATACATACATGTATGTATGTGTATGTGTTTATAACTTAGCCATTCCTTTAAGCTAGCCAGCTGGAAGGTGGATTTTGCCAGCATGGTGTAAGGGAGAAATCCCACCTGGATTCTAGTTCTGCGTTTTCTTGTGAAGCTGTGTTCCCCTAGGTCAGTGATGTGACTCTCTGTGCATCTATCTTGTCACTAATACACTGTGACAGGAACATTATCTCTACAGAATTCAGAGCAGCTTTGAGAGGATCACATGCTTCTTACAACAATATAAAAAACCAACAGGAATTTATACAAAGAAAGGCAATTTTGGATATGCTTTAGATAAAATGTGCTTTTATAATTTGCGATTTTAGGATGCAGAAGAATTGTGGTAAGGGTTTTCAGACACCAGACATGGCTTCTTTTGGCAATAGTGGCTTATCTTGTGCTTGAAATTCTAAAAGTATGCCTCCTGAACCTGAGTACAGGATGATTTTAAGGCATAAAACGGAGTGAGCAAGAAGGCCCCAGGGATTCCTCAGCACGGGAGTTGCTCACTGTGTGGCAGAGCGCAGGTAACTCACGATGGAGTGATGAGGGCCGTGTGGACATCCTCAGGCAGTCGCATGAGAAGTGGCCCTTGGGATGAGCTGACCTTTTGGTTGGATTTAAGGATTTTCCTGAGAAGCCATTACAGGAGGACATATCGTCCCTCTGGAGTGTGCTCCTTTACGGGCCAGAGGCCCAGCTACTTCTGCAGACAAGCTAGTGATAAACTCATCTGTCACTGTGCTTCCCCTTTAGTGTCCCATAGAGCATATTTCAAGAACATTTCAGAAGGAAGCTATGCAGTGGAAATTTTTAAAAACTGGAGTATTTTTTAAAGGAGTCAGAATGTAGGAGAATCTCTTTGGAACAGTGTCTTCAGAAATGACACAAGGAAACCACATGCTGTGGTCTCAGGTGTCCCTGGGCTCAGAATCAGGAGGGCAGGCTCTGCCCCGATGCTATAGCCACGTTGCACCTCAGGCGAACCACCCTCCGTCTCTGGGCCTCATCTGTTCAGCAGAACTGTGGGCAAGAAGCTGTGGCCGGTGGGTGAGGGACGGTGCTCCTCAGGAGCACGTTAGCCGCTGTTTTCATACTTTGAAGCTTATGAAACTTACTGTGGCAAATGCCTTTTCATCTTTATTGGAACATCATGACTTTTGGAGTAGCGTCTTCAAAAATTGTGTTAATTTATGTTTAAAAATTAGTGGTGACATACACATACCACGAAATTTCCCATGTTAACCATCTTTAAGGGGCCCGTTCAGTGGCACTTAGTATGCTCACCCTATTGGGCAAACATCTCTAGAACTCTTGGTCTATGGAAACTCTGAGCTGAGCAACTCTCCATTCTTTGTTACCTCAGCCCCAGGCAACTGCCGTTCTACTTTCTGTACTATGACTTTGGCTACTCTAGGTTCTTCATGTAAGTGGAATCATGCAGGATTTGTCCTCTTGTGTCTGGCTCATTTCACTAATGGCTTCAGATTTCATTCATGTTGTGGCACGGGCCACAATTTCCTTTCTTTTTAGGGCTGAATAGTATTCCATCGTGTGTACCTCCCGCATCTTGTTTATTCATGTGTATCTGTTGGGCTGTGTCTGCATTTTGGCTATTGCGAAATAGTGCTGCTATGAACGTGGGTGTACAAATATCTCTTGGGTCCCTTGCTTTCATTTTGATTTCTTGGTTTTGTATTTAGAAGTGGAATTACTGGATCCTATGATAATTCTATTTTTAATTCTTTGAGCTGTCACACTGTTCCCCCCGTGGCCGCACCATTTTACCTTCCCATCAGCTGTTCACAGGGGTTTCAGTTCTTCCACCTCCTCACCAACACTTGTTACTTTTTTTTTTTTGATAGTAGCCATTCTAACGGGTGTGAAGTAGCATCCCATTGTGGTTTTGATTTGCATTCCCCTAATGATTATTGACCTTGAGCATGTTTTCATGGGTCTTTTGGCCATTTGTATATCTTCTTTGGAGAAATGTCTTTTTTCATTTTTTAGTCAAGCTGTTTGTTTTGTTGTGGTCGAGTAGCATCTTAATAGCAATCGTGAAACTCATGAAAACAGTTTGAAGAGATTTGAAAGAAGTATGGGAAGATTTAATATACACTGTGTGAAGGTAAGACTATGTATTATACTTACTAACTGTGGTTTTAAGAAAAATGACCTTATTCTTTATTTCTTCTAAATTTTTAATATTGAAAGTGAATGTACCAGATTTTTGCTTTTCTTAAATGTGTTTCTTTATTAACTCGTCCTCACTCCTGCCCTAAGCATGGATAGTAGATAGAATTTATTAGATAGAAAGAGGTTTAATTCGTTGTGTAATAGTGAGATTTAATCAACTTCCTTCTTACTCATTTAAAATTTCCAGTCTGTTTTAGTGCTCTTCTTTCCCTTTTTTTTGACCATGTTGCTGAAGAGAGCAACCCTATGTGGGTGAAAATTATCTCTAGGATTTTAAGGTTTCTAAAGGACAGGTGGGAGATCAAGTTGGACGAGGTCAGATCCCAAATGGCCTGCGTGCTAAGAATCTTATGCTGTAGACAACGGTAACACAATATTCTTTTACATTGTGAGGTTTTCATCTTAATTTTTCTTGAAAATGGTATTTCAGAAGGTAGTGACTATCTCCATATATCAGACTACCAGAGAGTTTACTAGTAACTTAGTTTCACTTAAAACATGACTCCATAAGGAGAGAATGGGAGAATGTAAGAAGCATGGCGAGCCAGGAGAACTGACTGGCAAATCCTAGAGCAGGGTGCCAGTGACTTCCTGGGCACACTGAAATAGGACCTGGTATGCTGGGGAGGTGGCCATCCTTGAGGGATTTTTAGGAGGAAACAGTGAGGAGGGCTTATAGTGCCCAGCAGCTGGGCCATTCATCAGTGGGAACCATGAGGAGAGATGTTTTCTTGCAAAGGAATGGCATTTTAGGTCAGGTTTCCCAGAAGCAGACCCTGAGAAGAGAATTTGGGCGCCAGTAGTTTATTTGGGAAGTGATACCAGAGATGCTTGGAAAGGGCATGGGGAAGTGAGAAAGAGTAGAGAATTAGCTAAGAAAGCTCTGCTTAGCAAACAGATTATGACCGGGGGTAGCTGAAGCTTCGTTCTGCTGGGGACTCTAAGAGCCCCTGAAAACACGCACCTCGGCTTTCCTTCCACGGGCGGGGGCCTGGGGTATGTCTAGACCAAGTCCTCTGGTCATGGCTTGAGTGACTCATCCGGAAGCAGTGACTCTTTAGCGGTCAGCACAGGTGGAGGAGTGGGATGTAGCAGCCAGGGCAGCCCCCCGCAGAGAGATGCAGGGGCTGTGAGTGGAAGTCTGGCCTGTGTGCCCTGGGTGGTCAGGCCGAGGGCATGTGGTAGGGTCACCAGCAGTGCCAGCTCGGAGTGGCCTGCTTCCCTCAGAGCCTTTTCCTCTCCCCGTCTTGGAGCCTCAGCATCCTCCGAGCCATCACAGTTACCACCAGCGACACTTTCAGCCCACTTTCATAATGCCAGGAATCTGTGGCTTCTATAAGAAGTTGGGCCTTTCTGTTTATTTATCAAAAACATTTATGAAATGTTTTTGGTGTAGAATTTCTATTTCTAGGCATTTGTAAGAATAAAATATCTTTTGGTCAAAATCCCATCATAGTCATAGGGTAATGTTAGATGCAACCAAATGCAACAACATTTTAATAAAAACACACCCTAAATAATGTATGAAGGATATAGTAAGCTTATTAACATTTTTGTTCTCTAAAGAATTTAAAATATTTTTCCAGTGATCAGTCTGAGGCAAAGAAGCCAGGGAAGGCTGAGACCACAGCAGCTGTTCAGAGGGCTCAGCCGCCGATGGCGGGAGTAAAAACATGTTATTTCACCTTTGTGTTTCTGGGACTTTCCTTCTCCTTTGTTTTCTTTTCATTCCTTTCCCAATTCTTATCAGATAATGAAATAATAAAATCTGAGTTTTTTTAGTTTCAACAATTTAACAGTATAGTTTACACCTGTGTGAAGTCTAGTTCACCTCAAGACGCGGGCTCTACCTGCTGTCCCACTGTGTGGATGCTGATTGGAGAGGTTAGGTGCTTGCTCTGCCGGGGATCACACAGTAGGTGGTTTGCATTGAGATACTTGATACCAAATCCAGGGGCCTTTCTTTGTGCCATCCATTGACTCAAATTCTCTCTTATTTTAGCTCCAAGTTGGGACTGAAGGCGTTTTTCAATCTCTTGCTTAGAATCATTTAACTGACTTCTGGGTTCTGGCCTGAGGTCTGTCACTTCAGTCACACTATGTAACTTTCCCATTGTATAGTGCCCATCGAGTTTGTTGTCTAGATTAGAAACTGATCGTCTCCTAAACTCTGGCACTTGGATATGACTAACTTTCCTTTGAAGACTGAGCTGGTAGTATCTCGGTGGCCTATGCTTAGTCTCAGTAAATGTTAGCTGCTGTTCCATGTTACAGTTGTTAAAAGAACTTGGGGCGTTCTCACTGCCAGGTCTGCTTCTGACACCTAGAAGAATAGGAAAGAAAACAAAACAAGAAATCAGTTTTCCTCGGTTCCTTCGCGGTACTTGGCACAGCCCAGCGCTGGCGGCTCCGCCCTGCCTGCTGGGCCAGGAATCCTCAGGGCGCAGGCTGCTGGGATGTAGCCTTCCCAGTCCCGTTTCTCAAAGGAAGCGCCGGTCAGAACCCAGCAGTGTCGCGCTCTCCTGTGGAGAGCAGGAGGGAACACTGAGGTTAAATGCCATTTTAGGGTGGGGGAAAGGTGCGGAGAAACTGCTAAAACCATGTAAATAAAAACAATAATGTCACTTCTAACAGTCCTCAGGCCATAGCGCACTGTGTGTGGGAGATTCTCTGCTCCACTGTCCCGTGGAGTCACTGTTATTCCTGGGGGTTATGTCACCGTCTTATATTCATTGGTTAGGTTCATTGGTTTCTGTTTGTTATTTAATTTTAGGAATTACTTCTGCTTTTGGTTTGTTTTTATTTTATTCTTAGTAGATATCATTTACCCCAATGCCAAAGTCAACCTAGTATTACAAGTTGCAACCAGGTATATCTTGCTTTCATTCCTCTGCTCTCTTTCCTTCCCTGTTTTCTGTTTCTGTTTTATTTTTCCATGGATCCTTTTTGTAGATATAAGCAAGTGTGCCTACTGAGGCATAGCCTATTTCTCATTTCTTACACAGAATTAGCAGTCTGTATCTATTGTACTGTATCTTATGTTTTCTTTTGCCATGTCCTGGAGATTACTCTATGTGTATATATGTCATTTTAAAATAATTATTCATTGTATGTGGATGCCACAGTTTATTTAACAGTCCCCTCATGACGATAGGCACTTGGATTCCTTACACTGTTTTTTTTGTTGCTGCAGATGTTGCAATGCACATGTCATTACACATCATTATATTTAGGACAGATCCTAGGAGTGGAATTCCTGGGTCAGAGGGAACTTGCATTTTTGGTAGTTACTGCCCAGTTTCCGTGCATTGTGTTCCCTTTTGCATCACCACCAGCTGTATCTGAGACTGTTTCTCTGTAGAGCTAGAACCTTCACAGTTGACTTTACATTTTCTTTTCTTCCATCTTTGTTTATTTTAGGCTTGTGTTTCAGAGACTATAACTCAGATTTCTCTGGCAGCTCACAAGTCTGTGTATCCCATTAGAATTTGTTGACAACTGTCCAGGTGAAATGAGAATGGGCAGCTTTGCTTAGAGTTTGGACTTTGCTGGTTTCCAATGTGCTGGGGCTTCAGGGCAGAACTGAGCAAACCGTGGGCCTATTTGGAGAACTGGAGTTTGTAGCTTCTCTTGATTCTGATAGTCATGGGGTCACCTCATATTTTATCTAACGTAATTCCAAGAATGTTAAATTCATACTTACACATAAACACAAAAGCATATTACAACAAAATCTATATTTTGTTTTTAAAACTATTTTTCCCTCAAATTGATGATTTTTATTTAAATACCTGTAATTTGTTTAATAACAGGTTTTGAGGGGAAATGCTACATGAAAATTCATATAGATTCTAAGATGCCTCTTGATTTCAGTATTATTAGTGTAAAAAAAAAACCAGGTTTCTTTGAATCAAGGTAACATGATTTCACTGAGAATAGGAAGTACTTTTTATTTTAGCCATGAAATACGTAATAATTTCTTCTATTATACTTCATCTGTTGCTGGTTGGGTCTTCTCTGACTTAGCCTTTGAAACGTATACATCACTCTTATTTTTCTAGGTCTACCCTTCTACCTTCCTGATTTATGTAGATAGTTATGTAATTTTGTCTATTTTGCCATGTATTTGTAGTGTGAAAAAGCCAAACTTTTTGATGGCAATGAACACTAATTTTTGTATTTAAATATTAAAATTTGATGTCCTGTTTTTGTCAATTTAAAAAATATGTCTGAAGTGTGGCAGATTTCATGTAAAATGTTTTTGTTTCTAAAATTCCTGTGGTCCAAAATTAAAGCCATAGTTAGGCTTGAACCATAGACTATAAGAAATAGTAAAGCAATTTTGTGTCTAATGTCTCAGCAAACATGTTGAGTCATAAGCAGATTGTCAGGGACCTCAGACTTCCCCTTCTTTGGGTCTTACTGATGGGCAAATGGGCAGGATTTCACTCAGAGCTTTTCATTCCCCAAACTTTCCCTGCATCTCATATTTTGAAAAACAGCTTTATTGAAATATATTTTGTATGTTATAAAATTCATCCTATTTAAACTTTTAATTCAATAATTTTTGGTAAGTTTATTGAGTGATGACACCATCATAATAAATCAATTTTAAATCATTTTCAATATATCAATAAAATTCTCCATGCCCATTTATAGTTAATCTCCATTCCCGCCCCCAACTCCAGGCAATAACCATTCTACTTTTTATCTCCATAGACTTGCCTTTTCTCTACATTTCCTATACAGGAATTATACAGGTTTCTTGTATCTGCCTTTCACTTAGCAAAGTGTTTTCAAGGTCCATTTATGTTTTTAGCATGTGTCCATATTTCCCTAAACAATATTTCATTGTATGAATATACTACACTGTTTATTTATCAGTTGACGGACATTTAAATTGTTTTTAGTTTTTGTCTGTTATGAACAATGCTGCTATAGTATCTGCATGCAAATCTTTGTGTGGGTGTATGCTTTCATATCTCTTGGGTAGATACCTATGAGCAGAATTGTTGGGTTAAATGGTAATTATATGTTTATATATTTTAGAAGCTATTAAACTGATTTTCCAAAGTGGCTTCTGCATCTCATTTTAGTACTTTATTGTCAGAGGAAAAAGACAATGTTCCTTATCATTCATTCATTTATAAAACATTTTTTATTTCACAGGCTTTGAATACTTACTTTGTCCCAAGTATTAATGCTATAATATAAATGACAGAAATATTTCCTTCAAAGTACTCACAGTCTATTGGAGAAACAGACAAATAAACAGATAACCAAATATAGGAAGAGAAGTATGTAAGTGAAGCCCACCCCTGGTGCTGGGTGCCGAGGAGAGGGCACCTGCTCCAGCCTGAGAGAAACAGGGAGAGTTTTGAAGAAGGTAACACCTGAGTTGATATCCTGGGGACAGTTCTAGGGGAGCGAGGTGGGAAGGGCATTAGAAGCCTAGGAGCAGAAGGCAACCTGCTCCTAAAGGACCCCTTTACCTCGGTCAACTTTACTTTTTTCCATAACAGTCATTGCCTGTAACACGCTATGTAATTTATGTGCTTCTATGTTGAGCTATTGTCTCTTTTTCCACTGAGAGTGAAGATCTCTGTCCGCTTGCTCACTGACACATCCCCACATCTCACAGTGCCCGACACAGAGGAGCTGCTCAGATACATGTGCTGAATAAGGGAATGTGTGACCCTAACAGTTCTGATAAAGATGTGTACGTCTTGCTGCCTAGTGACAGCAAGTGCAAGGGAGACTCCACGAGACAAAGGACACCAGCGCTGCGGGAGGGAGGCTGGGCTGGCCGGTGGGGCAGCTCTCCGGGGCGCAGGGCGTCGGACGCAGGGTGGGAAGCCCGTCTCGCTTCACCGTAGGCCCAGGCTCGGTACGACCAGTGCCCTCGGTGGCCAACTGCTGGCGAGATGACATGTTTTTATGACCTCAGGCTGCAGAGGGAGGTGCAGGGGCTCCAGTGCAGAGCGTTCAAGGAACTCTTCAGAAAGTTAGGGATTCTCAAGAGGAGGGATGCGTCGAGAGCGCTGTGTTGGTTAGCATGGTAAGGGGCCAGGGACCTGAGGGGCAGGAGGGGACAAAGGGGGAGGAAGGCGAGAAGCTCACATCCCTTTGGGATTTTCCCACTGAGATGATCTTTTCTGGAGGCATTTTTTCTGCAAGTCAAATAAGCAAAGACAATTTTGACACAGTTATCTTGGATTTTGAGCACATCTTGCTTCAGAACAGTGGAAAATGCCTTTGCTCATGAAGGGAAGATTTACTGCACAGATGCGTATGGTAAATTGACTCGTGTAGGAGAGAAAAGACGGGACAGGCATAGGGTTGGATGATTCAGTTTAATTTTTCTGAAGAAAAGAGTGCAAGGTGCACTCTAGATGGCAATAAGGGGAAGAGACAGATGATGAAGGAAAGTAAGGGCACCCATGGTGCTAACTTAATAGCGAGCTGATTTTAAAAATGAAGATTGTAGTTTCAAAATCAATTTTTGCTTATCTCCCGATACCCACTGACTCATTTATGTTTGGTCTTGGGGTCTGTACTTCTCCACTCAGACACCAGTGTAGATGGAAGGAGAATTGGGTTCTGTCTGTGATAAGCAATCTAGCCTCCTTGTGGTTCAGTTAAATTTTATCCATATTGTAAATATTACAAATTCTTTGAGAGGTGGAAGAATGATTACATGTCCTATAAAAATATTGATGTTTTAAAGTGGCCTTTATATTATGCCTCAAAAGTGTCACTTTCTTCTGGAGTCTTTCCTTTGTAGAAATAACTCCTAGGGGTCAATTATGGAACGGAGATTTTCCCTGATATGACTCTGTGATCTATTCCCCAAGGAACTTCCTACAGCCTTGGGAGAGGAAATAATGTTTGTTGGTTGTTCATTAAGTGTTTTATTTACCTGAACTCATTTAAGTCTTATAACAGCCAGTAAGTGGTAGAGCATAATATGAACACTGATTTACTAACTCCGGAGGCAAGCCTGTCCCCACGCTCTGGGCCAGGGCTAACTAGGTTCCACCTTATGCCCTGGGGCTAACTGTGGGGGTCGGATGAGAATGATGCTGGGGGTGTCTACAGGCTCGGCAGGAAGCAGAGCTCTGATGGGGTGGGAGAGAGGAAGGGCCAGGGCAGGTCCTTTGGGTGCCATCCCTTGGCCATCCCTAAGCTGTGTCATGTTACTACGCATGGAAAGCTTCTAGATGACTCTATAGGAGAATATGAATTTCTCTAATAAAATGTGCATCTGGGGTAAGTCCAGTGCTGACTCAGGGAGCTTTCTGTTGTCTCTCCTTCATTTCATTTATTCCATCTTTATTCAGTGTATGTAATCTCAGTAAACGAACTGCTAGGGCTAATGCATTTGTTCACATATATGCTATGCATGTGTTTCAGGCAGATAAAGCCGACGGATTCGTAAACCTGCCCGATTTCACTGTGGAGAGAGCATCTGAGTGCAAAAAAAAGCAGTAAGTTGTCTATCATTTTCCACAAAGCTCAGAGCCGGGATGAGAGCCATTCATAAAGTTCCTTGGGAGATGCGGCGATTTGGGAGTTAATGAAGGTGACACTCAGTGTCTGAGAACTTTGAGCTTTATGGGTTGGAACCCTAAACAATAATAGGAGCTTTTCACCTCTTATTTTCAGGAATTTCATTTTGTGGAGCAGATGGATTTGAGAACCCCATGGAGCTTTGGCACGGCATGTGTTGATGACTGTGCCTGAGATAGAATTAAAAACAAGCTCCCTTCCAGAACTGGCAGGGAGGTCAGATGTCAAGGTTTTGTCCTATGAAGAGAATCACTAGTTAAACAAAATTCTCCAGAGCCGTCTGCATGATGGCAAGACCCGTCACTTTTTCTTAGTTTATAGTAGAATAGAATTTTCAGTAGCTCCCTTGCAGTTGAAAATTCTTGAGCTGTCTTAGACTTGGGGATTACACCCTGATATAATTTAAATCCAAAAGGTTTTAGAATGAACAGAAACCAGTCACCAGCCATGGTCCTCAGTTTACCAAGAGGTCCGGACTTGCCTAGAGCTCATGGGAGGGCTGGCTCTAGTCCAGCTACCTGGACTCCCAGTCAAGTGCTCTTGATGGCATCTGGCTGCATTTTCCATGTGTCCTTGTCACTTTTTTCCTGTTCTTCCTCTGCCTTTGACATCTTTTCATGTTTTGTTAGAAAAGGGCATTTCCTAGTGGCCTATGTTACTCGTAGCAGCAACTGATTTGTTTCTAAGAAAAAGAGTGAACTGGTGCTAGTTTCAGCCTTTGCCACCCTGGTGGAGCTGCATGTACCCTGCGATACATGAGTTCGCGATGATTCTTGCAGTTTTGACCAAACCATTTGTAAATACCCTTGCCCGTGTGCCGTAGGACTTCCGATCTAAACGATAAAGGGGAAACACTCTATTATTTGTTATCTTTAATGTTTTACACTTTTATTTTAAATGAAAAGTCTACTTTATATTTTTTCTTTACTAGAGGGTGGCCAGATCAGGTTTTTGATGGGTTATCAGTGGGGAAGTTCTATGCTTGGTTATTTTCCTGTAAATTTTTGAACATATTTGATTGAATTAATACTCTTCTTGAAAGAGTTGTTCTACGTGTTTTGAAGTGGCACCTCTGTCACTCTGTATTTTAATTTATTGTCTCTATAGCAAAGTAGTTAGTAAGTGAAAATTAAAGAATATGCCCATGTGCTTTAAATAGAAGCTATTGATCAGCCAAGACTCCATCCTGTTCTGGATGTTATGACATAATAGATTAACCCTCTGTTTTTGAGATGAAATAGAGATTAGACAGTAGGTATTGAATGTGACTAAATTCTTTTTCGTAAATTTACAAAGAAAGCGAATGAACTTACCGTACTTACATTTGACTTAGTTACATGTTTCCAAACCCACTGACAATTACAAACACTAATTTCTTATGTGTCTCTGCTTTTTCCTTTCAAGTGCTTTTAAGATCAGCCATCCTCAGATCAAGACCTTCTATTTTGCAGCCGAGAATACGCAGGAAATGAACGTGTGAGTAGAGGAAATCGCTAAACCCAGCCGTTGTGGGAATAGACTGACTTTGGTCAGGTGCTGGGCGTTAAGCATCTGTTCATATCCATTACCGTTTCATTTATTTCTGCTGCTTTAAGGGTTAACCTTTTCAGCAGCTGTAGGGTCTCCTTGCTTTCTTTTCTAGCATGTGGAAGGGTTTTGGAGAACTATCTGTATCCAAATGGCTATTTTAGGAAGGTGTAATGAGATTCTTCTGAGGGAACCACGAAGTTGAGAAAGGAAGAGACAAGCCATTATAAGAAAATGTTAAAATGAGAATCAGTGTCACAGGGAGAAAGGCTTGAAAGTATTATATAACTGATCACAGCTTTCAGAGTTCCGATCTTTACAGCGCTTCATGTGCTCTGTGATTATCATGATGATTCATGCGTTTATCACCTCTCCACGTACAATCTCTAATACTTGCAGAACATTCTTGCTCCAAGTATAGCTAACAGAAGTTTTATGTCCCTAAATTCCTGTTTCCCCTTTGCTCTGTTTAAATAAGTGGAGTATATGCATAGAGTACTACCTGCTTGAGACATCAGAGGGCATTATGTTTAATTTAAGAATTTGCAGAATTCTTGGTGTGTTTTATTACCTTATGCAACTAATTAAAATATGTCTATGGAACACCTACTATGTGTCCCATTGTAGCAGATCCTAGGCACTAGAAATAAAGAATACAGAATAATTCCTCCATTCATAGAGTTTATGGCATAACCCCCCCACACCCACACACACCCTTAGAGGATATCCGCCCCCCCAGCAGCCCTGTCTAGCTAGAAGCATTCTCACTGGCTCCCTACACTCATCTCCCCACCACAACCCCGCCTGTGAAGGCAGAACACTCTTTATTGAGAAACCCAGTGTTAGAAATACCGAGGCAAGGCACTGACAATGGAGTCTTTCAAATGAGTCTTTTATGTACTTGGACAAAGAGAGAAGTTGTCTCTTCCTTCTTTCTGATTTTAGCTTTTCCTTCCTGGCTTTCTCAAGCGTCTGAAAAAAAATAAGAGCAGATACACAAAAGGAGAAGATTTTAAAAAAACTTCATAGTCAAAGCTCTTTATTTTTCACTTTTTATTTGTATTGATTAGCCAGCCCTAGGTGGGTAAGAGGTGTGTGGAAGGCTGAGTGTATTGCCTAGCAGCACCTGGAGCCCTAGGATAGTCAGGAGCTGAGCCATCAAATAACCCCAAATGCCCCCCCCCCCCATAGCCTCCAGCTGTCCCTGGCTTCTCTCAAACAGCATCTTGTATCTCCGGCTTCCTTCCTGTCTACACCCTTCCTACCCATCCTGTGGCTGGTTCTTTCACTGTGGTTCTGTTTTCTCTCCCACGGGACCAGGGAGACTGAGTTGAGCAGGGAAACAGTTAGTGCTAAGTGCTTTGTTACCTGGTGACTTGCTCTCCTGGCCTAGCAAAATATATCGGTAAACTAGCACAAGCGTGAGACCCTCCAAGGTTATCAGACCTGTTACATTTCAGGCGGAGTTGCTCTCTGAGTCGCACATCTGCCTTATTTCCCTCCCTGCTCACCCTCTTCTCCAGTTTATATTTCTAGTCTGTTTATCGTCACTTTTCATGCTTTCCCTTTGCAGAGCTCTAAGAGAAGCAGAGCTGCGTGAATATTAGCTCTCCCTAAGACATACACACTCTGCCTGGTTGGCTATTAGACCGAAGCCTTTCAGAGTTACCAAAGCAAAGATCTTATTGCCTGTCTGTGCTGTGAAGATCTGTTCATTTTACTTGAAATTGTGTTAGCATTTATCTTTCCAGCTTACAAAAAGATGTAAATTGAAATTTGAACGTAAGGTATCCTGATCCCATAGTTGTGAATGACCTTTATAGTTGAAAATCGGCCATATGGCCACTCATAGATAAATGACCCCTTTAGTCTGTGCCCAAATGTATCATAATTTCTCTTATTTATAATATCATTATTCAGTTTTATTTTTCTGAAGAGCGAGAATGCAGAACTTCTTTGGGCCTTCAGGTTAACTTCCCCCGACAGGTTATGCATGCGCTCAGTCCTGCGATAGCACCTGAAGGGCCTCCTTTATGCTGATGTGGCCCGTCTGAGCCAGGACATAATGCACCTGGGCGTCTCTTAGTGCGATGCCGAGATGCCAGGGAAGGAGGGAGGGGCATTTGGGGGGATGAGCCCTGTTTTAGGAGTTTTCCTCCTTGGGAAAATGCAGTTTTGGATGGTGACACTTCTCTCAGGGACGATGAAGGGAAAGACAATTAAGCTGAATAGAAAAGCTGTGTATTCTGAAGGGACCTTCAATTGATAAGGACAGGGCTAGGTAATTAAGGGAAATGAAAGGGCTGGCTTCTAAGCTAAGGCTGGTGGTAGCTGCCTTTCTCCCACGGTGCTTGTGGGACGAATGTTCTTGTTTTGTACATCAGTTTCTTAACACTGTGTTTCTCCAACACACACATTCATGTCAAGTCAACATACAACAAACTCCCAGGAAACATCTGTCATCTTTTATGTAAATATCAGTCTTTTTGTGCATCCATCTATTTAGCCACAGATAGAAAATATTCTATTGCCTCGATGTTTGAAAAAACGTTCTTAGCAAAGGAGGTACTCTAAGCCAGTGGGTTCTGGAACAGAACAGTCAAACAAGATTCTAATCAGTCACCAGTTTTTCACAGCAAGTAACTAATAACGGCAATTCAAAGGACCTTTTTTTAAAAAAATATATCTTTATTGATTTTCAGAGAGAGGAAGGGAGGGGTAGAGAGAGTGATAGAAACATCAATGATGAGCGTCATCGATCGGCTGCCTCCTGCACACCCCCTGCTGGGTGCAGATCCCGCAACCCGGGCACGTGCCCTGACGGGGAATCGAACAGCGATCCCCTGGGTCCCAGGTCGATGCTCAACCGCTGAGCCACGCCCGGCCGGGCAGGGCCTGGTTTCTTGAGTAAGGGCTTAGAGGAATCTTTTTTTACTGTCAGTACTCTTCCATTGTGCTATGTTTCTGTATTTCCATGTTCTGGAAGGAACTTAGCAATGCCTTTGCTTGTTTCAGGCATTCTCAATTTAAAACTATTTTTGTCTTAATATGTTAACATTTTTTGGTCTATTTCACTTTTGGATGCTTTTATAGGGGAGGATCAGCTTATATAATTATGAAATTATGTATAAGCTAAGAATTGGTTTATTTTGGTATTTTAAAAGTGAACCATTAAATTCATTGTGCTTTGCCTGATTAGTGTTTAAAAATGTACTTTCAGTATTTCTTTTAGTTAGGTAATACATAAAACATATTCTGGTCAGAATCATATACTACGGAAGTATGCAAAGGGAAAACCTTCCCATATCCCCAACTTCTCTCCCTAGATTGGCCACTTTGAGCAGTATATTGTATCTCTTTCCTGATGCTTTCTTCGCATACTATTTGTGCATATATACAAATATATAATTTTAAAAGTACATTGAGTTAGGCCATACATGTTGTGTTGACTTTCTTTTTCCGCTTCACAGGATGGTAGGGGTTTTCCAGGTCATTACAAGGCCCACATCTGCCTTGTTATTAGCTCCATTACAACATGGTACCAGGGGAGACAGTGTCATACTTTATGTATCCATTTTCCTCTTGATGGGCTATTATATTGTATTAATGTTATTTTTCTTTTGGCCATTGCAAGGCTTGTTGAATTAACATTCTTCCCCATTTATTTGTGTCATGACGTGTGTTTTTGTAGGCTAGAAACTTAGAGTTAGACTTGTTGGGCAAAAGGGACAGTTATTTCCATTTTGAATAGTATCATGGAATTAGCTGCTTAAAATTGGCTGTATCAGTTTTCATGTTCAACTCAACAAAGGATAAGAATGTTTTCTCCTAAATTCTAGAAATCAGAGATATTTAAAATCTTTGTGCAGCTAGTGGTGAAATATATTTTCTTGTGTTGGAATATGCATTACCCAGAACTCCTTTGACTCTGAGAATTTTTTCCATATGTGTATTGGCCATTCGTATTTTCTGCGATTTCCTGTTTCCTTGTTTCGTTTATTATTCTGTTGGGCCATGATGAACATTTTCCAGTTCCTATGGCGTGATCTGGGCCCAGGTATTGTTCCAGTGTTAGAGTGTAGATGTTTCTCATGGTGCTAAAGGGGATTCATAAATGAGGCTGGGTAGAGCTCATCTTTTCCTTGTAAGTAGTCCTATTGCACTCATTTTAAAAAAATGAAATGTATTATACATTTTCTGTGAAAAATGCAGCAAGGCTGTGGCAGGTGGAGCACTGGGTAAAGATTCCTATTTTATTGACTGTTGGGAATGTGCAATACTTCTGTCACGGTGAAAAGTATAAGTGAATCTCTAAGTGCATAGCATTGTTATTGTTATTTTGTTGGGATTGGTAGACTTAGGCCACTACTAAATGCTCTGGTTTCTCAAAAATAATACACAATATGGGATATTTTTTTAAAATACAGAAAACTAGAAAGAGGTGGAAAATAAATTGCTTACATTATCACTGACCCAAAATAATAATTTCCGTTTAAATAGAAGGTTGTATAGTTAGGGGCATATGAAGAAGACATTTTATATCTTTTAAAAATTAGTGTTATAAAATATGTTCCTAGCAAAACCCTTGAGAAGGAACTATAGTAGCTGGAAGTCATAAGCTAAGTTTGAATTCCTTAAGGTTTGTCTAGTTCTATTTTTGTTTTGATGTTTAGTTGGAATTCATTGCCAACAAAATGGTAAATCAATAGAAGAGATGACATTGACAATTTTTACCTTACATGAAATTCTTTAAGGAATTAATATTTTCCCCTGTTTATGAATACCTGTCCAGCTCTAGCCAGATATTTTACTGATTATTATAAAAATCCTGGTTTAAAAATGTATCATCTTTATTTTTGTGTGTGAAATAAATGGACACTTTAAGAATTACACAGATAAAATTTTAATGGCTAAGTTGGTAAACAATAATAAAGATTGTCATGGTTGCTAAAAATTTCAAATGTACAATTGCAAAAGATGTATCTGTTCACATATTTAGAATATGTAATGTAGCTGCCTACAGCAGCCAAATGGATAATGGGACACCTCATTTCTTTTCTTTCCTTGCAAAGAATGCCTCCAGTAAAAAAAATATTGTGAAACCAGAGGTCTTCGGTTTTGATACCACAAATTTATGCTATTTCTGGGAATGTTTAGACTGACTGTAGAATTATGACTCAATTTTATTATAAAGTCTGGCCCAGAAACCTTCCTTTGGGGTCCAGGGGAAAGGTGAATAAGTGGATGACTATTCTCTATGGTCAAACATTTATTTTCTATTTAAATTTTTAGGTGGTTAAACAAGCTTGGATTATCTGTAATCCGTCAAGACTCCACTACAAAGGACGAAGGTATGTTCTCTGTTAAATTTCTGAAAATTTAGCAAGAAAATTAGAATAGAATGAAATAAGATAAAAACATGACATCAAGTTCTAGGCATAGTCCTGTCCTAATGAAACAGACTTTGGCATTTAAAATGATCTGAAAATATGTAGAAACATAATCACACAGATTCACCAGAGTAGAGTAGAGCTTCCTCTGGTGGCTGCGAATGATGTTCACACTTCACCCACTCGTTAGCAGCTGTAGGCTTCAGTGACATCTCCAGCAATTGCCAATGCAAATCTTTTATTGCCCCACTTACTGGATTCTTACTCATAGGCACCATCTCATCATGATCTAGACAGATAACTTTCATCCCACTATTTCCTTTCTGGTATTTTAATACTTCCACCACATGTGTGCTGAGAATAATAACCCAGAGTCTGTATTAGGAAGCTGAAGGTCAGATTGGGACACAGGCCGAGTCTCAGTCCTTTAGCTCGGTCAGTGGCTTTCAGGGTTCCCATGTACAGGTGTCTAATGCTTCTTAATGGTGCCAATGCTCCTTAATATGGAAATGAAGGAGGCGTGAGGTGCCAGGGTTGTGGAGCTGATACTATTCTGAAATGCTTAAACCCCGTAAAACTCCGGCATTGGAACTAGGGAGTTTTATCTTTGGATAAGAAAATCAAACGGTCTTAGTATAGAAATAGAAAAGTGGCAACTTGGTTTAAAACAATAAAAAGGTACATTGCAATACTGTGCAATCAATGTCCTAACTATCTCCCTGGTCCTATTTTCCCTAAAGTAGATCGTTCTAGTTTTAACGTACATTTATAGATTGCAAGGCAAAGGAATAACTACATAAAAGCCTCTCATCCCAGTGCATAAGGCCTTCCATGATACGGCCTCAAGGGATGGTTCAGTTTCTCTTCCCACCATCTCTTTTAGGGGCTCCATGTACCTGGCTCGGCCTGCACCATTGGCCGGGTACTAACATCACTCTTGGTAGCAGTGACAGTTTACTTTTTCCAACTTCAGCTCATTATGATTCCTGTGATCAGAATTAATCACTACTGACTTCATGCGCCCTTTGTAAATGATTCCCATCCCTTGAGGAATTATTTCATTTTGCCTGAGCTACAGTTAGTCCCCTTGCGTGTGCTGGGCGCTCCTTGGGGACAGAAACCCTGATGTGGCCCTTCCTTTCCCCTCTTCTGTAACCCGCTTGCACCCGGGAGCTCACTAGATAAGTACTTTCTGAGTGGGCCGGGAGCACAGTAGCCAGGTGGACAAACCTCTGCTCACGCATCTGGAGCAAGTGGGAGCGGCGCTGAAACAGAGGGCTTTTCGTTTTTGTTAGAGTGCTACAGTGAGAGTGAACCGGACGACCCTGAAGTGGCCATGGAGGCGGCAGCCCCTCCTTGCTCGGCGGAGACCGTGTCCCCTTTGGTATGTACCGACGTCAGTAGTCTGTTGTTCGTTGATCAAGTGCATGGCTGTCACTCCTTCCAACGGGATAGAAATTACCTTGACTGATAAATTTTTGGAACAGACTAAATTAAGATACTTGCCACAGAGCAAGTGCAATTCTCAGGGTGCTGATTCTGAGCCTTCTCCATGGCAACCCTGGAATGACAGACTGGGAGTACTTGTGCGTGACCCACGGATGTGCCATTCTCAGAGGATCCATGGTGATGTGAAGGGCTCCTGGTGATAGGCCAGGGCTCGAATAGGCTTGCTTTATAACGTTTATTTATACCCTACTTATTCTCAGAGAGAATTGGAGTGCTTGCTGGGTGCATGTGCTGCAATGGGAAATGAGTTAAAGGGGCCGAAGATAACAATAGGAGGAAACTAGAGTCAGAAAGGGAGCAGGGAGCCAGGAGTGGGACTAGTGCATTAAATCTGCATGTGAAATGAATCTGCATATGCACTGGAGAAAAGTCCAGGTTTGATTCTAAACTTTGAAAGCATCCAATGGATGTTAATTTTGTGTGTTGCCAGTTCCTGGATTTAAGGTGTTAAATATCATTTAAACAATGACCTCTACTGTTTTACCCTCTGTCAGTGCAGGATTATGGTCACGTTTCTAATTTATTTGGCTAGCAGGCAAGACCAGAAATAAATATGTTGAATGAATATGGTTTTCTAAAATCTCTATTAAATAGGATTAGCCAAAATTAAGCAAGATATAAATAAAATTAAATTTTGAATATGGTAAATTTTTGACCAGTTTTTGAACTAGTCTTGCAATCTATCCTTTCTTCATACGTTCATAGCTTTTTCTTAATGTAGTCTTCCTCTTTTAAAATCAGTTTCTGAATTTAGAAAAACCTTTTATTTTTTTCTATATCAAACATATGATATCTTTAGACCTTACAGTGTCTCTCAGCTTTTAATAGTGTTCTTACTGGGAGACCCTTTATTGCTTCTTGGGAAGTTGAGTAGGTCTTACCTAGATGTTCCTTGTAGATTTAATAAAGAAACAGATATTTCAGCTTACTTTCTCGCTCTGTTCCTCTCTCTCTTTTTCTCTCTTTCTGTTTCTCTCTCTTATTTTAACCTGTAATATACAAGGATTTGGTTGGTTCTCTCTCCATCTCTTCCTGAAATTCTCTCTTTCCCATAGTGCCTCATATATGATGCTTACATGATTTATTTTAGTTCTAAAATATTGTGATTTTCATTTTCTTGATGGAAAATTGGTATCACAGATTAATTTACTAAAAGCATTGTCAGGGACCTACGATTTTACTTGATGAAAGTAAATGCAACCAATTATCTTAGGTGAATGCTCACGGCTCAGTTGCGTTGTGCAATGACAGCCTTACTTGATGTTGCAGGGAATGCTGTTTTAAAACAAATAATTGAAGGGGTGCTTATGAGGCCAGTAAGTTACGTCATTGAAGTGGGAGGATTCTTTACAAGTTTGGAGTCATCAATCAAGTGTTATGTCTTTGAGTTCTATGTTGAGCATTTTTTGGAAGGCCACTGAGGCTAGCATTTTTTCCTGAAGAAATATGTTAGAGATAGATAAATATTGAAGAGCTAGATTTTATTTTTCTTAGAAATAGAATATTTTCCTCATTCTTGCATCTTTCCCAGGCAGATTTTGTTTTTATTTCTTCTTGTTTCTGAAAAGCAGACATGTAAGACACTTGCTTAAAATAACATTTAAGCTTTTTATTTAAACAGACAAAATTTAAAAAAATCATAGTAACTTTTATCCAGAGTGTGACTCGAGTTGTTGTTTTGGCTCAATCTAGCAGAGTCTAGCTTTGACTGAGCTGTTCAAGCCTAGGTGAAAAAAATACCCACCACCCCCAAGTTCTTGCTTTAAAAAAATTTGGGCAATAAATTTTCATTTTGGAATGATGCACTCAAAAGTATAAAATCATACTATTCTGGAGAATTTTCTCAAAAGTTTTAAAATCTTGACTTAAAATTTTAATTCAGTATCCAGAAAGATATATTTTAAAAAAATCCAATCATTCTAATGGCTATCAAGTAAAGATAAGCAGGAAGACTTCAGCACAAGACCCATTTGGACCTCTGCATCTAGTGGCTGAATCACACTCTGCACTTCAGGGTCTTCCATGAGTGAACAGGAGGTTTTCGTTTGTTTCTTTTTCTTGAGAAGGCTTCACAGGGTGGATAGCGGATAGGGCATCCATTTATTAACAGAGAAATTAGAAATGGGAGCTTTTTGACAGGCCTAGTAAAAATTTCAGGGCTGGTTTTCTTCATACAGCTGGCTCTCTTGTCTGCTCTTCGTTGGCATTAGTTTGTGACCAACTATGTGTCAGGCACAGATGCAACAAACGGAGATGCGAAAACAATGAAAAGCAGCCCGTTCTCAAGGAACACCAGCAAAGATGAACAAGTCAATCAGCAATTACAGTGTCAGTTGACAGATAAAATTATATGCCACCTGGTATGACAGAAGTGCTCCCGGGAGCATCAGGCAGAGGTACCTCCTTGCCTTGGGGTCCCCAGAGAAGGCTTCTGGGAGGAGCTTGCCCCTGAACTGATACTAGGAGGATGGGCTCCAGTTAGCCACACAGGGTGTGACTGCCCCTCCTTTCTACCTTCATTTCATTTGCAGTGGGGAAGGCACGGAGCTAGGAGTTTTGTGTTTGACATGTGGCTACAGCTCTTTGTCGCTGCAGGAGGGTGGAAATAGTGAGCGGTGACTGAGCACCACGCTGTCTGTAAAGCACGTTCCCGTGTGGGGTCCTCTGCGGGGCGCCCCGGGTTCGCTTTGACTTATGTTTTGTCAGTTTCTCTTCTCATGAAAACTCCCTCTGACCTGATACATGTAATCTTGTCTCATTTTCTCCAGTTTTTCTTCTCGCTCCTTCCCCCTCCCCCTCTTCTTTGGTTTATTCTTCTCCACATTTAAAATCACATTTATAACTGTTGCACAGTGCTGGAGAGAACGGATTGAAAGCCTTTGCGCTGTGTTCGAGTGGTGCCCTAATCGGGAATACCGCCCACAGACATTCCTGATGCCTGCAGAGTGTTGAGGTTCGGAGAAGCTTGTGGAATGTGCCGCAGCAATCGTGTGCAGTTTGGGCTCAGACATTCATTTTGCTGTGATCTAATTAGAGTAGCATCAGCAGGAGCAACAGAAAATGCCTGAGCTTAGTCTCTGCAGAAAAGGAAGCTGAACACTTGGAAGCCAGGTTTTACCAAAATAGCTCACAATAGGGGAACGTGTCAGGACTGGGCCCGAGTAGGTATTTTTGTAATATTTCGCTTATAGATCCTGCTAATGAGTAAGTTATTCCTGGCATTTATTTGGATAGTTTGGCAGGTGGGCATTACTTTCTCCAGATACCTGGGGTTTTATTCAGTGAATTACGGGTCTTTGATCTCTTAGTTGTGAAATGGTTGGAGTGATTTAGGGTAATGGGTTCCCAAGCTCGCTGACACATTCCTGAATGGAAAGTTTTCATATCTTCACAAATATATCATTACTAAGAAGATGTGTATGATAAGTTAGTATCTTAGCTAGATATTTTAATGTCATGCTACTAAAAAAGGTAGACTTATTGAGTATTTGATAATCCATGTCTAGTATGTAGAAAACTGGGCACATATTGAGTAAATAAAGAACTTGCAAAATTCTTGGGACAGAATTCTTGGAACAGTCAACCATTCTGTTTTATTATTGGCCACTTTTTGAAACAGTGGGGCACCTTCATTGAATATGAGAAGTAGAGAATGCTGGTTTATCATGATTTATTTTATTCTTTTTGATTTTATGTGTGCAAAATAGGCGGCAGAGCAGGCATCTTCATCTCCACCCAAGCCTAGTGAAACATCGTGTTCCTGCTCTTCCCTGGAAAATACCATAAAGAGACACAGCACATTGTCCTCTTTATCTAAAGAAAGACAGTCCTGGAGCGACATTAACAGTTCGTCTGCCACTGAAGATGTGGGACAATGTATAGCAGTTGCTGTGCAGCTTCACCCACCTGCACCCTCAGAGGCAGACAATCTGAGGGCCCCGGAGAACAGCCTCGCCGTGTCAGAAAGTGGACTTCTGAACCCTCCTCTGTCTGGCGGTGACACATCTTCATTGAGTAGCAACCTAGACCATCTTACTGTCCCAGACAAGCCCCCTGGAGCAAGGACGATGGGCAGAGGTAAGCCAAGAAATTGTTTACTCTTCTTTAGAGAATGAATTTGGTGTGGACACAGAGCTCTAACGTTAATTTGCAGAAAGAATGTTTAAAGTCGTGAACGGTGATTTCGGTAATTAGTCTTGTGGGGCTAAGCCAAGGAGCTGTTTCTGCAGAGGAGTTTGCATGAGGGAAACTCCAGCTTTGAGGCCATGCTCTATCCACTGACCAAATGCTTACGTTGACTTGGAGACATGTGATCATAAAATAGTGATTTATTTTTTACCAATCTGAGGAAAGGCTTGACTCTTTTTTTGGTCCCTAGTCGGTCCCTGAAGGTGTCCATGTGGTTAACAGGAAGACAGACAATTTGCAAACATTTTGGAGGGCAGCACTAGGACTTTCAAACATGAAGGAGAGCACAGTTTATACTTTTGAAAAAAATCAAGTCTTAGCAAAGGAAAGAGCTAATGGAACGTAGAAATTAATAATATGAGTCTTCTTAATGCTCTGTGATGGTGGGTCCTCACCTTTTACTCAGTCTAACTTCTTTTACTATTAGGTTTAATCATGATGGGTCTTTTCTGATGATCTGTGCCTCATTCATTCTGTCGTAGAACAAGCTTACCTGATATAAGATATTGAGCAATGACACAGTGATGAGTTTGGTTTGTATTTTTTCAATGTGCTGTCCAGAGAATGTTGACTGGCTACATTCCCATGATATTTAGCGAGAGTGGCATGATGACATAGGTGACCCTCTCGCCTCTCTTAGCCTAATTAGGGAAAGTGTTTGTTTGTTTTTATTTCTCAAATTTTTAGATGAATTCCATTAATTTAGTGTTTGTTACCAGAGTAATTTAGGCCAAGGATTACAACTGCAGACCCAGTGTGTGTGTGTATGTGTGTGTGTTGTGTGTTGTGTGTATGTGTACAGTATTTTAAAGAAAATGAATTGGAATACTCAAGCTGGGAACTCATTGTTCAATCACCACAAAATCAGCACTTCCTGTGATGTTTCACACAGTTGACTTACCTGCCTGGCCTCTGATGGCATTTTCAATTGATACCTCTAATTTAGGCCAACGTTCTACTTTACACTAAAACAGTAGAGTGAATGAAGTGATTGGCAAAATAAGCTACTTCTAGAGGTGAATGAGGTAGAGTAGGGAGGAGAATGACAGTGAGGTCACTGAGGGGCAGGGAAGAGTCAAGTTTGGACTGCAAGGAATGGGAGACACAGATTCACGCTGGCCTCGGGCTTGCAAAGTGCTGTCATGTAGACTTATGGGCTTAACTTGTATCTCCTTGGAAGTACACAGCTGAGGTCAGCAGTGAGAGTAAAGGGGAAGTAGCTTTAGGTTCAGCCTAAGAAACTTCCTTTTAACATTGAGAAAGTTCAAAATAGAATGTGCTCCTGGGAAAGGAATGCATTCCTTGGCACTGGACGTGTTTTCTTATTCTGAGACGACCATTTTCCTTGGATAGTAATTGCATATTGTTCATTGTATTTGCTTTTACAAAGCCATATTGAAGAGAGAATTTAAGTATCTCCAACTCCATGGCCTCTCACTGGATTCTTAGAAGATCCTTCCAGATACAGGTGTGGTGAAACTAAAGAACATAATGAAAAGCGCCACATCTATTCTGTTCCTGCTAAAAACTCTTACATTAATCACTGGGCCATAAGGTAGAATTATAAACTTGCATGCACACACACACACAACCCTAGAGTGAGGATGGTTTCAAAAACAAAATAGATAATCAAATTTTGTTTGCATTCTTTCCCGGAAGATAACCTGCAGATTGAGTTGTCCGTAGGGTAAATAACCTGAGAGTCATGGGAAGATGCGTGAAGTTCTTACCCATGTCCAAATGTCACTCTTGGAATGCATGCATTACAGAGCCTGGCTGGGTACCAACAGCTCTTTTATTCTAAGAAGGAAGAAGCCTTGTATTTTTAAATTTTGATTTAAGTGCTGAGTGACCAATAAAATCTGTATGCTTCGTCAAACAGCTTGACATGAAAGTCTTCCTATCAGTACAAAGGGAGAGACTATAAAAGTATTCCCTGATTTGTTGGCGGTTGCCATATGTTACAAAATTTTAGCTAATGGTTTTTTCCTGCTACTGGGGATTTGGTTAAATTCCCAGAAGAGTTGAACTACATAAAGACATTGCTATGGAAACGGCAACCCAGTCTTTGCTTGTGTTTCTGATGACCTACTATTGAGTAACCAGACTGTGTATTTTGCATGTTTTTAAACATATATGTGTTTGTGTGTTGCTGGAAAAAAAGTCATTTTTGTGACTTTTATTAATTAATTTTGTCTGTCAGTTAAAAAAATAAAATAAAAGCCCTGAAATCCTGTGCCTGAAATACTGTTCAGAGTATTTTCATGGCAGGTATTGAAGTTTCGACATTGTCCAAAACAGGAGTTAGGATTTTAAATTAAGTCTCAGTCTCAAGATGCATTTGTTGGAGGAAGAGGCTTTTATCCTAGAAAAAAAAAAAGATTCTTCATGGTTAATAACTGAATCCTAAAATAAGCAGACATGTATTATTGCCTTCTTTCTATTTCGACAATGAGAGAAATATTGTGCAATTGGTATGCAATTAAAATTGTGGTTGCTAGAGTTCTATATTGAATTTAAATATCCTTTTAGACATTTCTCTCCTGCTGTGTAAGCTACTAAAAAATGCAGGATGTTAATTGCATCCTATTGCCTTTGCACATGGGGAGTTTCAGAGTTCCAGAGCTGTCCAGGTTCTTCCCTGAGTCTTTCTACAAAGCCTAGGGGAAAAGAGGCGATGGGGTTAATGGAATGTCCACCTCAGCTCAGTTTCACTCTATGCTGTATTTTCCTTTTGGGAGAGGTTATTTGGCCCATGACTTATGCCTGTGTGATGATGATTCACATTGTTGTCTCTATTTACATTATGTTAACAACATGGAGACAATTTCATTATATCTACTCCATGAATAGAGTGCCCATACCCTGGATGCTGGAAAGTTAATAATCACTAATAGGACTAACACCCAATGTATGCAAATATATTTTTCAAGTACAAGTACAAGCAGAATTCATCTGAGACTCGAGTTAAATACAAAGCATTTTTAATGAAAAGACAAGCACGCTAGAGCATGGGTGACATCTCAGGAAAGCAGTATAAAATAAGCCAGACTTTAGAATTTAGCAGATCTTACAAAACATTTTGTATAACAACCGGAGCGAGGACAATACCGCCAGCTACTTCCGATGGTGCTGTGGGGACTGCGTGGCCCGTTTCTTTAGGAAGCACGAAGATGATGAGAAGAAGACGTTGAAGACTGAGCCCCATGCCGTTTAGCATTATTTTCAGGATTAGTTTTGAGTCCCCAGCATCTACCCAAGCGCTTCGTGCCAGTGGAAACACAGAGATGAGCCAGAAACAATTTCTGGTCTAAAGCATTTTCATGTCTAATGGGGGGAATGGGAGGAGGAAGAAGCTTAACCAAAGAGAGCAGGAGAGAATGGGTGTCGCAGAAGGAGACAGGGTACCTGCCGGTTATAGAAGGGCCGGGACTCAAAATGCGGCCGGTCACATCTACGTGGGAGGTTCTGGCGGAGAGGGAAGGCCCGGGAAAGGGATGGGGAAGAAGCTCAGATGCTGTCGGATACTGGGCCAGTCCTTAGTCTAGTTCAGTCGGCAACGGATGGCGACTTCTCACCTGGTTAATCAGGTGATTGAACTGTACTTCATAAAAATTATGTCAGCCTTAGAAGACGGAGCAGGAGAGTAAGAGGAGACTTGTTCTTCCAGGAATAAGGCAATGAGAAGCGTTCGGGAGCTTCGGTAACAGCTGGGCTGGCTGTGCAAGGAGAGAAAGCCGAGGTGAGGCGTGAGGGGTTCTCCAGCAGACCTACCAAGGTGAAGACTGATCTCGGGCTTGCACCTCTCAATTAAGTCCCTAGAAAATTTCCTAGTGATACTATTTTTTGAACTGTGCTCTGAAAATGGGCATAAATATTTACTACCAGGAAAATCTTGAATCTATAATTGTTGACCTCAGTGGCATTGGTCTCAGGCATGGATGGCCCACCGCCTGTTTTCTCTGCTCCATGATAAGTCTTTGTGAGACCATCCCTGTGTAAGTGGAATTAGTTTATTTTCATTGCTTTATACTACTCAATTGTTTTACTATACCGCAAGAAATATATTTTCTATTGATGAACATTCTATTTTCCCATCTTTGGGCTCTTATATAGAAGTTTTAGATTTACAGAAAAATTGAGCAGAAGGTACAGAGAATTTCTATATAATCCCTCTTGTATACACAATTGCCTCTTTTACTAATATCTTGCATTAGTGTGGTTTACCTGATACAATGAACAAGTAATATTGACAAACTTTTATTAACTGAAGTCCATGTTTCCATTAGGGCTCACTCTTTGTCTTCTACAGTTCTATGGGTTTTGACAAGTATATAATGTCATATATCCACCATTACAACATTATACAGAATAGTTTGAATGCCCTAAAAATCTCCTGTGCTCCACCTTGTCATCTCTTTCACCCTTTGCCCAAGCCTCTGACAACCACTGATCTTTTTACTCTTTAGTTTTACCTTTTCCAGAACATAATATAGTTGGAAACATACAGTAGGTATGATTTTCAGATTGCCTTTTTTCCCTTAGTAATAGGCATTTTAGTTTCTTTCCCCCATGCATTTTTGTGGGCTAATAGCTTATTGCTTTCTATGGCTGAATGATATTCCATTGCATGGATCCAGTTTGTTATCCATTCATTTATTGAAGGACATCTTAGTTGCTTCTAAGTTTTTGGAATTATGAATAAGGCTGCTATACACATGTGTGTACAGATTTGAGTGCATATATAAAAATTTCATCTCATTTGGTTAACTACCTAGGAGTGCAATTGCTGGATTGTATGGTAAGCTTTGTAAGAAATGCCAAATTGTCTATACCGTTTTGCATTCCCATCAACAATGAATGGGAGTTTCTGTTGCTCACCAGTACTGGTGTTGTCAGTGTTTTGGCTTTTTGCCATGCTAGTAGGTGGGCCGTGGTACCTCCTTGTTTTAATTTGTAATTACCTAATGATATAAAATGTTGAGCATCTTTTCGTATGCTTATTTGCTCTCTGTATATGTTATTTGGTGAGGTGCCTGTTGAAATATTTTACCCACTTTTTATTTGTTTATTTTGTTTTCTCTTTGTTGAGTTCTTTGTATATTTTAAATACAAGACATTTTATCAGGCATGTGATTGCAAATATTTTCTCCCAGTCTGTGGCCTGTCTTTTCATTCTCTGAATGAGAATTCTTATGCATGTATCTTGGTCTACATATGTCTGCATTTCTCTAGGAATGAACTTACTGGCCATGATTTATGCCTATCTTCAACTTTACTAAATAATAATTGTTTTCTAAATTGGTGGCACTAATTCTCTCTCTCCAGGATAGGTGATAGCTCTCAAAGCTCCACATCCTCACTAGTAATAGACTTGTAGACTTTTGCAAAATTGGCCATCTTGATTGGTAATCTTGATTATGAATTAGCATATTTTTATGTTTATTTTCACTCTTTTGCTCATACTTCTTTGAATTTTTTTCCCAATGGATTTGATATATTTTGGAAATTATATTGGATACTCCTTCATTGGCATTTGCATGTATTGCCAGTATCTTCTCTACTTTTTATTTCTCTTTTCATTTGTGATGGTGATGAAGAACAGTCAGTCTTAATGTGATTAAGTTTGTCAGTCTTTTTCTTTATGGTCAATACTTTTTTGTCTTCATTAAGTAATTTTTTCCTACACTGATATCATGAAAATAATCTGCCATAATTTTCTAAACTGTAATCCACTTGGAATGATTATTACATGTGCCATAATGGGATACAATATCTTATTCTGTATGCATGTGTAATTTTTCTACTCTCATTTATGTAAAATCCTCTTTCTCCCAGATGTCCACGTGAGTCCCCAGAGCCATCTTTGTTGTAAAGCCAGTGCTGTTGCTTCTTAGACTTCTGTTCTTCATCAGTCTGTTTTTTTCTACCCTGATTCATACGCTTTTAGAAAAGGAGTCTTAGTGTCTGATAGGACAAGTCTTTCCATTTTGGTCTTTTTAAAGAGCGTTTGGGATGTTCTTGGCCATTTTAACTTCCATACACATTTCTTGCCTTGGGTTGGCCCTGCAGTACCATGCTGATAGAAGTGGTGATTACAGGCATTTTTGCGGTGTGCCTGATCTCCAAGGGAAAACCTTTACTCTTTCTCAGCTACACCAAACTTAAAAGTAGGTGCTTTATTGCCGCTTCTATTTTATGGATGAAGAAACTGGGGCTTAAAGTGGTTAAGTAAACTGCTGAAAGTGGCCGTGCACCTAATTTCATGTGATAGTTGTGTTTGGAATGCAGTTCTATTTGACTGCAGAGCTTGAGATTTTAAGCACTTGATTAAGAATAGTTCTGCGTGAATAATCAGCAGGGTTGGGTGAGATATGATGTGAACCAAGCCACATAGTATAACCAGAACAACTTCCTTCCTGTTTTATAACTACCAGTGAAGCAGTACAGGTCACTTAGTGACAGAAACAGAAGCATCTAAACCCAGACATGCATCGCTTATCGATGGGGATGTATTCTGAGAAATGCATCATCAGGCGATCTTACCGTTGCGTGAACACCATAGAGTACGTTCACCAAACCTAGATGGTGTAGCCCACTGCTGAAATTGTATGTGCTCTACTTTTATGCAGCTGGCATCCCTGTAGGTTCCTTTTCAGCTGCATCACTGAAAACACATTAGTAATTGTAGTGGCTGAAGCAGAGTGGGCTGGGGAGGCATAGAAAGGAATTAGAGAACTCAATAGCACCCGGCTTATGTGGCACTAGTTGGCTCCTGTAGGGTGTTTGGCTTTTGTTCCAAGTGCAATGAGATGTTTTTGGAGAAAATGAAGCTGAGGAGTGTTATGGTGGTTTATATATTTTTAAAAGATCACTTCACTGTATGGAAAATGGATATTAGGAAGCTAAGATATACCAGTTACGTAGCTGTTGAAATAGGCCAACAGTGAAATAATGGCGGTTGGTTTAAGATGGTAGCAATGGGAGTGAGGGGAGGAAAAATACACATATTTGGGACATACTTAAAGAGAAAATGTAAGAATGTAAGATTCATAAAGGATTCGTGTCCGTTCTAGTCCATCCGTTTGCTCTCAAATACACCGTGCCAACACACAGTGGGCACTGGCAGAATATCTGATGGATGAATTGAATAAAAGAGTGAACCGAATGTGTGAAGGAAAGAGAGGATCCAGGACAAGTCATGTTTTCCAGCACATTTAGTCTCCTGCAGCATTAAATCACTGCAACTCCAGAGGATTATCATTTCCTGGGGAAAAGTTTGCCTAGTAGGGATTTAATGGCCATATTTAAATACTAACTCTAAATGTGTACAGTAGATGCTTGAATAATGTTAGTTCGCTCAGCGTTATTTCACTGTAATGTCGATGAGATGCTGTGGGAAACTGACTCGTGCTTGTATAATTAGCCTGTGGTAAAACAGGTTTCAGTAGATGTTGTCTCACCACAGTTCCCTGAACCTATTGCAGAGGTTAAGTGAGGACCTGCTGTTATTAAGGATTTTCTCTAAGGCAAAAAATAAGGATGTTAGGTAAGTAATTATAGATCCCATCAGACGATCATAATAGAAAGAAGGAAGAGAGCTTCATCTGAAAAAGGCAAGGGCATTTATATGCTCCAAACCTTCATTTTCTGCGTACTGAAGTGGAGATAAGGTAACTTATTCCTTCCTCTTGCCTCACTGCTCTTGTCTCTCCTCCTGAATCTTCCATTTCTATCTGTTGATTTCACTTGTCTCTGTCATGGAGTCACATGGTTGATGCATCCAGCATGTTATGGGGCCAACATTGACATATTTCTCTATAGTGCATTGAATTTTGTATCCTTGATTTTAGGCAGTTTTCCGGCTTCCCTTTCCCCCCATTTATTTCCCATTCAATCTCTACCTCATAAACATATTTTATTTTATTTATTTTAATATATCTTTATTGATTTCAGAGAGAGGAAGAGAGAGGTAGAAACATCAGTGATGAGAGAGAGAGTCATTGATCGGCTGCCTCCTGCACGCCCCCGACTGGGGATCGAGCCCACAACCCGGGCATGTGCCCTGACCGGGAATCGAACCGCCATCTCTTGGATCCTAGGTTGATGCTCAACCACTGAGCCACGCCCGGCCAGGCTTTTTTTTTTCCCAATCTATCTTTATTGATTTCAGAGAAAGGAAGGGAGAGGGAGTCATAAATATATTTTAAACAGAAAAAGAAAACCTGACCATATGCTTTTTCAGTATATATACCAGTGTTTTTTGTTTTCTTAGGATGTGAGCAAATATAGAAATTTTTATGTCTCCATTACATACTTCACCAAATCCTAGGTGCTCATAGGATTGAAAGAATACATTTTAAAAACAAATGGAATATTTGTTTTGAGAATGTAAGGCTATATTTCAGATGCTTCGGCAATGGGCTCAACCTTAGATTATTTCCAGAAATTACTGCCACAAGAGGCAACAATAATGAAACAGAAAACAACATTAAAGATCGCCTACTAGAAGAGGCTTGTTCTTATCAATAAGCAATAACACGTAGTAGAGCATTGAGTTGCTTTACCTAATAGAAACACCAAACACCCAAGAGAAAACAGGCACATGACGCAGCAGAGATGGTAAAACAAATATAGAAAAATGGGGAACAATAAAGCGAAACAACTCTTCTCTCAGGCTTCCAAGTGCTCAAGTAAAAACACTAGCTTTCACCCTTGAGTGCTCTCTCAATCTGTTTTCTCCCTTATAGAATTTCTTTCACCTGCCATGTAAAAAAATTACCTCATTCCCAGCTACCATTCTTCCAACTTTGCCCTCTCGGTTTCTTTTTTCTCTCTTTTTCTTGTTGTTAATCCTTACCTGAGGATATTTTTCCCATTACTTTTCAGAGAGAGTAGAAGGGAGGGAGAGAGGGAGGGGGAGAGGGAGAGATGTGATAGAGACACATTGACTGTCTCCGCATGTCCCCTGACTGAGCAGGGAGTGAGCCCACCAGCAAGTACACGGCCTTTGACTGGGAATAGAACCTGTGACCCTTTGGTGCGCAGGCCGATGCCCTAATCACTGAGCCACACCCACCAGGGCTGCCCTCTGTGTTTCTAAGCACTTATACCTTTATTGCATCTGGGGCCAGAGTCTACCGTGACCTCGACTCTCACCTTCTCCCAACTTAAACTGGTTCATTATCTCCAGGTGTCTGGTTCAAACGCCGAAGCAGAGAACCTGATCATCTGGCCTGTGTTCTAGGTTGCTGGCTGGCTTATGAATTTCCTGTCCTAAGGTCTGGTGCCCTGTGGCCCTGTGAATACAGAGTTTGAGGAATAAAACCTGGGCACCTCAGAACCACAGGCTGTGGCTGGGCATTTTTCCCTTGGAGGACAGGATAGTGGGAGCAGGGGTCTGAACTTGGCCTGTCTAGTCCAGCCAGCAGCCACCTCAATGGCTATATATTACCTGATTTGAAACAATCACCATCGAACTTTATTCAAAAGAAAGTATATCAAATATATTCATAGTGTAGTGTAGTATTTAAGATGATGAGCTTTGGGTCAGAACCTAGGTTTGTCTCTTTGTGACCTTGGTCAAGGTTTTTGATCTTTCTATGTATGGACATTCTCTCCTTTATATCAGGATTAATAATACTTTCCTTGTAGGGCTACAAAGATAAAGAGGTAATGTTGGTAGAGCAGTTAACACAGTGCCTGACATGTTGTCAAAACTTTGTACCTGGCAACTATCTCCATCAGCATTAACAGCAGCAGGAATAGTCAGTCTCCCTCAAAATTATGCTGTTTAATGTTCTTGGTCAGTAGCATCCTTATGTTGAAATGAGTTACCCAGACTTATCTTAATTCTATACTTTAAATTTGTTTATCATTGTGATGTAAGTCTTTTGCTACATTCAAGACTTGCCAGAATCACTAGAGAAAGCCTATAAAATGCTTCTAATCTATTGGCATTAGGTGTTGTGTTAAATAACATTTGTAAAATCTTAAAAGCTACACAGAATGTCCCAATGTCTCTCATCATTTCTTTTCTTTGTAACCAGTGCTTTCCATGGTCTTTCCTTTCTCAAGCAGAACGTCACACATGAAACAGGGAGGACTGCTTCTACCTAAACCTTTCCAAGCGTTTCCTGTTTGGAAACTAACATTATCTTTCTTGGAACATCGTTTAGACTTTTCTAGTCTCTCAAAGATTTCCTTTCAAATTCTGATATGAAATATGGTGTTTGAACTCCCCTTGTCTCCTGAAGCCAGAATTTATGTTCTGAAGAGAAAATAAAGACCACATTCTAGAAAGCACAAGGAAACACTAAAAATAAAACAGTGGAGGAGGCAAACTTGAAAATACAGCATTTAAAGAGAGAATCTGCCGACAGTGTTCTCGACAGCTGAATTCTTGGCCTCCTGGAGCATGCCTGTCCCACCAGAAGCGACGATAGTCTGAAACGTGTGGGAGTAGGAGAGGGAGGAGCACAGTCACTTGACATAATCTTGGAAAGGAGTAAACTTCTAACCATTAGTTAAAAGTGTTGTTTTTTCTCCTTTACTGATGTCACCAAGAAAGACCCTGTTAAAAATATACCATGTCTTTCTTGAGTCTAAATTATTAGATTACTGACCAAAGTTTGGAGACAAGTTCACTAGTCCGATCCCTTGAGATGTTCTGAGCTCGTCTGACAGATGTAAAGTGTCACCAACATTCACCTCAAAATCGTGCCAACTCAACATATGAGATTCTGATGCTTCAGGGCAGGGATTCTGGACACACTCCTTTGAGCAAAGCTGTAAATATGTATATTTTTAATTAGGGCAAATAGATGCTGCTTTCTGGACAAATCTCATCTTTCTCATTGAGACTCCAATCCCTTTGTCTTCTGATGAGCTGAGACTGGTGTTTCAAGCCACACTGATGACAGACAGTCTAACCTTGCCACTAAAAGTATGGTCCATGACCAGCAGTTCTGGCGTCACCTAGGAGCTTGTTAAAACTTTAGAATCTCAGCACCATCCCAGCCCGACTAAATCAGAATCTGCATTTGAACAAGATCTTCGGGTGACGTTTGCCTGTGAGAGTTCGAGAAGACTGGCCTAGAAGCACGTGGGCCTGCGTGGTGTGGAATAGAACTTCTCTTCTTAATTCCATCGCCAATTTACATTTGGGAACAATTGCTTGCTATGTTTCAAGAATCTCCATTTCTCCCTCATCCGTAAAATAAAATAGTTTTCACCTTTTTTGGCAAAGCGCTTGTGAGGGTAGATGAGATGGACTATGAAGCATCTTCTGTAGAGAAGGAAGTTAGCCTCCTATTTTGTGTAAGACTAAAATACACTCTTGAGAGGAAGGATAACAATTGCATTGGAAACACTTGACTGTCTGACAGAATTCATTTATTTTGTATCAGAGGACAAGGGAAGCGGAAATAATGAACTTGGCTTGTGATCCCAGTGGGAGAGAGAACAGTGGTCTTTCCTGCCAGTCTTTTTTCTTGCTCTTTTTACCATCTGGTAGGATAAGAGAAATAATCTAGTGCTTTCTAATATGTAATTATCATTTAGAAGAATGATTACATGAAAATATGAAAGGGAGCTTTTGACAATAGTCCTTTATGGAAGGAGAGCCCCGGGACGGTGCGGGGCTAGTCCTGCGGGCCAGCAGGCTGGGGCTGGTCCTGGAGTAGCAGCTGGGAAAGGGGCGCCTCTGCTTCGGGCTCAGGTGCTCTTCTGCCCTTTGGGCACTTTGTTCCCTACGACTCTTTATCACCTGCTTCCATGATTATCGAGCGCTCGTTTTATGGCTCTGTGGCGACCCAAGCACTAGCAGCAGTAAAAACAATATAAGGTCCTCGGGTAGATCACAGGTATGTCCCCTGGGGATCTGGCAATACATCGTATGTCTCTCGGATTATGACACAAAAGCGCCAATAAGGGTATTTTTACTGACGACTCACAGCCCTATTTGTTATTTTATTGTCCTTACATTTACAGGCTATTCTGGAGTCAGATAATTAGAAGTTAGACACATAGGCTTTCAGTTTAAGGTTTTCTCTAAAAAGAGACGATGGCTGAGAGGTAAGAAGAATGCAATAACGATTTGCTTTCATTTTTTCCCTTCTTTTTCCAGCAGCTTTAACCTTATCTAGCTATTATCTCCAATTTCTAAATGAATCCAAATAGAGAATATTATTTGCTCATATTTTAGGTGAATTCTATATTAACTTCAGTAATTGTATAGGTCCGCTTTACCTATATGCTAATTTTAAAGTTACACACAGACACGCACTCCTCCCCCCACCCCCATATTCTCATTGCTAATGTCCCAAAGTTTAAGCCAGGGAAAGGAATATGTGTGTATGGAAGAGCGATGCCTCTGATATTTTAACATAAGATAATATATATCCATATAAGTGTGTTAAACAATAATATAATTATCAAAAAGACAGTCCCGTTTATTTTTCACTTATGGAATGTACTTTATGTCACGTTACTCTAAGATTCTAGTTATTTTTATCTTTACCAATGGAATATCTGTTGAATTAGACACATAGTCTTAATATAATCATTTTACTCTGACATAATTACAAACTAATGTATGAGTCAAAAGTGATCTTATTTTCTCTCATAAGTTTTAGTGGAATAACTGAACGGCTTGAACAGAGACTTAAAGAAACCATTCTGTTGATCTTCTTTGTCTTTATGCTTGTTTGATTTTCTTCTTGAAGTTTATTAAATATGTATTACTTACTTTAAAAATACTGTGGTATTGAAAGCTATGCATATAGACTTTGTTCAAAGTAAAGTCCCACCTGCCTAGCTATAAAAAAAAATACAGGGTTTGGCAAAAGTAAGTTTACGGTTGTGAGTACATGAAACAGTTTATTCTTGTATTATTATTTATCAATTATTGTATTATTTACCATACGAACAACTGTAAACCTACTTTTGCCCTGTCCTGTATATAAAATTACCATGTTCTTGTGTGTCTAAAAACTGCCAGAGTCCTCAATCTGAATGTCCCCTCTAAGGCTCAGATGAATTTTTATTTAATTGTCTTAATGGCTCAAGTTTAAATGCCAGGTTGTTACCATGCTTAGTATTTCTGTGCAGGTGTCATCAGTTGTCATGATAATCTCAAAGAAGCCTACTTTCTTTACAGCTTTATTGAGATATATTTTACATACCATAAAATTCACACATAAAAACATACAGTTCGGTTTTCAGTATATTCACAGAGTTATTCAACTATCACCACAATCTAATTTGAGAACATTTTTAGCACCACACAAAGAAACCTGTACGCTTTTGCTGTCACTCCCCATTTTCCTTCCCAGGCAACCACTAATCTGTTTTCTGTCTCTGTGGTTTCGCCTAGTCTGGATGTTTATATAAATGGACTCATACAACATGTGGTCTTTTGTCACTGGCTTCTTTTACTTAGCAGAATGTTTTTAAGGTTCTTCCATGTTGTGGCATGGTTAGTACTTCAGTTCTTTTAATTATCAAATAATATTGCATTATATGTATAGGCCACATTGTGTTTATCCATTCATCAGTTGATGAACATTTAGACTGTTTCAACCTTTTGTCTATGTGAATAGTGTTGTTATGAATATTCATGTACAAATTTTATGTTACCGCATTTTTCATTCTCTTGAGTATATATCTAGGAGTGGGATTGCTGGATTGTATGATAACTCTACACTTAGCATTTTGAGGAGCTGCCGAACTGTTTTCTAAAAGCCGTAGCTTCATTTTACATTCCCACCAGCAATGTATAAAGGTTCCGGTTTCTCCATGTCCTCACCCACACTTATTGTTGTCTGCCTTTTTTATTTTAGCCACCCTCATGGATGTGAAGTAGTATCTGATTGTGGTTTTGGTTTGCATTTTTCTGATGGCTAATGACGGTTGAGAATGTTTTCATGTGCTTGACAAAAATCCATCTGTTGATATCTGCACACAGCCAGAGTCAAAAAGCCGAATTATGTTCAAATGTAGTTTTAAATATTTTCACTTTTTTGTTGTTGTTGAGACTGTTTTGGCAAAGAACAAAGGTTTAATGACCAATACGTTAAGTTAGTTGCAAAGTTAGTCCAATGTCTTTGCTCTCCATTTAATGAAAGAGTATTGGGAACACCTATCATGACTTTCTGGCAGTAAATGGAGGAAAACTAATTACTGATTAAAGATTTCTAATCTTACAACAGTAAACTGTAAAGTAAGTGAAATATGCTCGATTTTGATGGTCCTAGATTACTATTGTATGCTTTCCTCTCCCCTTTGCAGAGGCCTATTTTTAGTACCTCCTAATGCCATACTTTGTATATGGTCCTCTATCAAGCTTGTTCTTGGGACAGGAGTGAAATACATAGACTCTAAGGAGTATGTGGTGGAAGAGAAATCTCATTGCATATCTTTCCCAAGATTTATTTTCAAGGAATGAAGGAATAAAGATCTGAAGTTCTTAGTAAGAAATTAAAGCAACATCAAGATAAGAAGATTTTCTTTGAGTAACCTTCTGTATTGTTTGCAGTCCTTTCAGTTGCATGTGACTGAAACCACACCCAAAGTTATCTTAAGGAGGCAGTATGTTGGCTCCCATAAGCTGAGAGAGCTCCAATCGTGTTACTAAGATACATGTCTCAGCTGTGTCCTATAGATTGGCTCCATTTTCATGACTCTTGGTGTAATTCTTGGAATCTTCTAGCTCACATCATCACACCACTCAGTTTAGGAAAATAGATTAATTCCCTGATACCCCCAAACTAAAATTCAGAACAGAGGTCTCTGGCCCCAACTGGCCTGACCTGCAACCCATGCTCATTCCTAAATCAGTGACTGTCCAGCATGATGGAACTGCCATTGGATTGGCCTAGCACATAAGGTCCCCTGGATCTTGGGTAGAGTTGCTTCACTAGAAGCATTTGGGCTGAGGTTGGAAAGGCCTGGTTAGGAATGTGAGTGGAGAAGTCACAAAGAATGGTCATTATTTACTCAAAGCCACAGACCACAGGCAGGTTTCTTCTCTCAAACGGCAGTTCTAGGAAGAACACTAAAAGTCATCTGGGGCAGTGGTTCTTAGGCCTTAGGGTGTGTACTAGTTTGCTAGAGTTTGCCTGTCCATCACTGTATTTTAGAAGCACATAACTCTTTTGGTTTCATAGGTTCACAGATGGAGAGGATTTTTGCCAAAGGATGAATCATTCCTTGGATCTCACCAATACCAGATATAGATGATATTTGGATTAGATTTTGGATTTAGCATTGATGTTGGGATGGGTTAAAACTTTGGAGATGTTGGGAAGATATGAATGTGTTTTGCATGTGAGAAGGACATGAATTTTGGCTGGCTAGATGGTGGACTATTATGGGTTTGATGGTGTTCCTCCAAAATTCCTATGTTGAAGTCCTAAACCCCAGTGCCTCAGAATGGGACCTTATTAGAAATCGAGTAGGTGCAGATGTAATTAAGATGAGGACAGTAGGGTAAGTCCTAATCCAGTATGACTGGTGTCCTTGTAAAAGGGACACATTTGGACTCAGGCATGCGCACAGGGAGAACACCCTGTGAAGATTGGAGTTATGCTGTCAGAAGCCTAGGAACCAAGAGAAGCACCAAGAGAGGCCTAGAACAGGTCCTTCCCTCATACCTTCAAAGGGAACATGGCTCTGGCATAACAAAGTACCAAAAACGGAGTGACTTAGACAACAAAAATGTATTGTCTCATAGTTCTGGAAGCTAGAAGTCTAGATCATAGTGTCAGCAGGGCCTTGTTTTAGGACCACAGTGTCCAATGTTCTCACTTTGATTTTAACTGGGCTTATTGTTATTGCTTTTTTATTTTAATAGAAGAAACAAAAGTAACTGAAGATGATGAAATGGAGAAGCTCTACAAATCGTTAGAGCAAGCCAGTCTATCTCCTCTTGGGGACCGACGACCTTCAACCAAAAAGGAGTTGAGAAAGTCCTTTGTGAGGCGGTGTAAAAATCCATCCATCAATGAGAAACTCCACAAAATCAGAACCTTGAATAGCACATTAAAGGTACAAAATTTCATATTGTGGATGAACTCTATGGATGTGGGGTAAAGAATGACTGGTTCTGCAGAGATTCATGCGAGCCACTGTGTGTTTGTGTGGGTGGAAAGTGGCGCAGTATAAGCCAATCGAGTCTCTATGGGGCGAAATGACCCTTGGTGTTCTTCAATCACTAGAACATTCACAGGGTAACCAATCTACTTTTATAGCTAGGCCTTGATTTTTACATTCACTCTAATATAAAATTTCAAATGTTAAGCTGCTAGGAGGCAAGGACCACACGTCATTTTTGTGTATGTACCCTTTTACCTAACACAATAAATATTGATGAGAACTTAAGATAGTTGACTAGTGAGAATAAACAGTAATATTAATAAGATCTTGGGATTTCACCTGATTTATCAAAAAGCGCCATTGTTCTGTGCTACAGACAGAAGAAATTTTCTAGATTTTAAATGCAGTAAAGGCTCTCAGCTGTAGCCTCTGCAGCCAAGATATGCCATGAAAGCTGAGCAGTAGGAAATACATACTTCATGGTACTAGACCAGCAGATGTTTTCATAATGGGAATGAGGGACAGTGTACAGGATGTACTGAAGCTATTTTCAGGGCCTCCTGTAACTAAATGGTTCCTTATAGCCAAAGCATTGTGCTTTCACATTTAGATTATAGCACAAACAGGAGGAGGCCAGGGTACTTTGTCAAACAGTCCTGAATTAGCAAAGGATTTATAGATTCTGAAAAGTCTTAATAGATCCTACAGTTTAATTCTGGTTTGTACATGTCCTTTTGCATCAAGATTTTTGAGTCTCTTTCCAGGAAGAAATATCAGCAAAGGACAAGGCTACAGAGAGATGGCTGAGTGGCTCTTAGTCAGATGTCCCAATTAGTCAATAGAAGACCTCAGCACCCTATAAGGATGCAAAAATGAGGCTGAAAAATAAAAGGAAAAGGGGCATTTTAATTAAACAAATAAAATTCAAACACAGAGAAATTCCCTAACATTTGTTGATGTAAAACATCACTAGCCCTCATTTCAGAGGCAAATATGTTATATTTCATAGTGTGGACAGAGTAGGTAAATGCTTGGTTATTTGATATAATATGCCATTGTATGTTGGGATTTTACTATCTTATTTGTGATAAGTGCTATAAATGAATACATTTTCCATTGAACAAATATTGCCTGAATCTTACTATGTACCAGACACTATTCTAGGGCACTGGGACCATTGAATGGACCCCACTGGACAATGGAAACAGAGAGGAAAGCAGTTAGAATGCAGTGTGCTAAGTGTCATAGTTGATATGAGCGTGGGGCGCTGTGGTAGTTCAGAGGAGGACAGTGGCTACCTCTCTGAGGCTGTTAGTGACAGTGCTGACAACTGACCAATGAGTAAGAGTTGAAGAGTATCCGGATGAGAAGGAACTGTGTTTAGGGAGGAGGAACTGCCTGGGTAAATGTATGTCAGTGGATAATGTTCTAGTGCATGCTGGGAGAGATAGGAAAGAGGCTAAGGAGGGGAGAGACCGTGCAGGCCACTCCAGAAGGAGAAAGGCTGTGTTCTTGCCTTTCATAGAACAGCAGTCTTAGGACTCTAGACCATCACAAGACCATGCCTGGCCTGGCCACTGAGAGGAAGGGTTTGGACAAAGAATTCAAAGGTTTTAGCAGCCCATGCAGTTCTCTGTGACCTCCTGCTCTCCATGCAATGTTGCCGTGGAATTGATTAATTCAGCTTTTTCTTTTCTCCCCGTGCATTAGGTATCTATTGCTAGGTAACACAATATCTCAACACTTAGCAACCACAAACAATAAACACTTATTTCACCATGTCTGTGGGTCAGGAATCTGGGCATTGGTTGCTGAGGTGCTTCCCCCTGATGGGCCTGTGATCCAGGCATCAGCTGGGGCTGCATCCACTCCCCCGCTGGGGCAGCAAGTACATCCAGGCTCTCTCATGAGGTTGTTGGCAGAATTCAGTTCCTCACAGGTTGCTGGACTGAGGGTCTCAGTTGTTCACTGTCTGTTGGTGGGAAGTCACACAGTTTCTTGCCCTGGAGCTCTTTCGTAGGGCAGTTTCCAAAATGAAAACCAGCTTCCCTGAGAGCAAGTAAGACAAGAAGAGTGAGTGGGCAAGATGGATCGTATCCAGTGTCAATCATGACATCACATTACATTTACAGTATTTACAGTATTTTGTTCATTAGAAGCCAGTCGCCAGGTCAGGCTGGATTCACAGAGGGGATTATACAGGGAGCAAGGAACATAGGGGGCCATGCCAGGGGTTATGACACCCAGCTGGAGAACTGCTCTCTCTCTACATTCCCAGAAGGGAGCCCTTCCCACAGATCCCTTAGGCCTCACAGAAGTGTGATGCTGGGGCTATGAAATGTCATCCATATCATGCAGTCCTGTAGCCTCATCAGGAGGGAGGAAGACATGATTATGTGGAATTTGAACTTGGTGGGGAAAAAAAGCACATCAAACTATTTATTGGAGAAAGATAATTTGGTACATGTGTATTTATTCATGTCAGTAGGCTATAAGGATTATTTGAACTATCTTTAATTAATTAATTTTTTAATGGAATATATTAAAGTGACGTTGGTTAATAGTTATACATGTTTCAGGTGTACAATTCTAATATTAATATACCATCTGTATATTGTATTGTGTGTTCACCACTCTAAGTCAGGTTTCCTTCCATCACCATTTATCCCCCCTTTACTGTCTTCTGCCTTCCCCCTCCCCTGTTTCTCTCTGGTAATCACCACACTGTTATCTGTCTATGAGTTTGTTTGTTTTCTTAATCCCTTCACCTCTTTTACCCAACCCTCTCCCCTCTCCCCTCCCCTCTGACAGCTGTGAGTCTGTTCTCTGTATCTATGAATCTGTTTCAGTTTTGTTAGTTTATTTTGTTCATTGGAGTCCACATATAAGTGGAATCACATGGTACTTGTCTTTCTCTGACTGGCTTTAAAATTCAAAGCAGTCAGGATGGTGGCTGTCTTTGAGGAGGAGGGAAGGGTATGATGGGAGGGCCACAAGTACAGCCTCTGAGATGCTGCGTAAGGGCCTCCTTTTTTGACCTTGGTGGTGGTTACAGAGACAGATCCACTTTTTGGTAATTCATCAAGCACAAGCCTTATTATATGTGAGCTATTCTCTGTATATGTTACATTGCAATACCAATATTTAGTTAAAAAAAACACTTCAAAGCTGGAGTGTGGACAAGCAGACACAATAGTTTCATGCAGAAACAAGGAAACTGTATTAACAATAATGTTTACGTTAGTGATAGGCACTTTCCATAAATAAAGAAAGGTCCCTGCACTGGGATGTATGGGAACAAATGCTCTTTGTGGAAGTTCCTCAAGGGTGCTGAGCGGACTCTCATGTCATGCTCTGATATAGACCCTTCGGATTTCTGCTAGCTCACCATCCACTGAGCTTTGGCTGCATCGACCTTTGTTTTATAATGAATGACCACTGGAATGATTAATGGTTGAAAGTTTCTCTCAGGCTTCCCTGGCCTATGTCAAGAGGAACTAACCCTTCTTTCCCCCAGTTGCTCTCATAGAACAATTCCAGTGTGTAGGTCTTGAATCAAGCCATCTACTGCATATTTGGAGTGAAAGATGGAATTACAGCATCTGTCTTTCACAGCATCTGTATTTCACAGTATTTTTTGGAATACCTACCAAGCCCAGCCTGCAAGGCTGAAGTTGTAAAAGTTGTCCAAGGTGTCGGGTGAGCCTCCTGTACCACAGGGAGAGCAGGGCGGTGCCTGACGCTGCTGAGTCCAGGGTGCTGGGTCTAGGAGGGAGCTCAGTTTTTGTTGTTTCATTAATTTCCTTCCTCTGAATTCTTGTCTACAATATTTTCTTCTTTCCATAAAAGAACTAACACAGACTTGAATCAAATGGTAAAAAATATGAATTGTTTAGAACTCTAAAACATGTGTAGTATAACTCATAATTGAAGAGACCCTTTCCTATAATTTTTAACCAGATTTAGAGGAGTGATTAGTTCATTTTTGCCTTTAAAAAATTAATTTTCTAAATTTTGTTTATCTGCAAAGATCTTACTTAGTTTTTCAGTAAAATGTTAGGATGTCTCTCTGAGCAGATGTCAAATTTCTTTAGAGCAAACGTAAAAATCCTTAAGTAAATTCACACAAATAGCACTGTGGTGATAGAGGATGAAAGCTCATTATTTTTTTGAAAATACTGGTTTTTGAAGCATAAATGTTCTCAAAAATGCAGAGAGAAGACAGAAAACTCTCTTGACCTTGCTCAACTTCCTACCAGATCCTTCACTTGCATAAAATAAATGGTGACAATTCTAGAATCCCTAAAACTATGTTTAAATGTCTGTATAGATAGACAGATATAGATGTATAATATACATTTATAACATATAACATGTGATATATTATATATATAATATGTATAAAAACATTTTTGTTTGTTTATGGAGAGGATTTCCTCAGGCTCCAAATATGATTCATGATGCAAATGAAGTTAAAAAGCAAATGGATAAGTAGTTTATTCATTCATTTCTTATTTCATACATTAATTTTTTTCCAACAAGTATTTAGTGAGTGTCCGCCATGTGTCGGTCATTCTTTCAGGTACTTGGGGACATAGCTGTGGGCATATCACACCAAATTGCCTGCCTTCATGAAGCTTATATTTAGGTAGAGGGAGAAATGAGCAAACAAAGTAAGTAATTTTATAGCGCACAGAGAAGATAGATTTGATAGAGAAGAGAAGGGGGGTAAGGAATGCTGAGGGGTTGGTTGTGAATTAGGATAGGCATGAAAAGCCTTCGAAAGCTGGAATTTGAGAAAAATCTGAAAAAGGGAAAGGGAGTGAGCCTTGAGTCTATCTGAGGTAGAATGTTCCAGGCAAAAAGAACAAACAAAAAGAATGTTCCATGCAGATGCCTTGGGGTGGGCTTGAGAAAGAGCAGGGAGGCCGGTGTGGCTGGGGCGCAGTGAGGCCTGGGGGCGGCGGCCGGGCAGACGGCTGCAGGGACCCTGCGGAGCGCCCGGGATCATTGCAGACGCCTTGGCTTCTGCTTGGAGTGAGCTAGGAAGCCTGTGGAAGGTTCTCAAAGGAGGTGTGCGGTGGCTTCACATACTCTGAAGATAGAACGTCAGGGTTTTCTGGTGGGTTGGGAGTGAGGAAAGGAGCCAGGGGTGACTCCAGTGTTTGACTCGAGCAACTGGAAAGGTCGAATGCCGTCCAGTGTTCTGCGGAACAGGCCTCAGCGTGCACCAGGAGTTGGGGTGGTGGAGAGGGCACGCAGAGCAACAGAAACTTAGTTTGGGACATTTTGGACATGTTATATTTGAGACGCCTATTGGATATGTAGATGGAGCTTCTGAAGAGGAAGTTTAGACGAACAGGTATGGAATTCAAGGGAGAGGAAAGGCTGGCGGGTAAATTTGTGACCCTCAGTGTAACGGGAGAGTGGGAGGGATCCCACGAGATTTCTGCCAGCGTGAACGTAGACGGAGCAGAGAGGAGGCTGGAGGCCGGAGGCTGGAGGCGGGGGCCCTGGCGCCTCTGGCGGAGGAGACTGGGAATAAAGTGGCCGTTCTGGAATGAGCAAAGTCAGGAGAATGTGTCGCAAAAGCGACAGGATGGAAGCATTCAAGGAGTAGCCAACAGTTTACAAATAGGTTGAAAATGAATAATCAGTTATGCATTTGGCAACATGAAGGTCCTCGATGGCCTTAAGAAGAGCAGTTTTGGTAGAATGGTTGGGGCAAAAGCCTGGTGGGAGCGGGCCTGAAAGAATGGGCACAGGGACAATGGAGACAATGAGGAAAGTGGAACATTGGCCGGAACGGGGGTCGAGGCCAGGAGAGGGCCTTTAAGACGGGAGCCGTTGCAGGGTGCAGGCTCGCCGGCGAGAATGAGACGGGTACCGCAAAGGGGGAGATGGGCCTTTGCCAGGGGCGTAGGTGTTCCGTCCGAATGAGCGGAGGGGAGGCAGCGATACATCTGTGCAGATGCAGGTAGTGGGCATTAAGAATTTGGGAGCAACGTTTTTCTCGTTTCTCTTTCCTAAAAAAAATAGCACAAGGTCATCAGCGGCAGGGAGGATGGGGTCAAGGTTTAGAGTAGAGACGAGAAGTTTTTGTTGAATAGTCATTTGGGAGAGCGAGAGAGGAAAGGGTTGAGAAAATACGATGACTGGGCGATAGCGAAGGTCCACGTCGGGGCAGCGGTCCTGAATCTGCCCTGTAAGCAGCGAGCGCGGCTGTAATGCTTAGCTGCTCACAGGCCGCCCTGGGGGTGGGCAGAGAGGGTGGCTCATCCGTGTACATGGACTGAATGTTACCTGGCAGTTGGCATCGTGTTACGTGTAAAGAACACGGGTGCATGCGCTGCGTTTACCGTCACCTTCCTTACGAAGCTTTAGAATAGGTGGTGTGACTTGAGATAAAATTGTTAGAAACGAGTGATCCTTTTTGAATGTGGAAGCTGTTGCATCTTATTTTTACATCACTGCTTGACTACAGAAAACTTCCCTGACCTGGGCCTGACACTTTGGAAATGTGTGTCATTGCTTACAGAAGAGGCGGGGTGAATAATGTGAATAGATTCTACACTCTGTTCGCACCGGTGCAATACACACTGTTTTCATGAAAGGTTCGTAGTCTGAATAAAAAATGGCCCATAGAGTTATTCTGCATGTATTAATTAAATAATGTGTGTGATTAATTAAAAGTTAAGATAATAAAAACCAAAAAGCTATATTTTGTATTGTCTTATATCTTAGAGAAAGTACCATTTTTCATTTTACTTGGTGAAGTTTGGGCTGTCAGTGAAATGATTATATAGTTACAGTTATGAGTTTTGGGAGGAAAAGTGGTCACAGACAGAAATATCACTATGGTGTGGAAAATGGGTCGATCAGAGGAGAGTCACATAGGAGACCTTGGCTGCAGGTCTGGTTCTTCCATGGGGCCGGGTTCTTAATTCCTTGGTGGCTAGCACACGTGAACGGACTTCCTGCCATATATCTTAGGATTGTCGTAGGGGTTTGAATATTAATGGTAAAACGCATTGATAATTTCGATGACCGTGTATGTGCATTCATTTGTAAAAGGCTGAAAGTGGCTTATTGAAACTGAGATACTCACTACAATCCCCGCCCCACTTTTTTTCTACTTGTACAGTGTAAAGAACATGACCTGGCCATGATTAACCAGTTGCTGGATGATCCAAAGCTGACAGCCAGAAAATACAGGGAGTGGAAGGTCATGAACACCATGCTGATTCAGGACATCTATCAGCAGCAGCAGGACCCCTCGTCTGCCCCTGAAGGCACCGCCTAGGGACTCGAGAAACCACCTTCCTTGGCTCTGTTGAAAATTCTATTGGAGAATAAGCCAGAATTCTCCCTCTCCTTCCCCCAAGCAGCTCTTTAAGATGTTGCAAGAACCTACATTTTTCCTTAAAAGGAAAACAGGCCGGTTCCTCAAGTATCAGCTCCCTGTAAGGCGCAGTCTGGGCGAGACCAGCACCCACAGCAGCAGGACTCCTTCCAGGCGTGTCCCCGTGAAGACCGGAGAGACGGAGTCCAGTTGAGCGGCCCGTGTGTTCCTGCGCAGCCCCCAGTTATGCCAGGCTCTGGGCGGAGTGTGAGCACTCTATCTTCCGTTCCTGGCTCTCGAGAATTATAGCATTCTGTGGACAAAAGATCACTTTTTACCAGTTTTCCCAAGGAGAGTGTACATATTCTACTGGGTTGGGTAGCTGAGCTCTCCAAGTTATTTTGTTGACTGAAGGAATGTTTTCTGTAGCAGCAGCTGGAACAGGACAAATATTTTTATGGAACTGAAATCCCTGCCCACGGTCCACAAAGGTGGCACCTTTTCCACGAGCGGAGAAACACATAGCGAGTGGGATGTGGGAGAACCCAAGGAGGAGGCGTGTTCTGTGTTCCCCTCACTCAAAGGGCAGCTTGATAGCTTCACACTTCACCAGCTGGGGGTGGGGTGGGATCTGATTGTGTTTCCTTTCCACGAACATCTAAAGTAAACATCTCCTTATACTTCAAGGCCTCTACTCCCTCCCAGCGTTTCTGAACCACTGTAGGAGATAGTAATAGGTCCAGCAAGCAATGTTTGCGGCTCTTGTCCTTGGGCATGCACCTATGCACAGTGTACATTTATATCTAGGAGATGATTCTGTTATCTGAATTGTTTAAATATCTTTACTGAAAAAAAAGCCAACAAAAACAACAAAAGAGTTAAAATATTGTTTTATTTTTGTATGTGTCACTTTGTGTCCTATGTGAATAACCATCTATAATATGTTTTTTATTTAAGTATATTTATAGAAGGTCAAATTACAAGTGTTTTAAAAGATGATGTACTATTCTATGTTTTGCTCAGTATATATTATCAAAGGATATACATTTTGCTTGAGAAAAATTGAAAATACTATTGATGATTGATTCATTGGAGTTATTATATAATATAATGTATGAGGAATGCTCAGGAAATCTTGTGGGATCAATGTGGAGGCATGCAATAATAATCTTTTATTTTCTGCTCTCTCCCCCCTTCCTCCCTCCCTCCCTGCAGAGGGCTTAAATATCTCTGTTTATCTCTTTTGATAAGAAAACTTTAAACTTTATGCTATTTATGACCTAAACCAAATGAAATGCAACTAATATAGTCTTTTGTCTAAAGACTAATAGAAATTTAGGGGTCTGTTGTTAAAGAGAACTAATTTTATTAGAGAAGCAATATGAAAGTCTTCCCTTGCTAATCATGACTATTTCTCACCATAAAAATAACCACAACCCACCAAAACCCCACTTTGGCCCTACCCCTAGCAAATCGTCAACATGACACCGTTTTCTCTATACAATCAAAATGGAGTTTGACATTCGAATGGAAATAACCCCTGAGTTTGATCTGCAAATGAAATGGAAGCAGCTGTTGACTCTTTCCCCAAGCTTTACTATGAAGTCTTAATACTTTGCAAACAAGAAACAACCTAAGCATTAGGAAAGAAAAACACACAAAAACACCAAAAGAGGAAGCAACGTCTGGTCCTAGAAGCTTGTGTGAGATAAGAGGCCACGCCAGACAGTTTGGCCGCAAACACTTCAAAGCTCCTGCACCAAGCAGAATGTGCTAGGCAAGGCCACCGGCCACACAAAGAGGGTGCCCGACCTGCGGCCAGTTACCCTCGGCACCGAGAGAAGGAGCCATTCATGGCCTTGGATTGGGACCTGAGGCTTCTGGCTGGAGAGGCCAGTGCTTTCATGTCTCTGCTCTAGGGCAGGTCCTTTTGCAGCTCTTGGAACGTTGATCGAGTAGGATTCACAGTGTCGCCCACGTGCTGGGGGAAGGAGGCAAATGGAGGAATAATAACTGCGTGTGACATACTCTAAACCTTTTGTTTGCTGGCTCCCAGCACCCACCAATAAATTTTTTAAGAGTATTTTTTCCTAAATTGAATTCTTCCAAAAGCTTTTGACTAGGACTTAGAATCCTGTGCTCTGCTCTTTGGCTTTTCATTAATTCATACTTAACTGACCATTTAGTATAAACTCCTTGACCGCTCAAAGGCGAAGTAGGTCCATGAGCTTACTCAGTCAAGCCTTTCAGTTATTTTTCAAGGTCAAGTTAGTCTAGAAGTATTTGCTTTGTTAGTTAAGGCAGCTGACCCGCACCATTTCGTGCCCCGCTCTCCTAGACGGAAATCACCTTAAGGGGAGACTGCTCTGCCCACTCCCGTGGACACAGGGTCCGAGGCTGCGCAATGACCCAGACCCGTGGCCGTCCAGGACCTCTGGCACCTCCTGTGGGCTAGGAGGCGGATCAGACTCCTCCGCAGGGTTTCGGGGAGGACCGCTTCTCACTGTCGTCAGCCTGCAGACCCACACTGAGGCCCGATAGGATACCCTCCCTTGCCGCTCCATCGCAGCACACGCTAAATCCGATGGCCCCACACGTAGGTCCCGTCTTTTGCTTTTAATGATTCTTAGTTCTGCTACAATCCCAGCATAGCACCAAAGGCCTAGGAAGAATATCAAGCATACGTTTGCAAAGACTCCAGGCAGCCTAAGAAAGAATTTATGTCTGGAGTCAGGTTTCAATGTGAAGTCCATGCCTTATATTTATGTAGCACTTTATGGTTTGCAAATGGTTGTTTCCGGCTCTTCCTCTTCCTCCCCAGTGGCCTTTAGGGGATGGCTGTGGGTTCTGACTACTCCTTATGATGCAGGGAAGAAACAGATTCTGCAGAGTGGGGTGCTGGGGTGAACCCCGGGGGGTACAGCCAGGACTTGAACTTGCGCCTCCTCTGCCTTTGCCTTGCGCGGTCACTGTTGGGTCCAGGTAGTTTGACTCGGAGTGTGCGAGCCATTTGTGCCGACATGAGCTCGAGTCCCTGATGGCTTTTGCAAAGTCACCCATTTGAACCCTGAGGGGGTTTCTTTTCCTTGAAACACAGTGTCTTCCTCATGACCCCACAGGTTCCTGACCCTCCTGCAGTGGCCTGCTGACTGTGAATTGGGCTTTAACCTAATCACTCTGGGCCTGCTTTCCTTCCTTCTGAAAGATCTACCGTTTGCCAGGTGCTCTGAGATCCTGGGGTGAAAGAGATACATAAGGTGTCCCCCCAAAGTGTATACACACACTTTGAATAATTATAAAGGCAGTGTTTATTAAAATACATTTCCTTTTCACAATTGAGCTGTCCGCTGTTGAAGTGTGTGTACAGTTTTTTGGGGGGACACCCTGTACTTAAAGAAATGAAGTGTGTTTATTATGCATTACTTTCAGAGAGTGTTGGGAGGTGTCAGAGACCCGGCTTAGGGACTACGGGCCACTAGTCACTTCTCTCGATTTCTTCTCATGTAATTATGATGATAATTTCCCCAGAGAGCCTTTAAATCACAAACAACATCAGAGATGAAACATAAAAGGAAAATATACTTTTAAGTCTTTTAAAGAGAGATGTCATTGACAGGTAATATTTTGATACAACAACACAGAAGATTTAGTGAGTAATTTAAGTACACAGGATGCCTATCTAAAAGTTGCTGTTTATGGAAAAGCTGCCATGTCCAAATGAAGTTTTAGGGTGTGTCTCTTCTGTCTCATAGAATATATGATATTTGATTGGGGTTTTCCCATTTATTTCCCTTCCAGTTTTTGTATACTTATCTCACAGGAGAACCCGAGTCCTAGAAATGTGAGGTGACTGTCCTGCCCGGGGTTTTGTAATATGGAATCGAAAAGGGGAGCCCCTGAAATTAGACTTTAACGACCCACTTGAAATGGACTGGGCGGGGGACAGTTCCGCCCCTCACAGTGTGATGTCTGTCTCAGGGAATGAGATGGTGAACAGCTACCTGTTTCTCTACCTGGCGAGACAGCAATCTTCTTGCATCGTCTGCACATTTTTACTCTTCCTCTTGTTACCAGAGGCCATGGAGAAAACATGAAACATGATTCTGTTTTAAAAAAGGAGTTCCTCCATCCCGCTTGCTGTGAGGAGGCTTCCCTGCTCTGTGTTGATATTTCTTTGCCTTGAGTCCTAAGGGGAAGCATGCCCCTTGGAGACTTGGCATCCCATGCTAAACTCCAAGATTATGTACCACCCTCTCTGTGACTGTCCTTGCATGATGGGGCTGTCACTGTTAGCACTGCATGATCGTCGGGGACAAGATGCTAGTGTGCAAACGACACCTTCAATTTCATGTGCTTTCATTCTCTGTCACCTCCCCTCTTGGACTAAACTGAAAAAATGGTACAGCTCGTTTCTCCTACTTTGTTTTTGAGGTTGACTTGTAAGATAAAAATAAAAACAAGATAAAATATGTATCGTAAAATTACATGGAAAAAATCAAAATATACTGCTGGTGTTAATTTTCTGTCCTGCAATGTTGCTTTCTAAAAAAAAAAAATTAAAAAAATTTCTCCAGGAAGTGTGCGAGGGCTGGGCATTGTCTTCTGCAAAGGTTATAGCGCCCTCTGGTGCCAGTCACAAAAATACGAGCTTCTAGACTCCTGACGTTTTTATTTTTAAATAAAAGATCTAATTGTGTTGGGAAATGTGTTTCAGCAATAGCTGGCGTGGTCTCCTCCGATGGTCCTCGGCATACAGGCTTGTTAGTACAGAGATACTTATATTTTTCAAAGCTGTTGGTCCACATAATTTGACTTGCACCTAATATGCCCCTTATCATAACTCAGCACCCACATCTTATTTAGAGATTCAAAAAAATTCAGATAAAATTTACAACCTGTGGCACATCAGTTACTTAAAATACATGTAATTTCTGTGAAAATAAAGATAACATTGAAATAGCATGATAAATTGCCTTTATTTTGGGCCCACCGATCAGAGGAAGTTAGCTTGCATTTGAACTGATTCACGCCTCCTGGCTTGCTGTCTACACAGCTTGTTCTTCCCTCTCTCTCCCAATTCTCACTTTACATGCAGAGCCCCACCCCGTTCCCCATCCTACAACCACCAGGCACGGTCCGTCTAGGCTCCCAGATGGAAGCAACAAAAATCGTTCTAGACCCAAAGCGTAGGCACAGCGTGTGCCTGCTCCCTAGAGCAGTCCCGCACCTGCTTCCCGTTGCTGCTGCACCAAATCACCACAAATTTAGCAGCTTAAAAATGTGTTTTCATATCGTCCTGGAGGTCAGAAGCCTGACCCGGGTTTCGTTCCCAGGGCGGCGTTCCTTCTGGAGGCTCCAGGGAGCATTTATCTCCTAGCTCCCTCCAGCTCACCCCCATTCTTTGCCTCTCGGCCCCCTTCTTCCACCCTCAAGTCAGCAGTGTTGTGTCTCTCTGCCCCTTTCTCCTCTGTCAGGCCTCCTTAGGCTCTTAAAGACCTTTCTGGCTTCAGTGGGCCCACCTGGATGATCCAGACGGCTTCTCTCTTTTAAGGTTAGCTGACTGTACCGGGGTTCAGCTTCCAACCTTTCCTTCCCGCCAGCCCTCGACTCCCTCTGTAGCATACACACGGGTTCCCGGCGGCGCCATGCCCATGGTCCTGCCCGCCGCAAATTTCCACTCCAAGCGTCCTGCTTAGTCCCCCTGAACCATCAGTTTCCCCCAGGAATTCCAGGGTTGCCACGGTTTAGCTACGAGCATGAAAGTCCTTTCTGTCATACCCTGTGACTTGACTTTGATTTTACTAAAACGTGGATCACCAGAGAAGAGGTAATTCTATCTTTATGAGTAGAAAAGAGAAAAAAATTCCTAGCTTTTATTTTTATTTATTTATTTGTTGCAAAAAGCTGTATTGTTTCCACTCGGTCCAATGCATGGGAGGGGGCTCCAGGGCAGTTCAAAGGATGGCGAGGGGTTTCGGGGAGAGGCTCAGGCAGAAGTCAGGCACCGGGGGGATGCAGAGGGGCCCCTCAAAGGCCTCTGGGCTCCAAGGGCTCCTGGTCCTGCTTGAGGGGGAGCCTTTCAAAGAGACACTCGCCCAGCGCAGCCTGCGGGCGGCCAGCTGCGGAGGTGGCCAGGTGTCGCCCATCTTCTTGATGCGTGTCACCTGCTCAGCCAGGAAGCCGCGGGGCTGAGGGGCTGCGAGGGCAGAGCCCGGGGCCTGCGGATCCACAGGCCGGGCTCAGGCTCCTCTCCCAGGCCCCGGCGGCCTGCATGGCGCCCCGAGCTTACCCCACTCATCCTGGGGGGCTCCAGCCTGTCCTGGAGAAGGCGGCCACCGCCTGGGTTTGCGTCCTTAAGAGACGCTCGGTACCCTCCCGCTTTGCCAGATCCTGGAAGAAGTGGCCCCCGCCCTCCAGAGCCACATCTTCGCGGTGGAGACAGAAGCCCAGACAGAGGTAGGTGCGGGAGGCCGCAGACGCAGGAGGCGGGCGGTTGGCCGCAGCCCCCACCTCGGTGGCGTGATTCTGACGAATTTGGGAGCTCGTCGTGGTTCATCAGTAAAGATGAGCGGTGCTGGCTGGTCTCGGAGGCCGAGGAGGGCTGAGGCGGTTCCGAAGGCGGTGACTGGAAACGAGGTTGGAGGGTGGCCGGAGGCTGGAAGAAGGGGCGTCCTGGGTCTGCTCCGTCCAAACCCCGTTGGAGCAAGAGACAGGTCTGGGGACCGCCCAGGGCGCTGCCAGATTCCCAGCTTTCAGAGTCACCCGCACACAGCTGTAGCAGGGCAGTCTTTTTCTAATCGGATCACGTTCTACAATTCTTGTCTTCAAAGACAAGGCATTAGAAAGTCACTTTGAGAACCAAATATCATAAGAAAAGCATAATTTAGGCCTGAAAACCTTGGGCTTCCAAGCTGCCCTGAGCATGTCAGACTGACCGACGGGCTGGCCGAGTCTCAGCCTCCTCTCCGGTGGGAGGAAGCATAGAATTTCCGCAGGTCCTGGTCCTGAGCATTGCATTTGTCTTTCTCTTTAAAACTCCAGCAAACCTGCATTTACAGGTAATTCTTCATGCTGCTCTGTTAATTCGTCCAGTCGCGTGTCCGAGGAAGTCACAGACACTCTGCCAACACGAAGTCTCTGCTGAGCTGAGCATGTCCTGGCAGGTCTGTCCGGGGGGAGGAAGCGAAATCCCGGCAAGCGAGGTGCCTGGGTTCTCAGCCAGTTACCCTGCTTGTTCCAAAGCTTATTGTTGTGGACGCTGTGGGTGCCCGCCCAGATCTGCTCTGCAGGCCAGAGCTCTACCCCTCGGTTGCTATGAGGTTTTGCAGCTAATAGCAACCCCCCCTTCTTTTCCAGAAAGCTGTCCTCAGCTAAATGAGAGCCACTTAGGCAGGAGTTTATGCTCTTCATCCCCAACCAGTGTGGCCTTGGTCAGTGACCGGCTGAGGCCAGCTGGCGGCACTTAGTCACAGCCAATGCAGTCAGAATCACTGAAATGGCAGCCAGGGGGAAAGGACAGCTTAGGGCTGGTGCTATCCATACAGATCTTTGGAGATTGCTGACAGACAGTGATGTTCCTAGACACAGATTAAATGGGAGGCCAACTATACATATAAATTATATATATGATTTCCAGGGGGAGATGGGATACAAATTGTTGCTGATTCCCAGGAACCACCCCCAAATATGGTGGCCACTGTGTTAGGGTAGGACAGGGACATACACAGATAAAGGGGTAAGTGGCCCATATCCCCTGGCTTCTAAATGTTTAATTGCAACGACCCTATTTAGCAGATGGAAGAATGCTCATGTTGGTTCATTGATCAGCAATAGCTACTGTAGTAAGAGAGGCCAAAGAGAAGTCCCTGCGGTTGTTTCCTTTAGGAAAATAAATAAAAGTAAATAAAAGCCAGCATTGCATCCAAGCAGTTCACACATTTACCATCATGGGGGAGTCCTCATTGTCAGCCAGAGGAAGAGAATGCCTGGACTTAGTTCATTAATGTGTTGACTTGATATGTGAGTTCTAGTAAAAAATGGATTGCTCCCTTTTCATTTTATCGATGGTTTCTTTTGCTGTGCAGAGCTTTTTATTTTGATGTGGTCGCATTTGTTTATTTTCTCCTTTGTTTCCCTTGCCCTGGGAGATGTGTTGCTATGAGAGATGTCTGAGATGCTGCGGCCTGCGTTTTTTTCTAGGATTTTTATGGTTTCATGGCTTCCATTTAAGTCTTTAATCCATTTTGAGTTCATCCTTGTGTATGGTGTAAGTTGGTGGTCTAGTTTCATTTTTTTGCTGTTTTCCCAACACCATTTATTGAAGAGACTGTCTTTACTCCATTGGATGCTCTTGCCTCCTTTGTCAAATATTAATTGAGCTTAATTACTTGGGTCGATTTCTGGGTTCTCCTGTTCTGTTGATCTAGATGCCTGTTCTTGTGCCAGTACGAGGCTGTTTTGATTTCAGTGGCTTTGTAGTATAATTGATATCTAGTATTGTGATCCCTCCTACTTTGTTCTTCTTTCTCAAGATTGCTGAGGCCATTCAGGGTCTTTTTTGGTTACATGGATTGCTACTGCCCAAAGTCTCTCATATGAGTGAATCTGAAAGCCAGTGGTGAGTGGAAAACCTCCCAGGGGTCATAGCTTCAGACAGTGCATCTGGTCGTTCACTTTATGTGGAGAAAGAAGCCGCCCAAGGGACCTCTTCTTGAGGACAAAAAGGCTTGAGAAAGTACCCATATGAGTGGGCACAATATGTGAGGATCTGATCTTTGTGTTGAGTGCTAACTCACCAGAGAGCATCTGTTTCAGAAAAAGCAATAGAAACTCCTATTCCACTATCTTGCTGCTGTTATTCCCCTTGCTGAGATTTTGATAGAAATTTCATTAAACCTGTGCATTAATTTGGGGAGAATTGACATCTTTACTATGTTGAGACGTCTAACCTATGAACAAGGTAGGTTTTTCTAGTTATTTTGATTTATTTTATCAATGTTTTGTAGTTTTTGGCATATAAGTCGTGTATATATTTGTTAGAATAACACCTGAATATTTTATTTTTGAGTGATTATAGATGGTATTGTATTTTTAACTTTAGTGTCCATTGCAAGTATATAGAAATGATTTGTTTTTGGTGTGTATGCTTGTCCTATATCCTGTGAGTTTGCTGAAACCCCATATTAGTTCCAGAAGATTCTTTTAAAGTTTCTTTGGGAATCTTTACACAAACTACCATGTCATCTGCAAATGGGAAATTTCATTTTCCCCCCCCTTTCTGATCTGTATGACTATTATTTCTTGTTTTATTGCACTGGCTAAAATTTCCAGCATGATGTTGATAAAAGTGGTTAGAGTGGACATCTTTGCCTTGTTCCCAATCTTAGGGGAAAAACATTCTACCTTTCACCATTAAATATGTTAACCATACGTTTTGATAGATATTCCTTTATCAAGGTAAGTTTCCATTTATTCTTATTTTTCTGAGAGTTTTATCATGAATAGTTGTTGAATTTTGTCAAATGAATTTTCTGTATCAATTGATATAATCATGTGATTTTCTTTAGCTTGTTGATATGGTGTATTTCTTGATTGATTTTTGAATATTGAATGAGTCTTGCATCCCTGGAATAAATTCACCTTGGTCATAGTGCAAACTTCTTTTTATGTATTGCTGAACTTGTTAATATTTTAAGAATTTTCACATCTATATGAAGACTATTGATCTATGTTTATTTTTCTGTTTTTATCTCTTTTTTTTTGGTATCGGTGTAATAGTAGCTTCAGAAAGCAAATTGGAAAGTGTTCTCTCCTCTCCCACTTTCTGGAAGAAATTGTGTAGAATGGACGTTAATTCTTCTTTAAAAGTTTGGTAGAATTCTCCGGTGATACTGTCTGGGCTTGGATATATCATTTTTGGGAATTTTAGAATAAGTTCTGTTTGCTTAATACTTGCAGGGTGTACAAATTATCTACTTCATGATTGATTTGACCACATCAAAACAGCAGCTGAGTGGCTAGGGAGTGGCAAAAGGGAAGCGCTCTGCAGGGGCTTTGCAGGAAGGGTGCGGCCTCCCCGAAGGTGGGCAAGAGGGTGATGAGTGTGAAGGGGGCGCCCTCTGTAGGTTGAGCTGTTGAATCTCTGCTGAGTAGTCTCAGAGCTTTCTGGGGCTGCGCCTGATTCTGGGGAGGGCCATCTGTAAGCAGCTCCTTAAAAATAAATGGTTGAACTTTATATTATTTTTAAGGTTGATGATGAAATAAATCATAGGTCTGGGAATAGTATGAGCCTGAAAGTTAGAGTTGTTAAAATTTCACTTCCTTCGGGAGGGTAAAAGCTGCGCTTCTTTTGTTGTGATAATGATGGACTGTCAGCCTGCGTCTGCCTGGTTCTGCTCGCTGAATAAATGCTGGTAATTGCTAATTGCTTTGAGACGAAAAGTGACTCACAGCCTGACAGTGATTTGCATGTCACTGTTTCAGGCCCGCTGTGCTGGTTTTCCGTGGAGAGCCTGACCGCGTAACTGGAGCCCGCGCTCCGGCTTCTTCACTGTTCTCCGGGGCAGGCCGGTGCAAGTGTGACTTTTCCCAAGAGATATGATCCTCGGGGCACTTAAAAAATGTGGAGAGCGGGATCATACTCCTTGTTTCTGGTCAGTTTGGCAGATCTTGTCTTTTGTTTCATTTGCAGTGGAGAAGATGTAAAGCACTTGATTCCATTTCCCAGGCTCGGCCTTAGGAGCTGATGTAAGTGGCTGCCCACACTTACCAGGATCCTTGAGTGTCTTTCACTCTGATCGCTTCTTTGAAACTGTATCAGCCTACCCCAGGTTTATGGCCATGTAGACCCAGACGCAGCCACAGTGACACCCTTCCTTTTCATCAGGACGATGCTAAAGTAGAAAGGGCATCCTCAGGGCCCCCGCATTGGGGGCTCTTTCTGACTCTCCAGTGACCAGGTCAGAGTAAGTCAACATGGCCAGAGTGAAAGTGGACGTGGGGCCACTTAAAGGGTCACTGCTGTCGATTGCTGTCCCTTTCTATTGGAGTCATTCAGCTCTGTGTTTTCTGGTTTGTAGTTTGCTCCAGGTTGAAAGAAACTTTAAATTAGGCAAGAGATTGTAAGGGGAGAACTCAATGAGTTTGAGATGAGCCATAAAGGGGAACCATTTTTAAGTCCCCAAAGGGAGAAATAGGAGCCTGCTCCTGACCTCCCCAGCGTAACTCGGGCACACGTCTGGCCCTCTCCACGTCTTTCACGCTGGCCTCTGACACTTGCTGCACGAGCCAGACACCATCAAGTCCAGCACGCAGACCTGGCTGTGTCCCTCCCTTCGAGCACAGCGGAGGGCCCGGCGTCCCTGTGCTCACCCTGGAGGGCACGCGTGAGGATCACCCGGGGAACTTTCAAAACAGCCTCACGTGTGGGGCCGGGCCCCACCTCCAGACACTGAATGGATGTAACTCATCTAAAGCAGGGCTCAGGCATTGGTGTTTTTAGATTGTAAAGCAATCAGACGATTTAAATGACTAAATGGGGTGAGCATCAATCTATACAAAGGGATTCTAAAATATTAACATTATCAAAAACCACATAACTATCCTATTTTTTTTTTTTTTACTGAAAGCTTTCCATACATTGTTTGATTTAATACTCATGACCGTTATTAGTGATTTTGTCAAGGCAAAAACAGGCTCAGAGAGGTTAAATTTATCTCTTTATTTAACCATACAATAAATAGTTAATCTTGCCCAAGGCATGCCACAGAAAATAAGCATATTTAGAGATAATAGATATGTCTTTACATAGTAAATATACTACATACTCCTATCTCCTGCTTTCTTTCTACTAGTGTATGTAGCTGTAATCTTTTAAGCCCACCTCTAGCTTTATTTTTCTAATTATGGACTTTTATTTATATTTCCTTGCATGTCATCTAGAGCTTCGGGAATAATTTTTGAAAGAAGTAGTATGATGTAGAAGTTAAAGCACAGTTTTGAAATAACTGGCTCTCTGGGTTGCTATGGAGAATGTAATCTCTCAGTCTTGATTTCCTCTTCTGCAAACAGGATCCTAGTAGTATTTCCCGATAAGGTGGCTGTGAAGACTACATGAGATAATAATTGTAAAGCCCTTAGTGGAACAACTATAAATAGTTTATACTTTTTATACTTGATGAGTGTTCATAACATCTTTATTAACATCTTAATTATCATTACAAGGGATATAGAGTGAATGCTCCAGAGACACTTTATAGTCCCAGGTAGTAGGGGGACTTTTTGGCAGGTAGGTGTGGGAGCTACCTGCGACTCTGCTTGCCTCACTCTTTGCCTTTTCATTGCAAGTGAACAGGTGGGAATCCCTTCAAAGTCCAGCTCCGTCCACGTCACAGGTAGATCATGGAAAGCAGCTACCAGTTTTCATTGCACTCCCATGTGTTTGCATTTAAAGGGCTGTACATTTTTGTTGCGTCTGCATTTCAAAACGTGGCTTGGCCACTGTCTATGGGGATGTTGGGGCAGTGGGCAAAGAGGGCTCAGGAAGGGGGTGGAGGGGCTGAAGGTTTTGGTGAGACTTGAGGTCCCCGAGCCACTCTAGGGAGGGAGCGTGAGGTGGCATGAGAGAGTTAGATGAGCTCAGCCTCCCGGATCAGTTGGCTTTATCTAACGTTAGTTTCTACATTATTCAGCTGAAATTTGATACCATGGTTTTACTGGAAGTCAAGAATAGCTGAATACAGAAATTTCCGTCGGGGTTTCTCTCATTTCTACTGTTCTCCGTCTACCTTAGGCAGAGTAATCTTCATATTAAATATTAGCCCCAGGATGGAGCTCTGGTGCAGTCGAGAATGGGAGGGATGAGAGAGTGATGGGAGAGAGATGGGGAAGCAGCAGGCCAGGAAAACAGCACTAGCGACAGGTTGGACACAGGTACGATTGGCATGGGATCTCTTTGATATGGCTTTCTACTCTTTTATGAGATCCAGGACCCACAGACTCACCCAGCCATTTCCATATGACCAACCAGGACTCTCTGGGGTATGATGTCTCCGGCTTTCTGAATGGGCAGAGCCGAATTATAACTTTACAGGTCCCAAACACTCAAAAGATAATGGTTCCCCTACCCTGCATAGCAAATTGAATCAGTGAAAACAACACTAAAAAAGGAATTCCAGTGAGGGTTTGAGTATTTTTACTATGGTGACATGGGTGCTTTAGGGAATATTAATATCAGAATTCTTTCAACTTTCCCTATCTTGGTGCTTTCAGTGTGCCTGCCCTGGTTGCCCTCCAAGAAAGTGCATCCTGGTTTTAATGGGAAAGCTTGAGCTCTCTGCCAGCATCAGGTGGAGCCAGGAAGGCTTGGAACGAAGCCCACACTACTTCCTTCATTCCCCGGGCGAGCCTCCGTGTGTCCCTGCCAAGGCTGAAGGGTCCAGAGGCTTGGAAATGAGGTCCAGGGAGCTCAGAGATGTTGGGCTCTGTTGGGCTAGTCTAAGCCTTTCATGTGCTGGCCATGGAGCCTGTCACCATGAAGTTCACCCTGGCTTGGGTAGAGATGAACTCAATCAGTCTACACAAACTTAATTAGGGAAGATATCTAGTATCAGAAACTTCTAGTTATTCTGGTCTATTTTGCTTTTGCAAAAGACACCGCCAATTAATTGTGTGATACACACAGCGAACAGAGCTTTCTCAGGATGCAGATGAAAGATCTGATCTACAGAAGAGCTCAAAGGCTCAGCTGGCCACCAGACTGTGCCTGGAAGCCCCATGACCCCATTGGAGGTGGGAGGGAAAGAAAACAGGGCTCTGAGGTCACTTGTCAATATGAAATCTAATTTAAATCGGTAGTTCCTGTCATTTATTTTTGACAAGTGGGTAAACTACTATTGCCATTTCTTCTCTCAAAGAGCATTTCTTGTTTGACTCTTGTCCTAAAACTGCACATGAATTTTTAACTGAGCTGCTCAGCCAGCCCGTTTCTGGGAGGGCACTGCCTGATCGCTCTGCTATCTGGGTCAGAAATTGGAGCGGAAGGCGTCTGAGTCACGGGTGAATATCTTTTAACAAGTTGCTGTTCTGTGTGCGGTTGTTGTACATAGTGTGGCTTCTGACGCCTCCAGCACTCTCAGTGCTGAGTACGTTCCCTGCCTCGGCCTGGGGTTGGAAGAGCGGGGGGCGATGATGTGAGGTACAGGGCAGGTAATTGGTGCGCAGCTCCAGCACCATAGTCATTGCATCTGCTCTCATCTTGACATCCCCGAGAACCGTGTGTCTTCCAGGCAGCCACAGGCTGATTCAGAGAGGACAGAGCACTTTTCTGCCTCTCAGACCAAGGCTTGGACTGAATGTTGGTACATCAGAAAGGAGCACAGGGCTGCTGTGTTTCCTCTGACACACGAGGAGTCCTTTGCCCCACCACTCCCAGGCATGAAACAGCCCCACCTCTGCTTAGGGGGTCCAAAGGGAATAACCTATCTCCCTGCACCTGGCTGTGACTATAACCCAACTTCTAAGGTAAACATCTGGTGGATAGAGTTGGGCATCGATGCTGTTTCCTGGTGATCTTTCAAAAACACAGATCTAATCATCTGACTCCCCTGCCCGATGGCCTCTGATGGCTCCCTACTCTCCACTGAATAAAGTATACATACCTTAGATAACTTTCAAGGTCCTTTATAAGTTGACTTCAGCCAAACTTAAATCTTCCATTGTTCAGCTCTCAAGCCCCATACCACAGTCATAAGCTGTTTCCAGTGGGCAACACTTTATATTAAAACCCATTTGGCCTTTTCTGTTGAAATATGTCGATTCTGAAATTTATATGGAAATATAAAGGGCCAAGAACAGCAAAGTCAATCTTGAGGACAAAGAACAAAGTTAGAAGCCTTACACTACTAGGTCATCAAGATCCGTTATAAAGTTATGATCTCTAAAGCAGTGGCCACAGACCAGCAGAACAGCTTGAACAGCAGACCCACGCGTGCAGGGCTGCCTGAGTTATAGCATGGGCATAATTCAATGTGGGCAGAAAGAGCCTTTTCAATAGATGGCGCTGGGTCAATTGCATGTTCATATGGAAGCAGTGAATATTATACGTATTTCATATCACACATATACATAATTTTCAGGTAGATTATAGGATCTGAAAGGTAAAAGCTTCTAGAAGAAAACAGAATATCTTCTTTGATTTGTAGTGGACAAAAATGTCTTAATAGGACATACAAGGCACTATCACTGATAAATTCAACTACATTAAAATCTGGAATTTTCGTTCATCCAAATATGCCAGTAAAAGAGTAAAAAATAAAGACATAGAGTGGGAAAGATACTTTCAGTACATGTACCCATAGATACAAAGAACTACAAGTCAATAGGAAATGGCATATAACCCAATAAAGAACAGGCAGATGCTTCTATAGTCATTTTACAAAAGAGATTCCCAAATGCCGATAAGAATATAAGATGCTCAACATAATTACTATCAGAGAAATGCAAATCAACTTATAATAAGATATCACTGTATACCGCTAGGATGCCTAAAATTGTTAAAAATTGAAAATATCAGAAGTTAGCAAGGATGCATAGCACTGGAAATTACTCACACACATTAGAGGGAGGGTAAACTTCAGAGAACCATTCATTATTACTTAGCAGGTAATTCCTGGCATGTACCCAAGGGAAATGCATATATGTATGTGCACCAGAAGATGTGCTCATATTGGCATTGCTTATGATAGCCTAAGACAGGAAACAGACCAACTGTCCATGGGTGGTAGAGTGAATGAATAAATTGTGCTATATTCACACAAAGAATGAAGGCCCTTGTGTGCCATGCGAAGTGACTGGACTTTAATTCTTAGGTAATAGAACCCCATTCAGAGGCTTGGAGCAGAACAAAACTGTGCTGCAGGAAGTTGCTTGTGGCTAGGCAGGGAAGATATTTGCATGTATTGGAATTTGAACATAGGTTTCCCTTTTCAAAGGGTTCCTGTCTATAACTCCTTCCAATATTGTAATCTGGAGTTACTCAATGTTATTTTGAAATAGCTGTTTTCTTACAATAAAGTACTTTTGTGTCGAGACTGCTTCCATGTTAAAAAAACACACATACCTAACAATTTAAATTATGTTTTAAATTTCACCCTATTGAACTTCTTTGTGTGTGTGTGTTTTCACAGAAGGTAACTTCTTAAGATATCAAATTTATTATTTAAAAGTAGATTATAAGTGAATGTAGCTGTATCTGTTTTCAGCTATAGATGTTATAGCAGAGGATTTTTTTTCTCTGTACAGTTTGTTTGGCAGTTCTAGCTGCAGGACTCATGGTTTTCAAGTTTTAAGGACCAAAAATGGAAATAATTTATGAAGAGAAAAAGCTCACTTCTTTCGTTCATTTTGAAGTGCTTATCGAGAATCAGAGTCATCTATTAGTCTGATTCTTAGGCTCCTGACCTACATTGCATCATTTACCTGGAGAATATTCTTTTTAAACAGGTCAGGATTCATGTGTGAATGAGAAAGACAAGAGAAAAACTAAAACTGTATCACTATCAGGTTTTCTTTATTAGAGATATATGTCATCGTACATTACATGCAAGAAAATCACAGCACAGCCTAAAACGTGTATGTATTCTGGCACAGCAAGGGAAATACAATGCAAACTTTTATTTTACATACAATTACCTTAAACAGTCAAGTAAGAGTAGTGTAAAAATAACGTAGCGATATGCTCACTGATGTGCAAGTCAGCGTTTTGCTCTGCTCATGAGACCACTGTGATTTGGTGGGTCATTCTTTTGAAAGTGACCGCTGATGATCCTGCCCTACCTGCAGATGTGCATGACCTGTGAAATAACAGCACAGTCTTTACTGCAAATGAAAATATGTTTTTATGGTGAAAAAAAATTATGGTGGGACTAACACAGTAATTATTAAATCCCCAAACAAACAGGGAACTAAAGCAAAATTGGCAGGCCATCAAAATGAAAAGAGTGTTGTGTATTTTTAAACATTCCTCTCTGTGTGTTACCACGCCAACAATATATTCATTTGTCTTTATTTTTGCAGCAGGGGTGTGTAGGTGAAATATATTTGACTTATTGTGATGGAGGCAGACATGGGGGAAGATCAGAAAATAAACACAGGAAGAACGTTGTGTCCATTGTTCAATCTATGGATTTCATACTATGGTGTGAAAGATGTGTTTTCATTTACTTAGATACTATGTAAAACAGACTATTCTAGACTTTATGTTATGGGTGGGCACTTCTATGTGCTCTTGAGATAGTTGACTGCTGCGGAGAATGCAGGTGCAGAGCAGCAGGTCTGTGTCTTTCCTTCCATCCCCAACACTCCCAAGGAAAACGATGATTCTGCTCTGCTCCCAGAGCCCTGAATAATGTCTATCAGTAGAGAGCTGATTGCTTGTTAGGTTGGACTTTAAGTTCAGAAAATGAAGTAACAATTCTGCTGCGGTTTCTATTGCTGGGGAAAAGGGTATTTTGTGGGCTATAATCTGTTAAGAAATATTTGAACTAAGAGAATGAAACATATTCTTTAAAATATTTTGATTTTTCCCATGGAAACATTATGAGTATTTTTTTAGTTACCTGAATTTCAAATGTAAATTAAAAAATATACAGCACGCCTCTTTTCTAATGGAAATTATCTTTGGAAAGGAAAAATGTGTCATTAATGTTACAAAAAAATTTAATGACAAGTGACAGAGCACCTAATGTTTAGATTCAAACATTTTAGAACTTGCCCATTGGCTACATTTGATAGAACAGCTTTTTCAAGTTCTTTTTTTTAAAGCTCCACTTGCAAAATTTCCTTTTTCTCATTTAACATAATAAAATGAAAACAATAAGATCACTTGTAATTTTAAGTTTCCAGAATTATTAAGTAGATTAAAAGGTCAGAAAATACATTGCCAAGGGAAGGTTGAGTTAGTGGAAACTGGTAATTCTTCTTTAATTCCCCCCAAATTAATTGGAATTTATATACTGATATAAATATATAGTAAGTTTATTTTGGCACATATATAGTCCCTTTATATATTCCATTTACACTGGAAATATAATGGGAATACATATACCAATATTTTTAGTTTAATCCTCATCAAAGTAATGGGAATTTATATTCTGAAAGTCATAGAAGTTTTTATGGTGGCAGTATTAAATTATAAATTGCATCATTGAACTTTATGGATCCAGGATTTATGATCATTCAAACTTTTCAGTGAAATTGATGTTTTCAGTGGAGATAATAACATAATTTGAAATTCAAATTGAGGTTTAAATAGAGAAGGTGTAGTTGAAAGCATTTTCTAATTCTTGTTTTAAGTTTATTTCCAGAGTATAAATGTAAATAATGAGTCTGCAAGTAATTTATCAATTGTAGAGTTTCAAATAAGGATCTAAGACCTTGATAAATTTTATTTTAATGATTTCTTTCTATTTTGATCACAATTACCATATAATTTCCAAGGCTTCATTTTTCTATGGGTATGGGTGTGTGTGTGTGTGTGGGGGGGGGTGATAGTTATTTAAAAATATACTATATAAAGCAAAACACCTGAGTGATAACAGAAACTTCAACCAAACCAGCCATTTTAAAAATCACAGGGTCCCCTGATCCTTGAGAGGCTGAAGAACTCTTTCCAACAATCTGGGAGGTGACATGTTTATCAGTCCATGCACTAAATAAGTATGTTCGAGAATATATTTTTCAAATGAATGTAGATGTTCTTATGGGAAATAAAATGTATGCCTAAAAATATTATTGTTCTATTTTTTCCATTATGGATTTTCTCAACCAGTGGGCACTCAAACTCAAATTATACTTGTATGTGGGAGTCTCCAATATCATATACTGTTCCCATGAGCTTCTTAGAATTAAAAACATTATAAAATACAGATACAGGTCAAAATGATTTTCTTTTAACATAACAGAATCAAATTGACTTCTGTTTATAGATCCAACCTAATCTTAATTTCCTATTCGTGCGAAGATCTCTGTAACAGAGAGGAATCCCTTTTAGTTTTTAAATTTATGTCACAAACAGCATGGCTGTCACCAGGCAGTTGGCATTTACTGGGTTCCCCGCTCCCCCCACAGCTCCGCCTGAAACAGAAGGCCGCCCCAAGGTGTCTGTCTTTAATTGCCCGGTTTTCGGCCGTCTCTAAGTGAGAAAGCAGCCAGTTAGCGAACAACCAGCACGACCACTTCAGTCGTCTTCAGGATCAATAAGAAACTGGTCAACTTGACTTTCCAAGTTTCTGCTGGAAGCTTCAGTCTTGTATTAAGAGAATGCTACTTTCAAAGAGATACTCGTATTTTTTATGGGCATATTCATGCGTATGGCCAAGCCACACCCTGGTGCAAGAAACTCCAAGGGATCGTCCCATTTCTTCCTTTTCACTGAAATTTTATTGTAGTGGATATAACTTAAAATGAATGGATCATCAACCATTATCAGGAATTATATTATGCCATTTGGCTTATGAATTTGGCTATGATAAGATTTAGTTCATTCTTGAAGGTCAGATTTCATAATAAAGGTGAAAAAGAAATCGTGTAATCAGGATTATTTCTATTCCTATCGCCCCATAAATGGATGGAATTTATTAATAACACAAACAGAAATCATTGGGCAGTTGTTCATGTAAACACAAGTTTTTCTTATTGTTGTTATTTCCCCCCAATCCATTTAGAAATTATGTGATCGACTCACAGGTAGCAAGGTGATCCTAAGAACCCTGGCCAGGTTCTACTAGTTACAATATTGATTTTATAAAATACTGAAAATAACCCGATGTTATCTGAAACTAATTTATATAGAGGCAGTAACTTGCATGGAAAGTACCCAGCTGGGTAGGAGGCCTATTGGTTTTCCCCATTCCCTAGAGAAATAAGGGCCATGAATTTCCATAAAGCAAGCAAATGAGTTTTGAGTTAATACAGCAGTGATCAGTAGCAGCTTCCCACTGAGTCAGAGCACTGGGTGAGCCTGGGGGCAGATGGGAACAAACTGTCTCACAACCAAAGAGGATAACACGAAGGCCTTGTTATTTTCTGTTTCCTGAAAGGACCCCTGCAGAGGCGGGAGCAGGCAATAGAAATCAAGCTTACCACCTGCAGAGAGGCAGGAGAACAAGAGGTGGAGTTCTCTTACTAGTCTATTGGAGAATGAATTTTGGCTGATTCTAAAGTCAAACTTATGCAGAGAAGGGGGCCATTATTTGGTGAAATGGTAACGTAGCTGGCCCACCATCAATACTGTTGTAATTAGCCAGTTATTAATAATAGAGAAGAAGCAAAGGGAAGGGCAGACATAGGCATATCATTTGGGCAGCCCCACCAGGAAGCTGCGATTTCACAGTCCCCAGGGAACCACCGGTGCATTCCCTGCAGATCACTGGGGGAAGGGGTCCAACGAAGGGGAGATGGGTGCTAGCGCAGTAAAGCTGGGATTTCAAAGGGAAGATGCCTGTCAGTCAAGCCTCGGGAAGCATGGATTGACTAGAGTAGGCAGGGCCATTGCAAGGCCGTGAAAGTTTGGGAATGCATAATCCCCCCCAAAAGGAGCTCACTCACTTGGCTCTCTGGTTTCTTTGGCTTTGCTCCTGCCCGTGTTCTTTTCATGGCCTTGTGGCCATGTGGGTCCCACATGCAATAGACTGACAGACTGCAGCAGGAAACACAAACTAAGCCCGATGCTGGGCAGGACTTGCCCTAACAGGGAAGGGAAACTCTGGACACTGGCTTTGATTTTAGCTCTGCTGAAAGCAAAAATGGGACTTCTTCCTTGGCGGGACAGAGGGAAATGGGACCTTGGAAACTCAGGGGTTTAATTCTACAGAAATAAAGACTTCTACAATATCTCATCCTTCTGTGCGAGTGTCAGACAATTCCTTTTCTCAGGATATTGCAAGAAGCCCGCTCCCACTAGCAGCCTGTGGAGATATGGAGATCTCTCCATCGATAACACCATGATGTTAAACCATGAGAAAGGTATGTTCCAGTTTCCTACTGTATTCAGGCCATGCTGACCCCCTACTCCAGTCATTACAATGGGAAATCCATTCAGTAGAGAAAATAGAGGAGCATGTATCTGTGATGACAAACATTCCTGGGAGAAGTGAAAACATCTTGAGCAACAGAAACAAAAACACCCAAACAACCAACGAACTAACCAACCAACAAATGAAAAACATCCAAAAGTAGGCAAATAATGAATAGGCGTTCTGAAACTATGGACTGTTTCCTCCAGTTCCCTTTATAAATGGAAATCGGTCTCTTTTGGAAGTCTCTGGTATATCAGATTCCTTAGACTGACTAATATCCTCTGGTCTCAAAGAAGGTCTTGACCATGGCAAGAGAAGAGCCATGTGGATTACTCTGCCAGGAAAGCGGCAGAGCTCAATATTGCGACTCACTGTTATGCTGTCTGATGGAAACTTCATGCAAATTGCCTTTTATTATTTTGGGAAAGTGAGAACTGTAATATGTCACTCAGAAAACCAGTGGATTTTCACAGGTTTACTTCTGATTGAAGATCCTTTGAAGGCTTAATGAAGACAACTATATGCCTATAGCTGGGAAAATCTGTGGAAGCCAAATCTACCCAGGCGCTTGAAGACTGGAAGAGGTGCCTGCTGGGCCTGGGCTCGGTTGGTAGGGCCAGGGGCGGCGTGGGCAGTGGCACTCCGGCCGTCACCGGGCAGGGAATGTGAAGGTGTCTCTGCAGCCCCCAGCGCACCTCTGAGGGAACCGGGGATGGGAGAGCCTTTTGCAAATATTGCACAGTGCGTGTGTGTGGGGGGGGGGGGGGGGGGGGGTGCCACTGGCCTTCTCAGGACAGGAAAAAGTAACTGCCCTGCCCAGAGATTCCTCAGCTTCTTCCTCCACAGTGGACGGTGAAGTCACAGCGTTAGGTCACACAAATGTAATCATCTCCCCCTTTTCTCCAGAGTTTGTTAACGGAACAGTTTACTCAGCTTAAATTATGAAGCACGCTCGGGTTGTTCAGTGTGTGCGACTGTCTGATTTTGCCCAGACTCTTAGGAGAACAGTTGTCTCCTTTATTTCTTCCCCTTCTCTTCTTATAGTTCCCTTGGTTTCTATCACTTCTCTCATTTTTCATTTGGTATTTTGTAATGCCGTGTATTCACTGGAGATTTTCTAATGTTAGTGGGTGATGTCAATTAAATAAAACACATGTATCTGAATCAAAACAATGAAAACTTCTTTTAAGAGACTTGAAAGCAAGTATGGTAGCCTGTTCTGAAGATCTGTTTTCTTTAAATATTCAAATTGCAAGGTGAGAAGAAAGAAGTGTAGGCAATCTTTAAAACCACCTTTTCCTGGAAGATTTGTTAGGAAACATTACTCTTACAGTTCATGTGACAATACTAAGCTGAATTATCTTCACTGTCTCCGAAATGACCCCTGTGCTCCTTCTCTGGAACCATAAAATGCACACATTCTTTGTAAACGATGCATATATTGCTAAGAATGTGATACTATAGGTGGAACTTCAGCAATAACCTTTTTTCTCAGTTGCACTGGTTCATTCTCAAATGCACATGATTGTGGGGTGAGAAGCAAACTATATTTGGTTTATGAGATAGCCCTGAATGACAACAAATCATTAGATGTACAATTATTTAGATGTACAGACAGAGGCAAATTCAGTCACTACAAAATTTGTGAGTCTCCTTTCTCAGTAGATACACTCAATATTACCATTCTTTCAGAACCCAAGCTGAAGACACATGATCTGAAGAATATAAACATATCTATGCCTCCACTGAAAAATTTGGCACGGTTATGATTAATATCAGGCAATTTTTACACTAACATAGGACTATTTTGTAATGTTTTCATGACTACGGAGTTTCCTAAGACAGAGTGGTAAACCTCTCCAGTGTAGCTGCTTGCACTCAAACATCGTTTCGGTAGGCCCTGGTTTTGGTCTGATAGATTCTCTGGAAACTTTGCGACTTTGAATAGATTGGTACCTGCTCTACAAACCACTGGAGTTTTTAGAGAGAATCTCTTTATATAGAGGGTAGTAATGCCAACTGCTTTCTCCGAGTGGCAGTGAAGTGTGATGCCAAAGAGTTTGAGTGGTAGAATGGGAACAGTGAGGAAGCCCACTCCTTCCTTCCTTACCCAGTATTGGTTCTACTGGAGTGTTAACTCACTTTTTCCAAACAAATAAACTTCTGTATTATCTCAGACCTAGTAGTAAGCTCTGGGAACACCTTAATCATTGCCATAGGTTTTTATTTTTGTCTTCAAGCATGTGGGGGATCTCTTTTGGATGTGAATGGCTCAGAGACTCCTAAGTTTCTGGAGGTTGGCAGAGGAGGGAGAGTTCACCCCTTGCACCACATGAGATCATCAGGCTGTCCCTTTTGGGTCTGGGGTCTGGGGCAAGGCTAAGCATTAGTTTCCAACTGGGTTGGCTATGAAATGCAGCAGGAACTCTCCCGAAGTCCTCTGTCACGTTGTAAAGCTTAGGTGCGATTCCAAGACAGGTTTAATGCAGTTACTTACTATAAGCTTATAGGAAATGCAAGGTAAGTTGAAAAGAAACCTATTATTAAATTTTTATTAAATATAGGATGTGAAGAACCCCAGAAAATTGATCTTTCTCTGAATGTGTGCCCTGGGTATAGAATCATCTTTTCATATATTTGAGTCAAGAGATGCTTTAAAAGGTTGATCTATTAATTTAATGATTTCTGAACTCTTAAAATTCCTTGAAAATGTATATGCAGCTGTTCAATATTATTTGAAAAGTACCTTGTTAATAGGATGCACTTTTTTAAAAAAAGATGCTATCATTTAATTCCTTAAGAACTTTACTTTTAATCCACTCTTAACTCACTTTTAATATTCCTGAAATCTCAGTGTCAATGGTCCTTATTGTAACCCAAGTGCCTAAGACCCACCAATATTGGTAGAATTAAGATGAACTTGACCCATTTGCTACTCCCTTTAAGAAATGTTATGGAATTTAATGGCAATAGCTTGAATATTTGCCATACACTGTAGCCCACGAAGTATTTGGTTTTGCTTAGGCCAAGGTACCGATGTAGGTCCATATTTGTTCCCACTTCTCCTAACCCAAGCAATATGGCCTGTGAGAAAAAAATTATGTTGAGGATCTAGGTAAGAATATTGATACTTCCGCAATGGCAGTGAGGACTTCTCAGGACACCCATTTCCTACTGGTGGCTATTTCTCTGAAGGGGCCAGTGATTTTGGCTGTATATGAACAGCCACAGCAGGGCAATGTGTGGCCAGGAGAGAAGCCGAGAAGCTGAGGCTGCCCTGTTCTATCCTTAGTTTGCTTTGGATAGAAGGCTTCAGAGCTTGGGAAACACAGGAGGTAATGGGAGCTGTACAGTATTTATGGCTGAAGCTGGAAGAATTACTCATGGGCCACCTCATCGTGGTGATAGCCAGCAGACAGAGAGTGTCTGTACAAACTGATCACCTTTGTTATAGGAGAGACGCAGCAGACACATTTTGAATGAAACATTTAATCCAAGCATTACAGGAAGCATCTTGTTTTACTTTGGAACAAATAAATATACTTGACTTAAGTAAGGACTTTGAGTGCCTTGAGGACTTTGTGATCAATGTGGTCAGAGAGAATCTTTTCTTTATGCCTCAGTTACATATTTCTACTAGGCTTCGTATCTGTGCTTCTGAATTTTAACTCTTGTCTGGATCCTGGGATGAAAAGGGAACACTGTGAAAATGCTGGAAATAGAATTCTGTTAACACCTTTTAGGTAATATTAAATGAACTAAATGTGCCTTTTCAATAATGAGATTTGCAAGTGAATAGATGTCAGTTTTAGCAACACATGTCATGTTATCAAAGGAAATGAATATTCTCTTACCAACGCAAGCTAATTTTTAGAAGAGTTTATTTTAAAACTGCCAACTGTCTATTTCAATGTTGAGGAGTGTTTCCAGTGGCCAAATTAAGAGACCTACTTCTTTTGATGGCACCATTGGAATGCCATTCTATCATAGACAGAGGCTTTTCTTGAGATGTTTCCTGCTTCCTCAAGAGGCAGGTCCCTCTCAGGGTTTTGTGCCACGGGTGGGTGGGTGATCAGAGTTGTGGTTCCCAGTGAGCATTCACCAAGTTTATCTCTATTTTTTTACACTGATAGTTTTCAGTTATAATTTTCACTACAAAAAGAGAGCATTTGCTACAATGGTAGGCCAAGCTTTTGATATACATGATCTCACTCGGTCCTGACCACAGCCCAATAATTTGCTGTTATTGGCCCTATTTTTAAGAGGGGACAGAAGCTAAGGGAGCTTCCATATGCTGCCCAAGGCCACAGAGCCCAAACCGCCGCCACGTGCCCTCAGACATGGATGCAGATGAGCTCAAAGCTTAAACTTTCGGCTTCTTCACCAAACTCTTTTATTTGACAGCATCAAATTGCTCATATGGATCAAGATTATTACAGCTAAAGGTTGAAAACAGAAATGAGATCAAAGACCCGAGGGAGGTTTTGGCAGTCGATTCCCGGTGACCCACTTCTGTCCCAGCCGAGAGTCTCACCCCTCTTCTGTCCTTTGCAGTGCCGGGCAGGGAGGGAAGGCTGGGGTTCAAGGGGAGAACGGGGCCTGCTTGGGATCAGAAGCCGCGCAGCAAGCAGTTAGATGAGAAACCAAAACGTCCACCTGGACAGTCGCATGCCTGGGCCGCGGACTAGGGAGAGCTCCCAGCCCAAGGGCAAGGGCAAGGGCAAGGGCAAGGGCAAGGGCAAGGGCAAGGGCAAGGGCGGGTGGGAGGCAGAGCGCTGCGCTCTCTCTACCTCCCGACGGCGTCGGAAACCTTAGCCCACCTGGCTGAGTTAGGGCTGTTACTTCCCAACTGCCAGGGAACGGTAAGGTAGTTTCAGCAAATTTATGATAAAAATGGTTTGGGATGAAAAATATCAGAAACACACTTATTATTTGCTTTATAAAGCGCAAATAAGAACTGAGAGCCGGCCATTAGGCTGACGTGGTGAACGCTGAGAGACGAGCGGAAAGCAGTGCTGTAGGGTCCCCCGAGAGAGCTCAGGTTGCTATAGCCCATTAAAAACAAGACTTTTCCTCCCCAGTGACTTATATACAAAGATTTCATTTTCCCTTATTGTGTTTTGCTTGAATTCTCTCTTTTACTTCTGGAAGCCCTATACACAAATACATTTATTTAACATTCTAAGTCTTTTTAAGGCCCTAGTTTTAATTACTTTGATCAGAAAATATTAAAAAAAAATTAAAATAATGCATATACATTCTGGAACATAATATTTAAGAAATGAAGGTTATTAGAGGCAGATATAAGACTTCATTAGAAAGAAACATTAGAACACATGTTTCTTCCTCCTGCAATGGATATTTGGGTTAGGTCCACATAACTATAGCCTATCAGATCCGAGACAGTAAATTCAGTTATTCTGGTCCATGAGAACTGTCTTCCTGAAACATCATGTTTAGATGTCTGGTGCATATTTGTGCCTTGTTAGATTGAAGAACAGATGCAATTTTAAAGTTGGCGCTACTGGCAGGTTGTAGACTCAGGAATGCTCTTATAAGGGAAGCTGGCATATAACTTTCTACTTGTGCCTTCATGGATAACTACAATGTACTTGATTCATTTAATAAATGCAGACAAAAGTTCATAGTAGAGAGCTTTTTGGCATGGGCCATCTTGAATGTCTAGATAGATCAAACAAAATGAGTGATTGCCAAATCTCTGCTGTATTTCATACTAGTCAAAGAGAATTGCCTTAGAGAAACTACTCAGAAGACTGACATTTTACAAAGAAAATCTTGGCATTTAGCAAAGATCAGAAAGACCAACATATTTGTGAAGACGTTATATAAACACAACCTTCAAAAAAATATTCTTGGGTCATTGTTAATATTTCATGTCCAAGTAACAAAACAGGATTGAAAAATAGATCATCCATTTTTTCTCTACGGTCATATGAGTCTATATCTGTTTTGAGATAAAGCTTACAGAATCCATATTTTTAAAAAAGTTTAAACTGTTCTGAAAACCAACAAAAACATCCATCAGTTTACCACTCTGATTCAAAAAGCCTAAGTATTCTGAGCAGAGTTAACAAAAGAAAATAATATGTAAAAGGAACATGCAGTATGGAGAAACTACTGAGAAAGGAAGAGCACATTGCAGCACTTGACTTCCCGCATGAATGCAGTGATGAGCTCATTGACCTGCTCCTCCCTCTTGTGAACACTTAGGAAGTACTTGCAATGCACAAGAATCAACCTTTCTGCAGCTGGCACATTATTAGTTTTCAGATCGCCTTTCCTGTTCATCTCTTCCCTTGCAGTAATGGAGATGTTTTCTTTAAAAAATACAGAACCAAGAAATGAAGGTAGAAATGGTATCTTAACCGGAGGATAATTTAAAAGTTAACATTAAAGGTCAAAAGTAGAGCAAAGCACTCTCTTACTCGAGAGTCTTGGAGGTCCACCCAAGGTGCTTTGATCAGAGGTAGCATTTACTTTAGGTGTTACTATGGTGAATTGGACAATGTAAGTTTTTTCTTTGATGAAGCCATAAATATAAGCTTGAAAAAAAAAATTACCTACAGGAGGTTCATCTTCCGTGATGACCTGAATTTACATACCATGGCCTGCTGTGGTTCCATCGGGCGTCTTCCTTGGGATTATGTACACAGTCTGAGCGCATTAGTAGTTCTTTCCTTCCCAGTGCTTGACTTAGGCTCGGTGTCCCTCTAATAATGCAGAGTGAGGTGGCCAGAGAGGAAAGGGTTTTGATGACTCAGAGCAGGCACTTTCCTAGAGAACTAGAACCTCCCACACACTCTGGCAGTGACCTGCTTCCACATGAGATGGGGGGCATCTAAGCTCAGTGAGGGGCTCAGTGGCACAAAACCCAGTTAGGGCAATGGAGCAGTTTCTGCTTCCAGATTTTCCAGCTGGAAAAAGAGGGAAAACAAAGACAGTGAGCATTTCAGGTGGGGTTAGGGTACACATTTATCAGGCATCTCCTCTGTGTCAGAACGGTATTGAGCCGCTGTGTATACTTTCTCCTGCAACTCTCGGAGTTTTTCCTAAATGTCAGGACATTATATAATCTCTTGGGTCATGCTATTGTATTTATACACACTAGTGAATAAGACTATATACTGGTCATCAAAGAGATATTTTTTGGTGGCTTCTCTTAAAAATACATATTTTAATGCAAAATCTTTTTCTTCCTCTGTCAACCCTCTTTTTCTCTCCATATCCTCAGATTATTCATGATTTGATCAGCATTTCAAAAGAAAACTGCAGCACATTTTTAAAAAAATTTCTGGACAAAGAAATTTTTATTTTTCACCCAATTCTCAAAATTAATGGATTTTTTTTTTTTTCCTGGAGAAATTGATTTGAAGCTCAGGGACTTCCCCATCCCACCCCCACTCCTGTTGTTAAGCTGGCATATTCAGATGTTGAGCTATAACATGACATTTGTTCACACGCATGAAAATGTGGCTTGATATTTTCAAGTAAGGCAGAGGGATTATGGAAATGAAACAAGTTTTATAATTAACAAATACTCATTGCTTGTCATAGTTATTATAATTTTTGGTGAGAAGAAAAGGAGGTGTTTGTATAGGACGTGTGAAGGGATGAAAGGTTTTTTCTTTGGCTTTATTTTGGTAAATTTCAAATTTCAGGAAAAGTGCAGGAATATGAATGGTACCACATTCACCTACTGTTAACGTTTTGCCTTGCTTTACCAGTTGCTTTCTCTTTGTTTTTTCTCTCTTCTAACCATGCACGCACACACACACACACACACACACACATACAATCTTATTGAACCATTTGATAACAAGCTGATCTTTTATCCCTAAATATTTCAATATATATTTCCTAAAACTAAGAATAGAAAAATCATTGTCACCGCTGGGAGGAACCGCCTGCCATGGGCCCTGGGTGGTCCTGGGCATGTTTGCTGGCTGCCAGACTGCAAGGCTTGCCTATCCTCTGACCTGGCACAGTTTCTCTAAATAGTCACGTAAGTAATTAAGTAGGTCGCGGTGACCACAGCCTGGACCACTGTGTGACTGCTTGCTCCCGGGGAGGTTTGGTGACTGCCTGCTGCCAAAGGGCTGAGATTTAACCACCCGTTGTGTGCGCAGCCGCCCTCTGGTCCCACTGCATCACCCTGTGGGACTTGGGGCAGGGAAGGCACTATCATGCTAAAGCGCCTGCTGGCCCAAGCGGTGCGGAGAGAGGGAGTGGGCGGCCCACCTCTGTCCTAGCTGTTGAAAACATGAATTGAGTTGAGAGATGGAAGCTGAGGGATAAACTCCAACCAGCTGCCCAAACGGTGCATGGTTGCTGCTTGCTCTCCTATGGACTAGGGGACCAAGGGAGCACTCTGGGCCTCATAAGGAAGGAAAGTACAATTGCACCCTGTCTTAAGTCAAAACTGGAAACATCTGGAGAACAATATGCCCCTAAAGGGAATAGAAGGCTGCAGACCCCAATGAGGGGGAAAGGAAGAAAGCCCAGGGGGCTTTGATCTACAGACTGAGGACCTGTTAGACACGCGGCTGATAAAGGAGTGAGGAAAGTTATGCACTTAGAGGAAGAAGGAAGCGCCTATGTTATTTGACATTAGACCCCATGATTTAAGCCCCTGTGCACATAATTTAATTTGGACAGAATCATTCGTCGCAATGAGTTTTGCTACTGTGGATTTCTGTTTTAATGACTACATTATGGCTAACCTAAAGAGACTTTCTCGAGGACAATAAAATCCCATGAAATTCCATGGAGGAAGCTGTTCGAAGTCTGAGGGCTGAAGTCTCTCTAGACTGCATCTGTCCTGGATGGAATGACAGGCTGATTATGATTCTTATCCAGAAAATGACTGATGAGTTTTTAAGATTGCCCCCCCTTGACCCTCCTGAGGTGACTCCCTTCGCTAGCTGGAAGCTGTGTTGATTTAAGGCCATTAGATGTCCAGGATAGCATTCCCTAAAACGGCAGAGCCTCTGAAATCCAAGACAAAGACCAGGATAGGAAACTACAAGGCAGTGTGGATATGCCTATTAAAATAGAAGTTCCCAAAGTAGAGACTAAAGCGATGATCACCAAAGACTTGCAGCCCAGGTAGGAGGCTATGCTGGGCTCCAGGGAGGCAGTTGCTCGGGCAGGCCAAGCTCTGCATGCCCCGCAGAACCAGACTCCTTCCTGGAGGTCACTCTCTCTCATGCAGGGACTGGGAAGCCAGGTGGCTGCCCTCGAACGAATGGCTCTCTCAGAGCCTCCACTGCCTGACCCCGCACTGGAAAGCCTGTAAGGACAGGGGACACTGGGTGAGGTGTCTTCATTCCCTAGGCATCTCAGAGGGCTTACCCCTTAAGTAGGGGAAAATGGGGGAGGGGAGAAAGATAAAAGTGGGCAAACATAAACCTCTATGTCTCTTTTTTATATCTGTGCTCAAATGACTAATGCACCAGGCTCTCTTGGGGGTTGAGAACCACTCGCTTAGCCAGATTTGAAACAGAGTCAAATAGGAAAGGAAGTGACTGTGAGCTTTGAGGGGGGCTGTTACGCACCACTCCTGCTGCTCCCCAAGCTGACTGTGTCATTGGTACTGGTAATTTATATGCTTGTTCCATGAATGCTCATGATGTCCAAGGGAGCTGTTCCCAGTCTGGAAGAGCTTCTTGTAGAGAGGTGAGGGTGAGACACAGGCACAAGAGATGACTATTCGCCTTCAGGTTCCCTTCCAGTGTAATGGCCCTGTGTGGTCACTGAAAAAACCTCATGGGGTCTGGAGGCTCATGGAGGATCATTGCAAATTCAGTTTTTGCTTCTGCAGTTCTGGCTGTTCCAGACATTGTGACTGTAGCTGAATCAATTGCCCAGATGGCACCTGGCATGTCATCTTGGACTTTTGTCATGTCCTTTTCTCAATCCCTTTGGCACCCCAAGATCAAGGTCCTTAACCTGACTCAGCTTCCAAAACATAATTACTGTGCAGCCAAGGTAATACTTGGACTCTCCTGCTATTTGCCACCAGTGGGTGGGTCAGAACACGGAACACGCCTCTCTCTTCTTGCAAGTGACTTGGCCCTACTATATTGATGATTTTATACTGATAAGCCCCAATGAAAATTGCAGATGCTAACTCACATGAGGCCCGGGATTTCTCATTAATTCTGATAAGATTCAGGGACCAGCCACTCAAGTCAAAATTTGGGGAGCAATGTGAGTTACCACTTAAAAGTGGTTCTAGGGACAGTAAAGAAAATATATTCCATGCTACGGCTTTCCACTACCAGAAAGGAAGCCTGGCACTTCATTGCACTATTCAGGTATTGGAGACAATATGTGCCTTATCTGCGTAGGCATTTTGTTGAGGCTGCAAGTTAATTAGAAAATCTGCGAAATTTGGAAGAAGACCTATTGGTGCCTCCATGGCACCAATAACCACTTCAGTTGGGAAGGAATAGCTTAGACCTTGGAGGTGCTGGGAGGGGGAAATGATTAGTGCTGTCTTTATCTTCAAATCCCAGCCCTGCAGCCTGGTAACGCAATCATGTGCTCCGCTGAGACAAGCAGCAGCTCTGACTGCCAACCTGACCTACTTCAGGGCTTATCACTTCAATCTATATGTGTGGGATCGGAAAAACTCACGTGGGCTTGGCCGCTCTGAGTTACTCTGTGTGCCTGATATTATCAAAGGCAGCTCCTAAATGTGAAGTCCCTCGTACATGTATAAACACAAAGATGGATGCAATCTTGTTCCAGTTGGGCTCATACCAGTTCATATGCTTTTTCTGAAACCTGAGTGCCTTTGGGTTATGCCATGGATAGCTTCCAAGGCTACAGCTACTTGGTGACTATGCCTATATGGAATATCCAAGTTCATGTAACAGTGATCCAAATTAAGTTTATCAACAAATCCCAAATTGAACCTGTCCCCTTCAGCTATATGTTTTCATGTGGGAAAGAATGGGCCACAGGGTATCTCTCTATTGAGCACAGGGGCTGCAGTTTGACTCATCTTTGGTCCCCCTGTAATTATGGGCTATAGCACTGCTCCTTGAGTCACACTCCCTTCGTTAGGGCTCTGGTAAAAGAGAGCTGCTCTACCTGAGGGATACATGGAGTCCTGCCTCCACACAGCAGTGCAAGTACTGTTCCCTGGCATCAGAGCCCACATTCGAGAGACAGGTCAGGAACCTGTCCTTGATGTTAGCTACCACAGCCAATGAGAGAGAACAAGCTGTAGGAGATCAATCCATCAGGCTAAACTTCCTGATTGTAAATGGATCATCGATTGGCCTTAGACTATATTCTGGTTGGTATGGTTGCCAACCCCTTCTGTTGTGTCCTAATTAATACCAGTAGTAAGGTGGCACAATCCATGCATACAAACCATGAAAAAGGGAGCTAAGTGACTATCTGAGGTGAGACCTATTGGTCCTCTCTGGGACTAACTCATTTGAGTCTAGGATCCTGAAGGGCATGGCTGAAGTCAATACTGCCGATTGACCCAGTCCTGTGGTTGGGGATTCTGTGAACAATAGCCCTCATCAAGTACCGATTGAAGTAAATGGAGCAGATTTGTCCCTAGACCTTGCCAGTATGTCTAACCCAAGTTGCTAATGCAGTGACATAAATATGGGGAAACTGAATTCAGCCCAGAGTGTGTCCAGCTGACAGGCGAGTTACTGGGAGCGGCAGCCCAGCACGCGTCCCTGCACATTCCTGCCGGCGGGGCTGAGAGGCAAGGCCTGGCCGTCTTTTGACTCTGACTCATTTCTATAGTCACGGAGTCGGTGAAGAACCTTTGCTGCTGGACTACATGAAGACCACAGCACGACGGCTGCCCCTGTTCCCTGGGGAGAAGGCGAGGTGTGTTGACTGCTTACTGCAAAGGCATTGAACTCTTAGCTCTGGGCTCCTCAACGTCAGGGCCGCCCACTGTCCGCACAGCAGCAACCTGGGCGCGCTGTGTCACTCCACGGGGAACTGTCTCTGCTGTTGGCTGGGCTGTCAGCAGTAAGCTGCTTTCTCTGGTCTATTGAGGCACTTTGCTTATTTTTGTCACTCGTCCAGTTGTGGCCAGCTGACCGGTTGCTCGCTGAGATCTCTTCTTTGGAAGCTTGTAACTCCCTACTGTTTTCCAAGGCTGGGCTTCTTTCCTGACAGTAACCACAGTAATGCTATGAATTTCAGTAAACTTGACATTTTACATAGATACACTATTTTAATCTACTATCAGTTTTCCAATTTTGCCAACTGTTTTTTATATTTTATTTGTCCAAGAAGTCAATGAGCAAATTCCTTTGGGCTATTTTTTTTTTTTTTTTTTAGCCTACTTTGAAAAGTAAAGCTTTGAGAAGCTTTTAGGTTCAAACTAAAGCTATTTAAAGTAGTTTTAATTTCTATCCGTACAGTGATTGGAGTGTGTTTCCAACCCTGGGAGGAATTTAAGAGATTGTCTTTCCCAACTTCATTCATCTATGGAAGGAAGCAGAGGTCTGTAGAGGTGAAGTGACATGCCAAGTACATAGGTCCAGGGAAGCTGGCTCAATATTTTTATTTTTGCTTTTTGAAGCTACTTTCTCCACTTCCATTTTCTGTTTCCTATTTGTGATGCCACCCAAAGTTGCCATTGAAGCCAATAGCAGCCTTGGGTATTTTTGAAGCTGATCAAGATTTCAGTCAACAACAGGCTTCAAAATCTCATTCATTACAGAACCATAAAAGCAGAGCCCCACAAAATGCTTGCGGAGTTGATGACTCAGTGGCAAAGTTCTCCATTCACCTATATCACAGAGAACTCATCTCTTCTTCCAAGCTCCGTTGCTGGAGTCAGACATGCTGAGCTGTAGGCATTACAAGGGGTCAAGTCAAACTTCATTAAAGAATTCAAGGACACGTAGAATAATCTGGTAGTTCCAAGGTTCGAGACTCAATATGCCATGTACTGCCTCCTGCTTTTAATATGGATTTATTTTTTCAATATATCTTTTCTCTCATAAAAGGGAGCTTTGGTGGTTACTTTTGATGTTCACTAGAAGATGCTAGTCCCACCTTCTCCCCGGGAGTCTGCATGGGAAAATCAATCAGACCCAGAAGTGAGTCCTAATGTGTTGTCAGTCAAAAAAGACTGGAAAAGTCTTGTTTATCTTGAGGTCCCCTAAGTAGCCAGTGGCATGGGATGCCATGCTCACCCAGCTGGTAGCCAGCTAACAACAGAATCTGTGTTCCCTGGCTTCCAGTCTTGTACTCTGTCACAAAAAAGGTTGTAATTATTCAACATTTGGTGTGCTTCTCACAGTTGAACATTGGTGACTTTTCAAAAGAAAGCTATTTTTCTCAAGGATGTTTCATTCAAAACAAAAAAATGTGCCAATTGTAAGGCTTATTCTTAGCAATGTGTGGTTTCAGTCAGTGAAAACACACCTGAAAGCTGCATAGAATTTTCCCCCTTTTAGGACTGTAACCAGAAAGTTGCAAGATTCAAAATAAAGCAAAACAAAAGTGAAAACCCAAACAAAACACAGCCTGTCCTATTTTCAGAGATACGTAGTGTCAGGATCTTGTTCGTATTTAAGCCATATATTTTTAAATGCGTGAGGCCAAGAGGTCAACATTTTTAGAACACTGGTGAAGGCCTGGAGTTATGGGACATTGCTATTTATTCCAGTAAAACATTGAATTTTGAATAGATTTGTGCCTAACCGTGACTGACGGTCTACAGTGGGCCTTTGGAAACTGCTTAGTGAAATCTTCATTCTGTGAGGTGTTACAAGATGTCCCCTGAAAATCTGGGCCTGTGCACAGATAAGTTTCAGAACTTCAGCTTAAAAAACAAAATGCAAATACATAAATACGTAAATATAGATATATGCAGTCCCCCCCCCCCCCCCCCGCAGTAGGGCTTTTCAAAGCCTTAAAATACTAATATATAGTATCAGTTCTCATGACTAAAAGTAAGATAGGCAACATTTCCTAACATTTATCTAAAGAGCTATTTTTTTTCATGGATCACATATTAACATTTCACTGCAGTAATGTTCTGTAGGAAGCTGGTAGAACCTATAAAAAAAACTAATATATTATTCAGAGAGTTATCCCCTGTGGTTCCCAAAGTATCAAATCTTAACACCTGACTTCCTGTAACATCCCTGCCATGCGGGCAAAATGCTGATGCTTGAACATTCAAGGCTTTCAGTGACAAGGAAATCCTTATATCTCAACGCTTAGGAGATTCTTTCTTGGTTGTATTGAAATCCCTTCCACCCTTTGGCTTGCATTAGTAGAGTTGTGTTGGATAAGTCCAATTCCTTATTTCTATCCCTTTAAGTATATGAAGATAACGATTTTGTCCAGAGTTTTCTATTTTCCAGGGTAATCACATGCTCTTATTTCAACCCTTTGTCATAGTGAGGAATTTTAACTCCCTTCACCTTCTTGGTTGCTCATCTCTGAACACAACCTAATTTGCTCCTTTCATTCCTGAAGTGTGTGGTCCATGATCGTGAAGCTAACATTTCTTTGGCTCTAGACACTAGACTTTTGTTGATGCAATCAAGCTGTAATTGCAGCAGCTGAGATGGACTATATCATATTGTTAATCCATGAAATGAAATCTTTGAACTTGTGGAAAAGCAAATGCTATCATTTAGAGTCAATATGACTTGACTGACGTCACAAGATTTTAGTTCAAGTAATTTGAGCTCCTATAACAATGACCAAGATCCTTATTATTAAATTCTTAATTCCCCATGCTATTCAGTGAACCTAGCTGAATGCTTATCTTTACACACAGAGACGCAAATACTCTATGAGTGCATCTGACAAACCTACATAAAGACCTTGTGGCATTGGAACTGTCAGTAATAGGCTAATATTTAGTTCTAGACCCACTGCTGAGAAGAGCGAAAACCAGACTAGAAGGACAATAGGGCACATTGATTAAGAGCCTGAGTCATAAGATCAAATTAAACAGATTCATGCCTTAGCCACTACTTTTTAACCATGACCTGGGGCAAGTTAATTCCTTAAACACCGACTTTTCTCAACTGTAGAAATAATAATTTATACTTCATGTGACTAGATGAGATATACTGGGCACGAACTGGTCAATAAATGTTACTACTAGAATTCTTAAAGCCAAATATGTTCTGGGAATAAACTTATTTCCAATTAAACAATATTTTTTCCTTCCAGCCAATATATCAAAACATACCAAGTTCTCCTGCTATTTAGGAAAGATATTTTTCTTTTTAAACGTAGATATGCTCTAGAATCACACATGCACAAAAAGGTACACCCATACTATGCACATGTGGGCATGGACGCGTGCGCGCACACACACACACACACACACACACTCATATGCTCATAACTGGATCCATTTCCTTTTTAAACCATAGAACTACAGTGTAGCCATCTTGCCTTTATTCACAAAGTACGTATTAATATGGTTAAGCTTTGTAATTGTGTGAGCTATTCTCATTTCAAGCTTTTGTCATGGAATTGAAATGCTTTCCTTCTGAAATCAGCTCTCCACAGGTGTCTTATGAAACAGCAGGATCCAGCTTCTGAGAGTCATGTGGTTGACTTTAAATTTAGGCTTCAGCTGTTAGTTTAGCTGGTGACAGTGTGGTTTTGTAGTTAGTAAAAATGCAAAGGATCTCCTAATTTCTTGACCTGCCGCTTGGATTAAAATGTCAAAAAAGTGCTTTAAAAATAGTAACCGGAGGGTGCAGGCGTGGCCCTGCTGCATCAGTGCGGAGGCAGCCGGAAGCCCATGGTGCTAGCTTCCCCGCTGTTGCGCGACTTTCTCCTGTGACACTTCTGCTAGATCGAATAGAAAGTTAAGGCTTTGTCCAAGAACAGCTACATTATTTTGCTAAACACAAGGTTCATTTGGTGAAAAAATTTGTATCAGTCTGCTTGACAGAAATGGTCATTCTGGCTAGACAAAACAGCAGCTGTGGTGGTCTTTGGATGAAGTTATAGTTTAAATCAGAGTTTTCAGTGTAGTGTTTTATTCAGAACACAGATTCTTGGACCCTACTTCCACCCAGTGAACCAGAATTTCTTAGAAAAGTTCTTCAGAACTTCCATTTTTTGGAGCCCTCTATAAAACTTGAGGACCTCTGGCTGAGCCCATACACTTATATTTGAGTGCAAAATGGCATTGTGTGGGAATGCAGAGGAAAGCTTTGGATGAATGTTAGAAGCTCGGGTATTTATCTGGGTTCTGCCTCTTACTGGTGGTTTGATCTTGTGAATCATTTAACCTCCCTGAGCATTTATTTTTTCATGTTTACCCATCAGGGTTGGTATAGGAAGCCCAGATGGTAGTGCACATGAAAAACACGTTTTATTCTGTATCCTGTGACACAAATGGAAGGTAGCATTATTATTATGGTTATAGTAAACACAAACTCTTTAAATAATAATCCAACTAACCTAATAAAGTTGTTTGTTTTCCTATGTAACAAACCCTTTAAATAAAAATCTAGGTGTCAAACAGAAAATGCACAACGGAATGTGATCAGGGTGGAAACCAAGCAGTGAAGACAGGTTCGAGCGGCCAGCATCTCAGATCTGAGTTGGACCTGAACAGGTCTCAACACTGGAGGGAGTGTTCTCAAGCACCATGGAGTCCAATAATAACAGCAGCAGGGTGGCACATGCATGGAGAAATCAAAGGGCATTGAGGGCACATAGAAAATGAATGCCTATGTGTGAATCTACTCAACAAACACCTAGTAGCCAAAGACAATAAGCTGAACATGAGCCAGGCGTGGAGTGCTATGGCCGGAGCAGTGGCTGAGCCCAGAAATACACAAAGGAACATGGGACCTTTTTTTCATACTTAGCCAAGGCAAGATCTCTTTGGGCACCAAATCCAGTTCTTGGCCTCATCAATAGCACTTGTTAACAATAAAATTGCAACAGCCCAAGTGTAAATAAGCATGTTTTTGAACAGTGTAACTTCTGATCAGAGGGTGATCGAAGAGAAAATGAAGATCCCCTCCTGAGAGTATTTTTTAGGTTCGGAAGGATGAACCTGAAATAATGTCAGAGTGTTACACGGCCATTTAGGTGGTCAATCAGTTGCACAAGAAGGGTGTCATTCCCACCACCCTTCATTATCTCCTGAATGCCATGAGCCTTCTGATTATTCATGCAGTCAACAGGTACTTTTGGATGAATTCGTAATGTGCCAGACACGGTGCTTGGTAGATACTGGAGGCACAAGGAGGCAGGCTGTGGTTCATGCCCTTGGGAAGCTGTGGCCTGCCTGTCCCATGCAATGTGTGCCTCCTATAGATGGTTAGCAAAGGTGGCCACAGTCACTTCCCTCCCTATACCCACACCCCTTCGCAAGGTGACGGCAGCTCCTACCACCAATAGGTGGTCTTTTCCCACCCCGTGCATCTTGAAGCTGTGACCACCGGGCACACATGCCTGGGCTACCGTGCTGGAAGAGGAGGGCCCATGTGGAGCTGCCATTCTTGCTGTGGTCATCCTAGATCAGCCAGTTGGCAGCTGACCTGGCAGCTGCTGACCACAGAGCGAGTCCAGCCAAGCCTAGAAGAACTGTCCAGCCCGCTTCAGATTACTGATCTATAGAATCTCACACTAAAAAATGGCTCCTTTAAATTACCAAATGTTGGCATTTGTTGTGCAGCAAAAGCTGACGGAGTAGCTCTTCACTATGTAAGTATGATTCCAAGTTTATTTGGGGTACAGGATTTTCTAGTATGGCTTATCAAATTACCTTGAGAACTGCCACCTCTCCACTTCGCTTTGCGCTGTAGGGACATGGCCTCAGTGTACAGTTGTCAGAGTACAGACACCCTGGGAAGGGTTGATATTGGATCTCTGATCTGCAGAATATGAAGTTGACTAATGTGCTTGAGATGTGACACATAGAGTATAATATATTTCTTGGAGAAAACACAAATACACAGGCAGACATAAACATCTACAACAAAACACACTTCAAACAAGCAGTTAAAAAGTTAATGCAAATCCAGTTAGCTTTGTTTCCTAGCATGAAGGCCCATGATGTTAAAAAACAAAACAAAAACCACCTGTTTGTCACATTCTGAATTTGAACAACGAACCAACTATGTCCTACAGACACAGCCGTAAAGCCTCCGATTTTTCCTTCAAATAATTTTATTATTTTGATGTATTATTGAAACTGTCACCACAGGCTGATGTATTATTCCAGATGTCTGTGTAACTGCCTTGATTCTAATGATCACATTAGTGGAGATTAGCGAAAGGATCTTTGATTTATCTTAATTTTCAAATATGTCAGAGTGTCTTTTCCTCTTTTCCTGGCAGCCGGCTCTCTCCCCCCTTTGTCCGGCTCCCCAGCTGGGCCTTTTGGGAAAGCAGCCAGTTCCCGGGCTAATGTGTTTCTGCTGTGATCTGACACTGATGCTGCCTCATGGAGGAGCCATGGAGATAGTGCTAATTGGACGCACTTTTAAAGCAAACCTTTTAGTTACTTAGAACAGACCTTCCCCAATTAGCTTCCTTTCGCCTCTCTCTGGCTATGCAAGAGCCACACTAATGTGAAATCGCTGGTTTTGGAAGGGAGTCAAGGGCACTGTCGAGGGCAACTGAGGGACAGTCAGACTGAAGTTGGACAAACGCTCCAGCAGGTGGGCTGGGGGCTGAATCATGGGAGAGCAGGGCCAGTGGATGGTGCTGGGAGGATCAGACGTGGCAGGAGGCCCAGCAGTGGTCCAGGGTACACTACCGACAGCCACACCCGAAAGTGCCAGAAAGCAGAGGGAAGGTGTGGGTGCTTTATAATGGCCATCTTGGGCTCCAGTGGAAGTATTTTGCTGCAGTGCAAATATTTAATATGCTATCCTCAGGTTGAAGAAAATCTATGTAAATCCCTGCCCTCTTTAGGTTACTCACAGGCTTTTGATGGCTGCCGAGAAAGAGCGCTGCTTAGTAAAAGGGGCCAGTTTAAAGGTCTTGATGTGGAAAAAGTTCGAGAAAAGAAGCAGGCCCGGAAACCATTTCTTTCTGGCTTTTATTTCTGAGATGGATTTAGAAGTGAGACATAATTAGTTAATTTCCCTTTGCTTGGAAGTGGGTCTGCCATCATTACCTCATACTCTCCGGGGGTGCCAGTTCCTGTGTTCATTTGAGCTTTATTTAATAGCAGGGGTATGAGGATTAATGACCCCTGTGGGCCACAGAATCGCATTAGTCCTGCAGTCAATTAGAAAGGGTGAGCCTGGGTTCGGCTGGGTGGCTGCCTGGGGCTCAAGGACAGCGAGCGAGGTGGGTGTAGAAGCAGGGGCCTCTCCCTTTGCCTCCCAGGCTTCTCTTTCTAGTCATTGTCATGGAAAAACCTGTCCCTGACCCTAGGAACTTTATCTCAGCCTCTGACTCAAGTGTTTACTGTTCAGGAGGTTTGAATTTGAGTTCTAGGTTAGAAAGTGACACAAGCTGTGGGGGTTTTTTGGGTGCTGGCACCGTTATTTGAAGATTTACTTAAATTAATATCAATAATTAAGTGATATGTTTGATTTACTTTAAAGGTCAGACTCCAAAAGTTTGCAAACCAGTAGCTTCCTAAGCCAGTATGGACTTAGGGATGGATTTCTCTCTCCTCCTCACTGATTTCTCATTTAATTATAATGCGCATAAATCTTGAACCTTTCCTGCAGGCTGCTCCTATACTCTTCTGCACCTAAGAATACATCTTCCAGCAAATCGTCATTCCTCATTTTGTTCTTCCCTCTCTCCTTTGCTGTGACACTGATTTGCTGGGAACATCGTGTACCTGTCACCAGAGTCAGCGAAGTGCTGACCTTTCTCTTCAACCACAGAACCGGAGCAGGGCTGGCTTGTGAGAGGTGACAGGGATATGGGAGTGATATGCATAAAACACACAACAACACTGCGGGGGGGAAGCGGGAAGCATCCCACATCAGGATCACCTCCACCACGCGCTAAAGGCCATTCATTCTGAAAAGAGAAGGCTCGGAGATGATGATTTTTAGAGGAGTTACGGATTTCTCTAGTTTAAATGAATAGATGCAAATGTACAGGGCCTGGTCTATGTGCCTCTCCGGCACAGTGGTCAAAATTTGCTCCCTTCCTCCCTCTGCGTTCACGCTCAACCCCAACCTCGTAGTTGCTGGTCTCTTTCTAACAGATTAAAGCCTGGACTGATGCAGAGCTCTGCGATCTGGCGCCAGCCCCGCTAACTTTGCCCCTCCTGGAGCCGCGTACCTGGTGGGTGGTCCTGTCCACTGTGTTGGCCGTGGAGGGCTGCTCCCTGGCGCTCTGGCGCCTTCGGGCCGAGCCCTGCTGCGGGACGGTGGAGGGCGGTGGGATGCAGAACTCTCTGAAGCATCGCTTGAAGTTCTCGTCCAGAAATGCGTAGAGCACCGGGTTCAGGCAGCTGTTGGTGTAGCCCAGAGCGATGCAGAAGTGCCAGGAGACGGTCTGGAAAGTCGTTTCTGGGATCGTGATCAAGGCTTTGATGATCACGTAGATGTGAATGGGGGTCCAGCAGACAATGAACACGGCCACGACCACCAGCACCATCCTGGTGATTCTTCGAAGATTCCTGTCTTTTTCTTTGGAGCCAGAGAGCATCCGGACGCTCTTGAGGCGTAAGATCATGAGGCCGTAGCACACCGTGATGATGAGCACCGGCATGACGAAGGCGAAGATGAACACGCAGATCTTCAGCAGGTTTTCCCAGTACCAGGCTGGGTGAGAGAAGGTTAGCGTGCAGTCTATAGACCCTGGGTGAGGAGAAGGAATCGTGGCGTTAGGTGCTAACATCGCCGTTTGCGTCCTGATTCGTAGCCTTGACTTAAGCTAACTTAAGGCTATTAGTACACAGGCCAGTAAAGAAATATTTGGAGAAACTATAGGAGAAACTCTGTTCTCTGTTGATTTTTAGGAAGAGTTATTTTTATTTATTTATTCATTTATTTATTCTTTATTTATTTATTTTCCCCCTGCTAGTTCCTCTGTGGGGTCTATGTTGACGAAAAAAATAAAATGACTGTCCAGAGTCTATAGGGCATCCCAGCTAGTGGATATTTTCACTCCACTTTTGATGGGTGGCTTATTACTCTGATATGAGGTCTAGAAAGATACATTTCTTATGTAGGAAGCCACTTAAATTGCAAAACAAGCCTCCATTTCGTACTTTTGGGTTTAAGCTCCAATGACTCTTAGAAGAGCTGTATTTTTATTTTCTCATCATTTTGGTGAAGAGCAGAGAAATCAAGAACCATTAGACGATAGTCTCTTATAAATTACAGGGGAAAATTCCTATTTCAAAATAGTCAGAGGCATCTTTCTAGAAAAAAAGAAAATCATTAAAATTACAATTTGACTAGGACATTGGATCACCCCATAAAATTCTACTTAGCTTATGACTTCCCCAACATATCGACCTGTGCAAGCTGCCCACCCCTCAGGCCCGCAGCACGCTCACCATGCCTGTACTTGGTAGTTGCCATGAACATCACAGGCAGGCCAATGGCCGAGGAGAGGATCCAGTTGCAGACGTTGATGATTTTGGCATTGCGGGGGGTACGGAAGTCTAGGGCCTTGACGGGGTGGCAGACTGCGATGTAGCGGTCCACGCTCATGGTGCAGAGGGTGAATATGCTGGTGAACATGTTGTAGTAATCTATGGAGATCACCATCTTGCAGAGGATGGTTCCAAAGGGCCACGTTCCCATGAGGTAATTGATACTCTGGAACGGCAGCGTGCTGGTGGCCAAGGCATCTGCCAGAGCAAGGTTGAAGATGTAGATATTGGTGGCTGTCTTCATTTTGGTGTATCTAGGGGACGGAGGAAGAGCAGAGGCCGGGTCAGAAAGAGACAGCAATGTGAAATACAGATAAGCTTCCAAGAATTTTTTTAAAAAATTAGCAGAAAGCATCTGAAATTCATCATGGAAGAACTGTTTTCTAATGTTAGATTGGCTACTTATAGCCATGTGCCTATAGGCTAAATATATAATTTCTCTCAGTTTTCTTACCTGAGGTGATGCTCTAACCAACTGAGCCACACTGACCAGTGCTAGAACGCCCTCTTTTACTTCCCACGATCAACTGGATAAATCAATGAAATACAGGCGCTTGTCCTGCATCTAATTCTATTTAGATTACAAAAGTGATCATATGAGCACCTACCTGGATTTCTCTCCTTTTATTATCCATTCTACTTCAATATCCAGGCAAGCATGCATGTTTGTGTGTGTGTGTGACAGAGAAAGAGAGAGAGAAAGGAAAAAAAGGAAGTTTGAAAACAACAAAATCCAAAATCGAACCCAGCGATATACTCTCAATAGGTATTGTAGGTATTAATACAGAAAGAGACCACATATTAGTTCATTTTCTGGCATGTTCTTCACTAGCTGAGTGAAGGAGGCAGCGAGGGATTTCCCACTTTGGTATAAAATGTTCTAAAACATTTCATTTACATTTATTTCGAAGTGGTTTTATGTGGTCGCTGATCAAATTTCCAAGGAGCTTATGCCAGCAAAAGGAAAGGAGAGTAACTTCGGACCTCCGAGCCCTGCAGACAGGCACGTAACCGTTGCTAACTGGTTCTCAAACGAGAAGGCAGGGAGGCGGGCCGGCCGTTAGGCAGGGCTGCGCGGGCTCCCCCAGGTCAGCGGGCCCAGAGCGCGAGGGCCATCGGGTGCTTTGGGCTGCCTGTGGCTCTCTCTCCCCGCACCCACTTCGTTCTTCCTGTTTTGTTTTGTTTTCTTTTATATTCCTACTTTCTTCCTCCATGTCCCGTTGATGGCAGCTCATGAGAAATGCATCTTTCAGACAGAGCAAGGGGCAAGCCCTGCTTTTGTGTCTGGTGCTAGGAAAGCTCAGTGTCTCCTCTTAGTCATTCCGTGGAGTTCTACTGGCCTTGGACTCCAGCACGTGTCTACAGCGCCCTCTCTCCTACCAATCTCCTTATTTCTCCTTGGTCTCCTAGGTCTCTTTTTTCTTTGTTATTCCTTGTATTCTGTTTTGGGCATTCGTGTAACACTCTTTACATTTTCTCTTGGAAAGTGGAAGCTGAGCTGAAGGACGGGAGGGAACATGCCCTTCGTCCACCGTGTGCCCCCGTCTGCGAAGGAGGGGAGGGGAGAGGGGCTTCCATCGTGCCCGAGCGCCTTGGCTTGGCCACCTTTAAATTATGCGTTTTGCAAGTGCTTATTTCCCGCTTTCTTCAATTTCTGTTTGTTCTGCTTCAGGACTTGAGTAGCATTTATCTTCCTGGAAGTTTATATCGAAACTCATGTTTTGCTTCCTTTTTTTCCTGTATTCTGAGATAACTAATATTTATGCAGTATAGAAATATATGACTGTGCTAAATCCTTTGATGCATATAAACCATTGTAGTAGGATGAAATGTTCTATTTGTGACTCTAGATTTTTGCTTATAGATAGACAGATTATTCATCTCTTTAGACCAAATGACTTCAAAAACAGCATGAGAACATCAATCCCAGGAGCGAGCGCATTTTGGTTCATAGATAACAATGCTCTGCATTTCTTATACATACTTGGATTTAGAACTTTGAAATCATTTGCTTTGAAACTGGGGAGTTCTAAGAGAAAATAAAATTTCTTCTATTTTAAAATCTATTAGCTCCGTACATAAAACATCAAGTGTGCATTCCCACTAACAATAGTAACGGTAGAGCCCTATGTATTTCTTATGAGTTGCAAGAACAAAAAAGGAAATGGCTTCAAAACATGATAAAATAACTTTACCAATATTAATACTAGAAAACTGCTTTTTGAAGAAGTTCGGGCTTATGTTGTAGATCACAAATTTTTAGAGGGTATAGTCAGTAAAATTATTTTCTATTGTACTTAGTACAACAAATATGAAGCTTCACCTATATTTTTCCTGATGATGTTGTGCACATAGTCACTCAATATAAGTAAAATATAAAAGACAGTATGAACATAAAAGTTAAAAGAAATAAAAATAGAGTTAAATGATCCTATTCAGCACAAAATCCAGCAGAAGATGAATACAAGCATATACTTGTTGGGTGGAATCTAATATAGGAGGATGGGTTTGGGTGATTTTTATTTTTCTGGGCATGATGAAACAAGCTTTTTAAAAGGAAATCTTAAGCTTTTGAAGTAAAAGTGAACAGGAAATATTCTTTTTAGTTTTGTCAATTTGTTGTTAAATCAAAAGAGCTTTGGTCATAGGAGGTCATGAAATGATGAGAAGCAGGACCTGACAGGAGCGTCAAAACCACGCGGTTTGATCACCTTGCGTTATGCTGAGAGCCTGAGGGATGCAGAGAGGTACAAATGCTTGAGATTCCTCCCTCTCTGCCCCCCGCTTCTCGAAGCTCCATCTAGAACTACACTGTGCCTCTGTGCTGTATGCTGGGCCAGGTGTATTTCTGGGAATGTGTTTCTGATGATGCCGTAGTTTGTCCCAGAAATACGTGGCCTGCTACTAGCTAAAACGGGGTAAGCATGCCAAGCTTTTTCATCACCTTTTCGAAGACGGCCGTGCCGGGCCATTAGAAATCCTGAGACTTTATTTTTTACGTTGAATGTGGTAACAGAATCATACTTTTTAAAGGAGTGCTGAGTTTGTTCCACTTCCTTTACTCTCTGACAACCCGTGGTTTAAACCTTTCAGTTCTAGGGAAGTGACTCTCAGTCTGTCCCTTCAGATCTCTGACTACCTTTCCAACTTTCTTTTGGACGTCTGTGCCTGCTGCTGGCTTCTCAAGTGAAGCACTTCCCTAAGTGTGATTTTTCTTTCTCATCTACCACCAGCACCCTCACCACGACCAGTAGCAGCAAAATAATCAGTAACAATTATTGGAGCCAGGATTTGAGCCCAGGTTATTTAGGCCCTGAGCTGCAATGCTCTGCTAGCTAATAGCCCTGTCTTATTATTTCCTAATTGTTTCTTCTTGTTTCATGGGATACTCTCTTTCATCCCTCCAAAGGTATTAAATATAAGTCATTTTAAAGTCTTTGTGTGACTGCTTTTTATTCTGTTTCCTCAAGTGTAAATTCTTTTGTTTGTTGTGCCCTGCCCCCACATCTTTCCTGGTATAGGCATTCATTAGCAATGCTATTATATTGATCTTGACTTGACCCTTGAAGTTAATGTTCCTTAATAAATAGATTGTTCACTTCCTCTGCTGTGTAGCCCTACCGGGGACAGGAGCTGGAATTAGCCTCTGAACCTTGTGCACCGTACAGTTTTCAATAAGAATGGAGGCTGGACGGGCTTGAGGGAGGCACAGTGCACCCTGGTGGCTGCCTTCCTCTGGAGCACTGCTGGACTTCCAGGTCCAGCCAGTATCTCTGCCCCAAGCACTGCACCAGTTTTTAAAGGGAAGTTGTTGCTTCTGTGTGGTGTGTAGACTGGAAAACACACCAGGGCCAACTGACGTGGCTGCCACTACTGTGGAGAACCACCCCCCGGTGGAAATTCCTTTATCTGAATTCGTGTTTCTTGAGTAAAGTCATCAGTGTCTCTAAGACTCTTGATCTCTCTCTGTTGCATCATTCGCTCCTTTCAAAAGGAGGAGTGACTTATCTTGTTTATACGTTTAGGATGAAGAATTGGGTATGTGTAGCTCTGTCCCTTCCACTGTCTCTTTCTAAGATTCAGCTGCTCAGAGGAAACACATATTATATCCAACTATTCTGGGTTCTAAATTTTAAAGGGACTGGTCCCCAGAGAAGAAGGTCACCAGTGGTCCAGGTCTGTCACTAGCTGTGTCTGTGTATTTCATTCTGGGGTTAGAATTACAAGGTTGTTATTACTGCACTGCCCAGTTACAACAACCGGCAGAGTATTTGCCAATAATAAAAGATGATATTTTTTCTCTGTCTGCTGATTCATTTCATCTTATCACTCAGTTGGTCCAAACATCATCAGGGAAAGAAGGAGTGACATTTAACAGGGCCCTGTAAACATCCGCATTGCCTGATGGGAATTTCTCTACCATTTTCATAAATTTGTGTATGGCTTCTCATCGATTTATTGCTTTCATTTGTGTTCTTTAAAAATAATTTCTAAAAGTTGTTGTAGAGTTTGGGGGCCGGGAATGGAGTCCTGTGTTTGTTCTCATTCAGCCATCCTGAAAATGATACATTGCAGAGTAATTAGTTTAAACAAGTTTTTAATTTGAGTATTGTATAAAAGCAAATCTTACGCTATTGCTATTAATCAACTTGAGGGTAACTTTCAACCATTTGCATACTTGCATATGAAATCTTAGTGCTGTGTAATAAATGTGACAATTGCATTGAAATTATGTTTTGTCTTTTAGCCTGGAAGCTTCTGGAGTATAGAGACCATGATCAGTCTATACTCTACTGGCGGCTTGGCTGAGCCACATGATGAATTCTCCTGACCCGTTCATCTCGTATCCCTAAGGGCTTCTCCCTTCCTTCCGCCATAGAAATAAATCCTGCTTTCCTGTCTCATATCATCTTACTGCTCCCCGCACTGATCCCCATTCCTGTCTCTCCCTGTTGGCAGAGGAGGAGAGAGGACAGCATGTAGTAGTGTGAGGCTGAGTGATGGAGAGAAAGAAAAAGACCCCTGGCAGCTTTCAGGGAGCTAGTGTAGTTGCTAGCAGCCAGGCGGTGGTACTCATTTATGGAATATAATTCTTCAGAGTATCAACTTTCCATGACTGTGATGCCACAAGACAAAAACAAGATGCCTCTGTAACCAGACCTGAACAGAGTTAAAGCAAAATTACCTGAACCATAAAAATGCCAAGCATCTCCCTCTCCCGGTTAACACTGTGACCACTGCTGCTTCAGTGACTGGAAGGCTCACTAGCCTTACTCTGTTAATTCTGCCTCTAGATAAGAAATCATTGGCGCCCATGTTTCAAATTACTCTTGCTTTGAGACAATACCCTCTCCAGACAGACCTCTGCTTCCTTGAATCTTCTCCTTAATCACCAAGCAGGAACTAAAATCCCTGAGGTGTCCTCTCCCCCTCCTGCAGCAAGCCTGATGAGCCTAATATTTTGGGCTCCCAGTCTCCTCCTGGCGGCTTTGGCTGGTGAGCACTGATACCAGAGTGCACTTGGATCGGGAGGGTGTCCCCGCAGCAGCAGGCCAGGGGCAATGAGCAATGGAAAGGAGGCGCGGGGAGTTTTCCAGTGATGTCCGCAGATGGGTACAGGCCACTTGGAGGGCACAGTGGCTACAGCAGCTGCCTCACCGCTGGAGCCTTGGCGAATGGATTCACAACTTGCCCACCTGTAGCAGGCAGGGCCCATTCCATAGCCCAGTATGGAACTGGGGGCCATGAAAGCTCGGATCGGATGCCATCTTACCTCTTTTGGGGGGCTGTTCCCCTCTTTCAGAGCCCATGACTATGCGCTGCAGCTGTAGTAGGATCCTCACCACGCCCTAGGTTAACTCTACCTATTCTGCATTCCATTCTTTCAATAAGCCCTTGAATGTGGTCTTTAGATCTCGCAGTCATTAAAGCGGAGACCTGCTCGCTCAATTGTAATCAAGAGGTTTCTATTTACAGTGCTCATTTTCTATATCTTCTATACAGTTTTTGCATTTTAACATTTAAGTGTTAGGAGATTAAGGAACAAAAATCCTACCCTTTAAGGTAGAAAGATTCCTGATGATTCTCGAGTCAGACCAACTGTTGACTTGATCTGAAGAGCAGGACCAGTCCCATTAAAAGGCTATGAACCTAGAGAGCAGTGAGTAACTAAAACTACCTTGATTTTGTTAATTTTCCCCTGATTTGGTTTCTTAATCAGGTTAGGAATTAAGCACTCTTGCATGGGCTACTAGGAAAAACGTTGGGTTTGGAATTAAAACACATAGGTCTGAGCAAGGTTTTGTGACCACAAGGTTCAACTTGAATTTCCACAATTGTAAAGAGGGGATTGATTATTTTATCGCTAAAAATCACCATTACAACAAGTTAAATGATGGTGGTGATAGATGCTCTCCTGGAGTGTTGTGACCCGAGCCAAGCTTTGCAGAATGCTTACTTTTTGCCAGGCATTTCTGTAAGCAGTTCACTTGGGTTTTCTGGCTTAATCGTCACTGCAGACTTACGAATTGCATATTATCACTTCTTTTGTAGATAAGTAAACTGAGGCTCATGGAGGCTGAATAACTAGCTCAAAAATGAGAGGGGCAGAGGCAGATTTAAATCCATTTCTGTTTGGTACAGTTTATGTTCTTCACTGTTACACTGCACCGTGACAATACGCACCACGTAATACAAGCTATCTGTGTGATACATTATAATTTTACAAAGTGCAGTAAGCACGCCTACATAGATTTGTGTAAACTCCTCTTAGTAGCTATAACAACTGTGGTTATGTCTCTATTTTAAAGAGAACTGAGGGTTAGGACAATTGTCAAGGACAAAAATGTTTAACATAAATTTAAATATCTGAGTGTTTGTTACTTTGTAAATAGAATGCCTAGATAATTTAAAATTTTGAGGGGTGTGGGTGTGTGTGTGTGTGTCTAGTAGATACAACCATTAGCGATGTTTAATAACTGCACAACATTTTGGAGAGAATTATATATCAGGATACTGTGTAAGAAGTTAAGATAAAAATGTTCTCATTGCTTTTGAATTTTGCAACAGAGATTTTTAATGCACATCCATGAAGACTTAATTTCAAGTTCATTTGTCAAAACTGTGGATGAGCATGTCCTGTCTCCCCTTTTTAATGTGTCATAGCACCTTCTGATATCTAAATATTTTGGCATTCAATTAATTCCTGCAACAGTAGCTGCTCCAAAACTTTAGGACCAGCTGAAGGAAAAAGAAAAGTTATGCAGTTAGCTCCTGTAGATCTCAGCTTATATAAAATTATATATTGATGATGACTGTTTTCCATCTAAGAATTATACAAACCCTTCTAATGTAACTACCATGCTGACCTGGGATTTTCCTAGGAAACAGAAAGCAGTTTATTGAGATTTTTTTTCCAAGTAATTTTAGGCAGAGAGATTTTTGGAAGGCACTTTCTCCCCCTGTGGAGAATTCAATAGCACTTGTTAAAAGAAAATATGATTCATGAATAACCAGTAATGTGGCAAAGCAAATAAGTCCCATTAGTTTTCAAAATCTGAAATTTCAGTCTTATGGTCCAATAGGGTTATTAAATCAATTAGAATTGTCTTCCAACTTGGACCAGACTCATTTGGCACTAACAACATTTTTAGTCGTAAATTCATGTATATAACTGTAGTTTTAATAGGAAAGCTCCAAATGTGACCTTGATTATATTTTAGTGAAAATGCCTCTAATACAATATTTTATTACCTTTCAGGATCATATATTACTTTTGAAACTTTCTCCTTTTTAAATTTTTATATTATTGTGTTTTCTTGATTGCCACATTCATTTTTTAAAAACCTGATGAATATAAAAAGTAAAATACAAATCACCATAACCTTAACATGTAGAGCAAATGGATAACATTTTATGTTGAATACTCCAACATCATGATCAAAATTATACATTTCACATTTCTCCCTAGCTAAAGTTAAAAATTACATTGGGCTTTATTTATGAAATAGAATATCTAAAGAATTATAGGCATGTTCTTAATTTTCATACAGTATATTTATTTTTATAATACTTTTTTCCCCCACAATAAAACCCTATGAGTGTTAACATTGAGTCAAACATACGTTTATACCTTTATACGTTTGTACCTTTTTTTAATTTTAATTTTTGCCAAGTACCATGCTGGGCAATGGTTCTCAACTGATTCATGTCCCTCCTGCCTTGGGGAGACTTAAGGTCTGGTAAGAGAACATAACCAAGTGTTTTCAAAACAGAATGTTAGATATTAGGCAAGGTAGGAGTGATATGACAATGTCGAAAGGAATACTTAACCTGCATTTAGGTGTCAGGAGATTTGCAATTATTCAAATTTTGTCTCATCACATGGAGTGAGCCCATGAAAATACTAAATTTCCTTCTTGGGGTCCTATGGCTGGTCCATTGCTGCTGAGGATTTTATCTCAGATGGTGGTAGGACGGGCTTAGGAGAGGGTTGACCCCCACCAAATAAGCCTATCTATTGTCTGTTTTCCAGAAATAAGTGTAAATATAGTTTCTCCAATTAGTTTATAATGTATCTGTTTTTCAGAGACAAATATAAACCTCTATTAAGTACATTTAAATTGGCAAATTTTACTACCCATTTTACTGATACTAATTATCAAATTTTATTGCCAGTTTATTTTTTGTTTTGTGAAGTAGAACTTCCTTTTCTTGACCTAAACTTTGTACTTGTGTCTGTTGAATGGCCGTGCCGTAGCAGAGGCCAGCACCGCCCCTTAGCCACCCAGCGGGACTCCTGGACGCCTTAGTCACACACTGTCTTGTGATTTCCTTCTTCCCATTTCCTGGGGAAAGGACCTCGCTTGTACTGTCCCTCTGATCTGATGGCTATTGTCACCTCATCTTCCTTCTCCTGGGAAGGAATGAGTCCGTGGCTTTTCAGGGGGGAGGGGGAATCTCAGCATGAAGAATCTCGTGCGGTGCACGTCCATTTTCAGCCTGTCGTGTTGGTTCGCGACGCAGAGCTCCACGTGTCGGTCATCTCCTTGGGTCCCCGACGCGCTCCAGCCTGCTTCCCAGGCACGGGCGTGGGATGAACTGGGGGGAACTGCGGCCGACTGCTGGGCGCCCACACCTCTCCTAGGGACCCCCGTTAGCCATTCGAGGAGCAAAGACAGAGAAAGGAGCCGTGCGTGAGAAGGAAGGAGGGGAGCGCTTTTGGCATGGGGCCGCTTTATTAGGCTCTGCAGAGCAACACCGACGCGCTTGGTTCCTCTCGCTTGGCAGTCATTCCAGGTAGCTTGTCCCCTGCTCTGGCCATCTGTTGTTTTGCTCACGAGGGAGACAAGGGTATGAAGTAGGATGGCCGTCTTTGAACTTCATTAGGTGCATCTATAGCATAATCCTTGAGTAAAGGTGTATTTTTTTCCTTTTAGGTTGATGCCTCTCAGATTCTTTCAGAGCTTCTAGATGAACTAAGTGTTGACCAATCTATTATGTTTCTAATATCAACTGAACTTCAAAACCTCTGTGAACAAAATGTCTCAGCTATACCAAAGCGTGGTTTCTATTTTTGAACTAGAGTTACATGTATTGACAGAGGACATATATATTCTATGTAAAATATGTTTTAAAAGGTAATTAAAAAGGGTATATAGATGAACATGTTCGTTTGAATTTGAGTTTCTAAATTGGTGAGAAAATAAAAATAGTCTTTTGTGGAAATTGTCATTTATATGTTTTATTTTATTTTTTAATTACAGTTGACATTAAAAGATTTTATTTTAGTTTCAGGTGTACAGCGTAATGGTTAGACCTTTGTACAATTTATAAGTCATTCCCTGATCATTCCTGTACCCACTGGACACCATACATAGTTATTAGAATATTATTGACTATATTCCCTATGCTCTACTTTTCATCCCATGACTATTTCGTAACTACTACTTTGTACTTCTTAATCCTGTCACTTCTTCACCCAGCCCCTCAACCCCCTGCCCCTGGAAACCATCAGTGTCTTCTCTGTATCTGTAAATCGGTTTCTGCTCATTTATTTTGCTCATTCATATGTTTTAATATACTCTTTGCGGCTTTGAATGTGCCAACGTCTTTTGTGGAAATGTGACACATTTGATTGTAGGCAGGAAACTCTTCATAGTGGTAGTCCTTTTTCAAAAGATGGTATGAATTTCTCCTTTTGTACTTCTATTTTAAATTTCACAAAAAGGGCCATGATTTTAAAGAACAGAGGTTCCAGGTCTCACATCCACCCCGAGCCTCCTGTCGCCCGTGTGCACGCTGTGGAGTGTTCAGAGGTAGACGGGCCATCCTTTCCACGCAGGGACACACGTGTACGCGGCCTGGATCGATGAGTCTTGATGTTTTCCCCTGCGAATCCCACTTATTCAGTACTCTACCATTTCACTGCATTATACTTACAATTTGTAAAACGTTTGCAATATCTGCTTTGAGAAATACTTGTAAATTATGGTCGATAGAATTCTCTTTTATTGTCTTATGAAAATTAACCGAGGCCCTCTCCTCTCGCTTTTTCTCTATCTGGTCTCTGAGGCATAAATAACACCTTTAGTGAAATTTGGAAAACTGTGTGGAGACAAATCAGAAGTTATCCCATTGCTGGGCTTGGTGATGGAAGAAGATGAATTACAGTAATTTTAATAAACCTTGGGGATGGTGTTTGTCTCAGAGTGTGGCTAAAGAACACTAGGCTAGTTATAGTTCAGTCCTTGGAATTTATCGACTGGTGACACTCTTTAATTTTCTTCCCCAGTAGACTGTGCTTTTAGGAAAAGGAAGGACTGTATCTCTTTGGCTTACTGGTATATCTGGAGCTTCTAGGAAAGCACTTTGTATATAGTTTGTGTTCAACAAACAGCAAATAAATAAATGAGCCTCAGTTTCATCATCTTTAATATTAGTTTGAGTAACATTTTTTCCTGTCTATACTCAAAAACATTTTATAAAAATCAAATCACTCAATGTAATGAAAAATTAAAGTCGTATAAAGTGGAAAGGCATTATCTTTAGATACATGTTTTGTTCATTTTACAAATAAATAAAATAAGCTTCCTTTTGCCATCAGAAGGAAAGACTATTTGAAGGATCTCAATTAATGTTGTCTGCTTTTAATAGGGCCTCTTATTCTAGTGGCCAGGGATCACCAACATCACCAGAAACATGCTCAAATTTAATTTCATTCAACCCATGTGGTTTCCTTTTCAGAGCTGATGGGGGCTGAGTAAGTATGAAATTATAATGTTGATAATAACTCCCCTTGTTCTCTTGGCAGGCACAACCAGGTTCTAATGTTCAGGTTATCCTGCCAGCAGCATTTTTCAATTAACGTTTAATACCCACAAAAATACTGAACCTTTCACTGGCACTGAACCCAGCGTTCAGTGAAAAAATGCTCAGAAGCCAAAGAGGCCTCTTTCGTTGACTGCCTTGTTGTGCACAGTTTCTATACTTGGGATACTCTTAAATTCTCGGGAACACTGCGAGTTTCAAGGATGCTGTTTTCTATATTGTACTTGATTTATTTATAGAGTTTACTCTGGTTTAGGATGTTGACAAACATTGCTTTGCAAGTCCTGGAAGAATCCATAATGAAAGTGTTGGGAATAGATAGGCAATCAGACTCACAGTATCATCAACAACTCATCCTCCGTCTTTTTAAACAATTTTACTATGATTAGTGTTACTGTGATAACAGAACCCAGGACTGCTCACGGGGATGGTATTTTAAAAGCCTAAATTTCCGAAGTTAGTGTTTAGAGCACATCATTGTTATAAGCTATTTCTTCTAATTCAAATAATCTGTGCTCGGTGAGGGAGTTTCATCTAAGTCTGTTTAGACTTAGATTCTATTTTAGAGTTTCGACTATAACACCAATTTAAATGTGAAACATTTAAGTAACAAAAATAGCTTTTTTCCTCCAAAAAAATAATTGGGTTGTCTTTTTTCTTCGCTGAATTCATTGGGCAACATGAAAACTTATCAATAGGGGGCCAAGTAAGTTGCAGTTGTCTGTCCTTAGAATTCTTTCCATATCATCCTGGTGGCCAACAAGGTGACTGTGGAGTGAGTGATCCAGTGCATTGGGAAGGGTTGACTCAATGAAGACTGACAACAGCGACACCATGCAGAGCCTTGCTTTGCTCCTGCAGAGTCGTGATTCCAAAAGGATAAACTGTATTTCCAAATATTAGAGCAGATGATGTATTTGACCTGCGGACGGCCAGGGCAGTGCATGCGTGATGAGATCCCCCTCGCTGGCGGTGGGAGCCCCGGAGACGAAGACACTCTCAGGGAGGGAAGCAGAAGGCAAAACCCGTGACCTTGAAAAAGCACTTTCAGCGTTTACCACATACTTCCGTGTATCTTAGCTCATTGGGGCCGAAAATCCAAGTGAGATTATGATTTTTCCTTCAGTGCAAGTGAACTAGTGCGGTTTAGGGAGGTTAAGTGACCACGGTAACTAGTAAGGGGCAGAGGTTCAAACCTGAGTCTTCTTGTTTCAGGTTATCACTCTGTTCACGCCCCTGTGCCTACTACGCAGCCGATTGGCCAATTTTAAGGAAATTTTTAAAACATCCTTGAGCTTGAGCTTTTTTGAGAGAGAGGTTAATTTCTGACTTATTCAATAAATAGCTTCCTGAAGTTTCGAGGAGTGAAACATATGGACAGACCCCTTAAATTTCCTTGCCAAACAGGACTCGGTTTTCTTATCCACAAAATGGAGAGGCTTGTCCAGATCCGTACTTCTCAATCTTGGCTTCACATTAAAATCACCTTGGGAGGTTTTAGACCTACTTATGCCCAGGAGCTACATCCAGAGATTCTGATTTAATTAGCCTTGGGCAAAGGTGGGTTTTCATTTTTTAAAAGGCTTCCCCGGTGACTCTAAGATGCAGCCAAGACAGAGAAGCTCTGAAATGGAAGAGCTGGGAGGCCTCCTTCCATGGGTCAGTGTGTTGCAAGGATTTAGGTTCCAGGAGTTCTTCAGAAGGAAACTTACATTTTCTTACTCATTTTATCCTGTATTGGCTCCTGGGTAGAATTCAGATCCAGTTCTTACTGAAGAGATTCTGGCAACTGTAGCATTCTTCAGCTGGACTCTGTATTGTCCAGTTAAAACTCTCCTGAACTTCGCTCTCCTTGCAAACTTATACCTGGTGGAGATCTGACTAATCTTAAGAATTTTGTACATGCCAGAAAGTTTTCTGTGAGCACCACTGGTCAAGGAAGCAGTCATCTGGAGACTGATGGGGACTGAACTGAAGGTGGGAAGTCAGGCAGGGAGGAGATTTCAGTGAGCGATTAGGGAATCATGGAGCAAAACCATGGACAAGAGGCCGAAGGACACCTTGGCCTGCCCAGGTCCTCTTTATCCAGCTGGACAGTCTGAGTTCTAAAGCACAGGGAAAACATTTTTCAAAGTGACTTTGAGAACTGCAGAAAACGTTAAAAAAAATAAAATGACCAAGTTACATTAGTTGGAAAGAACAGAAAAGAATCCAAGCTTTTTGTGCTTGAAGAGATGTAAAGAGGGTGAGTGAAATGAAGCTGCCGGCCACCATCAGGGTGCGCGGGGCTGGCTGCAGGGTGGCTGGTGCGCAGCGACAGGCATCTTCAAAAACAGACTTTATATTTGCTAAGAAGTTAATAAGAATTTCGAGATGACAGTTACAGTTACTCCTGGATGATTGAAGATGAAAATACCGTGAGAAAGGCTAGAAAATTGCACCGATATAAGATAACCACAGGGCATATCCAATAGAGGGAAATCTTGAGAAATGCTCTTTTCTGAGCACCCACCCTAATCGCTGGCTAAGGGTGGTAACGAATATTGCGAACGGCCTGGGTCAGATGAAGTGCTGGGGGTGGAAGATGGGGACCTGGTGTGAAAAAGAGACAATCCTGCGTGGTTATTATTTTAACCCAACTTCAACAGCAGTTTCAGAAAAGCAGTATCCTCGGTCAGAAAAATCTCGGATTTCTCTTCCGGCTTGCGTTAAACTTCGTATTTGTATTGCTACATTCTCACGTTGAAAAATACTGTAAGTTGGCACTAGGTCATTTGCCTCCACCTCTCAAACAACAGCATGCATCTAATTTCCCCAAGTAGGCAGTGTTTTCTTATTTCATGGTCCTGCAAGAACATACATTTTTACCGCATTCTGTACCAGAGTGTGGGGAATGATAGCTTGTGGGCCCAAATTGGCTCACCGCTGCTTTTTACAGCCTATCAGCTAAGAATGATTTTACATTTATATACATAATTAGCTTGATTGCTTTTAATCTCAGTCTGTAAAACGAAAGTAAATTGGTAAAATATATTATGGAATAATTTGCATTATATAATCAAGCAAACCAAAATGAAGATTAGCATTTTGGTATCGAATGAAGAATCCTATCATTCTTGTGGGAGAAGTTAACAAAAGAGCATAGGGGACGGTTGTTTTTCTGATAATTAAATGCATATAGATTTTCATAAAAATCAAGTAAGAGATTAGGTAAAACTGTAAAAAATACTAGTTTACTAGTTAGAAAATTAATTATTTTGTCAGTATCATTAATAAGGAATGTCTTAGGATCTGGGTTCTTACATCTGCCCTCTACATTTCCATAGTGCTGGCATCCCGATAGAATAGTCACAAATGAATTTATGGAAGTCACAGTGACTTCACAGAACATAATCAGCATGAAAAATGAGAACCAACCATATTAACTTCTTCATTTTCACTCTTTAAAATTTTGCTTTCTGTATTGAAACCGTAAGATCAATAGCCTTTGCCCTATTTGAAGTTTGCGTATAGATATACAGAGAGCATCTGTGTGTGTGTTTGACTTTATCATTTGCTGACATCCATCCATTGGAACAGGTCAGTTTTCACGTCTCAAGTCATAAAGGCTCATGGACATGAACAAAGCAGTGAATGAAAGGCATTGTCTGAGTTAGAATTTGCATGAGGATACTCTGAGGTAAATGTGAAATGCTGAACACTTTGAATTACACAATATTTTTAAAATGTACAGTTCCATTGCTCCACTTGGAAAGTTTGAATTTCTTAGTTATCAGAGAGACAGTTATAGACCACGTCTTCCAGGATTACCAAGTGACATTTTGTAAAGCCTGGGAAAATGCACAGATTTTATTACCATACTTGCAAATATTAAAGCTTGAAAAATGTCATGCTGTTGTATACTATGCATTGAAATGAGTTTATCTTTTCCTGCTGACCAAAACAATTTGATTTCAATTACTACCTAAAGTAGAATACTAGAAGAAATAACATTTTCAACTTTCATACGTAAGGGGTCTTCCAAGATGTTCAAAATCCCAAAGTAAATTTTATGAGCATTTATCATTTGATTGCCATTTTGAAGTAGAAACCAATTATTTTTTATTTCCTTCTTAGAAGTAGAAAAATTATTCCTCAATTACATTTATGAACACATTACTTGTTGCAGCAATTGCTGAAAAATTTTTTCCTGAATATTTTGTATACATATTAATAAAAACATCAATTAGCTTGGGAAAACACTTGCAAATATATATTTATAATAATATTTAACATATTTAGAGATAAGTTAAGGACCCAACTTTTGTTTGTTTCTATGCTGTTTTGTTTGACATCTTGTTTCAATCATTGATCTGCTGGAAATAGAACACCTCTGGGTGAACAGTGAAACTGTGTGTATTAATATGAATGTAAGATATAAATATTTACTATATACAGTTTGAAGAACATGTTTCAAGATTCTATTCTGTTTGTGGAAACAGACATGAAATAAAGGTTTGAAAATATGCATGTGAATAGTAACCTTCAAAATTACAATAGTGATAGTCTCTGGGCAGAGAATGTAGGGTGAGAAGAGAGAAGGTTTCTTATGTGTATTATAAATAATATATAGTATCTATTATAAATAATGTATTATAAAGAATATATGACATGTTCTTTATAATATATTATATATTATGTATTTATAATTATGTATTATATATTACAGTATATATTATATAATATATAAATTATATGTAATGTTATATATTATGTATATATAAACAATATTATATGTTCTGTATAGTATGTAATATATATTGTATATATAATTATTAAAGATGAAGAATCTTCTGTTATTTCCTATACATTCCTTTATGTTGAAAATATTTAATAAAATATAAGATAGCTCATTATTTCAAGAAAGAAAGGAGAGAAAGAAGAGAAACTCAATGATAACTATGTAAATGACAAAGGCACTGTTTACAACACAGGGAGTTAAAAGCAATTTAGCGTTCTCAGATATGCCCGGAAAGCGGTGTTCCCAACAGAATTAGCACCTGTATGGGAATGAGCAGTTCAAGTTCAAATTGTAACAGTGGGTAGGAAGCTCGCCATTGCAAGTGAAAGGCACCCAATTAAGTTCTATGTCTTGATGGTAAACCATTATGTTAAGAATAGAATTTAATTTAGTAGTTATTTTTCATTTAAATCTATCCTCTAACTAGGATGTTTTATAGTAAAAAAAAGAAAATGAGCTTTTAAAGTATTTGAGCTTCCTAAATGAACTATTAACTTTTTTATTCTATAAAAATTACTAGTGACAATATTCAGTGACATATACATTCAAATTAATTCATATGTGTATACAAATGCATACATATATATCCTTAAATTAAATAAGATTACTATTTCTTATTTTCTCAGCTACTTATATCTGAATTAAGTGGGAAAGCTTGTCCTGTTTCCATCAGGCATGACTGATATTTTGTAGTTTAAACCTGAATCAAATATTTAGTATATAGAGCAAGTATAAGCTCATAGGACTTGTTTTAAAATCAGAAATACTTTTTAGTGAGAGAAAAATGACAATAACCTCATGCATATCTTTAAATACTCTCCTCTGGTAACGAGTCATATTAAGAATTTATGTCGTCAGCCTGGCCGGTGTGGCCTGATGGTTAGAGTCGGCTCTTGAGCTGATGGGTTCAATTCCTGGTCAGGGGCATGCACCTGGGCTGCTGCTGGCTTCCCCGCCCTGGTCGGAGTGCAAGCAGGAGGCAGCCCCTTGATGTTCCTCCCTCCCTCCCTCCCTCCCTCCCTCCCTCCCTCCCTCCCTCCCTCCCTCCCTCCCTCCCTCCCTCCCCCCTCCCCCCTCCCTCCCTCCCCCCCTTCCACTCTCTGCAAAGCAATGGAAAAAATATCCTTGAGTGAGGATTAACAAGAAAAAAGAAAAAAAAAGAATTTATATAGTCAAATTAAGAAGCAATCTTAAAAATGAAGGCCATTTCATTCGGTGCCTTTTATTGGGAACTTCTAGAGAGATATAACAGTTTCTAACCCTCCACTTTTTAAACAGTGGCTGCATAGACCACAGCCATGACCACATGATCAAAGCATTTTTGGGGGGGAAAAAAATCACAAAATAAGCACACGTAAGACTATATCAGTTTTTACAGCTATGGTTCGTTCTATACTTTGGTCAAATGTTTTCAACAAGTGAAACACTCCTGGTAACTCAAACTTTGTGCATTATTTGGATTAATATTTTTAAAATATTCTTGACAATAACATACTATTTACCCCACTTTAAATGATTCTTACATTTTATAATATTTTTATCACCATATTTCCTAGAATCTTTGTGGTAGTTTTTAATATCCTGCAAGACTTCTTTTCTTTAAAACCAAAAAAATCTTTCAGGTGCTAAATAGTTGTAATGCTCTATTATTTAACATCTGGATTTTAAATCTTTGGGTCAGAAGACTCTATCTTTTTTCCTCCCTTATGTTCCTTAAAGCAGCACTATGGAAGAATCCTTACTGTTCATGATATTGAAGGTGTGATGATGGTGCAGTTGAAACACAAGACAGAAGAGCATTAGTTGCAGCACCTGTATTTCTGTGTGTTTTCTTTTTGTTAAGATGTCCTAATAAATATTACCTTAACCTGGTTAGAAAACTGTAACTACTTTACCATTTTAAAGTATTTATTAAATTTTAATTAATAGCAGGAAGGGAGCATTTTATCTCAGTACTTTAAAAGGTGCAGCACTTACTGATCTTCTTTATAAATTTTATTAAATTTACTGGAGTGCCATTGGTTAAAAGATTATATAAGTTTCAAGCATGAAGTTCTAGAACACACTGCTTTTATATTGCACCGTGTGCTTACCAGAGCGTAGTCTCCCCCATCACCATATATTTGACCCCCTTTCCCCTCATCTTTTTAAAAGGTCAGTAATACCACTGAAGCGATCACCTCTCAGATAAAACAGCGCAGCCTGGAAACCGTCCAGTGCACGCTTCTCGGGTCACGGACACACTTTCTTCAATTCCCAGTTACTCTCCTCAGCGCTTCTTCGGTCGCTGAGCTGTTTCCTTCCCACGGTCGTGCTCTCGGGGGTTACCTGGCCGTGGGTTAAGCGCCAGTTGCCACAGGCTGGTGTTTGGGGGTGACCTTTCCAGTCACACTGGCATTTTGGTAGGACTTTCAGCACAGGGAAGTAAAGCGTAATATCATGTTCTCAGTAGGATAAAATGTCACCATCCCTTTCCGAGGCATTAAGCGATCAGGGCCAATGCCTTTCAAGAAGCTGCCCTCCTCGGAAGCCCTGAACTCTGGAGCGGGGTCGGGCGGCGCTGCTCTGTGGGCCGGTGCACCGAGAGGCGGCCGCCGGCGGCCACAGCGGGGAGGAAACCGCCGGGAGACGCTCTGAAAGCACAAAAGACAGCGTTTCGGGGGCAGGAGCTCTGATGCTTTGGCAGTGTCTCTTCATTGAGTCTCCAGGATTCCAGGGATAAATCGGGGGGAAATTTTTTATTGCCCCATTATTACTGCTACCTAAACCTACTCTGTCATTCTTTTACTTGAACTAACCACAATCATGATTTGCCATTCTAATAAAAAGGGAATTATACTGGCGAAGAGACATTCAGTCGTATTGAACTAATAAACTATCTGTCGTTGGAGAAATCATTTATACTTTCTGTGCCTCAGTTTACTCACCTAGCAGGGATAATCTCTGTGTTAGTCCTGTAAGCTTATGATTCCATGAGTTCTCTTAGGAAAATGGAAACATAGTTTTCCTTCATAAGGCAGGCCTTTAATTATGATTTTTATTATTGTACAAAGTGAGGCATACTTTTTATCTTTGATAGGAATCTTTGTGTTGGATTAGATAAGTAAATGTTTATAAAATAAAATGTTTATAAGAGCAGTTTTTTTAAAGAAGTAAATGCTTATAAAAATAAATTCTTCCATTGATGGTCTTTCTGCACTATCTTCTGTTGTTAGCTTTCTTCTCAATAGATGGTGCTATTTTCTCAGAGACGCTACTGATTCCTCATCAAAAGACCTGGGAAATCAGTATTGCTCTGTAATGGCCATTAATTAAAGAAATCAGATATATAAGTAGAAAGAATCTATTACAAGCCAACATGTGGTACCTAGATAATAAAAGCATCACGGAGAAAACAAATTGTTAAATGATTAAAGAGCCCCTGCTGAAACCTGCAATATTTGCTGAATAGATGAAGCCAATACCGTAGCCAAATGTGAAAATTCCATGTTCACTACATGCATAGAACACATAGAACCCCGAGCAGGAAGAAAATCTTAAATTGGGGATGGTTTTAAAGTGTTAAAATCTTTACCTGATTACTTCAACAAGAGTGAGTAATCAGTAGTCCACGTTAACATGCAGGGTTCGAATGCACACATCAGCACTAACACAATCTGCATCGATCTCAGCTAATACTGAGAGCTGGCACACACTGTGCCAACTCAACCTGGCGCGTCTGGGACACAGAAAATGGGCCACCAACTCTTTTGAAACAATTTCCCTGGATAAAGACACTTTTTATTTTTGCAGAGCAACCATGACAACTTCCTATGTAATAGTGTATAACCCAGTTTTATGCTGCTTCTGGTCACTTCTAACTGGTTCCCCTTTGGAGGCACTGAAACAGCCACATCCTGCCCTTCTCCTGAGCCCAGTCCAGCTGTGACGCCCACCCCTGGCCAATCCACAGTTGCTAATTGAAAACTGGCAACACAACTGTCATTTGTTACAACAAAGCAACACTGTGGAGAGAACACAGGAAAACTTTCTCTGTGCCTGTGGCCACAGGATGGAAGGATATGGGGTGAGGGCTGCAAGGAGGAGGAGGGGGAGGGTGGGGACCGTGCAGCAGACTGTCCAGAAGCCAGCAGGGGCAGGAAAGTTGCCAAGTTCATCTCTGAAAAGTGCTGAGAAGGAGACCTGGCCCTCCAATTAGAGGAAATAAACTAGAAATCTTCTGCCATTACTCACAAATCACTGTTTCCAGAGCTTCTGCCGAACAAACTGTGGGAGTGTGCCCAAGGGCCCTCCCAGCTCAGGAAAAGGGAGCTCTAGGGTAGAGCTTTTATTTACATTTTTTAATTTATTTTTTTGCTAGAGCTTTTTTTTTTTTTTTTTTTTTAACAAAGCAACTTCTCTGTGTCTGAAATTTTGGATTCTTCCTTAGCGAAGGGGAATAACAGAAAAGTAGGATTTTGCACTCAAACAGCGACCAGGCTGTTGCCCCAGGTTCTCTCCGGTTGGCCTCCCTTCTCTCAACGCTCCGTCCGGGGCTCCGGCGCCCCTGCGCGCCCCTGGAACCCCCCTTCGGGGCCCTGGCGCCCTGCTTACCTGACAATCACATACATGACCAGGAAGTTTCCAAAGAGACCCACCACGCACACGATGGAGTAGAGGGCCATGATGGTGACGGCCGTGACCATGGAGGGGCTGCTGCTCGGAGGGCACAGGCCGTCGCTCCCGCCCAGCTCGGAGCGGTTCGGGCCACACGGGTCGGACAGGTTGCCATCGAAGTGGGAGAAGTTGACCCAGGAAGCGGGGCTCGGGGCGGCGGGGCAGCCGCGCGCGCCGGGGTCGGAGCAGTTGCCCGCGGTCCGGGGCGCGGCGCCGCTGTCCATGGTGCTGACGGCCGGGGGCCGGGAGGCGGCGGCGAGCGCGGGACTGCTCGGGGTCCGCGCGCCTCGCCCGGCTCTGGGCAGCGGCGGGGCTCCTGTGGATGCCTAGGGATCCAGACCGCAGTGCCGGGCGGAAGGGGAGACCGGGGCCGCTGGCGTGCGCCTCGGCTGGCAGCCCCCTCGCGCCTTACAGCGCAGAGGCTCGTCCCCAAGCCCGCACCGCTGGCGGCAGGCGAGCGAGCGCAGGGCGGGATCCAGGGGCTGGAGGGGAAGCGTGAGAGAGAGGGGTGGATTTTGCGCAAAGCGATCCGAGGAGTTGTTCCCCCCACTGGGCGCTCGGCGCTGGGCTGTGCAAACACCGCCGAGGAGGGGCAGAGGCAGAAGGGAGTTGGAAGGAAGGGGTGGGGAGCGAGGCTGGCAGAGTGAGTTTCTGACAGCAGGCAGGCGCAGGCCAGGGGGCTGACATCACTCACGTCTCCAGCGCAGCTTTCCCTGCCTGTGACGGGCAGGACGCGGCCTCAGGCGGCTCCAGCGGCGCTTCCACCCCTGCGCCCTTCCCCTGCGCCCTCCCCCTGCGCCCTCCCCCTGCGCCCTTCCCCTGCGCCCTTCCACCCCTGCGCCCTCCCCCTGCGCCCTTCCACCCCTGCGCCCTCCCCCTGCGCCCTTCCCCTGCGCCCTTCCACCCCTGCGCCCTCCCCCTGCGCCCTTCCCCTGCGCCCTTCCACCCCTGCGCCCTCCCCCTGCGCCCTTCCCCTGCGCCCTCCCCCTGCGCCCTTCCACCCCTGCGCCCTTCCCCTGCGCCCTTCCACCCCTGCGCCCTCCCCCTGCGCCCTTCCACCCCTGCGCCCTCCCCCTGCGCCCTTCCCCTGCGCCCTTCCACCCCTGCGCCCTCCCCCTGCGCCCTTCCCCTGCGCCCTTCCACCCCTGCGCCCTCCCCCTGCGCCCTTCCCCTGCGCCCTTCCCCTGCGCCCTTCCCCTGCGCCCTTCCCCTGCGCCCTTCCACCCCTGCGCCCTCCCCCTGCGCCCTTCCCCTGCGCCCTCCCCCTGCGCCCTCCCCCTGCGCCCTCCCCCTGCGCCCTTCCCCTGCGCCCTCCCCCTGCGCCCTTCCCCTGCGCCCTTCCCCTGCGCCCTTCCACCCCTGCGCCCTTCCCCTGCGCCCTTCCCCTGCGCCCTTCCCCTGCGCCCTTCCACCCCTGCGCCCTCCCCCTGCGCCCTCCCCCTGCGCCCTTCCCCTGCGCCCTCCCCCTGCGCCCTCCCCCTGCGCCCTCCCCCTGCGCCCTCCCCCTGCGCCCTTCCCCTGCGCCCTTCCACCCCTGCGCCCTTCCCCTGCGCCCTTCCCCTGCGCCCTTCCACCCCTGCGCCCTCCCCCTGCGCCCTTCCACCCCTGCTGCCGGTGGCGGTGATGTGGGACAGGGGACAGATCCCTCTCCCTTAGCCCCCCAGCCTGCGCGGTCAGGAACAGGGAACACTACTTCTCACCTCGCTAAGTGAGGATTTCCAGCCCCTTCAAACCTGCCTGAAGCGAGCGTGATCCTTTCTCCGAAAAAGAAATGAGAAACGTTATGAACTTCTGTGGAGGAAACCTGGTACTTTTACTCTCTAGTCCCTGGATCTCTCCCAGAGGAGAAACTCTAGCTGCATCTGATTTATGTCCGGCGGGGAAGAGGCACCAGATCTGGTGACAGAAATCGGGGCGTTGGTTGTGGCACCCAGGAAAGGCAACCAGAAATGATGTTTAACCTTCACACCTCAAATCTCATAGATCCGTTTGGAATCATCGGTTATCCAGTCTATCTCCAGCCTTCCTGCGTGGACGTGCGCTTCTCAGGAGATCGGTGTGGCAATCAAGCAGCGTTTGCACGAGCTCAGCCTGTGCCCCTGTGTGGCGGGTCCAGGGGGGCCTCACAGATACCTCAGCTGGAGGGGTCCACGCCAGGCGGTGGGAGAGCGATACATTTTAAAGGGGATGCCCTCATTTCCAAGTCCACAAACACTTCTATTTTAGAAATAAGTTTGTAAATCAGCCAGGGACAAGGTCTTTGGAAACGGTGACCATGGTCTTTTATGTGCGTGCGTCCTGCTTTGTGTTTTATTTGCCCTCCCAGCTGTGTATGCTCTGGAATCCGTCTCCTGAGGGCAGTCCTGCTCACCGCGCGGAGCTTAATACACAGTGGGCTCCCTTCCTCTTGCTCTCTGCATGTAGGTACAGATATAATATTTTAATTTAATTTAAACATAATTAGCATACTTTAATGAAAGCTATGGCCTGAATATTGGTGATCCCCCTCCCCCCAAAATACATAAGTTGAAATCCTAACTTCAGCTTGATGGTATTAGGAGATGGGGTCTTTGGGAGGTAATTAGGTCATGACGGTGGAGATTTCATGAATGAGACTATTGCCCTTATTTAAAAAATTCCAGAAAACTCTAGTTCAGATTCCACTGAGGGTTTAATGAGAAGATAACAGCGTGCACACCAGAAGAGAACCCTTACCGGAGCCTCACAATACTGGCACCGGGATGTCGGGCTTCCAGCCTCCAGAGTGAGAAATAAATTTATGTTGCTTATAAGTCATTCAGTTTATCGTATTTTGTGTTATAGCAGCCAGGACTGACTAAGACAATAACATCAGCTAAAATAGTCTGGGTGATTTTAAAAAACAAAACATTTTTACAAGTACTTTAATGACAACATTTAAAAAAAACCTCAGTATATTCCAATAATCAGCCAGAACTTAAATGTATAGACATATAGATTGGCCATGTGACTTTTCCTCTAGAATTAGTCAAAAAGCAGCCCAATTCCCATTGTTCTTCTCTGGAAACATTATTTGTTTTTCATTCTATTTTATAAAAAGTATTCTTGTATGGATTGGGAATATGAACTTGTGCTTCGACTATGCATTTTTAACGGAAATTTGGTGATTTCTTTTTCTATTACTTTTCTTAAGTTTCATTAAGGATAAGTATTTCTCAAATTTCAATGCAGGATTTTCTGGACATCGTTGGATGTATTCTCTTAAACTGTACTGATATCTGTATCTCAGTATCTCACATCTATTTAATATACAACTTGGGAAAATACAGAAAAAAACTAATTTCTCTTTCAAATATCTTAAGACAGCCTTGAGAAAACCAGGGAAGAGCTGTTATAGAAATAACCAATTAATATCACCTACTATATAGTATAAAAGATCTCAAATGGTAGCTTCCATTATATTTTAGTTGTAGGGTCTCCCTTTTCTCCATAATTGCACTTTTCCTACTAGAGTGATCTCAGGTCTGGTGTGATACCTCAGGTCTCTTGTGAAAGGAGGTGAACTCTGAGTACATGAGTCAATTTACTACAAGCCTAGTTACTTTGTATAACATGGGTTCTAACCATAAAACATTTAATTTCCTTTATTTGTTATCTAACAGAAATATCTGTCTTTGGTTGATAATTCTTGCTTGGCCTAGATTTTCTAACTACAAAAAAGAAAAACTTATCTATCAGTCAAAATTTAACATTGATATCAAAGCCATATGATACCTTTTTTCATAAAAATATTTGCTTCAAAGCAATGCATTTAGTAATAGCATGGAGCAAGGCAATCGCTAAAAGTTACTCCTCTTTCTTGAATTTCAAAATACATTGGCTTCAGTTATTCATGTAATTGCCATCATCCCACACTTACTTTAACAGCTTACTCTTGATTTTTTTTTGAGACTGGCTGTTAATGGAACACATGATTCATAGCTGTTAATGTGGAATGCACACATAAATACTACACATAAAACTATTACAGTGGTTTAACGTTCAGGAAGAAGGGGGATATCCAAGGTTTTATTAGAAGAACATTACATGTATTTGTTTACAGATATTTCCTATGTTATCTAACATCTAAATTTATATAACTAGTGAGAATATAAATGAATTATGATACAATATTATCCTTGATCACTGTATGGTTGCCTAAACATCCAGTGAATTGGAACAGGTACTCTTATTTATATGGTAAAAATAAAAGAAAAACTTTACAATGGCCTCAACCTGATAAACCTAAAAGAAAGACATCTGGGATAGAGTGGGTGACCGAAGACTTGAGGAAGCTAGATCTTAGGGGGAGGCATTATGACTTCTTGGGTCTTCTTTCCTCAATCCCTTCTGAAAACGTATGAGTACAAATAAGGCATTTTTCTGGGAGCCCGTTGCATGCCGGGCACAGTGTTGTGTGCTTTACGTGGACTAACCCTCTAAGGTAGGCACTATCATGGATCGCTCTATCCAGGTGATAAGCTAGGCTCTGTGAGAAGGTGCAGTGAGGGACTCGGAGATTCTTAAGCCACTGCATTCTGCCGTTGACCTCATGTTCACCTACCCACCAATGACGTTAAAAGCCTGGAGGAGATGCTGTCCTTCCTAATCCCCTGGGTTTATACACATGGCCAAACTATGATCATATCAAATGCTGGGTAGACTTTTGGCCAATAAACAACATTCCCACATTCATTCATTATTTAGCAATTATTTATTGGGCAACATCTCTTTGGCAGGCACTGGAATCAGGGTCTAGATTAAAAGAGTGACCAAGTCCTGCTTTAATGGAACTTACATTCCGGAGGGAGGGAGGGAGGGAAGAAGAGTTGGGGGGGCGTGGAGCACAGAAATTAGTTTATGATACAATGTCAGAATACACCCCAACCATATTTTGATTTCCTTACCGGGTGAGCAACTATTGGGTGTTTATTTCTGAAGGATCTTCTGGCTGAGAAGTTGATCTCCACCAGCCTCAGTCTTCCCCACTGTGCCCCAGCCCACCTTTCACGCTGAGAAACGGCACCTGGGTGCCTCGGCGCGTGCCAGGATGTCGGTCGCGTTCGAGTGACTGTAAAAGAATAATTTCACGTTGTGTTACAAATGCTATTGGGATTTCCAGACTTGAAAATGACTTTCAGTATAAATTGTTCAAATTCGGTTCTAAAACTTATTTAACATGTTTTATCAGCAACAAAGCAATTTAAGTTATTAGCCTGAAGTATACACAGAGAAGCACATTCTGAAGTTTAGCTGCTCTCTACCCACCACCTTTGCCTCTTCCTCCCTGTCTTAAGATGATTATTTTTAAAAACGTTGCTTTCTCCATAAATTTTTTTCATAAATAATTATGGGTATATATTAATACTGGCCCTCTTTCATTCTTAGATCATTGTTAGCATATCATGCCTTTTTTTCTTCTCATTGCTTTCTTAAACTTTTTGCATGCTAATTTTATAGTCTGTTACTTTAGTAAGTTTTCCTGGGGATAAATAGCGCATAGAGATACGTGGAAATACCATTCACTCCGTTCGAGAGCTGTAAGTAACCCTTTGTGTGGCTGTACCGCGGTTTATTCAACCAGTCCCTTTTTAATAGACATGAGCTGTTTTCACATTTTTGCTATTACAAATCTGAGTGCAATGAAAAGCCCTGTGCTTTTCACACCTTTCGTCACTGTGTTTTTAGCTAGATCCCTGGAGTTATTGATCTATTTATGATGTTGATTCTTCCTGTCTAAACACATGATATATCTTTTCACTTGTTTACATTTACTTTTGCATCTTTTAAGAGTGTTTTATAGATTTTCTTAGAGAGGCATGGATATTCTTTGGTAAAGTTTAGTCTAGGTATTTTATATAAAATACATGTGTGTATATACATATACATATACATATACATATACATATACACATATACATATACATTTAATATGTCTTTATTGATTTCAGAGAGAGGATGGGAGAGGGAGAGAGAGATAGAAACATCAATGATGAGAGAGTTGTCATTGACCGGCTGCCTCCTGCACGTCCCCAACTGGGGATCGAACCCACAACCTGGGCATGTGCCCTGACTAGGAATTGAACAGTGATCTCCTGGATCATAGGTCAATGCTCAACCACTGAGCCACCCTGGCTGGACTAGGTATTTTATGTTATTGTTATTATTATGTTTTTCTGTTGCAAATGTGTTTTTTTCCATTATATTTTTTATTTGGTTATATTTATATATATACAGGATATTGCTTTATTTCTGTTAACTTTTTATATGTGCTACTTTATTTAATTCCCTTATTTTTAATGAAAACTTTTGTCTCAGGGAATTTCAATTCATGTTTTATATGAATTTAATTATAATTTTATATTTTAAATTATAGTGATGGGGAAATTGCTTCACTTTAAAATACAAAACTTGAGAAAACTTCAGAAATGTCTATGCGGCAAAAAGTAGGAGACATCTGTGCTCAATGAGCCCAGCAATAATCCATCAGAAGCCATAGCTTAGAGTGAAATTTTGCTTAGCAGAACCATTTTCTAAATTCGGCATAAGCAAGTTGTAAATTGCCTTACCTTGAATAGCTATTAAATTTTCCTCTAAGGTGTTATATATGTAGTTTTGAATATCTAGTCCCACACGTAGAATCGACCAATTCCTCTTTTTGTATTGCCGACTCTATGTTGGGGGATGTCCCCCAACCCCCCCTTTTCTTTCCTCCCCCACCCATGCCTTTACCATATTATTGTCTGTGTCCATGGGCTATGCATATGTGCATATATATTCTTTCCTCTTATTGTCTGTAAGTATACTTTTCATGATGACCATTATTGGCTCACCCAGCATTTTGTTTGTTGTGGTAAACCCTTTAAGAATCAAGTTATGTTTTATGTTTTCTCATAACCTCAAATGGCTTCTTATCTTACTTAGAGCAAAGTCAAAGTTATTTCAAGGGCCTGTAAGGACCTATAAGATCTTGCCCCAGTCCATCTTCTTTCACCACCTCTGTAATCCCATTTCATACCACCCTCCCCTCATGTCCTCCGCATTACCTCATGGTCATTGAACTTGAAATATTTCTCCCAGATATCCCAGTGGCCTTCCCCTTCGCCTCCTGGAGGTGTCTGATTAATTGGATCAAATAGATCAATAATCTCTTTCCGGACCACTCTTTTCAAGTAGTCTCCATACTGCGGTAGAGGCATCATTGGCCCCATGCCATTTTCGCCCCTCCCTGTGTCTTGACCCTTTACTATCAACTCCCAGCAGGTGGGGTGACCTACATGGTACTTTGAGTCTAGGTTTGATAATCTGACTTCTTTTACCAGTAGAATGAATTAAAAGTGACAGTGTTCCAGTTCCAAGTCCAGGTCTAAAGAAGCCTTGACTCTTTCCATTTGTTCTCCCAGATCCCTTCCAAGCCCCCGAGAACCTGCTCAGACTGGCCTGCTGGAGGCTGAGAGACGTAGGTTAGAGCCGAGTTGCCCCAGTCACCTCAGCCGAGCCAACTGTGATCATCCTACTGTTGGCCAACCTCAGCTGAGATTAGCATAGTTGACACACAGGCCATAAACACTTACCATTGAATGCCACCAATTTGAGACAATAGTTAGCTAATAGATACCCCCCCCCCGACACTTTATTTTCCTCCATAGCACTAAGACTTACACCTTATCACTATCCAACCTATTAAATATTTTGCTTGTGTGTTTGTTGTTTTCTGTCATTCAATATTAATTCCATGAAAGCAGGGAATTTTTCTGGCGTGAAGTAGGCTCTCAGTAAACATTTGTTAGATAAATAAATCCAAAAAATATTTTCATAAGTTTTGCCCCCATGCATCGGTTATTTCCAGCACCTGGATGGCATTGCTAATAGAATTTTCCAAACTACTTAATCTTTCTCTCTCACACACTTATACTGGTGATTTAAATTAAATGCACGCAACAGTCTCTCAGCTGCCTTAAGAATTTCATACACTATTCTTTGAAAGTGTCCTGGTCAAAAGTGGTTGATCCTTTCTATATAACTCTCTTTGTTCTTGTTTCTCCTGGATTGTTGGCTGCAAGCTTGGGGCGCAAGGATAGCATCCACTTGAAAAGCCGCCTCCCTCATTTGCAGGCCTAAATGATTCAGGATACTGAGCACTAAATATTACTAAACAGATTCACTCATATTTCATTTACTTTTGGTAAATATTTCACAGCGCCTATTTTTATTGTTGAACATTGTTGAGGATGAATAGATTTAAAGACAGAATAAATATTTTTAATTCACTGAAATGTAATTGAAAACAGACCAATCTTGACAAAAGCTCTGCCTTTGAGATTCTCTGCTAGGCACCAAGATGCCAGAATGTGGCATTATTTGCCACTTTCACTCTTTGGAAGTATGATCCCTAAGAAGGGATCTGCAAATTGGATGTCATCATAAATGCCACTGTTGTGTTAACAGCGGGAGCTCTGCAAATTTATATTTTCAGCCTAGGTCTACACAACAGCTCTTAGCAAAAAGAAAGAGATTTGTTTGATGATGATCCAGACCAAAGGTTTATAATACACCTATAGCTCCTGTCTGAGCAGTATAATTCAGTAATTTATAAGTTATAGAAAGTTCCCACCATGACAGCAATTAGAAGAAGAATATTTATTTTTGTTGAGTTTTACTTGCTTGAGGTTATTTCAGAAGTTTGTCAAATATTCAAATGCCACCTTTATAAAAATCCTAGCTTGTTATATTTCTATTATTTAGCCCATGTTAAGCCATTTGTTGAATCAATGATTGGAAATACTCAGTTCCATTGGTGTTATTGAGTTTGTTCCATCATATAAGTGTTGAATATGCAATTAGTTTTCCCCTTCACCTGTGTTCTTGAGATGACTCCATGGCTTAAGGAAAAAAAACAAAAAAATTAAGGAGATATTTAAGTCTTTACATTTGGAAGTGGAAGTCCAATCACTTAAATTATTTTGTCAGTATTTGCGGTATGGCTTACGTTATTTAGAAGGTTGTTTCACCTTGAGTCTCAAAGTATTAATCTTTTTAGTTCTGGATGAACATTTTTTTTCATCTTTGAATTTATATCCCACTTCTCTGCAAATATTGCTGTAACATAATTTTAATAGCACCATCTGTATTAATAATCCATCTGTGAAAGAAATAAAATAACTGTTTTTTTAAAAGCTACCAAAGTTTTTTTTGAAAAGAAAAAATGTTCTAAAATAGTCTGCACATGATTAAAATGGAAAACTAAAACAATTATAAAAGTTATTGTCAGAATTTTTTTACTTTTTCTTGTAGTATCCAGATAATTGAGACATGTGTTATTCAAATTCAAATTGCTTGGACTTAAGTGGTTTGTGTGTGTGACCATGTGTAAAGGAATTCACATGCATACATTAAGTAGCTTGTATTTATATTGAAAAACAGCACTCCTGTGGAATTTTTCATCTGTTGAAGCTCCTCTCTCTTGCCTTCAGTTGATTTTTCTAAATTTTTAATTCCCGTAGCTAGGAGGCCTAGATTTCCCTACGTTTTCCAAGCTTCCACATGCATAAATAATAAAGTTAAGAAGTAAACAAAGGAGATCTCATATGATTTCTACAAGCTATACTGTGGCACGAATATCGCCCATTCCACGGCCACTTCAGGAAAACACAAACGCACACGTACGTGCCTTGTCGTTCAGTTCTGCAGGCTGTTAATGCCTCTTCTTGTGTCTGCTGTCCCTCCCCTGCCTGCTCTCCCATCAAACGGACAAGGCAGAATGCACAACACTCAGAAGATGCACAGAAACAGGCTCACAGACACGGGGAACAGAATGGCAGCTGTCGGAGGGGAGGGGGCTGGGGCCCGGGTGCGAGAGGCGAAGGGATTAAGGAAAGAAAGAAAACCTCACAGCCAGACGCCAGGATGGTGGCTCCTGGAGGGAAAGGGGGTGGGGGAGGTGTAAGTGGGTTACAGGGGGATAAATGGTGATGGAAGGAGACTTGACTGGGGTGGCAAACATACACTACAATATACAGATGATGTGTTACAGAGTTGTACAACTGAAACATATAATTTTATTGACTAAGGTCACCCCAATAAATTCAATAGAAATTAAAAAAAGAAAAAACAAACAACAAAAGATGAATGCTCAGTAGCTCTTACTCCCGCTTTTTCAGCAAATTCAATAAAAAAGGCTTCTAGAACAAAACAAGTCAGCCCGTCTCCCTGGACCACGCGGCCTCCGTAATGTGCCTTGTACGGCTGTGTTTCTGCCACAATGTGAGAAGACACCGGAGGTCTATGCCCCAGGTTTCCGGGAAGGGTTTTGATGGGATGCCAGGGCCACTTCTCACAGAATGACATTTATTGCACACAACAACCCCAAGAACAAGGGGCTGCAATTATATAAAAGTCAGGAGCCTCTTTCTGTCATCGTCCAGCAACCCAGTTCTGCCGCATCTGCTCGGCTGGGTTTTCGTGTTCATAGGAGAGAGGACAATTAGTGCGGGTAAGGTCATTGCCGCACGCTGGCCGACCCAGCTGCTCCTTGTTTGCTTTCCCTTTTTTTCCAGCGAGTCTGCAGAACGCAGACTTCGTGCAGGCGCACAAAAGTGTGCCAGATCACACTTCCCTCAGCCCCTGGACTCCCCAGATGAGCCTGGACGCCTTCCCAGCTTCGGTGCTGATGGGTTTAGTCATCACCTTTCTCTTCGCAGGAAGACAAAACCTTCCTGGAGGGAGGGCGGGGAAAGCTTGAAAAACCAACAAATATATAAGCTGGGATGGGCCAAAGGTGATTTTGTCAGGATTTTAAAATTAAGATCCTAGTGGTCTATATGTTCAGGTATAAGGTCAAAAGTGGTTTAGAGTGACTGGACTGTGAGGCATCTTTGCTCACTAAAGTCACTGGGGACCCTCGATTAAAAGGGTGACCCTGCCAAATAGGGAAAATCCGTTCTTCTAAAGAGAATGCAGTATAATGGTTGTCATTCAATGAGGCCTATGGTCCAAGCACTTTTTAAACTCATTTAATTCTCGTGACAATCCTATGAAATCAACATTATTTTTATCCCCATTTTATAGGTGGGAAAACTGAGACAGAGTAGGAGAAACAAGTGGCTTTACGTTCACATAGGCACTATGGAGTGGAACTAGTTATCTAAGTCAGGCGGTGTGGTTGCTGGCTTACACTCCTAACCGCTCCCCTCTCCTGCTCCGTTACGCTGTGTCTTTGGAGGCACCAGCTTTTGAGTTGGACAAGCTGGACTTTGTCCCTGGCTCTGGTACTTACCAGTTGTGTATGTTTGGGTAAGATATTTAACTTCCACAGACCTTAGTTTCCTCATCTGTAAAGTTAAAATTACAAGGTCAACCACATTGTGTTTAGTAGGAATAAATGGAATATGCTTGGCATACTTACTTAGATGGAAGCTGCTAAATTTAAAAAAGTCCCCTCACCTAAATTCTATATGTTTTCATATTAAGTAGTAAGACTCGTTTCTTGACTGCTCCCTTTTAGCTATGTGCTCTGCTCATTCCTCTCTCTGTGCTTATTTGTCTACTTGTCACATACTCGTATCTTACCCATATGTGGGAGAAGAGGTAAAGAATTCTTATATTTGCTGAAAAAAATTCTTATGTTTGGGAAAAGTTTGGCCTTTTTTTTTTTTGCAGTAAAATTGTAGGAAAAGCACATCTTGAAGTTCAATCTGAGGTCAATCCTCTTCTTTGGTCTGATAGAGCTTAGTTTTATACAGTTAGGGAAAGAAAGCTTTCATATCAACACACATCACATGAATTACTGCAATTTTACAAGAATCTTCATCAAAAAGCATTTCTTGTTAAATGGAAAGGATAATTTTGGTTGGAGAGTTGTTTTGCAAAATCGTGTTGGTACTGATGAGTTTCTGGAATAGGCTGGTTTGCGCAAATATTGGTAGGTAGAATGGGTTTCAACATATCTTTCAGGGCTGTGAACTGTCATGAAGCCTTCCCTCGTTGGTGATGCTAGGCAACTTACATTTCTTTCCCTAACTTACTTATATGCTTCAAATGGTTCCATGACAAATGTTCAGGGTATATTTCAGTGAGAAAAGTGGGGCAATATGGTTTCTAATCTACATTCCTGACCACTTCCTTCCACTGCTCCTTTATGCTATCTGTTGGGGAGCCTTGGCTTTGGAGTTGGATGAGCTGAACTTTCACCCTGGTACACATACACACACAATATAGAATCACCTATTTTTACAAATCTCTTTCTTGACCCCATGTTTCTTTCTACTTACCACCCCGCTTCATTGATTTCCTTCAAAACCATTTTTTTTTTTTTGCTAAGTTATTTGTCACACATGCAGCTCTACTTTCTCACTTCTTACCTCTTTTAAACCTATTTAATCTGGTTGTCACTTCTAATGCTTCACAAAAACTGTTCTTCATAAGTTTGTTATGGACTTTTAGAACTAATTGATGCATGCATTTCCTCCACCTACTAGAATTTTCTTTCCGAAAACACATTACTCTCTTGGCTTTTAGGACCTTACACTGTCCCTTTTTCTCCCTCATCCTTTCTGGTACTCCCATTTTCTGCCTGACATCTAGATGTTGGAGTTCCTTGGTTTTTGGTCTGGGTTCTATACAGGAAGGGAACCTAGTTCTCTATCTATCATCTATCTATCTATCTATCTATCTATCTATCTATCTATCTATCTATCTATCTATCATCTATCTATCTATCATCTATCTATCTATCTTCATCATCATCTATCTGGTATTGACTCAATTGATTATGGAGGCAGAGAAGTCCCATGGTCTGACATCTGTAGGATGGAGACTCAGGAAGACCAGTGGCATAATTTGAAGGCTTGTAACCATCGGTACTGAGGATAGGAGAAAATCAGTGCTGCATCTCAGTAGCCAGGCAGAGAGAGAGAGAGAGAGAGGGCAAATACTCCTTTCCTCCGACTTTCTGTTCTGTTCAGGTACTCAGTGGATTGGGTGATGCCCACTCACATTAGGAAGGCGATGTACTTTACTAAGTGTACCAATTCAAATGCTAATTTCTTCTAGAAACATCCTCACAGACACACCCAGAAATGCTTAACCAGATATCTAGGCATCCTGTGATCCAGTCAAGTTGACACATAATATTAACTATCACACTTAAGGATAAATCTTAGGTTTCTCTGATTGCATTCTCTCCATAGGTGAGTTTATACAGTCTCATGCCTTTAAATAGAAACTCAATTTCTAACAACTATTAAAATTACATTTCAATTGCAAACTCCTTCCCTGAATGACTTAATCAGCTGACTCCCTAACACCTGTATTTTGATAACTCCTGGACATTCCAAACTTAAAGGGCTCAAAACTGAACTCCTGATTTGACCTCCAAAACATGTTTGACTTAAGTCCTTTCCCATCTCAGTAAATGACATAATTGTTAACTTAGTTGCTTAAACCAGCAACCTGCGACTTAAGGTTGGTTCCTCCCACTCCCTTATCCCCACAGGCACACCCATAAACAAACTCTCTGTTCAAACTTGTGGTCGTCACCCTCTGCTTCTCCACCACCACCGTGGTCCATCTCTCTGTCATTCTCATCTGGACTCCTAAATTAGCCTCCTATTTGATATCTTTGCTTCCACTCTGATGACTTCCTCCAACTTATACAAACAGAGCTAGAGTGATATTTTAAGAACATGAAGATAGTTCTGCTATTCCCATGCTTTTAACTCTTCAGTGACTATTGCACTTAGGACCCTGTGTAGCGTGGCTTCTGCATATCTTCCAGCCTCATCTGGTTCCACTCTCTTCCTTGCTTCAACCACAGAGGCTTCGTTTCATATTCTGAACACACTAAATCTGTCTTTCTTAACATCTCAGAGCAAACAGCTCTCTGCCAACTCGCTTTTGTGCTGTTTCCATAACTGGTCCTTTTCATTCAGCAGGTCACTTTATATGGTGCTGTCTTAGATAGGACATCCCTATATTATCAAAAGTGCTTATTTTAGTCTCCTCTAGCATGGCCCCCTGTTAATTTCCTTCACAGCACCATATACCAAATTTGTATTTAAATGTTTATTTGTTTACTTGAATGTTATCCAGTTCTTCACTCGATTATACACTTCATTAGCATAGAGACTATGTTTTTTATTGTTTCGTGTATTATAAATTTAGTGTCTCACACAGAGTAAGAATATTCTTGACTCAATAAGAATATCCTAACGCATGCCCTGGCTGGTGTGGCTCAGTTGGTTGAGCACAGTCCCGTGCACCCGAACGTCGCCTGTTCAATTCCTGGTCAGGGAACATGCCCAGGTTTCAGGTTTGGTCCCCAGTCTGTGTGTGCGGGAGGCAGTCCATTGATATTTCTCTCTCTCTCTCTCTCTCTCTCTCTCTCCCCGTCTCCTTCTCTCTCTCTCTGTCTCCCTTCCTTTCTCTCTAAAATCAATAAAAACATATTTAAAAATATCCTAAGTAACTATATAAGTTAAATGAATTGGAAAATTGCTTTGAGATATGGGTGCGTGTCAGCATTCCTTGGAACAAAACAAAATAAAGAACAATAGTTGTAGAGTTTGGGACATGATTTATGAGATTCCTAAGTTTATATTTATTAAAACCTTTATGAACTTCAACCCACATACAATATTAAGTCCATAAAGCAGCAGTAAAAGGAAAGCACAACTGAGCACTGTCCATAGTCCCTGCTTTCCCAAATGATTCCCAGAGTGATTATATTTCTCTCTCTAATATTTTTAGATTTAGATATTAGAGCATCACTCTAACATTTTTCTCACTGCACAAAAATGTGCCCATAAGAAGTGAGAGCTATCCAGTCACTCCATTTTGTGAAATCATTTTCCTCTGATGTATTTGATTGGAGAATTAATAGACCAGAGCAGCTGAGAAAATAAAAGTCGGGGCCGACTCAGATGTCTTTTAATGGAAGAAATCTTTCTTCTTTCCTTTTTTTATGAAATGAAAAAATATGAAATGAAAAAGTATGAAATGAAAAAATACTAAGGAAATATCAGTCCTGATGATTCTAATAATCATCCATATTCTTGCACCAATAGTTAAATACTTGGGCAGAATCAGTGTATAATATATCATACTTGGCTTCTTTTATTATTTGTGATCAGTATTTTGTAAATTGGGAGTCTCAGTTCTGGGACTTCTGCTCCCAGTGGAGATGTAATAAAAGGAACTAAAGTTAATCTCTGAAATAACTAAAAATATATATGAACATGGTTTACAAAATATTGAACATCTGACAGTGGAGGACAGCAATGCCTGGGATGTGGGCAACAAACAAGGTGAACTTGAACGCTGCCCCAAGTTCATGCCTGGGGAAAGTTCCAAGACTGCAATACTTGGAGAGAAAACCCAGACAAAACCCAATGGTCACTTTTTCCTGAGCAGGGAGGACTGGGAGTCCATGGGGGCCAAGGTGACTTGCGTTGGCAGGGTAGAGAATCAGAAGAGAGAGCTGCACGTAGAGAGAGCTGCAGACTTCCCACTCAAGTCCTAAGTACATGCATGCGAGAGGCCTCTCTGAGACCACAGGAAGAACCGCCTGAAAGGATTAGAGAAAACAATACTCCAACTAGGGTTAAGAATAGGTTCTATTCCCACAACCCAGAGTGAAAAAACTCTTGAGTTCATGGGGACTCAAGAAAACTACTCAAAAGACTTTAATCTCAGTAATGGGGAAGATTCATTATAGGCTAAATATTGCTCTGGTCTTGTCTAGCGGTGTTTAAGCAAGACCCAAAAGAACCATGCTGTTTCCAAGGGACTTATCTCTGTCCCAGAATAAAGGTAAAGAATATTTATAAAAATACAAAAATATCCAACATACAGCAACGTGAAATTCATAACATTTGCGTACAGTAGAAAGTTACCTGGCATACCGAGGAGCAGGAAATATGATCTATAATGAGGAATAAAGCTAAAATTAACTAAAACAACTTAAAAATGACACACATGGCAGTTAGTAGATAAAAATGTTAAGATAGCTATTGTCATTATAATCCATGTGTTAAAGATGAAAGACTGAACATATTGAGACCTAGAAAAAAACCTCTCCATATCAAACTTCTTGAGATGAAAATGATAGTGTACAAGATGATAAATACATCGGATGAGATTAACAATAGATTAGACACTGCAGAAGAAAGAAATCAGTGACCTTGCCGATGTTATCAATAAAAATACTCAAAATGAAATCTAGGAAAAGAAGAAGCTAAATGACATTAACATTAGAGGACTGCGGGAAAACTTGAAGCAAATATCTACATATACATACATACATGCATACATGCATGTTATATATCATAGCATTAAACAATGAAATAATCAGAGGATAAGATCATAAGAAAAAATATAAAGCAATATAAAAATGATAGAAATAGGTTATAAATCTGTAGGGTGGGCTGGCAGTCTGAAAGCTTGAGACTCAAGAAAGCCAGGGTTTCAGTCCAAGTCTGAAGCCATCTGCTAACAATTCCCTACAGCTCAGGGGAGGTCAGTCTTTTGTTCTACTCAGGTCTTTGACTGATTGGATGAGGCTCACCCCCTGTATGGAGAGCAGTCTTCTCTCTTCAAAGCCATCTGTTTTAAATGTTAATCCAAAACATCCTCACAGAAATATCCAGACTAGAGGGCTGACCACATATCTGGACACCACGGCCAAGCCCAGTTAAAACAAAATTAACCATCAAAACCATGAACTATGGTACACTCGCTAGAAAAGGAACATAAACAGTTATTTGTTTCAGAGTCCAATAACTAGTTTCTCTGTAGAACAACTCCTCTTGCCGCTGAGACTAGAGGTAACTTTCCCCCTTGATTCTCATAAAATGAGAGATGGTTCGCGTGGTTGTCAATAAACAAGAAGTCAGTCTGTTTCCTATGGGTGTACTGCTTTAGAAATATGCCCCGCTCTGTGTCCGTAATGTGCTACCAGCGAAAGGCCTGAGCTCCTTCCTGACTCAAGGTCTTTGAATGTGGTGCTCTATTTATATTTAGATACATCACAACATGCCCAGGGACAGGTTCTGCAGGAGAGGCTGCTCTGGGTCTCCACAGCCAGCATGGCTTGCTAGACTTCTGAAACTAATGATGAAAATATTTGGGCTGCTCTCTCTAACTTTTAAAGCTAAGCACAGTGACCTTCGGTGGGGTTTCAGTGGAGCGGTGAAGATGAGAACCTGAAATGGGGAAGTCAAGAGAGAGAGTGGGCAGTGAAAAATGGAAGCAATAGGGATAAAAATGGTTTCATTTCTTTTTACTACTAAAGGGAGCAGTAAACATATTTACTACTAAATATGTTCAAAATTGGAGGAATATTGCATTGCAAGAGGATTTCTAAGAAAAGGGAGATGTCCCAGGTTTGCTTTGTCTTGAGAAAATTCCAGTGAACAGAGAAAACTTGAGGAGAGGGAGATGAGTAGGTAATTTTAGGAGCTTAAGATCCAGAACACGAGTAGAGGAATTGATTTGATTTCTAGGAGTAAGGCTATTAACCTGATGCTGTTCACCATGGCTCAGGAAGGAACCAGTGTATGGTAGAACAGATGCTTGATCTTGGTGGACTTGGTGGAACAGGATGAGGGAGTCTGCTGAGTGCTTCTGCTTTTGCTGCTGAGTAATATTTTGGGGAGGAGATATTGGTATTTGGGGGAGAAAGAAATATTGTGAAATAGTCATCTGAGTAGAGTGAGTGGGCAAGGCACCTGGAAACATATTTGAAGTTCTGAGTTTCCATAGAAAAATGATCTGATCCTGACCCTGGATCCCATTGCTACATATTCTGTTATTTTTTCCAAAAGTTAAGCTTGGATGGTTCCAAATTAATGTTGCCGTAATACTTATTTATGTAACTTGAATGAATTGCCTCAAATTCCATACCTGTTGGAGACAGATTCAGGAAGGGTCACCACTGTATGAGATACGGGTCAGGACACCTTATTAGAGTCCATATAGGCAGGATGCCCAAGTGCCCGTGCCTATCACTGTGAAAGTTTTAGCAATACAATATGACAAAGTTATTTCAAAGTATTTGATTTCATTTTGGAGGTAGAAAATGTAAATGTGTCTATTCTGCATTTGCTGAGTTGTTGAAGCCTTCCTGCTGGCCTCAGGATGGTTCCTTGTTGTGTGGATAACTCTGAATTATTGTCAGTACGCTATCATTCTGTCTTGCTGCTCCAGCATTCTTGCCAACACATTTTCACCCATCAACAAAGGTGATTTTTTTCTGGCTTATTCATTATTTATCAATGAAGAACCACAGAATTGCAAAAAGATTTTAAACTCTTGAATACCAGGGGTTAGTGATATCCAAAAAAGCCTGGAGATACACGTACACACAGAGCAGGTTGTAAAACAACATAATTTTATTCAATGGCACTTTGTTATAATATTGATGAGATGCTGTAGGATCTTAACTCCTGTTTATACCAATTGGCCTATGGTAAAATTGGTTTCATTGTAGGTCATTTTTCTTAAAGTTACAGACTCTATCAACAAAGTTAGTTGAGAGCTTACTGTGTGTGTCTATCTCACTGCTTTTAAAAATATAATCATTCAATTATTCATGCAGTGGTAAGTAAACGAAATGCTAGCAGAAGTCTAAGTTTTAAAAAATAGGCTAGTTACTGTATTTTTTAAAATAAATATAACTATCCAACATTGTGGAAGAAACAAATAGGGATGACCTACTGATGAAACTCAAGGAGAAGTGAGAGGAAAATATGACTTATCTTCCCAAAGAGCCAAAAATAAAAATTATGACAATCTAATTTTGAGCCATAACTTAGATAAAACCAGAGCTGTAGGAAAACAAAATCCTACCAGCCAGAACAATAAGTAGTGATATGTCATAAAACATACTGATACAGAGAATATATTTATAAAAGATAAATTTGGGGGGCTAGTTCAGAAACGCTCTAAGTGTCTGGGTGTTAAAGAAAACCCTTTGGCTAATTTCAGAAGGTAATTTTCAGCACTGTAGTATAGTTGCAATTTTAGATGCCATATAGGACTTTTCACTTGGGGTTAAAAACGCCTGGCTTTGAGTCATTGAGTTGCCTAATGGAAGAGCAGCAGAAGCATTTGGAAGTGATAATGGGCAGACAATTGAAACATGCTCTTTAGCTTCCTTGGCTTCTCTAGGGAATAAATATTTTATTCTGTGGAATGAGAAAGAGCTTTCAAAGTAACAGTGATAACACTGAGAAATTTCCCAGCCCTGTGTCTCTAGAGAAACTACCGAGTGCAATCAATTGAACTTTGGAAACGGGACTGGGAAGTGTTCGCAGGCTGGGGTTCAACTCAAAGCAAAGCATGGCAAGAGTCACCTGGGCCTGTAATAAATTGGCGTGGCAGGGCGTGGTGGCCACACACCAATTATTGTGAGACGGGGGCTAAGGCGGCTGAGGGAGCGTGTGGGAGTTTTCCATACACTGGGCAGAAAAGCCGAGAAGGTGCCTGGGATGTCCGCCCTTGTAAAGGTGGAATAGAACAGGAGAGGAATATTGTGTCTCTCAGTACAGATCCTGAGAACCAGAATTATTACTGCAGCTGAGTAAAGCAATATTAAAGATCTCTAGTTGTATTTTCTTATCTAAGAAATAAAGCCACACGATGTTATCTTGCATTTGATTGTCTTAGAATGTTTCACCTTTCTCATGATATATAGGATGGGTGTGCTTTTGGGTATGTTTCTGATCTATTGGTGCTGGACATGGATGCGGGACGCAGGCCCTGGGTAGCGGTGGCAGGGAAGCCTTCGCTGCGCAGGGGGAGGTGTTCCTGGGACGCAGGCCCTGGGTAGCGGTGGCAGGGAAGCCTTCGCTGCGCAGGGGGAGGTGTTCCTGGGACGCAGGCCCTGGGTAGCGGTGGCAGGGAAGCCTTCGCTGCGCAGGGAGAGGTGTTCCTGGGCATGTAATGCCCAGAAGGAGTCAGGACGCGGGCCCCAGGATGCCTGCCTGCTGGTACAGGGCCAAGGCCACGTCTGTAACCAGGGGGATACGCGTTTCCCTTCTCATGCGTGTCGTTCAGAAGGCTGGGAGTCTGCTGCTAATTCCGTCCTGTCTGCCACAGGAAACAGAAATCTCCCAGGGTTTGGAAAACTGAAAAGGGGTGATTTACATGAAGCCCTAACGGCCACAGCTTCTGACGGTAGCCTGGCAGTGGCAGGGACTCTCCCCGCTGTGGAGCTCAGAGCAGCAGCATCCAGAGGACGGAGGCACTAAGAGAGTCTCATCGTGTGGCCGGGGGAATGCTTCATGGAGAAGGAAACACCCAACAGCAATAACAAAACTGCTAAGAGGAAAGATACAATTTTTAGATGGTTAAATAAGAACGACTCTCAATATATTTTTCTCTAGCCCATAAATAGCCCCAAGAGGGACAAGTTGTTGAAAATAAAGCAAAAAATACTCCAGCGATGGGCCGATAGGTACAGGAAAGCCCGGGGCTCCGTTGGGGCCATGCGGGCAGAAGCCTGCGGTGCTTTGGATGCTTTGCCTGGCATTCTGGGCTGAGCTCGGAAAGGGGCCGACTGGGAAGAACCCACTTGAAGAGCTGGGGTGCCGAGGCTCCCCAATCACCAAGAGGGCAGAAGATGCTGAAGGGGGTCTCAGGGATTCTCGGCCTTGAGGCTGCATGGTTCAAGATCCAGAGGCGAAGGGGGCCCCCCTGCAGGTGAGTGGGTCTGTGTCACCCAGACCTGTGTCATAGGCCCTTCAGGACAGAAGCCACTTGCTGTTGGCTCACCATCCGCGACGACTGGGTAAAGAGTAATGCATCTCACAGGAGGGGACCCAACATCTGGAAAAATAATTATCAGTTAAAAGAAATAGGACATTTGGTGCAATATAGGGTGTCCCCCAAAAATGTATACACACTTTAACAGCTGATAGTTCAATTTTGAAAATGAAATGTATTTTAATAAACACTGCCTTGATAATTATTCAAAGTGAGTATATGCATTTTTTTTTGTGTGGGGGGGGGACACCCTATAGAATTGATTTTATAGGCCGATAAAAAAAATTGGGGGGAAAAACACCCAGCTCTCAAGGAGATACAAATGTAGCCTATAAAATACTTTCCTGGAGTTACAAATCATGCTTTCCCAAATAAATCCATCTGGTAGATAAATTGGGGGAACATACAGTCACTGCCAAGACCCAATTTAAAAGCCTTTGAGGTCAAAGAGCATGAATTATCTCAAGGCCCACAGTAAAGACAAGGAGATAACAATTATCAGAGAAAAAAAGATTTGGTTGCTAGGTTCAGGAAACTAATATGTGAATAATTTAAAAAGGAAAGGAAATAAAACCAGATCAAGAATATGCATTGCTTAGAAAAGGAAAACATCCCCGAGCTGAAGATAGTTTAATTTACGGGTGGAAAAGACTTACCATGCTTCCAGTAGGCATGATGATGAGATTAACTTGTCCAAACATATTCTGATAACCTTAATAAACTCTAAGAATACACTAAAAAATCACAAAAGTCAATACAGAGAGACAACATTACTCACAAATGAAAAAAAAATAGTCTAGCGATTGACTGTGCATTAGTAAAGCCGGATGCTCTGTCAGTTGTCAACCATCTCCGGGCCACTGAGAGGAAAAAATTGTGAGTCTGGAAGTGATTGACCCTTTGGGGTAGAAGAATTCAGAAAGGCTTTCATAGAGTAAGTATCCGTGAAACAAAAAAGACCTAGCACAGAGTAAATGTGCTGGAAGGTACTGCTGAAGTCATTAACTGGAGTGCACCGCGGAGGCGGGAAATGGGAGGCAGGAGGAAGGCTGCCGTCTCCAGAGGCGAGAGTGAGGGTCAGCCTGTGTAAGCAGACTTCCAGAAACAGGGTGGAAAAAAGTGGAGAGGAGAAACTACTCGAAGAGACCATAAAGGGAGAATTTTATGTATTAAAGAAACCAATCCATAGGTATTGGATAACCCAAGACATCCACCAAACTGGACAAACACGAAATTTATGCTTATATAAAATTGTGGTGAAGCTGCAGAAAACGAAAGGCAAAGAGGAAAAATTTAAAAACCATCAGAGGTAAAGCAAGTCACCTATAAGAAATAAAATTTGGACAGTTAATAGATTTCTCAACAGGACAAAAACAATCGATGCCCTAATCCAATAGTATAATATGTATGAAGTTCAAAGAAAAGATATTTGACAGCTTAGATTTATGTGCACAACAAAATGATATTAAATGGCAAGGAAGAAATGAAAACTCTTTCAAATAAACAAAATACATTATATGAGAATAACTCTAGGTTATGATCCAGTACAAATTCACTTCAAATCTCAGAGTGGCTAAAACATTAAAAATTTATTTCTTAATTGTACAAGTTTTGCTGTGCTCTTAGTGGTTCTCAAAGGTAGTTCTTTCCAAATGTTTTCCTTAGCAATTTGTTTACTTCCATCTTCTGACATCACATCGGCACAGAACTCTCATGTGTCAGGGGCAGGAAGGGCTTTTCACTTCCTTAGCCAAAAAGTAGCCACAGGCAAGGGTCTGTACCTAACTGCACAAGACTGTAGAACCAGGGAAGTGAAGGATTATTGAATACTGGTAAATCTATCAGAAATAGAGGCTAAATTACATTCTAAAGGATGAATCTGAGGAATTAGGGAAATGATTTCTGACTGAACAACTGATGTAAGAAAGAATTGTGTGCAAAGAGATTCGTTAAAAATAGTAATAATGATGATGCTAATTTATCAGGGCCCATATTATAGCACTAGGCTGTGGAATAATAGTAGCATGTAAGGGGGGGGTCGATCTACATTTAAGCACCCAGAATTCCTATACTGTTCTGGAGGGTTAAAAAAATACAATATACACATTGTTTAGTGAGCATGGTAATAAATTGTATACATTCCAATGAGATAAGAAATAAAAGTGAATATGAAAAGCAAATATCATAAAAACAAAAAAGAAGAAAAATAATAAAAAATATCTAAAGGTATTCATAATAAAATTAGTGAATAAGACAATATTTATTAGAAAAAAGTTGAAACAACAGAAAAAAAAAATCAACAGATTAAATCTTTTCATAAAGAATTATTTGGTAAAAAAGGAATTCTATACCAAAATAATTTGTATCTGGAAAATGAAAAGAATTAAAAGCCGTGGGGCGGGGCTGGATGCAGGGTAGAGGGGTCAATGGGAAACAAAGGGGACATCTGTAATTCTTTCAACAATAAAGATAAATTAAAAAAAAAGACTGCGTATCAGAACCTTTGACATATAGATGGAGTAAACAACTGTAAGTAAATAATTAAGAAAACTGAAAAAAGCCAAATAAAAATAAAAGTAGAAAATAATGAATTAGAAAATAAAAATAATGAATAAACCTGTGCTAGTTCTTTGGGGGAAAATACAAGATTATAAATTGTTAAAATTTTTAACAAAACCAACCAAGGAAAAAAAGAGTCTACATCAATAAAGAATAAAAAACGGCAATGGGGGAAATGACTAAAGTACAAAGGAAATTTAAACATGCAAAAAAATGGTTCTGCCCATATGCTGCAATTTCACTGGAAGAGATGAAGCGATAGTACAAGTGCTGCTCTATTCTGTGGCAGGCACTTTTCTGCCTTGATTCTTTACATGCCTTAATTCTTTTGGTTTTCACAACAACCTTTTGAGGTGGGCACTGCCATTATTTTTTACCGTGCCTAGTCTCCAATGAAAAATAGAGGCATTGAAGGTTAAGTAATTTGCCTAAGGGCACGTTGCTAGGAAGGAATGGAACCAAGAAACTACCCATGGGCGTCAGCATGGGGGTGCATGCTTTCAGCCGGGGTAGGACATCGCCTCTGGGGAAACAGTAGGCCAAGTGCCATGGAAGAAGTTGCTGTCAACGTCTTTCTTCCCACAAAAGGCATCAGGCTAGAAAGAGGCAAATTATCTTGCTTTCAATGTGATGTCATCAGTAGGATATACCTAGTCTCAGAGAAGAGAAACAAAAAAAATTTTTTCCAATTTATTTTATGAAGCAAAATACTTTGATATTAATGCCCCCAAAATATAGCACATAAAAGTCAGTCAACAAACCAAGCTCACCGCTGCATACTGATAGAAATATTCTAAGCAAACAGAACTCTAAGCAGATGGAGTTGAGAAATACATTAACAGCATAATAAACTCCACTTTATTGAGGTCACATAACAAAGGTTCAGCACCAGGAAATCTAGCAATATAATTCATCAACTAATCCATTAAAATATAATTTTATGTATATATAAAGGTTGAATGTAAAGTTGATACAGATTATCTGTTATTAGAAATTTCTTTTAAATGTATTGGAACAGGAAATTGATTCACCAGCTGATAGTTTATATGCAATAACTTTAGTGCTTTGGGACTTCAGGCAATGTTTTCCTCAAAGTCATTGATATAGAAAGCCAAGAAATAAAGTTAAATATTGAGAAAAAATAATAAACCCAATGTAATTCTGCTACACGCTCTTGAGAACCACTATAATTAAACAGACCAACAACACAAAATCTTGGCAAAGATGCGGTGCAATTAGAGCTCTTGTATACTGCTCTTTAGAGTGCAAATTGGGGCAACCACTTTGGAAACTGATTTTGCCTTATCTTCTAATACTAAATATAAACACAACTCTTGGCCCAGAAATTTTACGTATACTTACATATGCATATATAATACATGTTGCCTAAATATATTCAAGAGAAATTAGTGCATATATCCACTCAAAAACATATGTGAAAATATGTTTGTAAAATTCTTTGTAAGCATATTTATAATAGCCCCAAAGGGGAAACAACCCAGATGCCCATCAATAGTAGACTGGATAGATAAATTATGGTGTATTTATCCAGTGGAGAGCCACACAGCTACAAAATAAAACTACTGCTACCTGCAGCAACGTGATAAATCTCACTGTCATAATGATGACTGAATAAAGGAGACACAGAAATGTACATAATGTATGATTCTATTTATATAAATTTGAAGAACAAGCAAAACTGATGGCTGGAGGTAGAAGGTTGCTCTGTGGGTGGGGGGGTGGGGGATGGGGAGTGGGTTTTGGCTGGGAAAAGACACTAGGGAACTTGCTGGGGTGCTAGAAATGTTCCATAGCTTGATCTGAGTGACCGTAACAAGGGTTTACATATATATATACACATATATATATAAACATTCATCAAACTGCACACTCAAAATTTGTGCCCTTTATCCATGTTTGATCTCAACAAAACATTAAAAATAAAATGTGGCAAAAGTATAAAACATACAGGCAAAATTTGAGGGGTGTGAGTACAGCCCAAGTAGATATTCCTGTTACACAACATCATGGACAGAATGGACAGACAGGCCGTAGACTTAGAGGTGATTCTGCACAACATACAGCTAAAAAGGATTACAATCTTAAGTACATAAGCCCTTCAATTTAGAAAGAATAACACAGGAAAAATGACTAATTAGCCAAGAAAAGATGTAGTAGGGCAATTGCATTCACAGGAAGAGGCATGAATACCTGAAAGGTTGTAAAGATTGTTCATTCTCCTTAGTAAGGAAAACTTTCAAATAAAAAAAAGCAATGAAATATCATTTTTTGCCATTCAATTAAGGTCAGATGGTCAGATATCAGTGAGGAAATGGACCTCTGCCTGTTTCTGAAATATAAGCATGTCGAACTATTTTGCAGACCAAGTTGTAGTGAATTTGTGTATGTAGGTAAGTCGTGACTCGTCGACTCTGTTCCTTGAGATGCAGGCTTGGAAGAACCGTTCCACATATATAAGCAATTGTCCAGCATCGCTAGCAGGATCAAGCGGCAGGAAACAATCCGAATGTCCATCAGCAGGACCTGGGGAGGTAAATGGGGTGCTGCAAATAATGAATTACTGTACAAGTGTGAAAGGAACCTGCTGTAGCGACGGGACAGGACGGGCGACGCAGAGTATTTCGAATGAAACTTGTGAAGTAGCATAAAGACACGGGCCGCCCCAGCCACTTTGTAAATTGCAATGCCATAATTTATAATTACAGGATGGACGGAGGAAGGAGAGGTGATACTGGGAATGATATAAAGGGACAAAAGGGAGGAAAATAAAAGCAGATAAAATAAATTTAAAGAGGGGCATGCAAGAAGGAGGCATTAGAGTGTGCCATGGACGGTGGCAGCTCGCCCCCATTCCATGCACTTGAACTCCAAAAGAATAAAATGACATCCCAGGAAACACAACAAAGTGACAAGCTATTTCCTGTTTCCTTTACATTGCAATTTATGCGGCTAAATCACATCAAAAATGAACAAATTGCACAAGGCCAGAACCGTATCCGAACCTCAGCCATAATCTACTTTGATGCTGAATATCACTGACGCTCATTCTATGGTTAGCTTATGTGATATGATTTTAATATGGGGATATTTGATAGAAATGAAAGCATCGTTAAATCTGATTTTGTTTGAAAGATAATACCCTGTGGATTTTCTGATTTCTAACGATGTAGGTGTCAGAAAAATTGACCAGATATCTTTTTACTAAACTAATCTGCTAGTATAGTTTCTATAATGTAAATATATGCTTTCAGGAAATCTACAGCAATGCTCCTTTATCTGTACAGAATTGAAGTAATCATATTAACTAGTCAAATCTTAAGACAATGAACTGAGGGTATGATTGAATAATAATCCTCAGAATGGCATTAAAGTGATTTGTGATTTCCTTATTGTATTTGCGACATTTATATTGTTGCAAGACAATAGGGAAGCTCTGTGCTGAAATAATGTACCTACTCAAGCTCTAATTTAATGAGTGATCAATTCTGACAACTAAAATTCTAGTTTTTTCACCCCGAGAAAAACTATTCCACACAATTTAATTAACACCATGCTAAAACACTAAAAACTTTAAAGTATTATGCAAACCACAACTTACAATCATCACAACTTTCATCCTATCATTCTAATATATTAAACCTGTAAGTAACTAGTTTCCCTCCATTCATCTTGTTAAGTAAGGCAGAGGCGGAGTTATCATGAGTTGCAAATGGCCATTATTTTCTTTTAATGCAAATCTGCAGATGTTTATAATCTGTAGATCAACAGATCACACCCTGGAGATAATTGATGTCGACAAAGCACATCCATTCTTTTCAGTTGTGCCATTTTTGTCTCATTTTGAGAAAATCAACGACTGCCTCTAGACTATGGAACACCAACTACGGAGCCCAATTCCCTCATTACAAATTCTAAGTCCCCACTTAGCAATCTGTGTCATCCTGCAGACAGCTTTTGACTTTCCTGTATCCCAGTTTCACATGTTAAATTGAGCAAATGTCATTATGCCCTCCCTATTTTGAGTCTAGTTAATTGGTACCAGGAATATTGTGAAAAGAGTCAAAGGGGCCAACAGAATGGAGCTTAGCCAACCCCCTCTAATTGTGTTGGCTTCAGGAGGCAGCTCCCCTGAGATCTGGGAGCAGGGCTGTGATACACGCAAGTGCTCGGCAGGTGGCCAACAAGGTGAGCAACATCACTGCCACACCCTGGTCACCATCAACCACCTTGACACCATCTTTACCAGCCAGGTGCAGAGTATGTTTCTGCCGGTCAGACCAAGGGCCCTGTGTGCTGCTGGGAGGGGTGGTATTTCAGGTGCCCTATTGGGGCAGGAAGGGGCGACAACCCCATCCTTTGAGTTTCTGTTGTCACATGTGTCAGATACTTTCATCCCTTGTGGCTGATGTATCCCCCTGATGATGTTTATCCTCGCTATAGAGTATTGCTCTAACAATGTATGCATGTTCCGCAAATTAAACCTTCATCAGTAATTTGAAATAATTGTGTTGACAATGCTGAAATAGATTTCAAAATCCATCCCCGTTTGCATAAGCAATTTCAACATTAATTTGTTAATGAAGGGAAAAGAAAAGCTGTTAGAGCCTTCAAATATAATTTCTGCTGTGGTAATTTTATGTTTTTCTGCAAACTTATTGTGAACAGCTTTATTGATTGATGATCACATCAAGAACTTGAAAATATCATCATTTAAAGGCCCTGACTAGAAACTTTATCTTCCCATTTTGAGCACAGGATCTAATATTAAAAAGACATATTTACAAAAACCAGTTTTGAATTTCTCATTTAAATTTTGAAAAAGCTTTAATTTGAATATTTTATAGAAATTCATCGTGGCATATATTATTTTCGTAATAATTAAATAGTATAAAAATGTAATCAGGTTCTTTGTTTTTACCAAACACCATATGGAATCAATTAGCATGACCCAATCCCCCAGTATCTGGAATAATTGTGGAAGATACTTTACTAAAGTATGACATAAGGCAAAATTGAAATGTACTGCAAACATTAAAAGTAGAAAGTATATTTATATTATCAATACCGGAGGATGCCCAGGCGTGGCAGGCATTACTAGTTCTCACCAGCACTGCACTAGCTTTTCCTTCGCGGCGTTTGGAAGGCTGCACCTCCCATCTCTTTATGGTTATGTATGAACAAGTGACTAGTTCCAGATAATGTCATGTGAGCAGAAATGACACATATCACTTCCTGTGGGTGATTTTTAGGTTTCTTTCTTTCTTCCTGCCATAGCAACCAGCAACATTCTGACTGGTGGAGCGCTGGGCACCCTGGACTCCTGAGGGACTATGTGAAGCATAGTAGCTGTCCCCAAACCCAGTGACCTGAAGCAAATCTTAACATTTATGTGTGAATCCACTGATCACTGGAGGTGATTTGTTCCCTCAAGCCTACGCTTAGCTCGTCCAGACAAACTCACCAAAATATTACATTAAATAATAGTTTGAAAAATTGAATGGGGCTTATTCAGGCTGTCTTAAGAATTATTAAAAAATGATAGATGCTGTAATAGCAAGCATCTTGAAGAGAAAAGAGGAGACACAAATGTGCAATAAATATATAAAAAAGAGATTAGAGCCCTAGCTGGTTGGGCTCAGTGGTTAGAGTGTCAGCCTGGGGACTGAAGGGTCCAGGGTTTGATTCCAGCCAAGGGCAGGAACCTCAGTTGCAGGCTCCATCTCCAGTCCTGGTCTGGGCGCGTGTGGGAGGCAACCAATTGATGTGTCTCTCCCACATCAATGTTCCTCTCCCTCTCCCTCTCCCTCCCTCTCCCTCTCTCTCTCTCTCCTCTCTCTCCCTCCCTTCCACTGTCTCTGAAAAGCAATGGAAATATATCCTCAGCTGAGGATTAACAAAAAAAGTGATTAGAGAAATGTAAATTAAAATGTAATGACACACCACACATATACCAGAATTGTTAAATTCAACAAACTGACAATATAAAGTGTTGGCAAGGACACAAAGCAAGGGAAACTCTGGCAAAAATGTAAATTGGACCAACTGTTTTTGCAAAACTGGCATTGTCTGCTCTGACTGTTCTTAGTCCCAGTGACTCAGCTTTGTATCTAGTGGATATCAGTGCAGAAGAGCCAAAACCTGAAAACAAAGTAGACCAGGTAATTAAATAGCGGTGCATTCACATACTGGTCTATGTTCATTACAGATGTAATTATGTGGCTAAATCTTATAAACATAATGTTGACTAAAAAAGCCAGACCTAGAAGACATGCTGTAGTTTTGCTTTTCATAAATTCATTTACCAGGGTATACATTTGGTGATAATTCATTCACGTGAATATTTGTTCTGTACCTGTTTTCTGTGTGTTTGTTACATTTAAATAAAAAAAGTTAAAGGGAATATTATTAAGGCAAAATCTCTTTCTGAAAAATATGTGTGTAAACAAATAAGTTCAGGAGTATGTATTTCAAACAAATTATGCTATATGGTAAAATTATGGGTGGTTTTATATTCTTCAATGTATTTTATTTCATACATGTTGTTATACTTCTTTTTGTAATTTGAAATAAAATAAACTATTAAAAAGAAAACAAATACTTCAATCTTATGGCAGGCAACATCATTTTCTTAAAATTGGATGCCTCCTTTCATTTATTCTACTTTTCTGGGAGCATTCAATTTAACATACTATTTTAAAAATAGATCTTTGCATTTCTTTTTTATTTAACTATTATGGTTTTAACAATAATGCCTTTTTAGAGGTTTGCTGCATCACGAGTAATTTTATTTCAACATTATTAAAACATTTAGTAGGCTTGGCTGGGAACTTAGCCACCATTTTTATTAGTTTCTATCAGAAAGCACATTATTAAGAGTAACACACACTGTTAGAATGTGAAATCCCTTTAGTAATGTGAAGCCCCTGCTTTCAGAAAGTGTTTATGTGACTATCAACCGCACTTGTGCCACAGGAAGGCAATTCTCTCAAATGCATGTAAGTGCACATAAATGCATATTTAAAATTTTGTTTCTCTCTATGCATTAATTAGTTTGGGTGTGCCTGGTGCTTTTTATTGTTTCAGTACAAATTTTCTCATAGAAGTTTATAACTAAATTAATATTTTCTAAAATAGTTTGGTGGAGATTAATACTGAAAGGTTTTACACAAACACACACACACTCTCTCTCTAGCTCTCTTTGGAAGTTAAATCATATGAGAATATTTAGGACTTTAAACAGTCCTGCAAAATTTGAACTTCCTTTATTAACCTTAACAAGTTTTTCCTCAAATTTATTCGAAACAGAACATTTTCCCCATTTACTGACGCTCTCAACATTCCCACTCCATGAGATGCTGGTTTACCTCCGAGGCAAACCCTGGAGCCCCAGGCTTTCAACAGCGATGCCCCATCTGATCCTCTGGCTAAAAGTCACCAGGGCAACTCCTTGCCAGACATCCCAATAAAAGCTCAAACGGTTCTTGCCTTTCTGCTTTCTTTCCTTCAAAAGCCTTTGTTTTATTCAGTTTTAATCTCTGTGGTAAAGCCAGGAGGGTCAGGGGTAAGCCATTACCCACCACGGTTTCACCTTGTTGGGCCCCACCTCCCCTGCCCTGCACCTTACCCCCCCCCCCCCCAGCGCCCCTCGCAGCCCACGCGGCCTTTCTCAGCCCTGCTCTATTATCTAAAAGGGGGCTTTCCTCTTTTCTACCCATTACAACTTCCATTTTTGGGGTACAGTTCTTAGGAGAAAATCATTTTCACAATTTCACACAGCAAGAGACGACATAGCCTAATGCATTTTCCCCCTTAGAATTGTAGTGGCTTTTTTGTTTTTTTGTGTGTTTTTTTAAACAATGAGACTTCTAAGTATAGAATGAGAGCTGACACTGTAATCAAGCACATTGCACCAGGAAAGAACACGGTGCAGAGCATATTTTTCAGAATCCATATAACATATCATGCAGGACGGAGAGCCTCCAGCCCGTGTAAGTTCTGTAGCAGGCTCACCGGGCACCAAAGGCTTGGGCAGCAGAGCCCAGTCCCAGCGGGCCCATTTCCACTTGCACTTGCTCTCCCCAGTGCCAGGGCTGGAAACTAGGTTCAAAAGTCTGTTTGGGGGCAGCCCATCAGCTCACGATGATTTTTACATTTTAATTTATTATTATTATTTTTAAAATCCTCACCCGAGGATATTTTTTCCATTGCTTTTCAGAGAGATGGGGAGGTGGGAGAGAGAGAGAGAGAAACATCGATGCGAGAGAGACGCATCGATTGGTTGCCTCCCGCAAGCTCTGGGGGTCGAGCCTGCCACAAAGGTGGGCGCCCTTGACTGGAATCGAACCCGAGACCCTTCAGTCCACGGGCTGAGTCTCTAACCACTGAGCAAACTGGCTAGGGTGATTTTTACATTTTTAAATAGTTGAAAGAATATCAAAAGAAGAAGGATATTTTGTGGCACCTAAAAATTACACGAAATTTCATTTCAGTGTCCACAAAATTTATCAGAACACTGTCTCTGTTATTTGTTCACCTGTTGTGTGTGGTTGCTTTCATGTGGTAGAGTTGGGTAGTTGTGGCAGAGCCCATTTCGCCTGCCAAGCCTAAAATATTCACAACCTGGCCCTTTAGAGACAACACTAGTCTAACCTAGAACACAGAAACACCCCCAAAAACCAGAGCCAAGACCAGTTTCTGATCCAGAATAACACTAGTGCCTCTGCGTTCACACTAACTCATGTACAGGTTCTTCAGGGAACAGATGTGTTTTTTAAAATTTTCTTTTTGAGAGCTCAAGATTTTATACTTTATATTGCCAAAATAATACTTGCTTTTTATAACAAATCAGAGTTGAAAATTGTTTTAGAAAAAATTAAACTCTTTTTACCAAACCTGTAAAAATCCCTCTACTAGAAATAGACAATGTTAATAGTTTGATGTATATATTTCAAAAGTTTCTTTAGGATTAATCAAACAGAAACAAGCAAGCATAGAGTATTGGTATTAAGTTGTGAATGTTTAAGAACTATACATTATATAAAAATCTGCAACCTTAAGAGCGGCCTCTGGTAGATTTTATGTCACCTATTGTCTTTAGTAGTTCCTGGTAGCTTATAGTTTGGATATAGAATAATTTATATTCACTTGTGATACGTGCATTGCCTTCGGTCTTCTAACCCAGCTGGGGTAAACAATATCACATATAAATCCTTACCTAATGGTATTTTATTTCTGTAAGAATCCCCACTGAAGGATTGCTGTATCAAAAGGTTTATGTAATTATTTTTTTTAAAATCTAGTTTTATTTTTACTAATACAAAGAAGGTGAACACTTTTCTAAGAATACTGTAAGAAATTTAAATACTGTTGATAACATCCATGTAGGATAATGTAAATTTATTTTTGTAACACACAGAACACTCACAAGACAATTAGTCAAGGACTCAGTCTCAAAAGAAGTCTTAGCATATTCTAAAGAGCTCACACTATCCATGTTTTTCTGTTATTTTGCAATACATTTAGGAATCAGTAGCATCAGTTAAGCACAAGAAATTCCAGTAGTCTGAAACCTAATACAGTTAGTTCTAAATAATTTAGAACTGTGATTATTGCTTTATATATGAAAATGTTACCTCCTTGTGTTGTTATTTAAGGGTTGGTTACCTTTTTCAATTAAATTTATTCTTGGCATTGGCAAAACAACATCTTTTTTCTTTAGTTATGAAAAATCATTTTGAGGTCTGTGAAATTTTAATAATATTCATTTACTTTGACCAGTTTTCAAATCTTTTCACGTTAGCAGTGGGATATAAAAAGTGACTCTTCATCTGCCCCCTCAGTTAAGCCGGGAGGAGGAAGCAGCCTGGGGAATGTTTGTGATCTGTGATCGGAGACATACATACATGCATATTTTCTAGAGTGCAAATATTTACTATATTTACAAAAATAATTAAAATAAAAGGCATCTATTGCTTTATATATTTATTGCAATTGGTTATCACAATGATTAATATGGCATTAAAATTACTGATCTTTTTCATATATTTTTATGTGCTAGGGCAACCAGGTAATTATCACTGGAATTGTGTTTACTGTAAGAGAATTGTCTCAGTGTATGTTGAGTTTGATCTTTACTGTGAAGGAGATTTGACAATTTCTTTCGTCAACACGCAGTCTTTCCCAAACCATTACTAGGGCATATAATAATGTCTTTCAACGTAGAGATATTTGCATGTGCTTATTTGTGGATATATGCATCTTTCTAAATAACTTTGCTTTTATTGTCGACTCTGTTACAGATGTCTCCATATCCTCCTCCCCCTTCAGCCCACTTCCACCCGGCCCCTGGCACATCTGCATGGTCAAGTCTCTCTTCCTCCTGCGTTTAAATAGTGGGACTCAATAGCAACCCCCGATGTAGAGGGGATATGTTCATATCCAGGTTTTGCATAGTGAAGCATTCACCAAGCATTCATCCAAATTATTTAGTGTGAAGCTTGGGAAGCAAGATTTCCAGTCACCGGAGATAACTGTATGCGATTGTTTTATGCAAAGATGAGAGCCAGCAGAGGATCAGTATAGTTATGACAAAAGTTGACACACACAGAATTACATTTAATGGAAATGTCAGTGATATATTTAATGTACCAATTTCTGCAGTAGGAACTCGCACCATTTTAGAATCTATAGTGAGATTAAGTTGACAAAGCAAAGGAAAGCGAATGTCATGGGTAAAGGAGGCACAGTTCTCAAGAATATATGAAATTCTAATCACAGTTTCTTTAGTGTTACCAGCTGCAACATGAATAAGAAAACCTCTGACTGAGGAAACATCTCTAACAGCATTCAATCATTGTTCTTACCCACTGTGCGGGTTAAATTAGACCCTTAAAATTACCCTGTCTGTATCTATCTATCTATCTATCTATCTATCTATCTATCTATCTATCTATCTGTCTGTCTGTCTGTCTGTCTGTCTGTCTGTCTGTCTGTCTGTCTGTCTATCTATCTATCTATCTATCTATCTATCTAATCTATCATCTATCTATCATCTATCTATATCTATCTATCTATCTATCTATCTATCTATCTATCTATCTATCTATCTATCTATCTATCTATCTAATCTATCATCATCAATAATCTATCATCATCTATCTATTCAAGTGCAACTGGTTGTTACAAAGTAGTCACAGGGATGTAGAGTACAGCAAAGGGAATAAAGTCAATAATATTATAATACCTATGTAATAACTAAAATAAGAAAATGAAAATAAGGCAACTTAAGGATTTATTGCAGGGAATTTTTGCTCACATGAACCTTGTAATTTTTTAAAGTATTAAGATTACATTTAAATATTGCTCACTTGAGCTTACTGTTGTGCTTCCAAGTTGCCCTTCTAGAATACAAGCACATAAACTTAAAAGAATAAAATAAAATTATTCCTTCATAAGACCATTTTTTACTCACTTAAGAAGAAACCGACCCTCAAAAAAAAAAATTACATAACTTGGGCAGTGTCATACATCTAGTTCAAGGAATTGCTGGGACTCAGACCCAGGTTACCTAAGCCCAAACCTTGTGTTTTTTCCATAGTAGATGCCACATGAGAGACCGAGGAGATTGCAATTTCAGGAATAACTCAGTGCTCAAGACTTCATTGAAAATTATTACTTGATGTTTCCGGTCTTCTATGTTATCACTGTCTCTCTCGCCCACCTGAAAACTCCCGCTGAAAGTTGTATTAAGGAATTAGCTTCAGGCAAGTTGGTGCAATGAGATTTTCTAGTATGTTCTTGAGAAACAGATGGAAAATATATTTATTAGGGGTCATAAAAAAATGGGATCGTTATGCCCTTTACCAGGAGCTAGCAGGGGATGACTTAGAAATTAAATTTCATTCTAAGTTTCATCTTCCCTCGCTCACTTATCTGATGATCATCAAGTCAGATTTCATGTGCCCCTGGTTTTTAATTCTCAGCTGTCACAGCCTCTCTGTCGCTCATGATTGAATGGTCATAGTTCGGTGTCTTGTCCTGCTACTCTTTTCATTCTTCATGTGGTGTATCTAGTTCTTACCTCTATTTCTGGTAGCTTGAAGGCTTGAGGTTTTCAGTCAACTAAAAATTCCTGGATGCTTTTCATTTGCTAGAAACCGAAGAGACGATCGTACAATATATCTAAGTGGCGGCTGTCCCGAACGGGCCAGGGAACTTGAAGGAGAAAGAGCCCTGACTTCGGAGAGGTCTAAGATAGGGGGGTGGCCTAGCTAGTCTCCTCAGCAGCTCACAGAGCAAATCGTGCTGTGAGGCCTTCAAACTAGACTCTCAGCTTTGCCCTGGGGGCCGCTTTAAGATTTTCTATTTACATCAGCCTTCGATGGCCCTGTTCCTGAAGTGTGCAGCCCTCATGGGGCAGGGTGCCGTCGAGGACAGAGCCCTCCTCCCCCCAGGGCCAGCCTAACCCGCCACCTGTCAGCTCCGACCAGTTACATTCTCACTTGAACTTGGGCCCTGACCTCTCTTCCTGTGACTTGCGTGATAATTTATGACAATACCTTTCATGATAATCCTAATAATTGAAGACAGTGAGTCATCACGCCCTCTTAACTTCTTCTCTGAGCTCATCTAAGATTCTGAGTGACATGAATTCCAGGCCCGTCACCCATCTGCTTGCCCTACAGGTTTCTGTACCTATTTTCATGTGGCCTAAGAACTGAATATAATTACTCAGGGTCTTCTCATCAGTACATAATACGTATGATATCATCTTGCTGTTCTAGAAATAATGTCTTTATTATAGGATCACATCTGATTTTTGATCATTCCTATCATAGTTATGGTATTTTTTTACTTTAATGCAGAAAAAATCAGCTAACTTGGTTTTATGCAAGCTCTGCTAAGACAAAATCATTCAGAACTAGAATTTATATAGTTGTTTTATCTGGATACGAATGTAGTCCTATAAAATAATGCCAATTAAATTCTAGAGTGTGGGATTTTTGCCAATTATTGCAGTCTAAAAAGTTATTTTTTGGTATGAATTCTATTATGCAACTTATTTACACTACCATCAAGTTTCTTTCCATCCACATATTTGAAAAATATTTTATTTCTGCTTCCAAATCAGGTGTGATAATGGAGACTGAATAAGATTTTTGGACAAAAGTCTAGAAACATATTAGTTACGTTTAAAAACTTATTTTCCACTCTGCCATTGTGTATCACCTTTCTGGTATATTTTACTTAGTGTTGCACTTTTTTCCCTGGAGGGGAATTTCTTAAGTAAAGTTAAGGATTAAAACAGTGATCACTCAGCTTCTCCACTCATAGTCATCAAAGGGGAGGAAGCAAATTAGTAGTTTCAAGCAGTGGGTTTTGAGAACCCTCTGAAAAATATAAACATAATGTTACAGATATTTGGAGGCAGGTGAAAACACTTTTGCCCAAAATGAAAGCCGTGTGGGATCAGCATTTCAAATATATTTTTTTATTTTTTAAAAAATGTAAATTAACTTTGTTGGGGTGACATTGGTTAATAAAATGATATAGGTTTCCAATGACATTTTTTTAAGCCTTACTATGTACCATGCACTGGGGAATAACCAGTGTGAACAGAACAGGTTTGAGCTTTAAGGAACAGAGAGATTATCTATGGGTGAAATCTGGAGGATTATTTCTGGCCAAACAAATAGTAAGAACAAAAGACCTAAAGGCAAGAAACCCTGCTCCGTATTTTGGGAGGGGAGATCCGTGTCATTCTCAAAGGAAATAATGAGTGTGTTTTGTAACAAGGGTTCTCACGGAGTACTTTTTAAAAAGACATATCACCGATAGAAATGTAATTCTGATATTTAAATGGGTTATCATTCATAAAGTTTCATCCCTGTTAACTAGGCCATGAATGTCTTTTCAAATATGTGTGCACATGTGCATGCGTGCGCACACACACACACACACACACACACACACACCCCTTGATTCGCATGCAGAGCTCATTCTCAAACATGTCTAAGAGCACGGTGTCCCTTTCCTGCCGCCTCTAGGGCAGGCGAGTGGGTAGAGGGCAGGGGTCCTCGCTGCGCAGCAGAGCCTGCGCCTCGGAGGCGCGGGAAATGGGCGGTGCTCCCGCTCGGAGTCAGAGTCACGTAAAGAACCAGCGTCGAGCCTGTTCCCCAACGGGAGCCTGTCCCCGAGGGCACCCTTACATTATCTGTAACGATTTCTCTCTCCGCTTGCCCTGTTTGCCCAGCCACTGCAGTTCTCAGTCTGTTTAGCGCTTGGCAGGGGTTATTGAACATAATGGAAGGTGTCTAGTCTTCAGGAACTTCTGTCACTTGGTTGAGCAAAGTTGTTGGAACTGCTGACTTTTAAACAGAGAGTAAGACCTGTAGTGGCGACTCAGAGCCAGCAGGGTAAATTAGGGACAGCCAGGGACGTTATGGTGACACTTCACACCAACAACTTGAGACTTTGGAAAGTTCAGCAATACTTCTGAAGGGTCAGCCTTAACTGATGGGGGAATTCGCGATTGTGTCCAAAACAGACTGGCTCAACTCCATGCGGAGTGCAGTGTCTGTTATTTTTGTAACACATGCTTGGTTCCATACTGAATGTTTTTATTTAAAAAAAAAAAAAAAAAAGGAAAGGAAAGAGTCCATTTGCACTTAGTTGTTTTCTTCTATTAATTGCTATTTCTGTAAAGCGCATTTGCAGAAAATGTTCCTGATGCTTATTAACTGGGCACAGTGTTGCTCCCCAGGTTATAGGGATGTCTGTAGTCTAAATGGCCTGGGAAAAATGCAGAGCTTAAAGGAAAAATAAAAAAAGTTAAAGGTTAATATTATACTGTACTCTTGTGTACATGGATGTTACATGCAGGATATTATTACTTCAAATAATTTTGTTGCAATTAGAGATTTAGGCACTGGTTTACATATGAATGAGGGCCGGGGGTAGCAAAGAAGAGGAATTCTAGATGCATCCGAAGAGTTCATCTATTGCTATGGAAACAGATACATCCTAGCAACAGCTGCTTGGTACGGAGTTGGTACATGCAGAGCTTACGGCCTTAAATAAGAGGAAAATGAACCATGAAAAAATCTTTAGTATATATAGAAATTCTACATTTCCAGGTTTGAGATGAATAGTGGAAAATTTGTACATAAATATGTCAAAGGAATAGAAAGTTACACAAATCAAACTTTAGTATCTCACCATCAGAGACCCAGAACATTATTTAATATATTCTAATAGCTACTGTTGTCTTGATTGTGGGACAAAAGGCCACTTATCAGATGGCCGATACTACGTGGCATTTTTGCTGAGTCTAGAAGATAGTCTTCAATCATACTTTAAACACGTTCCTTGTCTCTGCAATTCTTAGAATCTTATTAGTAAAAGATGCTCCAAACACCTCTACAAAGAAAGAGAAAATCCAGACAATGGTTTAGGGTTTTTATTAAAGTTTGAAAGATATTGTAATAGTACGTTTTTAACTTTAGTAAATAAAATAGCTTTCTTATTCTTTAGATATTCCGGCAAGGGCCTTTTTTTTTATATGTTTAAATAAAAATTTATTTATACAAAATAAAAATACAAAATATTTGTTATAATTTCACACCACTTTGTATGAGTGGTGTCTCCAGCAAACAGTTTAATTAAGTAAGTAATTAATTATGGGTTTACAAATGGTGGCATTGCAACTTTGCAATTCTTCCTCATTTAACATTTAGATTACTTTGATAAAGAAAGATATTTTTTCATCTACTATGTGGCTATCTGTGATAGAGCTTATCTACCTTTATTTACCAGTTTTTATTTATTTACCAGTTTTCAAAACAGTAATTGACCAACAATTTTTAACATTTTATTTGGAATCTCTATAAATGAATGACTGACCACAGGCCATGCTTTTCAACCCATTTTAGTTATTTTTTTATATTAATGTTCAAATTGTCCTAGTTTTGGTCAATGGGAGCCTCCTTAAGTTGACTCCTGAGTTCTTTGGATGACTCTTCAAGTCTTTTCTATAATATCTGGTATTACAAAATGTTCCAGGCTTAGTTTATTTCCTCCAAGACCTGAAATTAGCCATTTCTCCAATGAACTCTTTTTTTTTTTTTTTTAAATGTCTTTATTGATTTCAGAGAGAGAAGGGGAGAGAGAGAGAGAGAAACATCAATGATGAGAGAGTCATTGATCGGCTGCCTCCTGCCTGCCCCCTCTGGGGATTGAACCCACAACCCGGGCATGTGCACCAACCAGGAATTGAACTTTGATCTCTTGGATCCTAGGTTGATGCTCAACTGCTGAGCCACACTGGCCAGGTTCCAACAAACTATTTCTTTGAATAGAATATAGGAATATTATAGTTCATATTTATATTTGCCATTAAAATTCATGACCGTGTGAATTATACTTAGTCTTTCCCACATTGTTTCTTACTCCTACACTGAGAATCTGATTCTAAAGGATATTGACTATGGTAGATTAGCACAGTTATTTAATTTACCATATAATATATACAGTGGTGTCAGAATTACCATATAAACACTACCAAAAACAATATGAAAATGCTCTTGCAAATGTTTTATTTCTTGGAAACTTAACCTGGTATGGAGAAGTAGGTCTTCTTTGTGTGTTTTTTATGCTATGAAAACATATCAATAGTTTCTTTCTGTTCTTAATACATTTTTATAGTGCTCTAGCATATTTTGACTTAGAATTTATGCCATTGCTTAACATAAGAGTAAGTTATTTTCTAGGTCAAGTTACAAATACACATCTAGGTTTCAAAACCTTGACCTCATAATGTCAAATCTACAGTTATAACATGGAAGTCATCCGCAAGCTCTCTAAAAGACAGCCACAGAAAATATCCCAGATAAATAATCTGTATAATGAGTATTTCTCTAGATAGACAATCTTCCTGAAAACTACTGAAAATTAGGAGAGTATAAAAAATTAAATTCCTAAAATTTTCAGAGTGTTGATGTAGACATTATCTTTATTACTTGGATTATTGTAATTTAAAAATTACTTAATTTTGGCCTTGCCAGTTTTGCTCAGTGGTTAGGGTGTCGGCCCTCGGACCGAAGCGTCTTGGGTTTGAGTCCCAGTCAAGGGCACGTGCCTCTGCTGAGTTGCAGGTTCAGTACCCGGCCCCAGTCGGGGTGCGAGGGGGAGGCAACCAATATACGTGTCTCTCCCGCATCCATGTTTCTTTCTGCCTCTCCCCCTCCTCCCTTCCACTCTCTCTAAAAAAAATATTCTTGTGTGAGGATATAAAAGAAATGGACTATAATGCCTTACATTTCAGTAACTAGCTCTCTGACATAAACCCCACTGTGCTTACAGACATGAGGCGGCATAAGATTATTAGTAACTTGGGAAAGCAGGAACTTACCGGAGGCAACTATAGGGTGTCAGCGCGGCATAGCAAGATGTGGTGGGCATTTTCCCTGAGTAGCATGAATGTGCACGATCATTTTCATATTGTTTCGTTAGAAAGTTACTTATGTATGCACTTATATATGTATTTTGCATGCATGCATGCATGTGCGTATAATGTAGGTATGACCATTTATATTCCTGTCTGATGTTTTGTGTGAGCTCCTTGCATGTTGGGACTTTCCTGTCACTGTAGCACGGTGCCTGGAGCAAAATAAGTGCTCACAAGTTTGTCAAATGAATAAATAAATAATAAGAAAAGACCAAAACGACCTGCTGTTTGTGCCCAGGTCTGTTGTTATGCAAGAGGCACCTGTGCTTGAAGACAGGCTGCAAACAGATCCTACACATCAGAATTTAGAGAATTCCATATGGCAGGATTTCTCTTCATAGAAGTAATTCCGCATGGAGAAAACGATTATTGCTGTCTTGCTTTCAGTGCTCCCTAAATGGCTGACTGGCTTTTGCATGGAAAATTTTACTATGTAGGAAAACTCCTGTCACCAGAGTTAGAGTGGAAGCTTCAGGTATTGTACTTAAAAGAAGAGAGCCCTGCGGCTAATTAGCGCGTTGCCATCAAGAGCGCTCCCCGATAACAATGAGGTGCGCTCTGCAGGGTGACACCGTGCGAAGATGGTCTTGGTCCCTGAGTGGCTCCGACTGAAGAGGGGGAGCTAGGTCAGAGCCGTAGAGGTAAATCAGATTCTGAGCCCGCACAACTTTAAAGAAATATTTGATTTTTGCACGTTTCCACCGTGATGCACACATTTTAAGGGCATTCTTTTTATTGCAACGCACAGCAGATGTCATTCAGTTGTTTAGTGCATTTAATCATTTTTTGTATTTTCCTATTTTCCCATGCTCTCTTGCTCAGTGTACAGAATATTATGCTTCTTCACTTTGGCAGGAGCTCACGGCAGCTTCCTTCCTGAGCAAGGAGATCAGAGATTAGGGCTTCACTTTCTAGCCCATGGTAGTCACTCGCTCCCTTGGGAGCATTCAGAGGCCTGAGCGAAATAACTACCACAGAAAATACCAGTGAAATGGAAACACTGGGTGCCGCTGCTTTGCAAAAATATTCTGATGCGATGGACAACATAATGTTTTGTTCACATATAACTATTATTTACAATTACTACGCTCCGAGTTACCTTTGATGGAACTCTAGCGAACCGAAGCGCCTGTCCTTGAAACGTTTGGGCCTGGCTCATCCACACAAGTTTTCATCTCAGAGGAGGGGGAAAGGCACAGTGAAGAAAAGGGAACAAATAGGAACGTGGCAAAACAGAAGGCCAAAGACCATGTGATGTCCGACCACATGAAAATGCATAAATGCAGAACGTGTGTCTGAAACTCGCCAATTAAAACCCGAGGCCACCATACGTTGCCTGAAAAAGTACCCATTAAAGCACTTCGAAGTCAGTATATAGCTGAATCAATTGAGGGCATTAAACACACACACACATATTTCAAGTTTTTACCTCGCACTTTATGCAAGAAACCACCTCGCCTCAAACACGTGAATGAGCTCTCAGTTGGAATTCCCACTCCTGGGGGCCGGGAGGGCTGTGGGAAGGTTACGAATGGATCAGCTTGGCGGTGGCTGCTCTAAGGTGGCACAGGGGCCAGCAGCAGTTCCCAGGCCCTCCTTCCAGCAGATGCTGAGATGAGAACACAGCCCAGGCCAGGCCGCCCCAGGGGAGCCCGGCTTCGGCCTCCGTAGCCTGTCACGTGCAGTTCACAGCCGTGGCCAGAGGTGGCGCTGAGTGTCCAGGGAACCAGGGCGACAGGGCCAGAAAGTGCAGAGGTCGCCTGAAGCCTCAGCAAGAATCCTGCTCAACCTCAGCAGCACAGCCAAGAGAGGGAGTTTGGAGGAGGGGAAGGGAAGCGTGAAGAGCGGGGAGAAAAGGCTCCAAGTTAGGGGACCTGCACCCCAGGAGGGAGGGGGAATGGAGAGCCGGGCAGCCTGCGAGGCCTCAGGACTGAGGATTCTGCACTGGGCCAGCTGGGGCCTCCTGCCACTTCTCAGGTGAAATATTCGAATAGGGAACGCTTTCTCATATTTAGGAAGTGTTTATTTGACAGAAGGACCAAGGGAGTTTTATGCTTTTATGTTATGTAAGTGTGGGCTGGTTGGTTTTTTTTTCTGTTGTTAAATGATAGGAATACAAAACAGCAATTTGATGTAATCATAGAGTACTACCCCCAAAGTCTACCTAATGCATTTTAAATTTCCTGTTGGTCAACAGATATTTGGAGAGAGGGAGAAAGAGAGAAAGAGAGGGAGGGAGGGAGGTCGATCCTAAGTGAGAAAGGCATTATCTGTGTAACCGGCAGCAGCAGGGTGGGATGCTGTGCACATCCCTGCACTATTATTAGAAAAGCACAGAACTGAGGACTCAACATAAAAGTAAAGAGCAAAAATATTTCTCAAAGTCCCTTCAGTAAGTGTACAATCTTTTACAAGTATTTTTATGCTTTTTGCATTGCTTAACCCTCTGCGTTTGAAAATAAATAAAAGTAAAACCCAAACATTTCCAATCATCCCAGATAATTTAAAACAGAAAGCAGAGGTGTCGCCTCCACCTTGCTGCTGCTCCCCTCCTTCCGTCTCTCCTTGGGTTCCGTGACTAGAACATAAACAGCTGTGCTCAAGAGGCACCAAGCGCCCTGTCCTTGCTTTTCCAAGTGTGGCCCGTGAATCAGCAGCATGGGCGTCACCTGGGAGCTTGTTGGAAATGCGGAATCTCAGGCCTCAGCCCAGATTAGTGGACCGGGATCTGTGTTTTAACAACATCCCCAAGTGATATATATGCTTGGAAGTTGGAGAAGTTCTGCTCTAGATTCCAAAGAGAGAACCTTCAAGCCAATCGTCCTTCAGCTTAGCAAGAGGCTACAGAGATGGTCTAAGTACAGCCAATACGCCCATCTGAGGTTCTATAAGGAGAGGACCAGGGAGGGGGGTCTAAGTCGGTCACCAGACATGGAGAAGTAGTGTTCACAGTGAGAGACTCTCCTTTCCCAGGAAGGGAGAGGGGCTCCAAGGGAATCAGTAATAGATATGGGGGTGCTGGCAATAAAGGCCCTCTCCTGACAACCCAAGGCTGGATGTATGTTGACTGGCAGAAGCTACATGGAGTATGAGGGAGTATGCAAGTTTGGGCTGAGCTTGTCAGTGTTTCTCCAGAGTTCAGGGGCATGCCTAAACATAGAGACTGTGCCCATTTATAGCGTCGTGATTTTTACTGTGGGAGGCTTCTTGGGGCAGCCCTTGACAGCAGTGAGAGATGGGACTGTGGTGGACTATGGGAAGAAAATGGGACAGCCAGTTCCCCAAATAGTGTATCTCAGTTCTTGATGACCTAGGGAGAGGCACAAAACCAGACGTGTGCAGTTCCTGCTGCTCCGTGAGTTTGGGAAGTAGAGTTTCCATCACTCCAAGCAACTCAGGTTTTAAGTAATCTTTTCTCAAAAATGGACATGGAGGAGGGAAGAAAGAGCTAAGATTTAAACTGAGTTTGGGATTGGTGCTTTAAATTAGACCAGACTTCATTAACTAAAAGGGATCAGAAAGTTATAGAATCTTTCCAAGAGGTAGTCGAGAGATGAGACAGGAGGATTCAGTGTAGTGGTGCTGAAAGAAATGATTGGAGAATTATAAAGCCACGGACTCATTCGCCCACTTGTCTTTAAAGAAAGTTACAGGTGTCAATAAAAAACATACATGTATGTCTGTCCCTGCATCACAAGCATATATGTATACATCTTCCTAAATTATCCCTTTCTGTTTTCTCGGTGGTAAGCAAGATGAGGAAAGTTCAATTTTATTACCTCCCTCCTCTCCCATCTTTATATTTCTTGTTTAGGTGAGTTACATTATTGCTGTTTTTTCTTGGTGGAGAGCTTTATAACTCTACAAAAAGTAATGTAATATTTACTTAGTCTTTATAAAAACAAGGTGTAACTGACTCCCTGAAAACCAATTGGAAAAAAAAAGTGAATGCCTTTACCCCCTCTCCACATTTCCTCACAGCATCCACACGCTTGGCTTACTTATTTAGCAGGCGCTATTTTTTGTTATTCTTTATTTTATTTTTTATTGAATGTATTGGGGTGATACTAGTTAATAAAATTATATAGGTTTCAGGTGTACAATTGTATAACACATCATCTGTACATTGTATTGCGTGTTCACCACCCCAAGTCAAGTCTCCTTCCGCCCCACTCACCTCCCCTGTGCTCTGCTACCTCCCCCACCTCCCTCCCTCTCTGGTAATCACCACACTCTTGTCTGTGTGTATAAGGTTTTCTTTCTTAATCCCTTGACTTTTTCACACCCAGCCCTGCAGACCCCCCTCCTCGGACAGCTGTCAGCCTGTTCCCTATCTATGAGTCTGTTTCTCTTTCGTTTGTTAGTTTATTTTGTTCATTAGATTTCACATATGAGTAAAATCATACAGTTCTTGTCTTTCCCTGACTGGCTTGTTCCACTTAGCATAATGCTCCCCAGGTCCCTCCATGCTGTCCAAGAGGTAATAGTTCCTTTTCTCTTTTTATGGCCAAGTAGTATTCCATGGTGTAACTGTCCCACAGCCTTTTGATCCACTCATCTATCGACGGGCACGTGGGCTGCTTCCAGATCTTGGCTATTGTAAGTAATGCTGCAGTGAACATAGGGGGCTTATAATCTTTCAAATGAGTGTTTCGTTTTTTTCAGATATATTCTCAAAAGTGGAATTGCTGTGTCATAGGCAGCTCCATTTTTAATTTTCTGAGGACCCTCCCTGCTGTTTCCAGGGTGTCTGCCCCAGTCTGCACGCCCACCAGCAGCGCAGGAGGGATCCCCTTCTGCACACCCTCCCTGTTTGCTGATTTGTCGATGGGGCCATTCTGGCAGGTGTGAGGTGACCGCTCGCTGTGGCTTTAATTCGCAGGTCGCTGGTGATTCGTGCCTTGGAGCATCTTTTCCCTTGTCTGCTGGCCACTGTGTGCCCTCTTTGGGGAAGTGTCTGTTGAAGTTCTTTGTGCCTTGCCCTGGCCTCCTGAGACCTGGCCTCCCAGCAGCTTCGGATGGATTTCAGCTGCAACGCCCTCCTCTGCTTGTGGGGAAGGCTCGGGCGCTGGGGCGACAGTGCTCCAGGGCAGGCCTTAGGGGGGACAAGACTGGGGGACAAATACCCAGCTTCCTTTTCTTTATCTCTCAAGGAAAGGACAGACCTGGGGTGTGTTCTACATAATTTCCCAGATATTTCCAGAGAGAAAACTGGAAACTATTAAAGATAAAGCTGTGACAGGATGTGTCTAACGCATTTCATTCCCACATGAAGCTTGACGGATGTGAGTCTAAAAAGCATCGCAGTCAAATTACATAGTGGAAAGAAGGCCTTTTCTCTGTCATGCAGAATGGGATAAGCAAAAACATAACTTGGGGAAGTTTATAATGATCATGAAATTGTGTTATAAATACAGTGCAATAGAATCATTCCAAGTCAGTCAATTTTTAGAGTTTATTTAGGGGCTTTCATAGAGATTGTTTTTCTAGCTTATGATTTCTGAATCTGTTATTTTTCCTTCCTGCCACCTGCCTTTTAAGACATATTATTATGTTTATTATTATTATTATTTTTAGTTTGAAAGAAGTTCTACAGGAGACATGGGAGGTAAAACTCAAAGACATCTTATTAAAACAATTTTGTCGAAAAGTCAAGAAGAAAGGATTAGGAAACATTTATCCAAAATATCTCTGACTACCTGTGGATTTTAATTTTTTAAGACAAATTTAGTGTTTTAGGTGTGCTGCAGATTGGCAGGGGAGACCACCCACACCTAAAACTAACATTCACATTTCCCCATTCATTATAAGATTAGGTACATAGTTTAACTCACCAGGGCTTCAAAAATGTTACTGAAAGTAATGTGACATGCAGAAAAGGAGCGCATGACTCATATCATCTACTATTTTTCCTCTGCCTAGGAATCCAAAGAGTATGCAGTCACTGGTGAAACTGCCAACAATCTCAGTAAAAGGTTAACACTTTGTGCCGTACATTGTTATTCTGGTAGAGTTTATACAAATAACCTTTGTTTCCACTTAAGGCAGAGTTCCTCAGCCTCAGAGCTACTGACTTTGGAGCAGGTAGGTCCTGTAGTGGGAGCTTCCCGGGAATTGCAGGATGTTTAGCGGCCTGCCTGACCTTTTGCCTCCAGTCATTGCCAAATAAACCCCCGGGAAATAAATAGCTGTGCAGTTAAAAACCACTGAAACAAGGTGATGTTTACAAATAGTTGGCCCTGCTGGTTCTTGATCTCTCCTCAGCATCATCAAGGCAACTTCATCAGGCTGGGGCACAAATGCAGTCGGTGCCCAGGAGCCCCTGAGCTATGGCCGCTTACAGGGCCCCCCGCTCCCTGAAAGGCCAGCCTGCAGGGCCTCTCCCCTTGGTACCAGGAGGAGCCAGCCTGGCCACGCTTTACATCATGAGTTGTATAAACTTAAACGTCTAGTTGACCCACGGATTAAACTTAAATTTGTAATAGCAATATTCCAGGCATGACTATCTCACTTCCCACTTATAAAAATGACCATGCACAATAAATAGAAAAATGAGAAATAATAAAAACATGGGAAGAAGAAAGAAGAATACAAAAGGGGATGCAGAAAAGAGATAAGGAGGATTATAATGTATGGTTTATAAATGTTATAAACATGCAAGAAGTGAAAGCAACCATCGGCTGGAGAGTGGACAAACAAAATGTGATATATCCACATAATGAAATACAACACAGCGATAAAAAGGAATAAGTGCTACAATCAGAGTGAGTCTCAAACTTTCTGCTAAGACATTAAAGACTGCAGAGTGTATGATTCCATTTATAATCGATGCTCAGTGAAGTCAAATCTGTAGAGACAGAAGGCAGATAAGGCTTTTCCTGGGACTGGGAGTGAGAAGAGAGGCTGATAACAAGGTGGCACGGGGGATCCGTCTGGGGTGATAGAAATATTATAAAATCGGACTGTAGAGATGGTTTCACAGCTCTGAAAGCTTAGTAAAGATTATTGAAATTATACAGTTAAAATGGGTAAGTTTTATGGTATATAAATTATACCCCAAAAAACTGTCAAAACAAATAAGTTGGAAGACAGGCTGCAAACATAAGGACTTGGTTGCCTTTCTTAGATTATCCTGATTTACATTTGTACCTCTGTATACATCTCATCAATGTTCTGTGATTCTGTCCTAGTGACTGTTAGTCCCTAACTCCCTGAAGGGCATCTTATTAGCATTTGGACTGAGTTAAGTGCCACTTATCACAGTTATTGTGAGAGAAGACTTAATCTTACCCAAGGAGAAGTCTGGCTTTTGCCCTCTGCTATTGGGAGGAAACTTCTAAGTCCTTAAATTTTCCTGCTTGATAGGAATCTCTTTGTTTGCCTGGAAGCTTTGGCCACTGACAGTCTAATAATGTGATTTATGATGGGAGCTGAGTTACACAGTATTAGTTCTGCCTCTGGAAAGAACCGGACACTAAAGGTATCCGCCCTCTCTCTGGGAGAGCATGGCGACTGAAGGTCAACAACACAGACCCCATGAGATCCAACAACAGTAAAAACCTCTGGACACCAAAGGCTCAGGAGCGCTTTGCTGGGTGGCAGTCCCCCACGCGGGTCATCATTCACTGATGCTGGGCCAGTCCTGTGTCCGCAGCTCACGGAGAGGACGATGAGCTCTGGGTCGGGACCTTTCCTGGACTCTGTCCTGTGTGCTTCCTTCCTTGGGTGGTTTTAATTTGCGTCCTTTCCTTAGAATAAGCCATAACCATGAGCACAAGCTTCAGTGAGTTCTGTGAATCTTTCCAGAAAATGATGAACCATGAGGGGGACTTTGGGGGTACCCCAAACTTGCAATTGGTATCAGAAGTGAAAGGGATTGTGTATGGGACTCTACCCTCGACTAAACTCTCATAACAAACAATAGTTTCTTTCTTATAGATCAGAGCTGACATTTGAAAAGTTTGTTTTTGTACCTTTAGAATTTCTGCAGCAAATAAAGTGTTTTGTTAAAAAAACAACCAAAAAACCCAAACATTCTGAATTCCATCTTTTAGCCCTAAAAAAAAATCAAGCCTTGAGGATAGAGCCTCATTTCATGTCCTCCTGGAAGCTGACAATTGATGAATGATTAGTAAAGCCATAGAAATTATCTTCAAGACAAGATTTCGATCCTTTTGTGCAGAGCATTATGCAGTACACTCCTAATATCAGGGGAGGCAGCTAAATGCAGTTCAATATATACCCAAGAGAACCACGGAAGTTTTCATCTCAACTGATAAAAATTAAGGCGTTCTAACTCAGACCGTTGGCATATTTGAAAGACTCTTTAGCAAGAAGTTTAATCTTGAGAACTGACCACAAGTTAGAGTCAATGATTACATCCAAAGAACTAAATGACTTAAAAAATCAAATATATGCATATTTATCTCACATATATTACTTTAGAGATTTCAAAGGGCTTTTGCATACAATGTCTCATCTGATGATCACAAAAATCTTGTGAGGTCTGCATGGAGAGCTTAAATATGTTAAAGGATTGCCTCGGATTTCCCTAACCATTGAGAGAGGTCTCATTCCTGTACCAGGACACAGTCCTTGGAAGCAAAATTCCTCCTCCAGATTCCCAGTTGGGAGAACCATGTGACCTTCTCGTTAGCAGCTGATTGGACAAAAAGTGGGCACCTGACAAAAAGGCCAACTTGAAATCTGCGCTGTGCACTGATGAGGAAAGTTCAGAAGACTCAGTCAGAGCATCTCTCCTGGGGATAAAAATTGTGAAACAGAGTTGTTGGTGTGGAAACTGAACGTGAAAAATGGCCATGAGATAGAGCAGAGCCTTGTGGGCTACTGGCAAGTCAAACTCATGGAAAAGACAATGTTATGGGTCAAACAGAAGTCGAGATGGACAAAAGCGAATGCCAGCAGAAGACATTTGGTACCAGGTGAGAAATAAGCAGAGACCTAGGCATGAAAACACGCCCTTCTGCGCCCGAGAGCTTCGGACTCCCCTGGACTCTCCATGACATGTTGAGCTACACCCGGGTGCTCATTCATTTGTATCCTTACAGTAGCCTCACTATATCAACTCTGCCGTCATTAACATAAGATCTAGCCTTATTTTCTAAATTACACATCTTTTACACTTAAATATATGGAGCTGAATTATTCATGGCTTGCCTCAGAAGTGAGTTATTGCTTCAATTTATCTCAGAAAAAAAACCACCACAAGTTAAAATAAAATATTTTCCACAAATACACATCTAATATATTACTCAGATCTGTTCTGAAGTTCTTGCTTCATAAATATTTTAACATAACTATCAGGGACAGCCCTTTAGCTTCATGCTACTTTAATTTTAAACGTTTACTTTACTGTGTTATCTCTGGGCTCTACTCTAGAATCTGAATCTCAAAAACTAGTAAATGCAAGTTGCCTGGGCCTCCAGAAAAGCCCATTGGAAACTTACCATAAAACATGTCACCCCAATAAATTCAATAAAATTTTTGAAAAGTCATGTGACCCTGTGAACACCCCAACTTGACTTTTTATACCTGACCTTTCTTCATTGCTTAGTCTGAGGAATGCCTTAACTACACAATTTTATTTATTTGTGTTTTTTACTGCTGAATATGTGGGGGCAAAATATCCTGACCCATATTGATGTCCTTGAAAAATGTCATTGGTGTAGAAAGATGTGAGCTTTTCTTTTTTATGCTGAGCAAAATTCTCATGTCCATTTAAAACACTTGCTTATTTTTTTAAAGAGTCTGCAGCAGCCACTTTTTGTAGAGTTTATTTCCACCCTTTGCATTTTCTCAGCTCCTTCTGCATCCGAGGCTCTTCTTATTTCTTTTGATTTTCTCTTCCTTTTGCGGGGTGTGGCAGAAGTTTAATTACTGTGTTGGTAGAGAACTTTACTCTTACTTTATAAGAGAGGAAACTGAGTTTCAGAGAGGAGAAGGTACCTGTCTAGTAACAGATGTTATGAGGTGACAGAGCCTGTACTTGAACCTCCGCCTGTCTGACTATGTCCCTGTGCTAATAGTTTCTCTGCTATTTATTGTTAGATGTCGCAACCAAAACTTCCAAGATAAACATCTAGCTGTTAAGTTCAGAACCTTAAATTGGACCAGACTCGCCTGACTGTGATGTCTGTGTTCACTGCTCGACATCAGGCTGCGCCACAGAAATAATCCCATTTCTCTTGACTTTGTCTCTGGAGTTTTCGCATCCATTATTTCAGCCTCACCCCTGAGGTGGGTAAGCCAGGTCCTTGCTCTCCAGAGAAGTAAACCCAGACTAAGAGAAACTTAAAGGACATCCCGAAGGTCACAGAGCTACTAAAAGCATGTTCTTGAAGAGACTTAATATTAAGAGGTTGTATTCACGTGTCATCATATATTTATAAAATCGGACCAGGTTCAAACTCCAGATAGAATTTTTATTCGTACTAACACATGAAAAAAGTCACATTTCAAATCCTCTGTTTACTTAAGCCAGATCCCGGCCCCCAGTGTCTCCTTCCTTGCTTTCGTTGCAAACACTGGCATAAGAGGAGGGTCCCGGCTGCAGGGGCGAACCCCTACGGGCCTGGGCAGCTCTTTGGTGGTGTTTCTTGGTGCAGCTCTGTTCTGGGGCTGGGCTTCTTATTTCTCGAGTGGTGAGTGGAAAGGAGTTCTAGAAAGGAAACCACAGCACGGTCTGCACAAAGAGTAGATGGAGGCCGGGGGATACTGGGCAGCATCCCCAGTGTGGCCAGGCCGGTCTCGGTCTCCCAGTGATTGAGACCACGGGGCCTGCACTAAACGGGGGTGCAATTTTTAAACAGTCCTCAAAATTCAATAGGAATTAAACCCCCTAAGAAACCATGGGGATAAAGCCAGCTTGGTCTGTAATGTGCAGTCTTTCTTAGGATTGAATTTTAGGTTGCTGAAGCACAGGAGAGTAGTCATTTGAGTGTTGACACATTTGGGCACAGTGTGCACGATTGTCTTTCGAAGCCTCCAGATCTTTTCTCATTGAGGTGGCAGAATAGCTCTGCTTCCTGCCAGCATGACAGACCCCTGATTCTGGAAGAGGATTCTGTCCCAAGAAAGCAGAGCTACTTCTGCGACAGATTTTCTACTTAGTGCGACTATGATGATTTTCTTTTTAAATAAAGCTCTGCCCCCCTCTGTTTTGCATGTCCTGTTCTATCCATGTGAAACTGTGGATGATAAATCACCCGCACTGAGTTTGCCTGGGGAAAATACATGCCTTTTTCACATATTACAACTTCTTCAAGACGTTCATTATATTCTCAACTCGTCCCCAGATCTTCAGTTCCCAGTGTCCGATACTTAACCCGTGGGACTTGATGGCTGACTCTACCCACAGGGAGAAGGCCTTTTAAAAACAACAACAACAACAACAGATGCTCACAGAGAATCTGAAAAATTGATTTATATGAACAAATATTTTCCAAAGATGCAAAAGAGGGAATCTCAATTTTAAACACAATAAATAGAGCAAGAAACAAGCAGGAGCGGGGCCAATTGAAGAAGTTCTAGTGAGAATTTTTAGTGTTTTTAATAGGAAGCTGATTGTTGTCTTTTATGAACATGTTCTGGGATTTCCTTTGCATTCACATATGTTACTTAGTGGAACAAATATAAATGTCATGAAGATGTATTTTAAAATGTCATTTGTTTATTTCGTTTATTTACTTTTGGTTTTTGCTCAATAAATGAACTTGATACATATCATACATATCAACTAAGCATATAAAGATAACCCAATATGATTATTAAATAATCATGTATTATAATAACAAATAAAAGAATAAAGATAATGACAATAACAGGAACAATAATAAAATATTTTCTTACCTGTATAGCAACTGGGATATTAAGAAAGCAAAATAAAAATTCCAGCCCTACAATAAGTTCACAGCTAAAAGCCAGTCAGATCCTGAATCTCATCAGACATTTAGCCTCTTAAGAAAATTGAATCTGCTGTTATATCTCGGCGTGAGAAAAGCAATGAAGGCATTGGGAATTGGTTTCTATGGAAACCGGTACTTTGATTAATGATGGATTTCAAGTGTATCATTTTGAGTCCCACTGGTATAATGTGTGAAGGGAAAAAAAGTAAGAATGAAAGAAGAAGACTTCAGAATTATCAGGAATATTTCCTCCAGCACTAATATTTTCAGAATCATAGATATGAGAAATGCTGGAAGAGACGCTAAATTAATTTTTAGCTTTAATCAATAAAGAGTTATTAAGTATCTATTAGATTCCAAGCACCGTCCCAGTGGCTCTAGCAGTGAATAGAAAGAGAGAGAATTTAATGAAAAGCTTTAGACATAACTTTACTAAGAAACTTCAAGAATAATTAGATGTTTGAGTTTCAGATTAGTTGAATTTTGTTATTTTCTTACCTGTATTCATGGAATGTCTTAAATGAATTCTTGACGTTCTTTGTTAAAAAGTAGGTGTCTTTTCTTGAAGAATCGTTTTTAAAAATATCATTAACCTTTACTTAAGCAAGTGGAGAGTTTATTTCTGCTTTCGGTCCTTTGTTCTTTTGGTTGAATTCCAGATGAAGGTTTTGGGTCGAGAATGGAGTCGGCAGTGTTTTCAACAGCAGTATTCGCAGTGTGACCTGCGGGCCCGTGGTTCTTCCAAGGGATGGCACCTTCCAAAGCACTATTCTTATGGTTCATCTACCTGATCTTTAATCAGCGTAAACTGTACGAGTATATAAAACAAGCTAAGATCGATATTTACACAGGAACTGGTATGAATAGCATAAAATAGCTGAGACTACCACTTACTCGTCACATATAAAATATGCGTTTATCATAAATTTAAATCCAAATACTATTTTTTAAGTTAGGTGATAAAATACAATAATAATTTTTACTAGTAATTTTTAATTTGGATTTAAATATATATATTTAAAATATTACACATATATATATTACTATTATATAATCTTTATTTAATTCTTATGCATTCTTTATATCTCAGTTCAGTGGACACTTTGTTGGGAAGTATTCCATAGCCTCAGTGACTAAGCAAAGTGTCCTTTTATCTACACAATACAATTATCATTTGTAGCAATTTTACATGTATTTGCAAGCCTCCATCAGCATGTATTACATCTCACTGAAGGCTGAGATGATGGTTAGCAATTTTTAGCAATAAAGCATTTTAAAAATAAGTTATGTACATTGTTTTTTAGACATAATGCTATTGCACATTAATACACTATAGTATAATGTAAACACAACTTTTATATTCACTGGGAAAGCAAAAAATATGTGTGACTCACTTTATTGTGATATATTATAATGTGGTGATCTGGAACCGAACCCACAATATACCTGAAATATGCCTGTAAGTGTTTATCATTCTCATGGATATTTGTGGATATTGGTAGGTTGAGGAAGAGTTTCTCTTTTTACGTGTTTCCTGCATAGGGTAAAAATGGAAGATTATACAATCATAGATGCTTCAGAAATTCTAGCTCCACTGGCTTTTATTCTATAAGTGGAAGTAAAGACTATATGATTGTAGGTTATGAAAAGAAACTGAGTTGAAGCTAAGTATGTCTGCAAAAATGCAAGGAGCAAGTTAAAATATATATTTAACTACGTGTACTTCAATAAATGGTCATAAACTGCTCTAAAGTGGTATTTTTAGAAAATAGCAATACCTTCCACGTATATGTTAACAGACAGGAAGAGTGCCCATAATTATATAATCTGACAAAAATACATCTTTGGCTAGTTCAACAAGAGACAGGGAAGCATCACAACCAGGAGCAGGTCTGCAGGAAGGATTTTGTGGATCCTGGAGTAGGAGAAAGCATATGAGGCCCTGGCGATGAACAAGCAGGAAACACAGGGAGCTAGAGAGTCAAAAAAGATTGGAGACGCTAAGTAAGACAAACTTCAGTGGTCCAGCGAGAGTGGCAGATTGGCAGCAGAAAGCAATACACGAAGCCTGAGCTGGAACGGGGGGATAGCACACGGGCAGAGACGCATTCAAGCGAGGCCCAGGCTGCTCTGCAATCTGGGCACCTGCCAACTGTAGGTGCCGTGTATCCACATTTATCTTCATCATCTTTAGTAGAGTGCTTTTGGGTTCAAGAATTGTGCAAATGCTCTAAATGTGGAGACTTATACAGGGAGAAAACAATGGGTGATCTGTTTCTAAAATCTCAGGGCTAAGCCCTAATCCCTCCAAACTTGGCAGCAAAAGCAGGGACTCGGCCTAAGGATCATGGCTTCAGCACGGGAAGAGTTAAAAAGGAAAGATGTTCTTAGCTCCAAATTCAATTGTGTTTTCAAGAAGGCCAAGGAGACCACCGAGTATAAAAAAAGCACAATAACAAATGAAATTCTGACAAAGCGTATTAATCTATAGCGGCTTCAGAGGCTGCAGTCTAAGGACATGGAGCTTCCACGCTCTCTCCCAGGGTGCCCCTCATGTTCAACAATTCAGAAGTTCTCTGAACCCTGTTCTCTTATTTTTTATGGAGGGTTCATTACATACCTAGTTAAGGTGATTAAATAATGGGCCTTTGGCAATTAATTCAAACTCCAGGCCTTCTACCCTCTCCAGAGGTAGTGGGGGCCCTGAGACCCTTACCCAGAGGATCCTATGGTTGGTTCTCCTGGCAGCCAGCCCCAAATGAACATTCCAAAAGACAGCTTATTAACATAACAAGAAACACTTTTGTCACCCTTAATACTTAGGAAATTCCAAGGATTTTGGAAGCTGTGAGTCAGAAGCTGAGGCCAATACCAAATATATATGAAAAATATATTTTGAACATCTGGATGACCAAATATGCATTTTTTTCTTATAAAATCACAATAGTGCCCTAAGAAACACAGGACCCAGTCTAATGATTCCTATTATCATTTTACATTAATTCAATCAATACATCTCACAGGCATTTAAATTTTTAAAAGGTGTTTTTGAACAATTAAAATGTTTTCAAAACACGAGAACTATTTAAAGGTTAAGATTTGACATTAATATTTCCCCAGACCTTTGAAAAATTATTATAATGGTTACACTTACTCACTGTAAAAAACATAACAATAGAGATAGGTACATTTCAAAAAACCCTCCCAAATCACATTGTGCAGATGTAGCACATACTACGAGTGTGAGCACACGTCCTGTTCTTCAGTCCATGTAAATTCACACACACACAAATTTTAATCATTGCAAGTAAAGCACTTTATACATAGAGATGGAGATGTAACTAATATATAAGAAATATAAGGATATGGAAAGATAATGAACTATTCACTCATGGATCTACCATCTCATTTAAAAAATAAAACTTGACTAACATTGTGACGTCCCCTGTGGACCTTCCCAGCCTTCTGGCTGTCTCTCAGCCCGGAGCTAAGAGCTGCTAAGAATTTATTCCCTTGGCATGTACTCTGAAGCAGCGTTCTGTCTAGTACATGCAGCTAAAGTTCATTTATTTTCCATGCCCCTGCAGGCCGTTTTATGATCATTCCACAGTTTATTTACCATTCTCCTTGTTTCCTTCTTGGCTCCCTTTGTGGGACCGTGTTTTGTTTTATTTTTCTTAGCTTGCCCTTTTAGTGACTGTGCAGCTCTATCCAGAATCTGGTTCCCTAACAGCTCTCAGGCTCAGCTGCTTCCATTGCACAGATCAAGGCCCGATGATCATTTCTGTACCTGGTCACACGCAGCCAGGTCTTACCCCAGGTATGCCCTGCTCTTCATAGTCACCACGGGGGCCATAAGCGAATGGCCATAGAGACTGCAGGACTGCACAACTCCAGGGGGCGCCATTCCCAAGCAGTTCTCCCCACTCTTATTGAGCTTTAGTCCAGTCCTCATTTTTGGTCTATGATGTCCTTGTGATTTCAGCAATGCTTTTAAAATACCACTGTGTGTTTATCCACTTAAAAAGCAGCAAGAATTTTGAGAATATCTAATCTGCCTTGTGGCCCGAAGTAATGCTACTTTGTACACTTGCTTTTTCAACTGACAAATTTTATGAACATCTTTGCTAAATAAATCTGCTTCTAGTTTTTTTCTTTAATTGTTCAATACATAAACACATTGTACAAAATAGTCTATTTCATTAATGCCACACTATCTGATCACATTTATGGAATTTTAAAATTTTGCTTATAGCCATAATTGTACAAATATTCATAATTATCTACTTAGGATAAATTGCCAGATTCCTTACGAAAACTTTTCAATATTTTAACCATAGTTTTAACATTAAATTAACTAAACATCAAAGTTTTTAAACATTTTTATGTGTGAAAATGACCTAAAATGGTATGTACAAGCAAGGAATAAGTGAAACTTGTGAAAATTTCTAGGGAAATAAAATAACTTGAAAATATTTGCAATAAGAGTACACCTGTTTGGAGTGGAAGACAGTAATAACAGAATTAGGCAATTCCATTTTATTTAAATGTATTTTAATAAAACAATTATCTTCAAACTGGAAGACCTTGATTAAAAGAGAATATAAACCCAAATTGCTTTAATGGCTCCGGGTCTGCATTAAATTTACTAGAGGAATCTAAAGAATTTGCTGATCGAATTCTTTAACAAATGAGATGCCCTGGTTGGTGGGCACCGTGACATGGGAAGGCAGGTTGCACTTGACATTTGCCACAGAATCCTGAGCCCTGGGACAGTATAAGAGGCTAAAACTCTCAGGACCTGGGCTAATTTCAGTATTCTAGTCAGGATGGCTTGACCAGATACAGTGATTGTCTCGGCATCATCATTACTCTCTACTTGATCTTAGGGAAGAGAGCGACATCTTTGGGAAGTAGATATGATGGACTCTGACACCACAGCTCAGAACTTCTGACAGGTTCCCTATTCTCTGTAGAGGAAGATCTATGCCTGAGGATTAGCCCACACTTTCCAGAGCAGGACAGCCTGGGCCACTGCTCTGTAATGGGTAACAATAGTGACGCCCCAGCCCTGAGCATCTAACTGGCTTCATATCTGAAAATTGTGTGCAGTTGCCAATTCCCATTCTCACACTTGTCACATTAAAAAAAAAAAAAAGTTTTTATTGATTTCAGAGAGACAAAGTGAGAGGGAGAGAGAGATAGAAACCTCAATGATGAGAGAGAGAGTCATTGATCGGCTGCCTCCTGCACGCCCCTGCTGGGGATCGAGCCCGAAGCCCGGGCATGTGCCCTGACCGGGAATCAAACTTCAATCTCCTGGATCCTAGGTCGATGCTCAACCGCTGAGCCACACCCGGCCGGGCTAGTTCCTTTTTTTAATCTCTTGGAATACTTTCAGTTGCAGAGTAACAGAAAACACATCTATTTCCACATTTTTACCTCAGGCTACTTTCTTTTGAGTAAATACATCTTCCCAAAGGCCAGTTCTATTCTAGCGGGGGAATTTCAGTTCTGCTCAGAAAGATAGAAACTAAAATTAACCTCCATCTCAACAGTAGTCTATTTATAAAGTTACGGTTTCAGGTGTACAGTACAGTTCTACAGCTGTGTACACTGTAGGGTGCTGGCCAGCAGAAGTCTAGCTTGCATCCCTCACGTATATTTGACCCTGTTAACTATTTTGCCCTTCCCTCAGCCCCTTTTCCTCCAGTAGCCACCAATCTGTGGTCTGTATCTGCGAGTTTGTTTTAGTTTAGTTTTGTTTGTTCATTTGTTTCTTTTCTGGTTTATACTCATGTATGAGTGAAGTCATATGGCTTTTGTCTCTTTCTGCCTGACATTTTCACTTAGCACAATACTCTCAAGGTCCATCCACGTTGATGCAAGGGGCAATGTTTAATCTTTCGTATGGCTGAGTAGTATTCCATTGTATGAATATAACACATCTTCTTTATACATTCATCTGTTGATGGACACTTAGTTGTTTTCATATCTTGGTTATTGTAGATATTAGCAGAGTCTTGATGAAATGTTTGTGGTCCCTGACACTCGGTTATGAAGCTCTTCTGGCACTGCCCATTCTTTGGGCCTCTAGTTGACTTGTTTAGCTCTTCATATTCCTGCAATAAATTCCCCTTTTCTTAAGTCAGAACTATATTTTCTTGCTTAAAACTAAGTAGTCTTGAAAGGTACAACTCCGTAATTGGTAATGAACTATATCAATTTATATAAACTGTTCACCGTTTATATGAAGTTTTTGAAAGTGAATATAAATTATAGATATTATTAAATATTTAAGATTATGCTGCCTGTGAGTTTTACTGGGTTCAAAGTAATTTTTAAAGCTTGGTCATCTGTCAATAACTTTACATAAATATAGAAGATACCTCTAGGCACTAGTAGATGAGTTTGGGTAGAAAAAAAATCAAATCTATTTTTTTAGAGGTTTCAAACAGAGAAAAGACTGAATTTGTGGGTAGAGAACAAATATTTTGGACTTTTTTAGGTTTTTGATCTCTATTCATTATGGATACTTAAATCAATCATATTGCTAGGTTATGGGATTTGAGACAAATAGCTGGCATAGAAATTACATATTTAAATCTGGGAAACTAATCGTAATTACCCCCTGTGGTATTTTAGGCATGTAACACTTAATTTCCTTGCTTAATAATCTAATATTCTTTGCTCAGTGACAGCATTTGGTGTGTTCTATGGAACTATCCTGAGGGTACTATTGCATAAAGTAAAATTAAAATGGAAATTCATCCCTTCCTCAGCATTGCACAGCTATTCAGGCCTGCCGTACCTTGGGGCCTCACTGTGATACAGATGTTGCTCGATGCATTTCAGCGAGCAGTCCTTGTGCGCACGATTGATCCCTGAGATGAGACTATTCAAGACGCCGTCTCTTCCTGATGACTCTGGAAGAAATTGTCTTAAGAGAGGCAGTTGTGGCTCCTTAAAATATTTCTAAATGTTGAGCAAAGTACATGTGCACATGGTTTTCTCTGGTGCCTCAGCCATCGGCATGTGACAGAGGGTCAGAGGGCTCTGGGGCCAGGAGGACTTCCCACGGAGGTGTCCGTGTAAACTGTTGCCCTGGTTTCAGCTAAGCTTTCCCTGAGTGGTATAGCTGGGCAGTTGTTTTTGGGTGTGAAAGAGCTCCAAAAATTGGTGGAGTTGTTTATATTTATTCTGAACTGTTCTACTGGCAGTTTAGCTCAATTTAATTTAAATTATACTTACTGAATATAACTGTATTTCTAACTGTGCTCTAGCACCACAAATACGTGTGTATGGGTTGAAGGTAGAGTATGGTCAAAGGAAACAAAAGTTTATGACTTCTGACTTCACCCTGAAGGCTATTTAAGTCCATTTTTTTTTTCTGTTTTGGATTTCATAAAGTTTTATTTAAAATTTCTCAAGTGTAGATTTTTAAAAAATTACATGTAAAGGCAGTGTCCACCAATGCTATAGTTCAGCCCAGAAACACTTCCAATAACACTGGACGGCCGAAATATTTTCTGTCTGCCTTTCCTATATGCTGGCCTTTGGAAAACTAGTGGTGAAGTTCAGGTGTGGAACTTTTGCACAGGGCGTTATAACTGTGCTTTATTTTAATTAAGAAATCCTTTTGGTAGACATTACATGACGAAGGCTCTTTCCTTGTACACAATAGAATAATCTTCTGGCTAAATGACATGAAAAGTCTGTTGGTGGAAGAACATGGGGCAGTTCAAAGGATCACCGGAAAAAGATACTGAGTCAGCCTCCCAAAGGAAAAATGGCACAGGCATAGGCGTCTGTGCTGGAAGCGAACAGACGGCCTTTTCAGGGCATTTTCCCGGGAAGAACAGAGGTGATCTTCTCAGGTTCTGTGTTGTTTTGCTGAAGATGCAGCAGGGACACAGCTCCTGACTGACTGAGCTCGGCCGAAGGGCACCATCGCCCCTTTTGCAGGAGAGGGCTGGGCATTTCTGCCAAGACTCAAACTGGGAACGAAGCAGATCACGGGAGCCAAACGAGGATGCCGCTGCCAGAGAAAGGGGGAAACGGCACACGCGCCCCGCACGCACCGCCCTGTAGCCCTGGGCTTGCCTAATGAACGTGCGTCCTCGGCCGGAGCTGTGCCTGCCGACGCTGCGCGGCCTCGGCCTGGGGCCTGCGCGGTCCTGGCCGCACTTCACGGGGCAGGTGGGAGGTTGCTTTCTTGGATTATTAAGTGCTATTGACTAAGATTTAACTAGGTTTCCCCATTTATCTTTAAGAAAGTGACAGGATGAATGATGTAGTGAAACAGCTCATGAAGCAACGTTTTAGTAGTCAAGACTATTTGTGGAAAGGGCAACTTAAATTAGAGGTGTCTGTCCTATGGACTATTGCATTCTAAATATCTACGGTAATTAGAAGGACCGCTGGTGAGAAACTCTTGCCCAATAGAATCTTTTAAGGTCAGTTTTAATGGGAGGTGCTTTTGTAATTAAAACTTTCTAAATAGAGATGTTCAAGTCCCCAAGCCATTTAGCCACTCGATTCATTTAAGCAGGTCAAGCACTTTATAATATCACTTTTAATTTGTGTTCAAAAGGCTTTTCTCAGGGTTTTTGCATAAATTTCAGTCTATGGCAGGATAGATAATCATGAATTTTAGTTGACAAGTGCTAACCACATGAAGGTTTACTATAATTGAACAGGAATCGTTCACAATATTGATAAATGAAATAATATAACAAATAAATAACAAACACCTACTATGTGCTAAACCTTCTTCTACGTGCTAGGGATCAGGTAGCTAATTTTGTAAACCTTTTGGATTTTTGAGATTTCAGGATTTCAATTGAGGTATTTGGGGAGCTGAAATAAATGAAATGGCCTGCCTATAACTTTAAACTCCTGAGAGTCACACATTTTGAGCTGCAATTATACTATGTAATTGAAAATACAGGCAGACCAATCAATTATCCAGTATGCATAGACAAATTGAAGAGAGATGCAACAATAATTTCACTTTGTAGTCAAATACAAGGAGTGCTTAGGAAATGTAGATTGCTCAGTTGTGAATAGATCAGAAAAATCAGATTTAAAATACTGTTATTATGCAATTTCTCATTTTCTCTTTAAAAGACAATCATGCAGGTTATTTATAGGACAATGCTTACCACCTTAGGACCATCTGGAAACAGATGCAAGTGTATGAACTGATTCTGGGTTGATTTTAAGGTTAGTTGCTGCACTTGGCAATTTTACGACAGTAATAATGATACAATTAGAGACATTTGCCATTGTCACCAACTAAGATCTGCTTTGAGCACAGTCAAATACACCGTCGTCATAATGTCCTAGAGGCCTAATGTTTAGGCAGTTGATGGCATGGAATATTCAGAACATAGTGTGACATCCACTTGCCCAAAGGCCCTGCCTTACCCTCACTGATGAGTAGGCAAATATCTGGGGAAGGACAATGTGATTTTGGGGAACTGTACGAAGATAAACTGTAGGGTTTCTGAAATTCCTTAAGAACCATGAATTGTCTTCTTTCCTATTTGGACTTAGTAGCAGGGGATTCGTGCCTTGATACTCGTCATTTCCAGTGACCAACACAGTACATGCAATTACAGCTTCATGGAGAAGGGAGGTCGAGGCCTTCTGAACAACACATTGTTTACCTTAAATCTAGGTTCTTTCTCTTTCTGTGTGGCTGTGCAATTATCTTTCCAAGGTTTAGTTTACTCAGCTACCGGTTGTAATAACATATATGATGGGATTACTGTGAAGAATACATATAAAATATATGTAAAACATTTAGCATAGTATGTAATACTCCAAAAGTGGAGAAATCCTCAGGTGAGTGTGTGACAGGAAGGGAACTATTTCAGATTCTTTTCTTTACTATCCTGCAAACTTCCCAAGTCCCAAGTGGATATTAATGTCAGATTTTAATGTTTATTAGATGTAGTTTGTACTAATTGATTATATTCTAATTAAATATTCAGTAGATTGAAAGTATGCCATGAATCTTTTAAATTAATTATCTTATTGCTCCTATAGAATTAAATGGAATCAGACAATATGTGTCCCTTTGTGAATGATTCCTTTTACTTATAAAAATGTTTTCAAGGTTCATCCATGCTGTGCCATGCGTCAGGACTTCATTACTTTTTATTTCCAAATAATATTCTAGTGTGTGGATATATCCCATTTTCACCTATTTATCAGTTTATGGACATTTGGGTTGTTTCTATTTTATGGCTGTATGAATAATACTATTATGAACCTCCGCATATGACTTTTTATGTGAACACATCTTTTTATCTCTCTTGTGTACCTAGGAGTCGAATGGTCAGATAGTAAACCTCTACTTAACATTCTGAGGGACTGTCAGGCTGCTGTCCTAATTGGCTGTCCTGTCAGCACCCATTTTTGGTATCTTGATGATTATAATCAATCCTTGGGTGAGAATAGACTGGGATTTCCCCAGATTTGAGGCACTTTAAAAGCTGGGGAGATGTATCCTCAGACATAACCTGGGAGACCTGAGTCTTCCTAACACCTCTCTCTGAACTGTCACTAAGTTCCTGTGTTCTTTCATCTGATTTTACCTCCTAGAAAAAGCAGAACATTTATCCCTTAAAGAACCAGTTTTAGAGTCAGCAGAAAAATGCTGCCTCTGAAAAAAATTTAGATATTCTTGTTATTATTATTATTATTATTGTTGTTATTAACTTGTGACATCAGGGAGACATCATATAGCTAAAACATATAATTGCATTTTATTAAAATAAGTACCAATAAAGTGCCAAAATATTACCTTAGAAATGACTATTTGGTTGCTATAGTACCAAATGAAAGAAAAACAAATTCTAAAAGTTTTGAGCAAAACCAGCAGCATGATAAGAGTCCACAGGGATTTGAACACAGGACGACTCTTCTAACAAACAATGCAGTGGGCACGTGAAGCGACCTGCTTGCTCTTAAATAATTTAAATTATAATTTAATGACCAGAGCCGGTCTACACTTGGTGGCATGGCGATTGAGTCAAATGTAACTCATGTCCTTTACATCCTCAGTTTACCAGCACGGCTGGCACTCAGATGGGCTATTCTTCCTCAAATCAGTCATTTGCAACAGGAACAAGGTTTGTTAATCAAATAAAACTTACTTAGATTTAAATATATAGGGTGTCCCCAAAATGTATACACGTACTTTAAATAATTATAAAGACAGTGTTTATTAAAATACATTTCATTTTCAGAATTGAGCTATCAGCTCTTACAGTGTGTATACATTTTGGGGGGACACCCTGCATGTAGTTGGAGACATTGTTACTGTGTATAATGGGTGCTTCAAAACACTTTCATTTAGTGGTAGAGAAACCAGCCAACTTGACTTTTCAGAGTGCTGTGTTATTTATTTTAAACTCAGAAATAAGCATTTCCACCTTGTTCATTGCCTGGTACAGACTCTTATAAAACAACTCATTAAGTGAGAATTGGTGTGGAAATAAGATGACGCTGAAGTCAGGAGTGAGACGGGGGATTGGCTGCAAACCCTCCACCCTCCCTCTGGCCCCCTAGCAGCCTGCATGGGGTGAGTGAGTGCTCCCCTCGTTTAAGGGCCATCGGATACCTTCGCTGCAGCTTTTCCTTTATAAAGATAAATGTGCTTGCACACAAGGTCCATGCATTCTACAAAGAGCAGCCGGCAGAGCCTGGAGCGGAGGAAAGCGCACCACCTGCCTCTGTTTCGGAGTCAGCGGGAAGCCACCGTCTAGTGCGACTAACTGGGGACAAGCCCGCACGTGCCGGCTGGGCTGCCGCAGCTCCGCTGGCCCTCCGGTGTGTCATCCCTCAAAGTCGGGCAGGTTCGGCTGAAGAGGGTATTTGTATTAAATCAGGAAAGCAGTGTACAGACCAAGCAATCCATTAATGTCATGGAGCAAAAGAAAATTATGTGCTCTGCACAAAATATTTTTAAAAAGGCGGTGTAGGCCATAAGCAATTTGGAAATGCATTCAACTTTTCAGAGATTTGCCATCACTACTGTGGCAATGGCCACAGCAGGGAGAGGAGGAACTCTAGAAATGGCAACTATAGAGCCACAGACTTTTTCATGTTCTAACTCATGCCCCAAGAAAGATTTGCCCTGGCAGCGTGACTCAGGTGGCTGGAGCGTTACCCAGGCACCAAAACATGGTGGGTTTGACCCTTGGCGGGGACTCGTACGGGAGGCAACCCAGAGGTGTTTGTCTCTCACATCGATGTTTCTCTCTCTCTCTCGCCCCATTCCTCTAAACATACCCTCCGGTAGGGTTAAAAAATTTAAAAAAAGATTGATAAGATAGGAATCTATGGACTGACCACTTATGAGGCCAATGCTGTGATAAAACTCAGTGGGGTGCAGCGATACCTGAGGGGTGATGACTGCGCACAGCAGCAGCGCAGCGCTTGGGGCTTTAACAATGAGAACATCATACGAAAGGGGGGGGGCAAAATCATCAAACTCTGCCGGGTACCAGGGAAAATACAAGTGATAAACAACTTCAGAAAAGGTGGTTCTTCTTTTGGGGGTTGGAAGTATCCAGAACAGGTCTTATTTCCCTCTAAATTGTTGAAACGTGAAACAATAACTAAAAAATATCAAAACTCTACTATCAGCAATTCCAGCATACATTTCAGTCCTACTTGTTTGGATGCTGTTATAATTAACCTGCAAATGGGCTCTGTTTTGTGCATCTAAGTCTTCGTCATGTTGACAGTTTTACAACTACAAGATATCTGAATCTTAGTAGTTGAGAAACCAGAGAAAGCTTACTGTGTCCTGCATGTGGTAAATTTGCTGAGTGTCAGGCGATGTCACAGAATACGTCACTCCAAGGGACTCTGTTGGCGATGCTTATTTTGCCGTTGACTGTTTCTTGGGAATAACTTGGCAACTGATTCACATGCAGATGGGCAATAATTCCACCTTGATTCTGGATAGCCTATGAGGACTTGTGTCCTCAATCACAGTGTCTCAAGCCATCTATTAAATGTGTTCTTGTCTGTAAAGCATTCAGAACAGTGAGTGATAGCACGCGTTATACATGTATTTGTTAACTAAGAATGAAATGCTTTCAGTTTCATAATTTCCAGCAATACTAAGTCTAGTGTCATAAAGATGATGTGAGTGACAGGACAGCATACAGAATCTAGATCATTGTTTGTCAGACCCTCATGTAAATTCTGAGAGATCGCCACTTGATAATTCAGCATGAATTACTACAGTTTAGAACATGTGATGACATAGTGCCCAATAGAAAGCTTGGGAGGTCCCATCGACCGATTTCTTTAACAGTTTGCTTCAGGGCATCCTTAGTGTTCTGCAAGAACCTTTAAACAGGGCCATTTAATTCAATGTGACAAAGCATGGTATTTACTGCTTGGATCAATGTTCTGTTCCCAAATCCCTTACCTTTATCTGAGATAAACACAGGCCATTGCTAAAGAAATAGTCCCTGGAAATTCAAGCTTCCTAAATAGCAGCTGCCAAGCTATGTCTCTGGTGGTACAGGTTTAAATGGAAGCTGGAGTGTAATAAAGCAGATAGAATTGAAATCTCCCTGGATTAAGAAGTTCCTCCTCTAAAATGTCCTTACAGAACAAAGCAGAACCTATAACAAAACTTTCTTCTTTGTTTCTCCTGGTATCTCATGGAATATCATCCTAAAAATCCCGGAGAGAGTAGTCTAGAACTCACTGATCTAGAACTCCGGATCTGACTATAGCCGAAGTCCTCACTCACCATGCAGTTTGACTTCAACAGAAATCTCACCTGTCATTAAATCTGGTATAGCTGGGATAGCCTACTGAGTTAGTTCCAGGATGGATTTAAATTCAACCTTAAAAGTTTTAGTATATGAATCCAGAAAGTAGGTAGGCTGATATAAAGTCTTCAGTAGACCCCAAATATGCATGTAGACACAGGGTTTGCTGAAGTCCTACAGTGGAAGTCATGTTGGAGGGACATTGGGAGCTCTGGCAGCATATGTCTCTGTCTTAAATGGGGGAACAGGCTCTAGAAGGAAGAAAATTACTCCTCAAGTACACAGTGGTGACACTCAAAAGCTCAATGTTCTCCTTCCTACGCCATAAGATATACAAATACACCCTGATCTTTCTTATACTCTCTGCTTTGTTCATTTGAAGTGCACTCAGCTCAAGAAAATATTTTTTCTCTAGAGAAGGTCGAAGTCCCAATCTTTATTTCTTATAACCTTGTCAAAATTGAAGTCCTATATTGACTAATAGGTTTTGGTGTTTGGGATCCATAGCATAAGATCCGAGGATGTTCAATAAAGGGCCTGCCAAGACCAATGTGGAACTGTACAGGGCAGAAAACTTAGTTCGTGAATTCCTTGGTTGTTCATTCCACAGACACTTACAGCATGCATGCTCTGTGCCAGGCAATGTGCTAAGATGTAAGGAGGTTCCCACCCTTCCAGAACTTTTAATTATACAGACAAGTGCAAGTATATAGATAAAATTAACATAGATGTTAGTAGAAAACAAGAGCAGACTAATAATTTATATTCAGAGACAAAACTGGTTTTAAAAAAGGTTGCCATGACTCTATATTTGGGGGATTGTATGAGATGATTAGGAGTTTGAAGGAAAAGCAAATGCTCTCTGCCCCATTCATTATTATCAAACAACTACTGAGTTAGTGCCAACCACAGAAAGTAAAGGTCCTGGTAAAGGGGATTCAGATATCTCCCTAAAATGTATTTTCACCACCTAGCACAACCCACGGTGCTCATCAAATGTTGGGTGAATGAAGGAATCAATAAATGAAACACCCTCACTTTTGAGGGGCTCAGAGTCTCTAAATGGAGTATGACTCAGATCTTGGAAGGCTTTTGAAGAAGTTAAGCTAAGGGGAGCAGGTGAGGGGAAGGCTCCACAGGAAAAATGGGCCTTGAAGGATGAAGTTTGTCAGGTGAAGGGGTAAAATACTTTTCCAGGCAGAGGAAACAGTTGTGCAGAGTCCTGGAGGAGAGGGAGATCTTGGTGTGCTGGAGGTAGGTGTGGCAAGGTTCAAAATTTCACGGAGGGCATTGGGTGATGTGGTTGATTAAGTTGAGATAAAGAGGAATTATATTTGTATGTAATATCAAAAATGAAATGAAGACCAGAGAGGAGTTTTTAAAGGAAGGGGTGTTCTTTGAAGATTTTACAACTCTTTTTCCAGGCTCCCATTCTTTACCTCCAAACATTCTCTTTGGTTTACATGTATTATTTCATTCGATTCCCCCAAATGTAGGGGGATAAGTAGTATTATGATCCCCACTTTACCGATGGGTAGACTATAGATAGGAAATATAATAGCTACACCAAGGTCACATAAGTTGTAAGAGGCAGAGAACCGCAAAGAAGCAAACGGTGACACTTGTCTGTGCGAGCGCTGGCGCAGGACTGCGACCGTGGGGCCCTGGAGGAGGCCGGCACGTCACTGATGGAGCTTGTGTTTTCTCTCCTGCACACTGCATTCACAACTGCCGCCCGCCTCTGCGCTGGTGTTTCTCATTGACAACTTTCAGTGCGCGCCTAACCTGAAACGCCTCCGGGCTGCCTCGGGCCTCGGCTCAAATTGCTTTATCCGGTTTTAAGCAACTTGGAGCCACACTGCTCTGCACCGAGAATAGGCATTTTCGTCTACATTTTAATTTCACTGTGTCACCCTCTGGGGTCTTGCTCGAATGGCATCTTTTGCTTGGCTAATTTGTTGTTCGTTTGTTGGTTTGGTGAAGCAAACCCAGTGCTCTCTACCCAGTCTCTCTCTTTTTCTTACTACTTAAAACCTGGACAGGTCCAGCCATACAAGAGGAGACGAGAGTGGCGAGGCTTCCATGATTTTTAAATGAATGTGTCTTAACAATGGCCATCTGGGTGGAAGGTTAGACAAGAGGATTGTCTTGAGAATTCATCTGCATTGTGTGTGTGTGTGTGTGTAGAGGGCTGCTTTCCAGACTTTTATTATCATAAAATTTTAATGAACAATATCCTTATTAAATCTCCCCTTTGCTCCCCCACTTTGAGACCATAGCCTGCTTGGTTGAAATAAACCTTTTAAGGCCCCTTTTCAAGTTTTAATGCGAAGGGCCCTGCGAGGCACCTCCGGGTGGGAGTCGGTGAGCTGCCAGGGCGCGCGCCAGGCCTCGGCTCTCCCTAGAATCGGTCTGTCCGCAGCCAGCCGACCGCGGAGACTGAGGGTAAAGGACTTGCAGATTCCGACTGAAACGCTCTTTCCTTCTAAAGTTTGCCTATCATTTTCAAAGACATGTCACTGACAATACCTGTACTTTGTAGCAAAGGCAAAATGCCATTTATTCAGGCTCCATTAACTGTCAGCTCAGACGGCTGCTGGGCGGTAGGTAACCTTGGAAATCGACGGTGATGAACGAATGATAGCAGCGGCACATTTCCAGAGTGCTCATCCCTCCTCCTTTAGGACGTTTCTGTTTACAAAATGGCATGTTATTTGGAAGTCATTATAGTTTCATAATGTCTCATTTTCCAAGCTAATTTTTTATAATATCAGAGGAGGATTTGGAAATCTGAGTGGTGCTGTTTACTGGTTGTGTAGCTTAAGAATATTTAGACGTTCTTAATGTCTGCGCCTTCATTTTAAAAGGATATCGTGTTTATCTTCCAGAATTGTGGTAATAATTAAATAAAATACTACCTTTGAAAACACTGAAGAGCTAGATAAAACTAATTAAAGGTAAGATGCAAATATATGATTTCTCCAAGTCTCTCCTCAACACCAAGAAGAATTAAGTACTTGTGTATGTTTGGACTCAGAACTTTCAGAACATCAATAAATAATGCTTATTATTACATTACTGTTCTAGTTTTGTAGTTTTCTGGCCCTTTAGTACCACATTGTTTGAGGACAGGGATCGTTATCTTATTTATTTTCATCCTCAAAAGGGAATTCACTTAACACAAATTGTTACAATAGGAGCTCTTATAACAAATGGAGTTGGGCAAACAGTAAAGGAGGCCAGCTTGGTGTCTGATATTTTCCCAGCTGCCTTTACATATTGTGCTGGCCTCTGACCCATCCTCTTATTTCTTCTTCATCTGTCTCTCAAGTAGCTACTCACTTGAACAGTCAGTTTCTCAAGGAGGAACTTACTCATTACTAATAAATTGGTACAAAATGTAGAAGGTGTGTTCAGAGCTGCAAACTTTTGCAAAAGAAAATGTTGAAGTCTCCAAAATAAACATACAAAAGTATAAGTTGAGTCAACATTTTTGGTAGTGACAGTCAGGATGGGTATTTTGAAACTAAGAGGCCTGAAAAATGATGCCTAGAACATGGTTGCCTTGTTCAAAGCGTTCTCTTGCTCTTTTGTGCATTTCAGCCACAGATTTATAGCATCGATCCTGTATTCAAATAGATTTTGATAGATTTGATTATGATAATGTAATTAAAATGACTCAAAAATAAAAAATTAAAGAAATAAAAAAACCAACGAAGCATGTAATTTCAGTTTTAGAACTACAGTAAGGAGAAATAAGGAATAGATCTGCTCACTGAGAAATATGTGCAGACAGAAAACACAGAGAGCAGATTCTAAAAGTATGAACTTTATAAAGGATATTTCCTAAACATTTTTCTATAGTTTGAACCTTTACCATCTATGAAAATGTTTGTGAACCGTAGTTTGCAAAAAATTTTTGACATGCATGCACAAAATTGTGATAAATACTTCACACTTTTGTTTTACTTGAAATATATAATTATTACAGGTGTATAGGTATCAAATTTATGAAATTTAAAATACTTTGTTATTGAATAAGGCAGACATTTCACTTTTACAAATGCTTGTTATGGTATGTTTTGCTTATGAACTGAAGCATATACGCTTTTAAAATGCTATGAACACATTTTAGTCCGCTTCAAATATTAGAACAAGTATGTGAGTGGTTTAGAAGAGTTCTTGGTATTTTGACATGAAAGAAATAACTTACACAAAGAAAATGAAAGCAAAAATCTCTTTTAAATAAATAATTTTTGTAAGTTATTTAGAGAAAACTACATTCCCTGTAAAATTTTCATGGTACTTTCTTTTTAAAGCCCATTCACTTAACAACTTCAATTTGTTCCTCGTCATTGTGATCTCGGTAAAAATGAATCCTGAAGAGACAGGTTGGATCTATTTGCAATTTAACACATCATCTGTATGTTCACACGATGTCAATCTATGCGGTGACCAGCTGTTTCAACGTGGCTGTTGTCCTAGGTACCTGTTCTCAAAACAAAAAGAGACAAATAGAAATCAAACCAGGAATATTGGGACAGGGTTACATTTGAAAGACTTGGACAGAAACTTGTTCTTAAAAGATTTAATATTTCAAAACCTCTTGAAACTAGAGTAAACATAGCACTCAAAATTATAAAATAATAAAAAATTTAAACCTCCTAATATTATTTCTTTATTTTATAAACACAATTGAAGTTTTGAGAAGTAAAATAACTTGCTCAATCCCCCCCCCTCCCCAATAACCCATGGACATAGGCAATATGTGGGGAAGGCCTGCGGTGGGGAGTGGGTACAGGGTGGAAGGGGTCCATGGGGAAAAAAGGGGACATCTGTAATATTTTCAACATTAAAAATAAATAAAAAAAACAAACAAAACACAAATGTTAAAAAGAGAAGAAGGACTTGTTCAAGGTTCCACAGTTTCTTTGTGGGACTGCGTAGAACTCTGATATTCTTTATACCAATCTAAACTCATCTATGTGATGAAATCCTATAAAATAAATGCGAAGTACGCCTGGAAAGTGTATGTGGTAGCATACCAAAAGTGTTTTAAAATCACAGTAGGAAGAACAAAGTTAAGCTGAGCTATGGAAACTGCCACCACCACAATAAAAACTTGACATTTTCACATTAGAAGGCGGAGTAACGTGAGACTAGATTTACTCTCCCACCAGAAACAACTCAAGTGTTGGACAAATTATATGAAACAACAGCTTTTAGGCCATTAAACATCACACAACAAAGAATGACGAATAAAATGAGCTCCATGATTGCCCCTGACCACGGTCTGGGCAAAAATTACAGGAGAAAGCTCTGGGATAGGAATCCTAGACAGAGCCTGGTAGTCTTTCTGATTTGAAAATGTGGAGATAGAAGCCTGCAAAAGCCAAGGGGGCTCTAGTTCTTAGAGCAGAGAGGAGAGAGCTACGCAGAGAGAGGACTTGAGATCTACAGCGCTTCCCCTTGAGAGTTTAGCTGAGTACTGATAGGTGCATGCATGCCTGTGGTGAAACCACCTAGGGCTGGAAAAAAATCCATCTTTCAGATGCTTCTGAAATCCATCTTTTCTAATCCTTTCAAGATTAGAAAAATCCTTGATTAAACAGGGCTGGGGATAGCACCCTTTCCCAACAGCCAAAGTTGTAAACATTATAGTTCTCAAAGCATTGGTTAGGGTACTCAGAAGAGTTTTGTCTTACTAGTGGGACAAAATTAGGCTGGACTAAGTGCTTCTCTGGTCCTGCCTAACAGCTTAAAGGAAAGAGTCCCTCCCACTCCCACCCCAAATCAAGCTGTTTGCAAGGAATTCATCTGAACCCCAAAACAAGGCTTAGGAATTTTTTAGGACTTCAACATCATCTGACAAGGCAAAATTCAAGATGGTGGGCATCCGATTAAAATTAGCAGGCATGCAAAGATGCATTAATGTATGATGCATCATGAAGAGACAAGTTAGTCATTCCTCACCTATTCAGAAATAATATGGATGATAGTTGAAACACTAAAGAGAAACATTAAATTACTATAATCGACTTCCATTTGTTGAAGAAGACAGAGGTAGGATGAACCTGCCAAGAGATTTAATGATAGAAAGAGTCCAAAATCAAAGTACTAGAGATGAAAATTGCTATTCCTGAAATTTAAAAAACACACAGCAGTTTATTGCTGAACGTTTACCAATTGCAACTATCAAAAATGAAACATGCACAGAGGAAAAGTGAAAAGAGAAATAAATGGAGCATGAACACACTGTGGGCAAATTCAAGTTGCCAAACCTAGATGTAATTGGAGTACCTGGAAAAAAGGGTAATTTTTAAGAAAATAATGCCCAAAATTTGTCCAGATTTGAAGAAAACGATAAACTCGCTGAGTCAGTAAGTTCAATGAAACTTAATCACAATAAACATAGAACAGTCACATCAAAGTCAATTGCCTAAAACTACAGATTAAGAGAAAATACATCAGGGAGAGGTTAAAAAAAAAAAGACATTTTAAATAGGAAAAAAGATTAAAGATACTAGAGATTTCTTACCAGAATACCTGAAATCTAGAAGACAGTGGTACAATATCTTTAAAATTCTGAAAGAAAATAACAACTGAAAAGCTAAAATTTCTTATGCAACAAAAACACATTTTCAAAACTAAGGTGGAATAAAGATTTTTCAGACACATAAAGCCCAAAGGATTAATTGCCAATACTACAAGAAATGTTAAAAAAGGAAGTCCTCCAATGAAAAGGAAATGATACCAGATGGAAACCTGCACATACAAAAAGTAAAATGTTTACCTCAAAATGGCTTCGAAAATGTTAGCTACATGAATAAATATAAAGACATACATAAAATTGTAAATCTCTTTAAAAGATGCTCAATACTTTAAAGCAAAATAATAACAATGTATTTGGGCTTTACAAAAACGCGTAGAAGTAAAATGTCAGCTATCACCACAAAGCCAGGAGGGAAGAAATGAAAATATGCAGCCGTAACGTTCATATTCTATATATGAAGTAATAATTACCCTTGGAGGTAGACTGCGATAAGCTAAAGATATACACTATAAACCTGGCAGTAAAATGACAAAAAGTTACACTTAGTAACCCAACAGAAGAGATAAAATGGAATTATAAAAACTACTCAATTAATACAAAATAAGGCAGAAGGAAAGGAAAGAGGAACAAAGGATAGATAAGACAAATTATAGAACAGGATGGTAGATTGAAGCCTAAGCATATCAAAAATCAAATTAAATGTAAATGGAATAAACCTGAGGAGGATTTGTTTTAGAACACTAATCTTTGCTTTTGCCAACACTATCACATTTTTTTTTCCAAATATTTTTGATCAGTAGATGGTTGAATCTATGGATGGAGAAGCCTCACATACAGAGGTCCCACTGAAATTATGTAATTACTAATCTCATGCTACTAATAAAGAATGAGTGATTATTCCAAAGGATCTTGCTAGGGACCATAGGGGAAGAAATATTAATTAGTAGTAGTATTAGTCATGGATGAAACAATACTTGAAAATTTGATCAAAATTGTGTACTATGGATCTCTTTAAATTTATCCTATTTGGCCTTTGCTCAGCATTTTTTTCATAAAATTTGTGAATTTTTTGTCATTTTCCACAAATATTCTTCCTGCCCCTTTACCTTTTCCCTCCCCTTCTGAGACTCCCATTATGAATGTTTAATGGTGTCCCACAGGTCTCTGCCTCTTTTGTTCATTTTTTTTCAGTCTTTTTTTTTATCTTTCTGTTCCTCAGACTGGATAATCCCATTTGGCCTATCTCTAAATCCACTGATACTTTCATCTGCCATTTCGTATCTGCTGTTCTTTTCCAGTGAACTTTCAGTTAAGTTTTTGTCATTCTTAACTCAAGAATTTCTTTTTTGGGTATCTTTTTTCTTTTATAATTTGTTCCTTTTATTGGTATTTAGTGATATCAATAAAACATTATTTTTATATTGATATTGTTCCTATACTTAAATTCTTTAGACATGGTTTTCTTTTCTTTTTTGAATATATTTATAACAGCAGATTGGTGAAAATCTTTTTCCAGTGGGTTCATAACCTGGCTTCCTTAGGGACGATTTCTGTTGACTGCATTTTATCACTGTGTATGGACCATATCCTGTACGTTTTTGTTGATAATTGCATGTTTTAAATAATATACAGTGCCAACTCTAAAAACTGGAACATTCTCCTCCCACTCCCGACCCCCCAATAATGGCTTCTTGTTGTGGTTTGTGGTTGTTGCTGGTACCCTTGTCTCTTTGTTCAGTGGCTCTGCTGGACTGATTCTTTAAAATCTGTGTTCTTCACTGTGTGCAGCCACTGAAGTCTCTGCTCAGTGAGTTTTGTGATCTGAGATTGTCATTTTTCTTGAATAAATTAACGAATTTATTTAACACTTTGACTTAATTTTCAGAGTTCAAAAAAGTATATCTTGACAATTTAATTCTAGTGTTCTCATTCCTTTCATGGAGGGGAAGGTTTTCATGTGAAGGACATCTTGTGATTTAAATTGCCTCATAAAAGATTTTATTTTTGCTTTCTACTCAGCACCAAAGCCAGGAGAGGTGGTGTGTGTGTGTGTGTGTGTGTGTGTGTGTGTGTGTGTGTGTGTACGCGCGTGCGCGAGTGTGCGCAGGTTTTATTTATGTTCATATTCACCTTTAAAACAAGGCTGGCCCGGCCGGCGTGGCTCAGCGGTTGAGCATCGACCTAAGATCCAGGAGATCGGGGTTCGATTCCCGGTCAGGGCACATGCCCGGGTTGTGGGCTCGATTCCCAGTCGGGGGCCTGCAGGAGGCAGCCAATCAATGCCTCTCTCATCATGGATGTTTCTCTCTCCCTCTCCCCCTCCCTCTCTCTGAAATCAATAAAATATTTTTAAAAACCACAAAAAAAACCCAAGTCTGTAATTCTTGTGAGACCCAAATTTATACATATGTATAATTTCAGCTGCATTTCCATGAGGGAGCACTAGGCTTTATCACTTGTTCCCTTTGTTCCTCAAAGCCAGAAAAATGAAACCTCAATGTTACAATAGTTTGACCTCTCAGAGAAAGTTATCCTTAACCCTTGCTTTCTCCCCAGGATTTCTATTTCTTTGATTTTTTTGCCTCTGTGAATCCTTCAAATTCTTGCCATTTATGCAATTATCTAATTATCTGAACTTTATCCAGTTTCAGAGTTGATATCTTGTGAGTTGTTCAAATGTTCTTATGCAGTAAACTATCAGAAACAGAAGTTAGATGTTTGTTTTAACAACCAACTTCTCTAGGTCTTCTCTTTCCTTGTTTGATCTCCCAGTAGTAACAAATCTTTAAAATTAAAGTCTGTAAATTAATTTTTCATTAAAAATTCCTTTTTTTACTTTGGGTAGTATTTATGACTATGTTACCATTTAAGAGATATAAAGAGTTTTCAGTTTCATTTAGTTTTTTACTCTAATCCTGGTAAGTAAATCAGTTAAAGTAAAAAGGGGGGCTGTCCTTGACTTGATTGGCTGGAGAGTGATCCAATGACTAATGTAAAGCAATCTTGCTTGAAAATAAAGGTTGCCACTATTACTTACATATATATATATCACTATTATTAGAAAATATAAATATATATATTTTTTGCTCACAAGACAAACATAAGTTGATAATATAATATAATATGTATTTAGATATTAGTCCACAGGTATAAAATTCATTGATCATCTCTTGCCACTTGCCTTTCACATGCACTGTGGTTATGACTAATCAGCCATGACAATTTAACCCTCTAAATTCAGACATGGCCTTATAAGTCTTCCTAACATGGGAGGTCCCTGCTAATTGACCATAGTTGTGAAACTTACTTGCCCTCCAGGATTAGTGAGTTAATGTTAGTATTTAAATTATAAAATCCTAGGGAAAGATAAAAATTTAGCAAATGTGTTTAAAAAACCAAAGCATTTCAAATTGCTGAAACCAGAGCTATTTTATAAATATATTTTATAAATATATACCTATTAATTTTATTATAAATATTTAAACAATTACATGATATAACCTAGCTCTTTCACTTTTAATCAAATATAACAAACATTTCTTGATTCAAATCCCTAAAGAATGCACCCCTGATTACAGGTGCTGAAATGCCTTGGCAGTCAAGGTCAAATGTGTATTGTTGCAGTGTCCTGGAAACCACAAGTTGGCATGCAGTTAGTTGAGTCTGAGACAAGAGAACCAGTAGGCACCTAGACAGACTACCAATATTTAATTTCAAGATGCTGTGAACTTTGCTAAGAAGGTACTAAGTATAGAGTTGTAAAGGTAAATGTGGCCAGAATTTAGGAAAATAGCCAAGGTAGGAGGAGATGAGAATTTCGTGAGCTGTAACTTTAGAATAATTGGACTTACCTAAATGATTCCTCTCTTGATTAAGATATGATTTTTTTAAATTGAGTTTAGAGAGAGAAGAAGAGAAAGAGAGATCTATGTGAGAGAGAAACATTGATCGGTTGCCTCCTGTATATGCCCTGACTGGAGATTGAACCCACAACCTTGGTGTGTGCCCTGAATATAATCAAACCCACAACCTTGGTGTACAGAATGATGTTCTAACAACTGAGCTACCCTGCCAGAGCAAGATATGCTTTTTAAAAATCATGAAACATTTTTTTAGGCTTGGCACTATACATTCTTGGGCAACATTTAGAATATATACTTTATAATATACCTCATATATAATGTGTGAAAACTCTTTGACCATATAAAATATTATCATTTTTATTTTATAAGTTTATCCAAATATTTCTGCTACATAAGAAACAAAAATCATGTCATATTGATGAATGTGCTTAATAGAAACATTTTTGAGAGCTTAATTTCTATTTCTCTCATATGTAACTAACCAAAAGTCATTTTCAATTTTAGCTCTAGAAGTTTTTTTAATATGCAGCTTTGGCTTATCAAAGTTCTATATGATACTATTACACACACACACACACACACACACACACACACATATATAATGCATAATCTATTTTTTCACATTTAAAGAAAATTATTCTTTCTCTAGTTGGTTGCTTTTCCAAATTATGATAATGTATTTCAGAATAAAAAAGATAGCACTGAATTAGAGTATTAGATCTTTGAGGTCAAAGCCAAATAATGTTCAATATGCGCTAAATCATTGAGTATTTCCTATGATGCAGATTGTGATAGATTCTCATTAAATAATTGTGAATAAATGACATTGTCCCTGTAGTCACAGAGTTTCTAATCTAGTAAAGGGTACAGAAAATAAAACATAATTATAATAAAGGCTGATGGCAAAGAAAACAAATCTGAATTCATGAGTGAAGAGCCTTTTTCAAAAGGATTATTGAGATGAAGGGAGGGGGATATTGTTGGCAGGAAAAGGACTGTTGTGGTAGGGAAATCATCTCAAAGGCCAGGCAGAAAATGGTTTTTCTTTTATTGAGAGGAGTATACAAGGCGAGAAGGAACCAGGTGGGGAGATATGGAGTGAGGTGGTGTGATTGCCAAGTAGATGTTTCTCTCTTGGGTCAGTGACTCTCTCCAGAGGATACCTTTGGGACAAATGATTCCGTGTTTCAATGCTCTAGGATGGGTCAAACTTCAGGGGCCTGAACATGATTAAAGTTTGATTCAGTCAAATTAGTGGACGTTTTGTTCTGATTGATCATTGTAGACAACCAACTGAGCTCATCACTTAGGAGACAGAAAAATAGGAGCATGGAATGTCTGTGTCTGGCCTTGTCCTACACAAAACATGTAGGTCTAGCCACAAGTCTTAGCTAAGTCATGTGGAGAAGGGCAGTTCTTGGTACTAAGTCATTTTCCAGAATGTAAAGAGTGGATTTATTTATATCTGTTTTCCAGGAACATGGGGCTCAGGTAAAATTGTAAATATCACTCTACATTGTCTATGATAAATGCTATGATGAAGATTTGCGAGTCCTACGGGAACACACAGATGGATCAGGGAGGAAGTGAGTCCAAGCTCTAATTTTAAGAATTAATAATGGAAGTTAAAAAGGCTAGGGATCAGTGAATTAAAAGTCAAGGAACGTATCATTTGCAGGCCGAGTAAATAACCTCCTGCTTGGAAGAGTCCAAAATGTGACCTCCACGCATTCATGGAACCAGGGAGTGGATGCGTTCATGCAGAAGGCCTGGCCGATGGCAGGGCTCCAGCCCCTCACAGTGAGGGCTGCGGGCTTGCATGGGAACCAGGGCCGGAGTGGAGGGCGCCCAACAGTGTTAGGCAGCACGACCGCAGAAACATGCGGCTGAGGCACGCACCCGGGCCCGGAGTGTTGGGAGGAAGGCCAAGCAGTTTGCATCAGACTCCAGGCCTGGGGATAAAGGATTTATACCGCGACATCTGTCCCGTTGTTAGCACTGCACCTGCTAAGCTGTTTCCTGCCTCACTGAGGTTGAACCCAGGGTTCGAGGCAGCCCCTGCCATCAGTAATGATCAAGCACTTTGCTGAATGGCTTGTATATGTAAACGCATGGAATCTTCCAGACAACCTTCTGAGTTGGGTGCTGTCTTTATCTTCATGTATTTAGAGGTGAAGAAGCTGAGGACAGAGAAGTTGAAACACCGCCCCGCATCCACGCGCAATTAATGATGGGGCTGGGTAATCTTGCTCCCGAGTCTGAGCTCTTAACCCTCGCGCTCTGTTGCCACTTGACATTGTGACACAACGGTGACCAAAGTCAGAGCAAAGGAATTTACTCAGGAACTTGCAGGGATATGATCTAATGTGAAGACTAAGTGCCAAGTGCACCTCGATTCAGGTATTTCTCAGTCAAGGCGCACAGGCTCCTTGCAGAGATCTGTGTCTGATTTATTTATTGGAGCAGAGGAGAGAAGACATCAGTCCTCCTTTCTCTCTGCAAATGGTTCTAGCTGGATTAATAGATCATCGAGTCTTCGGTGCTTATTTTTCAGCTCTTTTCTGGTACTTAGAGGATTGAAAACCTTGGAGATCCCTAAAGAGAAGAGAGAATGGGCATTGGGATTAATTGGAATGTATCAAGAAAGTAAACCATTTTTTTTCTTTTTTCCCAATGGATTTTATGTTGGGCTAAAATTGAGACCTGAATTTAAGTCAGTTTGCTGTGTGCTCAGCGGCTGCTGATAGCAGTGGCAAGACGGATGGTCCTGTCTCTCGTTCTCAGGGTCTCCTGAGCAGTGAATCTGCGTTGATATATGCCGTTTCAGCAAATTATCATGATTTAAAAAATCTGAAACAAGATTTAGTGTCTGAAGACAAAATGTGGTAGCATACTTTTTCTGCTTGGATTTTTATGGAAGTTGCTAACTTTTTAAACAGCCAATCCCTCGGGAATTGACAATGAAACGCATCACTGTGCGTCAACTAGGTGAGCTCGGGACTCATCAATCTGTTTTTCTCTTTTCATGAGACTCTTTGGTCAAGACACCGAACAGAATCCACCGAGTTTTGGTGCTTTTACGGTTATTTCATAGCAACTTTGATTCGGGGGCTAGGAAGAGGGTTTCTGTCCCAAACTTTAAGAGCTCCTTCATAGTTCTTTTGTGTGACTTTACGGTTCTCACAGATTTTGCTCAATATCTCTGCCTTTAGCAGCACGCGGCTTCAGCTAGTTTAAAAAGGGTGCAACGAAGTCTAGCAAAAGCACATGCTGCATGAGGAACACTCCTTAATTACCAGCACCTCAACCATTTTTTAAAAATTAGTATTTATCTTGCATAGTACAATAATAGAAACATATGAGAAAGGTTGTAATACACAATTAGCAACTCTATCAAGATTAACAATCATTAATGTTATATTTGCTTCATATCTTTGAATAAAATTTTAAATTTACATATACATTTATATTTACATAAAGTTGAAATTTCATTTATCTTCTATATGCAGAATTTTCTTGCATCTCCACTTTCCCATCCCCTAACAACCACTGTCAAAAATATAATGAGCTTCATTATAAGCCAGTTTTCATAGTCTTTTTTTATATCTACAGATGACCATAAATATAGTGTGTAGCTTTGCATGCTTTGAACAAATCCCAACTATCGATAACTTGTATATATCATTCTATAAAGTTCTTTTTCATTCAACATTTTGTTTTGAGATCTTTATAAAAATCCCCAAACTTTTTATAACTAGTAATGTCACTTTAAAACAAACATCAATAATTATATTAATAAATGAGCTCTGCAATATTATTGTTAAAAACAAAATTAAGCAGGTAGATTTGCTGCAGGCAGGAATTATAAAAAGAACATAACACACAGCATGACTGAACCAGGGAGCCAAGTGGAGGGGTCATAGACACAGTGTTTCATGATAATGCTAATCATTACACAAATGTTGACTGGAAGGGTATTTCAGAGGCCAGCTGCTAAAGAAAACATTTCTTTCCCCCGCCACGCTCCAACGGAGGGAATCTCCTGGAAGGGTGATGCCACTTTGCCATATGCTCAGGCTGGCTCTGCCCAGATCTTGAAATAAAAAGAGGCTGAGTCTGGCTGTGAATGGCAGTTTGCACACACCGCCCGTATTGGGAGCACAGTACAGCTGTCATCTTGAGGCCACCCACTGGGCACAGAGAAGGAAAAGGGTATATTGCATGTGCCTCCATCTGGCCAGGCTCTCTTTCTTTCCAAAATAATACAAGTCCCTCAAAAACCTATATTGCTCCCCATCTACTGTTTCTGGAAGTCCTATATGCTAGTGAACAACTCCTAAGTTCTTTCCTAGGTGCTGTTCTCAAGACTGATATATTTCTTGGTTTCCTACCTCCTATGGGATTTTTCTCTAAGCTGAATGGTGGCCACATTGAGATCATCTGAGATAGTAGGTGGGAGACTCCTTAAATCTGACTTTTTTTTTTTGCCACTCAGTTGCCACTTGTTTGATTGAGAGGTTTTGCAGTGTGTGTGTGTGGGGGGGGGGGGCTTTTCTAACTAAATACCTTTCTGAGACTTACCTTAGCATTTCTAATCCTAAGACTTGTCATCTTTGGACATTCTCCATTTCATTTAATGCTGCTTAAAAACCTGTAGAGTTTGGCCTGTATTTGTGGCTTTGATTCCCTGTCCGGGCACATACCTCAGTTGCAGATTCGAGCCCTTGTCAGAGATGGTGGGAGGCAACCTACTGATGTTTCTCTCTCACATCAATGTTTTTCTCTCTCTCTCTCCCTGTTCCCCTCTCTCTAAAAATCAATAAAAACATATTCTAGGGTGTGGATTAAAATAATAATAACAGTAATGCTTGTGACTTATGAATTTCCTTGTCTCTATATCATTCTTCCATGACCTTTGATTTCTTTTCATATAAGGCTTATGAGGAATTCTTGCAGATTGATGCCAAAATTAGCATCTTGAAGCAGGAACATTGCATTTGCAAAGCAGAATTTAGAAATTCGGCTTCCCTCTTGTTTTCCCCCGAGTGAATTCATTATTCCTCAGCCAGCACTTCTGTAAGAGGGGTAGAGAGTGTGGCTAGTACTCGGTCAGCATTTCTGAAAAACAGAGGAAACCCTTCCTCCCAGAGGACTCATCTAAGAAGAGGCAGGAACATCAGAGAGATGGTTCCAGAGCAGAGGCAGGAGGTTTGAAAACTGGAAATGGGTGTTGAGAGTAACTGCCACAGAGAGTAAAAGCATCTGCTAGAGGAGGCTCTAAGCTCCCAGCTCAGACAGAAACAAACGGGTGAAGGCTGGTGTAATAAGTACCTTATTGCCCTCTTTTCCCATCATCTATTTTTGGTGTGTTACAATCATCTTTACTGCAGACCTGCTTCCCACCTTAATTAATTCCAGGCTCCAATGTCAAGAGACCATTTCCTTCCCACCTACAAGGAGACTGATAAATATCAGAAGGCATTTGACCATCTCAGCCTGTGCCCTTTATTTTTATTTTCATTATTTTAAAAAATATATCTTGCCCGGCTGGGTGTGGCTCAGCAGTTGAGCATGGACCTAGGATCCAGGCGATCGGGGTTCGATTCCTGGTCAGGGCACATGCCCAGTTGCGGACTTGATCAATGACTCATCATTGATGTTTCTATCTCTCTCTCTCTCCCCTCCTTTCTTCTCTCTGAAATCAATAAAGATATTTAAAAAATAATAATAATAAGTAAAAAAATAAAAATAAAAAATATATCTTTATTGATTTCAGAGAGAGGAAAGGAGGGGAGAGAGAGAGAGAGAAACATCAATGATGAGAGTCATTGATCGGCTGCCTCCTACATGCCCCCTGCTGGGGATCAAACCCACAACCCGGGCATGGGCCCTGACCAGGAATCAAACCCTGATCTCCTGGATCCTAGGTCGATGCTCCACCGCTGAGCCACGCCCAACGGGGCTCAGCCTGTGCCCTTTAGAAGGAAAACCTTCTGGGAAGCTCTGTTGCTGGCAGGCAGGAGCCAGATGGAGAATAAACTGGCCGAGAGCCTCAGGACCAGGGATGCAACTACATTCTCAGGGGGCCGAACAAAGGAACGGCCACATTTCAGGCGGTGGTGTTTGCTTTGCACTTTTAAGCCATGACGTGGTGGGAGTTGCTGTGGGGTAGAACAACACGTGTGTGGAAAGATAAAATTAAAAAGCTGTGCTCAATTTGCTTGGCACCAGTTGTCTCTGTTAGACCTCAGGCATTTCCTATGCTAATCTGCGTTTCCTCTAATGCAATATTCAAATTGGCTTAACAGTCAAAGATTTGGGGATTTTTTGGTATAAATCTGCCTCACACTCCTTATTTGCAAAGTGAGGCCCCTGGGATACTTGAGTTTTAAGACCCTGTCCAGCTCCGATGTCCTCTGGCTCCATTGATGGGTGCGCTATAATTATGGGTGCTCTTCCAGCATGCATGTGTTTCTGGTAATCTAAGGGGAGTGGGTGACTCTCATCTCTCTCAGCACTTTCAGCAAAGTTTGATGCCCAGTTTCTTATGCTTTGGTCAGTAGTGGATGCTATGAATTAAATGTTTGTGCGCCCCCAAATTTATATATTGAAAACCTAATGTCCAATGTGATCGTATTAAGAGGTGGGGCCAAAGGCGATTAGGTCCTGAAGGCAGAATCTTCATGACTGGAGCGGGTGCCTTTATGAAAGAGGTCTAGGGAGCTCCCTTGCCTCTTCTGCCCGGGAAGACATAGCAGGTGGGCCCTCACCAGACCCCAACTCTGTCTGCACATTGATCGTGGACTTCCCAGGCTCCAGAACTGTAGGACATAAGTTTCTGTTATTTATAAGCAACCTGTCTCTGGCATTTTGTTATATCAGCCAGGTGGACTGTCATGAGATTAATTTTTGGAGGTTGTTGGTTGATATTTTACAAGGCACTTGGGAATGCCTAAACCGCTTTTTTCCTTTACTCCATTTCATCAGGGGTTCCCCACAAAGCAAACTAACGAGAAAAAAACAATAGCCAGGCGGGAAAGAAAATATCTGGGCAAGTTTCAGGTAATTCCCAATGACTATATCTGATAAAGACCATATGAGAAATTGGGAATCAAGTCTACCTGAGACACCCTGCTCACAGCACATTGCTAAATCCCTTGGCTTAACACTCGATTGTAGCAGATTAACACAGGCATAGAAGTGGTGCAACTTACAGGGAGAGGCCGGGCCCCTTGTGCTCTGTTAAGATAAGTTTTACCTATTTGCTACATACAGGCACTGAGAGCAAAAACAGGACCGTTCTCATGGCTGTTAACCCGTAAAGGCCAGTTACCCAACACACTGGTAAAATGCCACCGTCCCAATTTCTCTGATCTCGCAGGGGGAAGAAATGTCTTCCCTCTATGAACTGGGGTTCAGCATAAAGAGGAGGTGTTCAGCGTTCTTTTCCTTATAGTAAATTAGTAAAAGGAGATTGAGCCTGCCAAACAGAGAGGGATGGCGCGAAGCAAGCGAGACGCGAGGCTGAGTGGCGCGTCCAGGGAACTGCCCGCGGTCGGACTTGGGCCCCGTGACGGGCCCTCGCTGAAGGGGGCAGCCGACGGGCCTGCCAGGGGACACGCTGTGCGCCGAGTGCACCAAAGCTTCATCTGCACAACTGGGGCTGTGGTTTTCCTTGTACATGTCGGGAGCGAAGTTATTACATCGGCCTAAATATAATTGGAGGTCTAAGTCAGCATTTCCAAACATTTAGATTTAAAGGATCAGGATAAATATCAACAACGAATATACCGGCGGGTAATGTCAGAGGTGTTCCCTACATTTTATTTTGCCAAGTAAGTGCATTAAAACAAACCAAATTTATGTATCATAATAATAGTATCATGGAATGGGTAATTTATTGTGGATGGAATTGGTCCATGAATTGATATTTGGACCAATCTACAAAGTTTCCCCTGGATTGTTGGACTTATTTTGTTCTGCATGCATAATATAAATGTTCATTTTTAAAATCTGAGGAGTAAAATATAATAAACTGGAAGTTATAAGTACAATAAATGTCAACTACAATGAAAATATCTTCTTAGTCAATGCAGGAGTTTTTTCCTAGAACTTTCTAGCCAGACATTTCTCAGATTATTTAGGGCATGAAATGATGAAATTCCAAAGATACCTGCAGTGTTTACACATTATTGATTGATCCGTGACCGCTATCTTGATGCCGAAGGAAGAAAGCTGGCAGAGTCTCTTTTGATAAATCATAAATGAAACAGTACTTGAGAATTAGAAAACCAGTTGGTCAGTTTTCATGCTTCTGGAAAAATTCATTTTAAGAAAAAAATCAATTTGGGAGCATCTGGAACACCAAATGTTAAATAGATGTGAACACGGATTTGTCAGAAACAATTTTTTGTCTGTCTAGATAATTTACTTTGTAAGCAGGGACAAGTTGGCATAAGTAAATAGCGCTCATTTTATTTTACTAAATTATAATTTAAATATGTCAAAATAATTATAGAAAAAATGTGGTCAAATTAAACAGAATGACACTTTTATTGCACAAGTTTTCAGTGGTATTTTACACATGTAGGAATCATCAAAGTTCATCCAAAAATACATACAAAAACTGTTCTCAGTATCTTTAACAATGTACAACATTATCTAAAGATTACAGATTTCTTTAAAACTTCATTTCACTAGATTGGTAGAAATACTGATTATTTTGTGAAAAAGTTTTAAATAACATTTTGTATATTTATAATTCATTTTTTTCCATAAAAAATTTAAGTCACAGAATAATTAAAAAATGTCTTTTAAATACATATATCTATTATTTTAGTGTCAGTATGTGAACAGGGCTGAATGACTTGGATAGCACAGATTTTGATATTATTCTGGGTATAGAGCCATGGGAGGAGCATGGGTCATACCACAAATTTTTATGTATTTTCATTTAGTGCTTTATTTGATTATATCAATTCCCCAAATTCTTATGTATTTTATTTATTCCTATATCCACTAATCTTAAAACCAATACACATTTCACCTATAATCTTATCTCCCTCTAGTAATGTTGTACATTTGAATAGCAATATAACACTGAAAAGTGCCAGAACCATTACCATATGTAATCTACCCAACATGCCCTGTCATTCTCTCCATTTTACAGATTTTAAATAAATAAGACTCAGAGAGGGTGAGTTGCGTTGGCCAAATCATGTAGCAATAATGAGATATGGGCATTACTCTGGGTCTTCTTACTAGAACCCTGTCGCTGCCATTCTATTATGTTGAGCTTTGAGCTCTGGTCTTGGGGATGGAGGAGGTGAAGGGAGGAGACATCCTTCAAACTGAAACTTGGGGGTCTGGAGGAACCTATTCAGTTTATATTTTATCAGTTCACAGGTGCCATCTAGAGGTAAAGTGATTTTAAAAATAATTGTTTTCCACTTCTGTCTTTGAAAAAATTCCTTTGGAGAGAAAAGAAATAAGTCTGCTCCTAATTATTACTTTCCAAATATAAAATGTCACAATTAAAATGAGAATTAATAGAAAAAAATTATTAAATAGATTAGCATTAATTGTTAAATTCTCTTCACTAAATGCTTACTTTTAACTTATCTTTCACCTAAGTATCTGTTTGTCGGTCCATTTTTTTTTAAAGATCTCTGATTCATAAGTTTGAACTAATTTCTTATTTTCTCTGAAATTAAGCTTCTTTTCATAGTTGTTGAAGCGTCTACAATCTGTGTCATTTATCTCTGTTCTTGAAATTTGTTCTGATGTGCCTTTTAAAAGAACCATATATCATTTCTTCACATATGGATCTTGAATTGATTCTTCATAAGTCCAGACTTCTTTAAACAAATGGCTTCCTCTCTGTGCAAAAACTCTTATTTTTAACAGTATAAAAGTTTGAGATGAGTATTATAGAATCAAGAATATAAATTCTAAAAGAAAGTTTTATTACCTGATCTGGATTAGCTACTCACTGTCAGCCACTTTAATTTTTCATTTGAGTCATTAGAATGGCATATACTAACATGAATGTGACAAACCCCTAATTTTGAAATAAAATCAAAAGTTTAAACTTAAATAATATCCTGCATAGCAGTATAGGGATATGAGCTGAAGACTCTTTAAAATAGCAATCCAACACTTCTTTCTTTTGTTTTTTAAGTAGATGTATAACTTGTGTACAATAAAGAATGTAAAGTGCACTGATCATAGTCGAGCTGGTCAATTAGTTATGTTTGCTCGTGTTTCAACAATTTAGATCAAATTGTAGACCACTTCCAGCTCCTCAAAGGCTTCCTATGCTCTTTCCCATTAAATATCTTCTGCCAGTAGTAACTGCTATTTTTGATTTCTATATCCATAGATTAGTTTGCTTGTTATTGAACATAAAAATTAGACCCTGATGGATGTACTCTACTGTGTCTAATGTTTCTTGCTCAATATGTTACATGTAGATTCACCCATATTGTTTCATACAGTTGTGGTCGGTGCATTCTTACAGTGTATAATATTTTGAAAGCAAAAGTCATGATCCAACATTTACATTATTTTTACCAAAACATGAGAAAGATAGTATATGCTATAATTTCCAAGTAATTCATAATAATCAAATCTTGCTAACATATTTTACCAAAGCTTTTTTACCACAATATGTTTGTGTTCCATTTTCTATTGTTTTGCCATTTTCTTTCTATTTTGCAACAAAGGCCCTTCTGTTTTGTTTACTTTCTCTGCCATGACTAAAGTTAGGGACTAGAATTGTGAGTGTCCGTAGAGAATCATTTTTAGAATGCATGAGCATGCCTGAGACACTGAGAAGAGCTCACTAGGAAAAGGAGATGAAAATGCAAATCAGACGGAGCTCAGTGACCAAAGTGTTAACGCTGTGAAGGACAAGTGATGACAGCAGGCATTGTTGGTGGCACCTCCAGCCCTGGAGCACCACCAGCTCTGTTCACTGTCCCTCAGGTTCTGCACCCTTTGCTGCTCATGGCTCCCATCTGTCCTCCAGAGGATGACCTTTGATGACTGGAACTGGGAATGGACTGCTGAAAATCATTCTTTGTTCTAAAAGGGACGCATTTCAAGGTATAATCTGTTCTCTAGAGCTCCCCTGAAGACCAGCTGAGCTGCAACCGCCCCTGGCATTGGCCCTTTGCGTAGCCTCCCTTTTCTGCTCTGCTTTCTCCAGACCATTGGCTTCCCCTGAGAGCACTGTAGGAAGGGCCATGTACGGATGGTTCTCTCGGGTCTGACTCTGGAAGCCCCCGCGAAGCCGGCTGCGCTTTACCCTTGAGGCCAATGGAAACAAGAGAGAGGTGGCAAAGGTGCAGGGCGCTTTGCATTTGAAGGAACAGGTGATCTTAATGTCCTTAAAATACATAACAAAAGTATCCATTAAGTTGTAGTGGGAGATGCTTTGAAGGCAGCACCATCTTAAGGACTCTTCCAATTATTAGTAGAAAGGTGTCAGAAGCACTGTTAGAACCCAGCAGGGATTTTAAATAATTGGATTCTTAGTAAGGGTTGGGAGGGTTACGGCAAGAATGCGAAGGGATGTGAAAGGCAGGGCGACTTGGCGGCTGGAGGGCGGGCCAGGCCCCGTGTGGCTCGGGCCCTGGAAGGCGCCACCCAGCGGGGCAGGCGCGGGCGCGCAGAGGGACTTGGCAGTGTCCAGCAAGGGTTTATGCTCAAGTTTATTTTCTTTTTTAATCTTTATTGTTGAAAATATTACACATGCCCTCTTGTTTCCTCTCCTGGCCCCCTTCCTCCCACGCTCCTGCTCCCTCCCCAGGCCTTTGCCACGCCATTGTCTGTGTCCATAGGTTATGCATAATGTTCTTATTTTTTAAACTAGACTTTCCCCCCAAAGTATAGCTACTTACACTTAAATGAAGTAGACAGTAATTTGGGGTGGAAGTGGCTTATTTTTTTTAACCTCATAGCACAAGAATTAAGATTAACTACGGGATACCTTATGCCTTATGCATCAATAGCCCATAACAAATCAAAACGCATTTTTCCTTTATTCAAACTTCAACAATACCTATAATTTGGTAAGTTGGCTTGTTCTCTCCTTGTGATCTGTGTTCATAAGCAGGTGTCCATCACCTTAAGAAAGCAGTGCATTCAAGCCTTGCTGACGGAGATGATCCTGGTAGTGTAGGCATGGGATGGATACTAAGTACACTCGATAGGTTGGTCACTTAATAGAAGTTTCTATAGTGCCCCCAGACACAAAGCATCTGCGTGTTTTTAAAGCTACTTTCCAGCTGAATTCTAAACACGCATCAGCCCTCTCAGGTAATGTGCCCAGGAAAGGGCATGAAATGGGTTTGAAGTGAAATGAAAAGAAATAGGATTAAGGAGGATGAGCCTCCGCCATCAGAGTCTCCCCCCTCCCCGTGCCAGACACCCATGAGCAGGTGATGTTTACCCTGCGAATAATAATCTGACCTTTTTGTCCTAAAGCATTTCCCAAGTAGCACAGTCACTGATTTTGAGTAGAACACGCCAAGTACTCTTTCTTCACCGCCCCCATAAATTTATCAAGCCTTTAGTCATAAGATTTTTGTTATTTCATTTGCAAAATGGGTTACAAAGGAAATAGATGACAGAAAATTATCATTTATTCTATTCAACTCCTTTATAATCAGATCCTGGAATCTTGAATACTCAATGTAAGATATTCCTGAGAGTGGCAGGGTTTCCATCTTTTATCACAGCAAATCCCTTTATTTGAGTTGTGTGGCACGGAGCAAGAGTTCCCAAGTGATCAAACGCGTCACCATTCCCTCTCTCTGAATGGCTAGCTCTGCAAAATTAGATAACTGCAGCGAAAAGAGCACTTAACTTAGAGCAGCGATTTGCAAGCAGGGCCCTGCAACAGTTTTTAAATACGCAACACCTGACCATTTAGTCAGGGGCACTGGCCTCTTTTCCCCCTTAGATTGTCAAAAAAACAAAAACAGCCAACACACAATAGCCGTCTGGTGTGAATCAGCCAAAATTATACCTTTTTTTTTCCAGATGGGCAAAATAATATATTTGTTGGTGTGCCTCAGAATTTTAGTAATTAGTTTACGTGCCATGAGATGAAAAAGGTTGAAAATTGCTGACTTAGAGGGACAAACGCAGAACAGGAGGCTAGATTTTGCCACTTATTGGCCCTGGACAAATTAAGCACTTAAACCTCTACTGTGTACAATTGAAGAGATAACACATTTGAATGTTGAATGTGAGATGTAAATTAGCATTAGAAAAGTTAGTCCTGGCACGTTTATTAGGAAGTTATGCTCTGCATAACTTAATCAGAGCTGTTTGACTTGTCACACGCTAAATGTCCAGAGTTGTTTGGGGGACACTGTGGGCAAGGCCGGCCCTGTTCACTGGGGAAGCCACCTACGCAGACCTCATTGAAGAGTCGCATTTCCACGAATCGCTATTAAACTCATTTCCATCAAATGGAACTACTTATACTTATTACAAATAATTTAATGTTGTTTGGGGAATATTTACTTCCTAGGTCAATTTTTATTTGTAGTCTCTTTATTAAGTTAACACAGATTTTTTTGTTAATCAGATCACTACTTTCATGTTACTGGGCAGCTACATATCCTGCAGAATAGATGACAACCTTATCTAAAGAACTAATTTCAAGCAATTGAAGATTGAAGATATATTATGCAAAGTAAAAGGCACCTTAAAAATCATAGTTACTGGCCCTCTTATTTTTTTAATTAAAAATAAAGCCAAACACCCTAAGAGGTGAAATAATTTGTTTAAAGCGACTGACTAGGTTGCAATAGTTCTGAGAATTGGTGGCTGGTCTGCTGACCTGAATACAGGCTCTTGTTTTACTCCTGTGTACACAAGGTTTTTATGAAAATTGATCAACACACTCGCATCAATTTTGTTCTCATATATCCACAACTGTCTCTACTATGGAAAAATTTCTGAATTTTTTTGACAGCTCCCCATTTTAATTATGTTATCACAGTAAAAAGGTCCACATATTTTTTATCTTTTCATCAAATAGTATGAAAGAACCACTGCATATTACTGAGGGTGGAAACAGTATAGTTAAAAACGAGTGTGTGTTTTAAAACCATCTTGCAACATTAACTTGGAAAGCATTGTCTTGGTTCTTTAAAAGCAGCTTTTAGAAAACAGTGGGTTTAAATTTAGTTGCATAGCCTTGCCTTTCTTCATCAGTTACTTTCTTTGTGTTGGCCATTTTTTGGTTTTAGCTCTGGGTACTGCTATTTCCTTTATGAACTTGTTAGACTCAAAGGCTAGATTTAATGTTCTTTCTAACTGTATAGAAACATAGACTCTGGAGACAAAATTCATGGCTTAAAACCCTGTCTTTAACATGAACTAGCTGTAAAAAGTCAGGGGAAAAAATCACTGAATTTTCCTGAGCTTCCCATCTGATAAATGTAGATAATATTAGTACCTACCTCATGAATTATATGAATTGTATGAATTATTTCACCTTAAAACATAGCAGGTTGTATACTACTTAATAATTCTTTAATAGATGTTACCTATTACTGTCATTATTACACAAACCTTTGTGAATATGGAAAATGACAAATGTGACTTCTCTTAACAAAATCGCATGTGTGACAATATAATATAGCTATTTTTCTTACATCCCTTTGTAAATATACATTTAAAAAGTAAATAACACTGAAAAATATTCTGAACCGATATCACTGCTAAATACTAACTCTAAAAAATGATTACAAGTCTTATGATGGTAAAAAAATTATTTAAAAATCTCCCTAAATCAGATTAACAATAAGAACGCAATGATTGATAATATTCATAAAGATGACAAATAGTTTCATTTTAACTAGAAAGTCTGACACATCATCCTTCCACAGTAATGCAGTCAAATTACTCTCCTTAGGAAGGGAAATACACAGGCTGGAAGAGTGATGAATGCCTGCTTTTTAAATGCAAGTAGTCCAGAAACTTGAACTTGCCTGGCAAAATAAAAACTAAGCGTGACTCAGAAGAACCTGAAGAACCTTTTTCATTTTGCACCAAGTACAGTGATGCTGTCCTCTGCAAGGATCAATGCTAACGTATTTTACCTGCGCTCGAATGCATCATCAGATAAATGACCCTCTACTATGAACTACTCTATTCCTACTTGAATGTCTTAATACAAACCCTTCTCATCTGGGCCTGGAGGCCCTCCGCCTGGGCCTGGGGAGGACCTTGGTCATGCCTGCAGAGGCGAGGGGTCACCGTGAGTCAGGCTCGCCTGTAGCTCTCGGTGCTTTGGCAATCCAGGGGGCAGGCACCTGGCGCTACAGGGCACCTCCTGTCCGGTGTGGATGCAAGGGGAGAGCAGTGCTGGGGGCTGAGGTGCAGGAAGGGCCGCTCTCTCTGGAGCATTGCCCTTTAAATATTGACTGTTGCCCTGGAGGTTTGCAGCTCTGCACACCTCTCTCTGGGCAATCAAACCAGTTTTCTTTTGCCTTGAATTCTCTGCAGACTACAGCAACGCAACCAGAAGAAATATGAGTCACTTCAAGCTTGGCAGGAAAAATGCTACTTTTCCAGCACTTGGATGCCCATGAATGTCCCTTCCAAGTGTCTTGGAACATGATCATTTCATCATTAATGCTCAATATTGTGGGTTAGCTAAAGGTTAAGATGCAATTTTTAAAACTTATCTTTGATAGATTCAATTCATTAAATGTCTGTTAAAACAATTTGAAAATTGTGAGAGCTAGCCCTATACCTTCTAAAGGGAAAATTTGCTGAATTTCAATCTAAAATATCACATACATACTTGACTATTTTGCTATTGAGACAAATGATAGTGACACTTAGGATGGAGATTCCTTTCACTGCTCTAATCTAGTCAGGTCACACTGTTATACCAGTGCAAAGAGAATTTGATTTCTAACCATCTTTTCTGTACTATTTTCTTTTAGTTATTAGATAACTTGTCAAATTAGGAAGCAGTAAATGTATAACGAGCAATAATAGACAATAAGCCACCAGACACCTGGTATTTTCTGCACTGAGCCAGGGTCCATGCTAGTGTTGTAAACACACGGTTGCTCCACTGTTGATCTTGGGAGAAACAGGCGAACATCAGGCAGAGGCTCATTGGAGGATCAGGGGAGTTGTCCTTGAGCTGGACAAAAAAATGCTTTGCTGATCAAAGCGCCACTGTGGAGAAGGAGGCGGCTGGCAGGGCTGTGAGGAGTTTATACAAGGTGGCGGTGGCTTTACATGGGTGGATTAAGTGGTGGCTGCCCCATGGGCCCTCCTATAGAATTCCCTGCAGAGGAACATCAGTGTGGAGACTCATTTGCTCTCGCAGCTTTAGCCCACCCTGCATGCGCTCCATTGTATCTCCTTCTACACTGTCCTCTAAAACTTCTTGAGGAAACAGAAGGCCCCCACCTCCATCCCACCATCTTTCCTCATTTCTCTCCAGCCCGCCCACAGGGTCCAGGGCATGAAATAATCGTAGGGGTAAGTCAGCTTCTGGAACTGTTTTGCTTTGCTGATTAGTAACTGTTTGGTCTGGCACAGGTCTGATGAATTGGATTCACCCTAAAAAGGTTTAGTCCATGAACAGCTCTTCCAAAGCATCGGTGCCATTTGATCATATAGCCGCTGGGACCAGCGAGGGAATGATCCTGCCATCATGGTTGCTGGGGCTGGATCAACAGCTGCTCCTGAGCGAGAGGAAGGGTGGAGACAGGCAGATGCCGGGCGTAATTTCTGTCATGGCCCCTAAAACAACAGGACCCCCAGCAGCTCAGCTGCGCTGGGCCTGTGGGGGGCAAAGTCAAAGCCGACGTGCTGCGGGCCAAGGACCATACCAACAGCTCGCCCTAGCCTAGGCTCCCATTTACAAGAGGCTTTTTTCTTTCCGGTGGCACCTGCAGGGAAACATCTTCTTACCTATTTACCTGTGTCTTAGTGAGATTTTCATGGGCTCTGAGAATAATTTCTCCCCTTAGAAAACATTTGCTTTTTACTAGACTTAATGTCAAGCACAATGTATCAGAACCCTGTCTGTAAGCCAGGAGACATGAATTGGGTTTTCATCACATGTAGGTAAATTACTTTTATTAAAATTAATTTCATAAATATATCAATGGGGGCCGTGATTTCAATTATTCTGAGTTTATCTGGATTTTAATACGGGTTCCAGTACTGATGAACGAAGATCCTGGATATTATATTAGTCTCTCTGTGCTTTTTTTCTCACATGTAAAATGGGCTTACAAGAAGGGTGCTTTAAAGATTAACCTGTTCCCTGTCTTCTTTTTTATATCTTTTTTTCTGTCATCAACCAAATGATCTTATCTTTCTTCATCCCAGCTCAACCAAATTTGGTCCCATCTTAATTAACTAGATCTCTTAGTTGAAAAATGCAAATATTTCCTCTCAGTCTTCATTCTCTTGAGATGCCTTTACCATTTAGCATTTTCTCTTCCTTGGTCTTCCTTTAACTGGGAAATTACTTTTCCTTGGCCTCTGATACTATTGTCTCCTATTTCTCTTCTGACTCCATGAGAACTCCTTTCCTCCTTTAAATACAATTATTCTCAAAAATTCTTTCTTGGTCACTTAAAAAAATCACATAACATACTTGCTTTGTGTAATAGCTCCAGATATTACCTATTTAATGGTGACCTTAAATTTTTACCTCCAACCTTAATCATACCTCCCAAATTCCAGGCTGTTTTTAATCCCCTGTGTCACAAAGGATGCTAAACTGAAAGCCTTCAGGTGTTTTCTAATCGCCACCACCACCACCACCACTACCATCATCACCATCACTGTCGAAAATTAATATGCACCTTTTATTGAACGGTCACTGTGATTCGGGGATCATTAAAGGCTTTGAAAACATCATCTCATTTAATAAGCACAACCACTTTTTTTCACCAAATAGGAAGGAGAGTATCAGTGAGGTTAAACCAACGGCCTATGGTGTCCTAGTCATTCAGTGGCGAAGCTGAAGTTGTAACCCAACTTTATTGGGTACTCAAGCCTCTGATCGTGACTGCCACACTCTACTGCTTCTCTCCCTGGACTTCACCATTTCCAGTTGTGTCATGAGCACACCAATTTTATGGCTAAAATGTGCCTGGAACCTGTCTCATCTATTGCTATGGCTCTACTTCAGACTTAGTAGTATATATTTATTATTACTTCTAGACAAGTGAATTTGTAGCTACTTTTACATCAAATCATATTTAAGTTAAAAAATAAAATTACATTTATTTTCCTTGCTTTTCAAGAAGATAATATATATTTTTAATATCATTTTTTTATGTATATGATACATGTGACCCATTATTTTTGGAGAACTAAGAAATGATAATACAATTTGTGGAAAATAGATTAAATCCCCTTTTGCTATAATCATGTCAAAGTAAAAAAATATGGCACAAATATTTTTTAAAAATTCATGAATTTGAGAGAGAGAGAGAGAGAGAGAGAGATTTCTTGTTCTACTTACTTACACATTCATTGGTTGATTCTTGTATGTGCCCTGACCAGGGGTCGAACCTGCAACCTTGGTGTATTGGGACAATGTTTTAACCAGCCAGGGGCATACACATTTAAAAAAATTAATTTGATCTTATTAGATTAGTAAATCAGGAAAAATTTAAAAAATTAAATTGGGCTTCAAATATCTGCACATGTAGTGAAGAGAAATATACAGAGTACAATTTAGAATAAACTCTTTAACTTCTTATATTATTATGTTACAATTATATAAAAGATGTAAGAAGAAAAAATGGCTTATTTTGGATCTTAGTCTCCAAAAGTAGTAGCATTTGATGGTTCCTGACTCGTGTACTTGTGACAGTTGTGTAAACCTGCCTGGAGATGCTTCTTGCCTGCACTGACCCTTAGTGCCTCGGTGGCTTTGTGTGTGGTTCAAATACGGAGAAAGGAGCCAATCATTAGAACTGCATTTAAGGCGAAATCGTGTATTCAGGAACAAGGCAGGAGGTTCAAGGCCAGAGAAATACTGGTCACAAAAGTGCTTTATTGCCGAACCCAGATCTGTTATGTCACAAAAGCTTAAGTAAAATTTAGAAAGATCAAAATTGCTTTTCTGTTGTACAATGAGTCATGCAAGGAGGCAAATCGAGGGAATGAGACAAGAGGGGATTTTCATTAGCCTTCAAACCTCATCGTTCTGAAGTCCAAATGGAAAGGTATTAGTCAGCTCTGCCTTAATTCCTGTCTTAAAAACACAAATCTGTTCAAAGGTGACTGATATATCAGGGAACAATTGGAGCATCGCATGAATTTCATGTTTGCTTGTGCAGGATTTCATCTGCAAGAAACATAAAGTAAAGTAGAAAAAATACCTATCAGAACCCAGTAACATTAAAACACATAAAACACATGTATGGAAAAAAATATGAAAACACCAAAAAATTTAAAAAATAAAACAAACAAACATGCATGTATGCAGACACCGGCATCGACCAGCTGCCTCGGTTCATCACGCGTATCACGAGCCACAGCCACCCGCCTCGAGTGTTACAGAGTCTTCCTTCTTTCAGGCAACCCTCAGGCATTACTTTCACAAAAATTCACAAGCTGTCTCCATTTCTGCTCTTTTTCCCTTAAAGTGTCATATTTATTATAGTATTTGCATATTTTTAAACAATTTAATATGTAAAGCTATATTGGTTTTTAATCTATTTTTAAATATCTTCAAACGTTTTTGAGTATTATGCTCCCAATTCCATTTTCCTTAAACTCCCCAAAGTTTTATTAACAATTCACATAGTGTAGAAATCATTAGGAATGCATGTCATGCTATAGCAGAGCTGACTGTATTTTATCCTGAAGAAGTTAACATATAAAATCTTTTTTAGTTGCTAAATTTATAAAGATATAACAATACATTTTAAACTGAATAAAATGAGGAAATAGATTACTATATGAAAACTTTTCTTATTTGTTAAGTTTAGAAAGGTATTAAAACAAACTTTAGACTAAAGCAGTTGGAAAAAACATTACTAGATAACTCATCCCAATTTTATTTTCTGAATGCTTAGGGGGGAAGGTGACATTGAGAGTAAACTATTATAAGAACATTAATATCTAGAATAATCACATCTGTGTTACTCCCTTGAATGTTTATCATAAAACTTAAGTCCTGTAGAATTTATCTAATATGGAATTTTTTTGTAATCTAAAAAGAAAAAATATATCAGTCTATTTAAACAAGGGCAAATGCCAGGCCATTTTATTCTGCTGGTTAAACAACTGCTGACTCACAGGACATACTGAAGAAGGAAACAGAATAGAAGAGAACTTGACCTGAAAGCTTGCAGCCCATCCCTAAGCAGCCGACTAGAACTGAGCTATGACTGATGCCTCCACAGTGTCTTTGCAGAGTTTTCAGAATGGCAGTGTTTTCATTGTAAGCCAGGAAATCAGTTAACGGTGATCAAGTTATACTTCCCAAATTCTAAAGCATAATCCAGCACCTCATCAACATTTTCTGTATGTGGAGACTTGAGATTTGATAGGTAACCTTTATTAGAAAGCCCAGCTGTCTGAATTCTTATTTATTTTAATTTGAAATTTTCCTACTTTGGAATGGCCTTCTCTCCACATTGCTTACTGATGTTCAAGTGCTTAAAAATATGTAATTGATATGGTCAGCCTTAACTGCCGAGCTTTAAGAGATATTGTGGATTCCCTTCGACTAAAACCAGCAGGAATACACCTTCAGTCAAGTAGAGTTGGGTTTATTGGCTCATTTCGGTAAAGAGAAAACACACGAGGTGGGCCTGCATGGCGCTCGGCGTTCAGGGTGTCGGGAGGGCCTTGCTATGGGTTGGAGCTTGAGTGACCTGGAGAGAGCTTGAGGACTTGTGATTTTGCTTTGGATTGCAGGATATTAAAAGTGGTGGCAGTCCTATGACTTGACGTCTTTAAAATCTTTATCTAGAAGGCAGGAAGAATGGATTGGAACTGAACACTAATTGGTAAAGACACACCACACATTCATTCCAGCCAGGAGAAGGGTCCGTTTGATCAGTTTTGTGGTTGGTGAACCGTGTTTAGTGCTCACTATGATTATGAAGTGTTCTTGCAAAGCAGAACAAAATCAAAGCTGAGTGTGAAAGATAAACTGACATTGACTCCCTGCTCGCCAAGAGGGCAGGTCTCAATAGTGCTGAAATGCTGAAAGGGCTCCTTTCATTGCCAGAAATATCAATTGCATAATACCCGGGCAAGAGTGATTATCTTTTTTATTTCTCCTGGATAAACAGCTATCCCATTTATATTCATTTATTGAAAGCCCAATTTTTAAGACAAAAATCATTGCTAGACACATACATTTTTTCAGCTGATAAGCAATACTGAATAAAGTCTCATTTTATCTGGACTTTCTTTAATTGTCTTCAAAACGAATGAGACAAAGAACTGATTACATAACTATGAAAAGGAATCTTACTTTGTGTGGAACTTTCAGTTAATAGAGCTTTTTTCACTTTTCAAATGCACAGTCAGATGTTACCTTAATTGACTTGTTCCAGAACCTTTTGAAGTAGGTGAGGATGCTATCTATTTAACCCCCAGGTTTTCCTATGAAATTAAATTAAAATGCACCATTCTTTTTGAAGGAAAGTAGTTCAAATTTCACTGAGTAGAGTTTTCTTCCTTTAAGTAAAAAAAGTATTTTAAACTAATAACCTCTATTGTTTTATCATGCTTGGAAAATTCTGTGTTAGCATACAGAACTGGCCTCTGCAAAGTTTCCTATTTCTGCCCAGACTTTCCCATTTGTATCAGCTGACAGAGTGGCTGGTGGCTGGCTGGCCACTTCGGGTTACTACTCTATTATGCCTAGTTGTCACCTTGGGCAATAGAAGGGATTGGACCATAGGTCTCTTAATATCCAGAGCTTTTTTAAACGTCATCACTTGAATTCCAACAGCAACAGAGGGTAGAGGTGAAATTTGGAAACACTTTTTCAAGTTTCTGCTTAGGCCACATTTAGTACCATTTATTTACCAAAGCAAATTACAAAAACAAATCAGGATCAGGTTGCTGAAAAGTCACAAAGAAAAGAACAGCTACTGTATATAAAAAGAATTGAACAATTAAAGACATTTTTGCAATAAATCTATCATTGTTGCTTATAAATTTTTAGGTATCTCAGGCAAGTAGTGGCTGTAGGGTCAAGCTAAAAACATGCTAGAATCAACACATTATTGGAAAATTTTAAAACAATAATCCAATGAGTCATGTAATTTGTGCTTAAAATGTGCTCCACCACTCGAGATTTCTAATTCCATGTAGATTTGGTGCACCAGCCTCTAACTTGGCACCCTTGTATCTTCCTCAGCCTCTGTGTTGTCAAGGATACATTTTTTGAATACAATTCTAAACTAAGTTTGCCAAATAAACAAACTTTGCAAACTAATTCTTTAAGGTAGTTTTAAAAATATTTCAGAATAAAATTGCAAAATTGCTTTTGCCTAAAAGTAAAACTATAGTTCAGTTATCTAAAGCAATTTTCATGAGGAAATTGAATTTCAACGAATGGCAGATTAGTTCACAGAGAGGAAAAATGTTTGTGAAGTAAGCACTTAATTGAACTTGAAAACTCTAATTCTAAAGTGAATTTAGACACAGAATCATGTGCTTTCAGATTACATATAAAAAGTACTTTGATGCCCAGTTAGTTATCTATGAAGTGTTTCTGAAAGAGAAATTTATGCTCTCATTAATGATGTTTAAACTTTTAAGATTTAATGCTCTTGGAAAAAGAGGGAAAGGAAAGAATTAGGAAACTTAATTGGAACTGAGGTATTCAGAATAATGGATATGTCTCTAAAGAAAACTGGCTGAAAATATAAATTTTATGGAGTTTAGAGGAGTGTGATGCTTTATTTTATGTGTCAATTTAGCTAGGCTATGGTGTCCAGATGTTTTGTCAAAAATCAGCCTAGCCCTGGCTGGTGTGGCTCAGTTGGTTGGGTGTCGTCCTGTGCGCCAGGAGGTTGTTGGTTCAACTCCAGGTCAAGGGCACATGTCACAGTTGCGGCTCGATCCCCAGTGGGGGACATGCAGGAGGCAGCTGATCGATGTTGCGCTCTCACATTGATTTTCTCTCTCTCCCTCTCCCAACCTCTCTCTCTAAAGAAAAAAATCAATAAACTATTTTTAAAAATCAGTCTAGATATTGCTGTAAGTATTTCTTAGATGTGATTAACTTTTAAATCAGTAACTTTAAGTAAAGCAGGTTATCTTCCATAATGTGGGTGGGCCTCATCCATTGGTTGAAGGCCTTAAGAAATAACTGAGATCCCCCAAAAGAGGTAGAATTCTGCCCCCAGACTGCCTTCAGACTGCAGACTGTGACATCTATCAACTTTTCCCTGAGTCTCATTTTGGATTTGGCAGTCCCCACACGACATGGGCTAATTCTTTAAAAGAAATCTCTCTCTGTTTCTCTCAAGAACCTTGGCTGATATAAGGAGTGTAGAAGAGATAGCATTTTCCCCATTGTCTTAATAATACATGCAGAATCTAAAGCTTAATACTTCATAGAAACAATATTAATTTACATAAGGATTTAAATACATATTGTTTATCATTTACTTCAGTGATTTTCAAATGGTGTCCTGCAAGAATTTTTAAAACCTGCAATACCTGACTATTTAGTAAGGTGCACTGACCTCTTTTCCCTTAGGTTGTCCCAAAAAAAAATGACAACAGCCAACACAATACCCATCTGGTGTGAATGAACCAAAGTTATACCTACTTTTTTGTTAGATTGGCAAAAAATATATTTTTGGAGTGCTACAAAAATTTAGTAGTTAGTTTATGTATGCCATGGGATGAAAAAGGTTTCATATAGCTGATTTAATTAATACAAGTAATCCTAATTTGCATAACAATTTAGTGAAAACGTATTTCTTTTCATTCAATTTTAAATTTATGTTTACTATTTATTCTATCCCTAGAAGAACCATCATGTAGGGCTGTACATAATTTTTTCTGTACAAGAAGAGTATCCGGCTGACAAGACAATAGAATCCACTATAAAGCCTTTGCTCCACACTGCAAATTGTGTGCTCTGGCATTGAGGTGAATCCACCTAGACAGAGACTTTTTCCAGTTTGTACAAGATTACTCTCACTGGCTAAGCTATGAATCCATGGCATTTTGTCTACCTAGAGCAGGTGGTTTTCCTGAATTTCACAGAAATGCTCTTTCTGCTAGTAAGAGTCTTATATCTTATTATTAAGAATATAATTCCATTTATCAGTAGACTTACATCCTATGATGATAAAGCTATCTTAAATACTTCTGTGCAAAAACAATAGGTATGCTTCACACCGAAATTAAAAGCTAACCCTGTATTTCATGTTGCCCAAATTAATAAATGTGGATCCAAATATAATGACTTCTCCCTTAGTTAAAATATTGATTTGCATATTTTCAAGAAAGCATATGAGATATACCAAGGTTTGAACTAAAACTTAATTTTTTAATGAAATTTTCTGTAGAATTAATGGAAAGTGTTTTTCCCCCCAGTAAAACAAAATCACATAGTTGTTAAAAGTTATTTTACCTCAACTGGTTAACATTGCTATTTTAACTCAAAGTTAAAAAATAAAATTAAATGTATTGTGTTCTATGCCCTGAGCTTTTCATTTAGTTAAGCAGTCCTATTCTTTTCATGATATGGTTACATTGTATTGGTCTTATATCGGAAAAGTGAAATGCAGATTTAATAATTCGTCAAATTAGGTCAAGTTGGTTAAGCATAAACTCATTATTTATGAATTATACAACTTAAATGTCTCCCTATAGTATTTAAATGCCTCTTCCTAGTATTTAAATTTATAATGCTATTAAATTTATAACATTTAATGGCATAGTAAATTGATAGCATAGTAAATTTATAGTATAGTAAATAAATTTAAATTTATTTTTAAATAAATGTAAATATTTTATTTCAATATTTATTTTCCTGTGATTTTATAATCACTGCTCTCGTATCTGCTGTAAACACCCACAACTGAAGGGTCATAGTTTTGTAAACTCTGCTCATCCTACTTGGCTACCCGGGTTAGAAGCGCCCGCAGCGCTGACCTGAAGCCCACCGTGCCCCCTCTTTGCCCCCCGCGCCCTGGCTCCTTCCCTCCCAAGCCCGCCGTCTGCCGCCTCGCCCTGCCCGCTCCCGGCTGCCCGGACCTGCCCCGCGAGCCTCCCGCGCGCCCCCCGCGCGCCCCCCGCGCGCCCCGTCCAGGGCGAACCCGCGACGCGCAGCCCGGCCCGGGCCTGGGAGCCACCCAGGGGAGCAGAGGCGGGGGCGCGGGCGGTCCCCAGGCGCCAGCCCGCAGGCGCTCAGTGCCCCAGGGCTGGGGCCGGGCAACGGCAAGATTTGCGTGATATTTCCCCGTTAAAAGAGAGAAAACACACACTTTCGGAGGCGCCCTCTCACTAGCTTTTTCTGTGGCACCTTTTTAAGCCTGAGTCAAAGCCCCTGCATGGGGCCAGTTTCTTCAGTGTCGCCTGTGTGGGAGGTTAGGGGACAGCTGCTGGCCCAAAGCCAGGCAAACTCCACTCACAGCAGAGCCTTTCTCAGAGCGAGCATACATCTTGAACTCCGCAGAGTGGATTTTAACTTAGAAGCATAAGTGAATAACCGAGAATAATTATGATATGAATATGTAAAAAGGTGTGCATGTATTTGCATGCATACATATGAGTATAGATGTATGAATTTATACATACGCATATTATAGTATTTACATCTTTGTAATAATCATGTAAATTCGTTTCTGTACATTTTAAGTAAAATGACACAAATGCTTTTGTGTATCTCTAATGTCAAAACCCAGTTTACAATTTTACTTGAGTGTGGCCTAAAAATTCCTAAAGGAATGATCATTTCTGTAAGTATCAAACTATAATGCATCATTTGGCGCTATTCTATTCTAATATAGACACTGTTAGTGAGTGGAAGAATAGGGGGTGCACACACTGAAGGGAAAGGGGAACACCACTTTCTCTATTAGGGAGACTTCTGAGGTATACATGAAATTGAATCAATTTATATGGTATAATTTTAATATCCTCATACACATTTGATTTGTCCAGAATAAAATTTCATTTTAATCTATCCTGAAATGTTTAAGATAAAGCCATGAAATGTGTATGCATGCACTTGTCATGAATTGCCCCAAATTTCTTTTATTGCTGTTTTACCCTGAAGAATATTTTGCAATGATTAACCCATCTCACAGGCTTCATTGAATCTTCTGTGACCTCAATAACACTTTCCAACCAATTAAAAATTATTTCCTAAAAATATAAGTTTAAAGATGATTATAGCAAAGCAAGGAATTGTTAATTTTGCCAACTTAAGAGGCGTCTCCAGCTTATCAGAAAGAAAAAGAATCAATATCAGTGTGAAATGTTGCAAAGTGTCAAGTATCTTAATTTCAAACTGCCAAGAACGCTTAGGTATCCAGAAGACAAGGAGAATTAATGTCTGTTATCCAACCGTGCCCAAGCGAAAGCTTTCAGGTCTTGATTACCGACTGACAGAACTCAAAATCAGCAGAAGAGGCTTTGCTTGTTGACTCCAGTTTTCCCTTTGTGACTCAAATTTAGGCCCGGAAACAACCACTGAATTCATTTAGAGCAATCTTCTTGTTTCACACGTGAGGACACCGAGCCTCAGCAAGCTTAATTCTCAGCAATTAGGAAGTCAGGTCATGGCACATCACAGAATAAAACCCAGGCCCAGGTCCCCACGTTGGGCTCTCTCCACTTTCTCTTTGTCACTCTTGTTGAGTTGACAATGACAGTTCAACTTCAGTGTAAGAAGGTGGGTGGGGAGCTGAAGGTGGTGCAAATGGAGGGTCCGAAACATTCTTTATACCCTGAGTAACAAAAACATAGAAAGTGGCTGACACCCTACCTTCGGGAACCCACTGACTGAGAGAGACAGACCAGGGCCTGGCTGAGCTTTGCCTGCGATTCTTTCTTCCTGCCAAGCTCAGCAAACTAGAGTCATTAGACACATCAGGCGATTGCTTTCCCTCGCAAAGAAAGCTGATGAGACCCCTCAACTTTCGTTGACTCCAACATTTTCAAAGACTTAGCCTGACTCTTGGTCAAATCTTATGGATTTATTGATTAAGAAGTTAGCAAATAAATATTAAGTATTTCCTCCCACTCTTAATTTTATAAACTGTTGTTTTGCAGCGCCATTAGAAGTTTACCAAAAGGAATTTTTAAAAATTAACGATATGACAAAGATTGCTAGCTGTCCACCAACAACTTGTGTCTTTCCTTCCATAATGGATATTTCTGGGAAATGGCTACATCACATCCTACTAGCCTTCTCCAGTTCAGTTTGAGGGTGTGACTTAAAGTCAGTGAAGTGTAGGAAGAATGATGTGTATCATTTTCAGTCCTGTTTTTTTAAAATGTCCCATGAGATGCTCCTCCAGCTCTTTTTCCCATTCTGGTTGCCTGTCATGGAGATTTTTTCAGGGCAGTCTTTGAGCCCCCAAGTGGAAGATCTCATAGCCTCAGTCACCCTGAATCTGAAATATTGCATGAGGGAGCCTCCCGGCCCTCCCCCTCCTACACTACAGATCTGTGTCCTATTTATTCCATGACCAGAAAATAAGTTTATGTTGTGTTTGAATCATTTTACACTATGCGATTCCTTTGTTGCAGCAGTTAGGCTGCCTGAACAAATACAAAGTCAATGTCAAATGGGTACAGTTGGCATCGTATAAAAATCTTGTTTTTAAGGATAAAAATTCATTATTCTTGTAACACCATCCATACTTACAAATATATGTAGATATAAACTAATTACCTTCTTATCTCTGTGATCATTTTATAAGTTCCTAGAAAGAGCGTACATGTATTTTACCTCTATAATTATAAAAATAGAACATGTAAGTGCACTAGAGATTAACTCATTAATTAGTCAAGAAATTAAATCCTCAAAATATTAATTTCATTATTTTGAGAGGGAAGGTCTTTCAAATCAAGGCTAGAGAAGCTGAACAAGTACAAGTGCCTCCTCATTTCTTGTGCGCAATTAAAGGGGATGCCAAAAACACTTTGAATCAAGGTAACATTTAAAACATAATATTTAAATATTTTAATAACTTTCAATGTTTTCAAAGTCAAAACCAATGCAAAAAAAAACCAATGATGAATAAAATATCAAAATTTTAAGTAAACATATTCATTATTGACTTTTAAAATTAATTTTTCAGTTAAATTGATTGGGGTGACATTGGTTAATAAAATTAGGTAGTTTCAAGTGTACAGTTCTATGCTGCATCATTTGTGTGCTCTATTCTGTACCCGCCACCCAAAGTCAGATCCTCTTTTGTCACCAAGTATTTGATCCCCTTCACCCTTTGCTTCCCGCCGCCTCCCTTCCCTCTGGCGACCACCACACTGCCGTCTGTGTCTGTAAGATTTTGTTTGTTTTTCTCATTTGTTCATTTGTCGCTTTCAGCTTTCTATCCCACATATGAGTGAAATCAAATGGTTCTTAAGGCTTTCTGCCTTAAAGTATAGTTAGCATACAATATTCTATTAGTTTCAAGTACACAGCAGAGTGATTCAACATTTATATTCCTTGTGGTGTGATCACCAGGATGAGCCAAGCACCCACCTGCCACTGGGCAGTTACGATGTTATCGACCGTATCCCCTGCGCTGTGCGCCACACCCCTGTGCCCATTTCTCTTGCAACTGAAAGGCTGTATCCCTTATGCCCCTTCACCCTTTTCACCCAATTTAGACACTGGGGATAAATGCAAATGTGGCGCATTCTTTTAAAAAGATGGTAGCAGGAACACGTAGGCAACATGTCTTAATATCCCAAGTGAACAGTGAAGTTGAGTCTAGATCCAGGCCAACCAAAGAAGCTTTATTTGCTTCCGTTGGTAAAGTCTGGAAAACTAAGTGTTTTGCGACTGTGAAAATACAATCAAATATGCTCCACAAAGCAGCTTTCATAATGGTACAAAACCCCCTTTTTTTGAAGAATAAAAAAATGCTGGCACATCGGGAAGACCGCTCAGCCAACCTGAATTACTAGGTTTTCAAATTTTTATTGTTGCTGTTGTCATTATTGTTGGTTTATTGTTGTTATTTTAAATATGCGGTGCATTCACATGATGACAACTGAAAATTGCAAAAAGATAAACAACCACCCTCTCACTATGTCACCGAGGATTCTAGCTCTCGGGCTCAAACACCAGGACCTTGCAGAGACTCACCCTGTGACTGAAGGAAGCAGCGGGGGCTGGGGGGAGTGACTATCCCATAATTTACTACACAAACTTTATATGATATTTATATATTGGAGGTTAATAATCTTAACTTACACACTTTTATTATTTTCTTAAAATGTTGTGAACATAGAGGGGATATTTTTAAACTGAATCATTAGCTATCATTTCCTAAAGCTGATTTAAAGGATGGAGACATGGCCTATGTTGAAAAATTGAGTCGTCTATTATTATTATTGCTATTTTCAAAAATAATGCTTTCACTTAGCATCTTTCTTTGGTGCCAGGTATCATCTCAAATGTTTTCCCTTCAGCCAATCCTATTCAAGACCTTGCTGTGTTGCTTTATTGTCTTCCCCTTGCAGACAAGCAAATTTGAACCAAAAGAGTTACAGAATCAGCCTTGTGAAATCACTTAGTGGCAGTTGCAGGCTAGAGTAGCCTCTAACAATTCTCCTCTCTGACACCAAACTAGCAGTTCTCAATCCACATGCTTAATTAACCATCTGCTATGGGCTGAAAGTTTGCGTGTCCCTAAATTCATATGTTGAAGTCTAACTTCAAAGATAGTAGCATTAGGAGATGGGGCCTTTGGGAGGTGATTAAGCCATGAGGGTGGAGCCCTCATAAATGAGATTAATGCGCTATAAATCAAAGAGGCTCCACAGCCATCTCCAGACCTTCCACCATCTGAGGTTAAGCTAATAGAGTGGTGTGTATGCACCAGAAAGCTTGCTCTCACCAGACACTAAACCTGCCCACACCTTGATTTTGGACCTCTCAGCTTCCACAGCTGTAAGAAATACATTTCTGTTGTTCCTAGGCTACCCAGTTTAAGGTATTTTTATAGCTGCCCAAGAGGATGAAAACACTATCATTCTAAAATATCAGACTATAAACAACAACAAAAATACGTCAAACTTTGGAATTAAATAAAAATAGTTAAATTTGAGAAGATTTTAATTTAATTATTCTGGTGGGAACCCTTAACTAGCCTCTTAACCAATTTTTAGTGTACAATACAGTGTTTCTAACTATAAACACAATGCTAATTTTAATATGATCAGAAAACTTAGTTACCATACTCACATGATTGGCCACGAAGCCCCTGTTCTCTGACATTCCAAATTCTGAATTTTCATGCTTGTGAACAGAGATTCTCTCCTGAGGAGAAAATAGCACCTCTGCCTGCCACAGAGGGCTTATCATTTGTACACTGTCATTTTAGTCTCCTCCCTCAGACCATGTGGAAAACATTCAAATCATAGCAGGTAAAATTTCTATCACCCCCCAAGGGTTTCTAGTTCTCAAATCAACCCCACACCGGCTCAGGCTGATGCTGAGCGGATTTACTATGGCCTGTCCAAGGCTTTCCCAAGAAGCGGATCATAGGCTGTGTACTCTTCTGTGTCTGCCTTCTTTCGCTCAGCACAATGCTTGAGAGATTCATCCACGATGTGGCACCATTTTTGTGGCTGATTGGTATTCCTCTCTGTGCAATGTAGCACAATATGCACATCGGGTTTCTTCTGTGGTGAGTCCACCAGCTCGGTTATAGCTTCTTCCTATGAGTTGCTAACATCTCCCAGCTGTGCACTTACCGCGCGCCATGGCATTGTGCCTAATGTAGGACCTATAATCGAGAACAAAGAAGACTTTGCACTGGGTTCCCAGCGCTCTTAGACTTCTTTGCCCCATCGTATTGCTCTATTGAGTGGAAGCTCCCTTTACTTGTCCAGAGCAAAGACAAAAGGAAGCAAAAACCTAAACAGAATTTAATGGGCAATGATGAGCATTTCTTTTCTTGTAATTTTGAAAAGCTGTCGGTGCACCCAGCATTTCTTTAAGCGTTTACGAGAATGTTTATATAACTGGGTCGGCTGCTGAGAGAGAAAGATGAGGTTGGGTCTTCTTATTTGTCTGTCTTTTTTTGTTCACTGTCCTTTTGTGACAATACACCGCTCTATTTTGTCACCTCACTGCCAGGATTCCAGAGAAAGTTCACGCTGTAAAAGGACATATTATTCTTATAACTGCAATCTGTTCACTTTTGACGGTCCACAAGGTATTCTTTTGTTTTCTTTCCATTAGAAAAATATTTAATAGTCAAAAGCTTCCCTGGAGCTTTCATTCTTTTCAACAAATGAAAAAATACAGTACTTTTCTTTCAGTGTATACCCGAAGCTGTAATCCTTAATGGCGTGCTGACTTGTCATAGAAATATATTGGTTCCTTATTTAATTACATAAAACTGAGCCCATAATAGATCTCCTTAGCCTCTTTCAAATAGAACTGTAAATAAAAAGCAATGCTTAGGAAATGAACCCATCTTAACCAACTATGTCTGCAATGACTTATCCAAATGTATTGAGATGTTATTGACAGACAACATATGTAAGTTTAAGGTATACAACTTGAAGATTTGATAGATAGATATATTGGGAATTATTACTGTAATGAGGCAGGGGGTTATTTCTTGTTGTGTGTTTGTGTGTCCCACAGTTTTGTATTGAGTGCCACTCATATGTGTAAGAGATGTTATTTATGTCTGAAAATGGAGGTTCCCCTTCTTTTTTCATAGCAGTAGCATAAAGGGGGTGGAAGATTCAATCAATTTGGTCAGGAATTGAGCTTGGCTTCCATTTTACTGTTGATATTCTTACCTTCAACAAAGGTAGGTATTAGTGTTACCTGGTGATTAAAGCGAGCTCTGGAACTCCAGAAAAATTTCCCAGTGTTTCTTCGTGGCCTTGCTCCCCCCCCCCCCAAGCCCGCACCATGCTGTAGGTCACTGAGTGCCCCAGTCCCCCGGTGGCCCAGCCTTCTTCCTCAGGATTCCTGCTCTGTTTCCAGAGGCAGACACACCCTGCCTTTTATCCAGTTCGCCTTGGGCAGATTTCCTTGCTCCTGTCCCAGGAGTAGTAGACATTTGTTCAGTACTTGTGCCCAAACCAAGTTTGTCTCCATATCTTGGGTATTGTAAATAATGCTGCAATGAATTTTTGATTTTTAAGATGTATATACCCAGAAGGTGGATTGCTGAGTCCTACGCCAGTTCTAGTTCAATGTTTTGAGGACTCTTCATGCTGTTTTCCATCGGGACTGCACCATTTTGCAATCCCACCACCAGTCAATGTAGGTATTGTGCTTTCCATTTCAAATTTTACTTGTTCATTTTGTTATATAGGAAAGTAAGTGACTGATTTGTATATTACCTTCAGATTCAGCAAACTGGACATAATTATTAGTTCCAGGAATTTTTTGGGTTCGGTCTTAGTGAGAGAGCAATGAGAAGTTGCAATAAGAAAACAGGTAACAAGGGGTTGATGCCATCCCAAGGAATATGACCATTATCTTGACTTTGGGTAAAAACAGAACTGACAGGGTTGTTGTAAAAATTAAATAAGTTAACATATGTAAAGTCCTTTGGAAAGTGATTTACACTTGTTAGGCACTGTAATGGACTAAATTGTGTGTCCCCCAAAGTTCACATGATGAAGTTCTAACCCCGGTACCTCCAGTATAACTGCATTTGGAGATAGGTCTTTAAAGGGAAGTCATGAGGGTTGGCCCTAACCCAGTGTGACTAGTGTTCTTATATGAAGAAGCTGGACATAGACACACACCGAGGGAAGGCTGTATAAAGTCACAGAAGAAGCTGCCCATGGACAAGTCAAGGAGAGAGACCTGGAACAGTTTTCTTTTTCGTGACCCCCTGCTGACACCCTGATTTCAGACATCTAGACTCCAGAAACTGAGAAAATAAATGTCTGCTGCTTTAGCCCCCTAGTTTGCGGTACTAGGCAGCCCTAGCCAACTAGTCCAAGCACTATTTTGTGTTAACTCTAAATAGTAAATTCTTTGGAAAATAGGCCATTTGACCTCTCTCTGTTAATTTACCATATGTATAGGTAATTGGGAAACACTACTCTTTCCTACAGATTAGATCTCATTACACCTTCATGAATCTAAAGTTCTTCACTCAGTAAAACTCCAAGCGCACATAATGCAATGCAATTCATATTGTGGACGATCAATAATTCCCTGCCCCCTGCTGCTACAGTGCCTGCAACACCCACATTGCTCCAATTTGAGTTACGAGCCCTTCCCTGAGTCAATCAGTGTGTGTCAGAAGCTAGAAAAGACCTTAATCTCCGGTTAGGAGTTTCAAGCATCATCTTTTAACTGTAGGCAAGGCTACAGTTTCAGTTAAGAAATCAGCTCTCTCCTCAAAATCCTTGAAGATATCACACATTTTATATTAAAGAGTTCTGAGTTTGAGGGATTATGTATGGCCTGCTTTCTAAAATTTGATAAAAGACAATGCAGAGCCCTTAAATGATAACAATAGTACTGTTAATAATGATAACAATACAGATTTCAGAGTTTAAAGCCATCTTAAAAATAATCTTAATCATTTCTACAATCAACTGGTGTGGTCACCAAGCCACAGAAATGATAAATAAATGCCTTGCCCAGTTCTCATAGGGACTTAGTTAGATCCCCTCATTCTAGACCCTGACTCTTTCCACTCAACCACAACATCAATAATGAAAATGAAATGCACTTTGAGATGAGAGTGAGAATTTATGGGTAGGAAACATCAAAATTGTTACATTTTCCCAGTCAAAAGAAATTAGATTCAGGTTTGCTCTGCCTCCTGTATGACTAAGCATCATTCTTCTGTGGCTACAAGTTGTCTCTCTCTGAACAACATGGGAAATGGAAAAGGCATAGCAGAGAAATGATGTCTGAGGTTTATAACTGTCTGATCTCTTGCAGTGATGAAAGAGGTGACAATGACAGAAAAGGAAATAAAGTTTTATGGCTGACTCGTTTTTAACACTTACTTTGTGAAAATGATTTTAAATACTCTGACTTTTAGAGTGATGTCATGTTCAGACTGATAGTGTGGCCTCAACGGTGGGTGTCCATTTCTGTAAACCTCTGTAATCACTTAGGCACATTAGCAGACTAACAAACTGTAGAATGCTAGTGCTTATTTCTCCAGAAAGGAAAGACATTGTTATGTTTGGCAACATAAAATTGTCCAAATTGTCTCCTTTCCCACAATAAATCAATTGAAACTCAAAGGGAGCTCTTCAAAATACTGTGCTACTTTTTCTAAGAAACTCTTAGGTGTGTGAATTGCATATATATTTTGAATAGAAAGTCCATATTGCAATAATCTCTTTCCAGGAAATCATTTAGCCCAACAAAAACACAATAGGTGAAAGTGACTCTCAAGAGAAAATGGTATGTTTGGAGAAGTGTTTCTTCTGGTGTCTCTTTGGGAAAAACAAGAAATACCAGAATTTTCTGGTGTCAGGAGAAATATGAAATTTTAACCAAGATCTCTTTGCCATTCTGATATTTCAGGCCTCCTTCATTTTATTGATAATATCCCCCCATAGGGACAATTTCAAAATTGCTTAACCTCTTTCTCCCGGTATCAGGCTGTGGAGTCATCAAGCTTTAAGGAGTAGGGGAACAGCGTGATAGTATATCTCATTTCAACAGGGTTACAGTGCTTCTGTTAGGATAGCAGGCACATTTTATTGTTCAGCCAGGAATTTTATTTATATATACATATAAAAGAGATATATTTATTGATTTCAAAGAGAGGAAGGGAGAGGGAGAGAGAGAGAAACACCAATGATGAGAGTCACTGATCGGCTGCCTCCTGCACGCCCCCGACTGGGGATCGAGCCCGCAACCCGGGCACGTGCCCTGACCGGGACCTGAACCACAATCTCCTGGATCCTAGGTCGACGCTCAACCGCTGAGCCGTGCCCGGCTGGGCCAGCCGGGATATTTTATATTTCAAATCGTTTTCCTCTGTTTTGAAGCTGAGCGCTCTTCAGTGTTTCATGAGAAAAAGCAATATTCCTCTTCTGGACAGTCCCACCCCTTCGGAAGGGGGTCTTGCTAATTTGGAAATCTTCAGTGGAGCTGTCCCTTGGAATTCTGGTCCATTTCCCTTCCTTTCGAGGGCAAGTAACTCACAGACGGTGAGGACGTGATCGTGACCCTTGCTTCCGTGGAGCCGTTGGCAGCGCAAAGAACGCCCCGCTTCCCAGCGCGACCCTGAGCGGGGCGGCTCTGCCTGGCCGAGGGGCGCTCAGTGCGGGGCCGGGCCACAGGCCGAGAAACACCGGCCCCCAGGGAGAAGCAGCCGCCGGCTCAGCCCCCCTCGGCGCGGGGGAATGCGGCGAGCCGTTTCTTTGGGTGGCTTTTCGCAGAGTCTGTACACATTTGGAAAGACTTCCATTTCATCCTGCCTTTCGGCCTATTCGTTACTTGTCTGGTAGAGCCACTGGCATTAGCCACACACGAGCAAAAGACAGAGCTGTCGCAGAGAGGCCAGGCAGAGCCAGCGAGCGCTGCAGCTTTAAGCAGACTGAACAGAAGCCTCCCCAGTGAGCCACAGCGAGGAAAGCTTGTCTAGTGTCTCCTGTTTATTAGCAGGATGACCTTTCTCCTGCCCTTATCTTGGAAGAGAGGAAAGTCAAACTATAAAAGGTTATTTATTTATTTATAATCAGACCAAAAAAAAAAAAAAAAAGGTCCAGAAATTCTTTCTTATTGGTTATCACAAAGCTTATCCTGAATATAAAAAAAACCCACACAAATCATTCGTTCATTTGATTGAAGGACATTTACATTAGTCCCCCCTTATCCATGATGGATACATTCCAAGCCCCCCAATGCCCCAATGGATGTTTTTCCTATATAAGCATACCTGTGATAAAGATTAATTTGTAAATTAGGCACAGGGTGATTTTAACAATGACTACTAATAGACTAGAACAGTTATAACAATATACTGGAATAAAAGTGCTGTGAATGTGTGGGATTTCCTCAAAGTCAGCTGTGGTTACCATGCCTAGTAACTGATTTCTGTGGTGTGGTCCTCTGCAAATGTTGCCTGATTCTTGGTGTGTTCATCCAGAAGTGTCTGTACTCTCACTTGACTTGGTCCCACTTTATATTCTGGGATGTTATTCAAGAAAACGACATTGATAAAGTAAGAAAGCACAAAACCGTTTTCCAGTTATGATTCCTTCAATCTTCTGCTGCTCTGAATTCAACGGGTCTATGAAAAATGATGCCATTGTATGGTCTCATCACTGAAGATCAGAAACCTCTGAGAAGTTGGATTCGATCAGTGGCTCTGAAATCTTGCATCACTCTGGAATTTTTAAAGCCTTTTTTAAGAGCAGTTTTAGATGCTCAACAAAACAAAGAGGAAGATACAGAAGTTTCCCATACATTCGACCCACCCACCCCTACGAGCATAGCCTCCCCCATTATTAACATCCCTCACCAGAATGGTCCATTTTTACTAAGGATGAATTGACACTGACACTTCATAATGACTCAAAGTCGAGTACACATTAGGACTTACTCTTAGTGTTGCATATTCTATGGGTTTGGACAAATGTACAATGACATTATTCATCATTATATAATACAGACTATTTTCACTGCCCTAAATATGCTCTGTGCTCTACCTAGTCACTTCCTCCCACTCGCCCCCATCGCTGGCAACCACTGATTATGTTTTCATAGTTTGCCTTGTCTACAATGTCATCTAGCTGGAATCTCACAGCATGTAGCCTTTTCAGATTGGCTTCTTTCACTTTGTAAGACCTATTCAAGGTTTCTCCATGCCTTTTCCTGGCTCAGCACCTCTTTTCTTTTTAGTGCTGAACAATAGTCCATTGTGTGAATACATCACAGCTTATTTATCCATCCACCTACTGAAGGGCATCTTGGTTGCTTCCAAATTGTGGTAATTATGAGTAAAGCTCACTTGGGTGTTTTGAAAACCAAGCAAAATAAGATAAAACAAAACAAAACAAAATCGCAGCATCAACTTTCATGTGCATATTAAGTACCTGGGGATATTTTAGAATTCAGGTCTGGGGTGGGATGGGGCCTGAGTTTCTGATTTCTTATAAGCTTGGAAGTGAACCCCCCACACTGCACACCCAGGGCCACTTCTTGAGTATCAAATGCTTGGGATCCACTTATGACTTATAAAAAATAGTGTCTCATAGTGGGGACAGGCACTTCATGTTTTAAATAAGCTGCCCTGGTAGGATGGAGATTATATATATATATATATATATGTGTGTGTGTGTGTGTGTGTGTGTGTGTATAGTTAGATGGCTTTCATGGACCAAGATTTGGAAACAAATGTAATATATGATCTTACACTAACTTCCAGTTCTCTGTGATTGAATTTTCTCTGTTTTTATAGAAGTAGTCTTCTAACAGGAATTAAAATATATATATATATTTTTTATTGATTTCAGAGAGAGGAAAGGAGAGGGAGGGAGAGAGAGAAAAACGAGGATGAGAGAGATGTTTCGTGCACACCCCTTACTCGGAACTGAGCCTGCAACCCAGGTGTAACAAGGTGCTTTCAATCAGCACTTCTGTTGTTATGGGGATTTCTCATACAGCAAAATGAAAATGAGGGACTTGAGATTGTATGCTAAAGTAACTTACAAGTAACACTCATCTTTTTAAAATTGAAAACATGAATAGCAGAAATTGATGTGCGTGTACCCGTAATGATGTGTGCTACACCATTGGCTAAATTGAGGTGATTAAGTGTTTTTTCCATATATAGCTGAAATTAAAAAAAGTAATGTTATAAAATATGCAGGCACTAGCATGAGGGATTATTCCTATCCTAGATCTCTAGCATTATTAGTATCTCAAAGCTAATATGTCACCATATATCATCTTTTATTATCTAATTTCAATTTGTCAAGTTTCCCTTCAACTCAGTATCAGACATTATTAATGAAAATTTGGAGAGAAAGATGTTATATAAAGATGCATAACTCATTGATGAATGAGTTATGGGACGGCGATAACCGACTGCCAAACGAATGTCCACTGTTAAATGTTGTATAATAAATATCTGGAGAGATTAATTAAAATGTGTATCTGTTACTCACCATAGGGCAGGTTGAGAAACATGATATTTTAAGTTTCTATCTGTCCCACAGTGGCTGGTTTTATTAGCATCATCTTTGACAATCTTGTCATTTCACCTCGGGATGTAAATCAATTAGGGAACACTAAATGATACCTGTGTGCTAATTATGCTATGGACATATGATTTCTGTTGCTCTTTGGTGGCTGCTTCTACATGTACTTACATTTTTTGTTGGAAGCTACTCTATTTAATTGTGTCCATCGCTTCAATAGTCAGTATATTTCAGGAATTCTTAGAGTCCTCCAGGGAACAGAGACAAGAGCCCAGACAATTCTTTACACTCTAGGGCCTTTCTTAATGAAAACTTGAAGAATGCGTTTATCTAAATAACAAAGGCTTTATTCCTTTTAATTTTTCTGGCGTTAACCCATCATCTGTCTGAGATGTCTAACTGCTGAAAGAGTACAGCATTTTCTTCCTAGCTCGAATGTTGTGTTAGCAACTAAAACAATTACAGAGCATAAGAGCATTTGATCTCATGAGTTCAGTTATATGAACAGATATTAAAAATCTTGAATATACCTTTCTACCTCTCACCTAAAATTGTGATGATGATTTCTTGAGCTTTCTCTATTATGATAGTAATGTTAAATGCCTTCAGACTATATTTAAGATGTCCTATATTTTTAAAAAAATTTTTTTTAATTCTTTTTTTTCTTTTGTATCCTCACTGAATATTAACGTCCATCTTATTTGTGGCCATCCAGACAAATTAAGCAGAATAACTAGAAATTTAAAATCTTAGCAAGCTTCAATAACTCTCTCAATTCTCCCTAACAGGCTCCCTGTTTCCTCAGCTCATGTTTAAATTAATAAACCCTCCACCCTTGGGGCACACTGCTACAAACTATTTCCTCATATTCCACATTTCAACTCTCTGAAATAACCTAACTCTCTCCAGTATCTACTTACTTTCCAGTTTGGTTGGGAGAATCATAGGTTTTATAGAACAGAGATAATCTTTGCAGGACTTTCAGATATGCTGGGAGACTTAGTGACATCTTATGAAAAGCAAATAAAAGCTGCATGCACAGAGAACCTCAATCTTTGGAGAAGACCCATGAGACAGTGGACATGTTTAAGCCCGGAGCGTGAGGTCGTCAGCAACAGCACAGGGGTACAGATAACACATGATGGACTGTGGGAGAAGGCAGAATGCGACATGCCTGTAAGAAACTCACTTGCATTTGCATTAAAACATGCAGCATTTCTTGCAACATGCAAAATACCTGCTGCACTATTTCTAACATTTAAATAGCTTCTGAGTTTTACATAATTAGATGTAACATACTATTCAAGAGAGAGGGCACATGAATTCTTCTCCAGGGCCTCCAGTTCTGTCCCAGTTTGGATCTTTTTCTGGATGTACATCTAAGTCAGGTGTATTTGTTTCTTGTTTCTGACCCATAGTATCATTTCTTACTAATTTATGCTTTCCTGCTGGTTTGAATTTTAATTCATTAATTACCCCAAATGTTTTGCTTTCCTCAAAAATGCTTTGCAAAATTATGGTTGTAAAATTCTATAGCCCCGGCCTCCCTAAATTGTATGTTATTGATTTGTAACAATCAGCAATTCTTCATGCCGGGCTGCTGGCAGGCAAGGTGTTTTTAAAGCCCCGTTGGCATGAAGAAACTGTTCTGGCTTGAGTCTGAATTAAGAAGTAATTACTCATGTGTGCAGTCACTTTACTTACCAATTCCTCTGTGACACCCTTTAACAGGTTCAGCCAACAGTGATGCAGAATACAACTCTATAATCACCTATGACAATTGTGTGGGTGTCTGAGTTGGTGGTAGCTGAAGAATAATTAAAATTGTACATACACTTAAAAATGCACAGGGAAATAACGTGAGCGCATCTGAATGGGTAAAGCGCTATAGAAAACTAGGAGGCTGCTTCTGGGCTGGTGAAATATCGTCAGCTACCTTTAGGCGATATAGAGGGAGATCCAAAATTTAGATAGTTGTCGATGTTCATTTCAGGAATTGGGGAAAATTTTTAATAAAGACCATGAGACAGAGGCTTGGATGCTCAGCCCAATCACATGTGTGTATAAAGTAGCAATGGCAAGACAGTGGTGGGCATCACTAAGGGATACGGCTGCTGGAATGGTTGGCCCTTTCCTGTCACCCATGCAGAAGATACCAGGAGCATCCAGCTAGAAAGCACAAGAAAACGTCAATAAGGGCCTTTGGGGAAAAACAGTATTCTGGTGCAACGTAAGCAGACCTGGAATGGGAGATTATTTTCCAAAGAATCAATACAAATTTTAGTTATTCTTAAGACACGTTTTTTTGCAAACTAGAGGGTAGAAGCAAGGGTGTCACTTGGCTCTACACAGCTAGGTTTGCAGTTATTCAATTTAAGGCAGAAAAATATGAAAAATGACTATCATTAGTCACATCAGCGTAGCCAGATGATGTAAAGTGACTTAATAAAAGACTGTAGATAATGCTGTCTACCGTTTATGTGCTGCCCCTTATTGGAAACTAATTACATGTCTGTCCCATGGCAGACATCATCTCCGCTTACCTGAGAACTGTCCTGGTGAGCATGCAGGTTATTTTCATTTTACAGGTGAGGAAACTCAAACTCAAAATGGATATTTAGCTCAGCTAAACACACCTCCCTGCTGCACCTGGGCAGTTTCTAGACCGGGTCTCTCCGGCTCCAGCTCTTTGCACAGGGTTGTGCCATCTCACAATCGAGGAGGGACTGGGCATGGAGAAGCTCCATCTAAAGTCAGTGCACTGAATCCAAACAGAAAGGAAATTTAGAAGTAAAAGCAACCACTCCAACACTGCCTGGGACTTGCTGCTGCATGCAATTATTTTAAGTACCATTAAATAAAAGAAAAATGTCTCATTTCTCTGACGTGTTTAAACAGCCTATTTAATGACCATGTTTTAAATATATAATCTTAAAATTTTAATAACCCCTTTAAAATGAAGAAATATAGCACATTTTGATGCCCAATTGCTATAAAATCTTAAATACAGTTTCATAGGGCACCTACCACTCTGTGAATTTTATAATCCAGTGCTTCACAATTCAGTTTTGGAGGACTTGAGGAAAAATAGCTCTTGCAATTTCCAGGGAAATTTAGAGATTGAAACAGACCCTTTGGGATTCCTTAATGAAAATAACCAAGCTCACTATGGACATGCCTATATTTTAAAAACATCCAAGTGTCTCTGTGGTGTACTCTGGCATACACAATGACCCACGCGAGCCTCACCTAAAGTCAAGCCTAGGTTGCTCAGGGTTGATTCATTAGGCTATAAATTTCCAATCCCTTCCTGCTCCTCAGAGACAATATATCTTTTAAAGTTCTCCACTCATGTTGGGCTTAGAATTGCAACTTACAATCAAATTATAAATAATAAGGCATTTTCACTTTTTAGGTTCTTATACTCAGGAATAATATAGGGCTGATTTCAAAACTTGGTTCTGCTGGTTAATAAATGTTTGGCAATTGCTCCATCTGTACTATCAGGAAATGGAGCGTATCTGTGGCTCGTGGCAGAAGAAAATGAGATACGGCTTCTAAAGCGTTCAGGCCATCACGGGTCTCAGGCTGATTTCTCCCCCGCGCTGTTCTCGCGTCTTCCCATCTCTCTTCTCATCACGTCTTTCCAGGACACATTTTCTTCTTAGAAGCGATAGGAGTGTTCAGCAAAAGCACATATTCAAATAATATGTAATCAATGAATAAATAACAAGAATATTAATGAACCTCCCAAACTCTGGACTGTCCTTGTCATGGAGTTGCCCACGCAGGCGGTGGGCCCGCGGTGTGTGGCTCTTTGATGAACTTCTCAGGCTTGGGATTCCTGGTACTTAGTGACCCCATCAGTACTTGTGGATTTACTGATTAAATAATATATGGAAAAGGTGAAGCAGTTTAGAAATACCTCGTGTTCTCACTTGGACTTGTACAAATGAGTGTGTTTATCTTGGCTTTTGCACAGATTCCTTAATATATCCCTTTCTTCACTCATTCGATCTTCATTCAATTAACTGAGCTCGTGTATTTTCTTAAGGTAAACAGATTAAGAATAAAAATTCCTCAACTGTTATTACATGTTTAAAATAGGCCTGGAAGTATAAAAGTACACTGAATATAAAAGTACACTGAAAGCACCTATTCTTTCCTCTCTTCCCATCTGTCAAGAAAATTTTCAATCCAGCAAACTTTGTTTTTGGGGTGTGTGTGTGTGTGTGTGTGCGTGTGCACATGTGTGTGCATATTTTTAATATGCTAGGTAATTACCTGTGAGGATTTATTTTTTTCTGGGCAGGGAACTGAGTCACCCTATCAGCTTGTCAGCAGTCTGAGCCACCCAAAAAGGAAGTCTGACTGGTAATGAGGAACTAATAAATAAAGTGACATTTGTCTTTACAAGGCAGACAGTTCGGCCAGGCTACCTTCATACTTTAGGGCATAAGTGTTATTTTTATTCGAATTAGAAATAGCAAAGTGCCAATAATTTTAAAGGGGTTGTAGACGCAAAAACCTATGATACATTAAGAGCAATTGGTCAATGAAATAAATTCAGAAAATAAAAAAGAGGTTTTATTTTTTGAACCCCCTTTGCATATCATTAAACTGGAATGTTTTAATAGCTGGTTACATTTATTTCGTTAGGATATGAGGCCGATAAATCCTACTTATAAACAAATAACTCCTCCGGTTGTTTTATTCTGCAGCCCCAGGACCTAAAATATAGTAAATCAACCTTGCAAAGAGCTACTTGCCAGGGGCTACAAATCCACTGATTTGGCAGTATTAACATTATTTATCCTGAGGCACACAGAGTTTAGTAAAAATATGAACAGCTTGCAAGTGGTAAAACCAAGTAAATGAATTAAACCATGAAGTGATGATCATCATGGAGAAAAGGCAAATTGAAAGAATACATGTTTTAATTAGAGGAAAGATACGTATTTTCACATGCAAGAATATAAACTATATTAGTTTTATAGAAATTAGATTAAATGAGAAATAACTCAGTTCCTGTAAGAATTAAATAGGAAAAGCCCACTTATAAAATGCATTTCACCCATTGGAGGGATTTCACAAATCGTAGTATCACTTGTGCTAATAATACCTGCTAATATATACACTAGGACTAGATGCTGGGAAGTCGCATGTATGCATAATGCAGGCTCAGTATCCAAGCACAAAAGCACAGTTCACGCAGTGAATTTTAACCTCCCACCCTCCGCACGCGTGTGCTGGGAGGCTCACCGAGTCAGTTCTCCATCTTCCTCGAAATAGAAATCATTTACCAACTATTCATAAATATGCAGTTTTCCATTCAAGTTAGCTCAATCAAGTCAACTAGATAAATAAGTAAAAAGGATCTCTTTAATGATCATAAAATTAAAGACTATTTGGTTTGGGAGAAGATTTAGAGGAAAAGCATTTAGTCTAATCTCTTCCAAATGCATAAATTCCATCTATAAACCTCTGGGCAAAGTACTTCTATGCTCTTCTTAAATGTGAATGAAAAAAAGAAATTTACTTTGCATTGATGGGTTACCTAGGAACAGGCAAAATCTCTCATTTGCTGCCATTCTATTATTTTCAGCAAAGCCCTCTATTTTAGTGTTTTTCAATCAGCATTTTAAATGTGGTCTCAGATCTCTTATCTACAAGAAAACCACCATTCTCAAGTTACTATCACCTCACAGAACAAGTGCTATTTATGTACATTTAAGTAGTTAATAGTCATTCTGTATGTTTTCCCTGGCCCTTACTACTTATCTAAAATTGTTGAAATTAAAGATACATCTTCTTAAAAGCGTTCCTTTCTGTTTGTAATCCTGAGACCACCTCCCTGTGGTTTTTATTGTAGTTCTTTGTCTTCAGTCTTCCTCAGCGTTTTCTTCTCCTGCCTTCTGCTTAAATGATGCAATTTGTTGGTCCTCTCATTTTTTACTTTAAACACTCCCTCTCTCTAAATCTATCCAGTCGTGTGGCTTCTCCTACCATCTGTATACCGTTGGCATTAGTCAGTCAGTGGCTGTTAACCTGCTATGAGTCTTGATCCTTTGAAAAATCTTCATCTGCACTCATAAACAGATGATGTCCATGTAAGTTTTCTCTAAATTCACATTATATACCCAGGCAATAGCAAGCTATTTTTATGTAATTCTGTGAAGAATCCCAAGTGGAATGTAGACTATGCCCAGGTGTAGATGGAACATGTTATGATGGATATCAAATGAAGAACTGCCATCATGAGCTGGGCTCTGTCCCACACACCAAGTCGTAAGGTTGGGCAGGTCCAGCAACTGTCAATCATGACGTGGAAGTGACACCTCCAGGATCGTGTAAACTGTAATCTGAAGTAGACTCTCATGTCATCTCGCTAAGCCCCCATTGTGGCTGTTTTGGAATAAGTGTATGTGTGTTGTGGGGACACGTAGAGGTAGCTTCTAACAAACTTCTAGTCTCAATATTCTCAGGGAACTAAAACTATGAGCTCTGAAATAGGGCTGCAGTGGTTGTGGTGTCTTGCTCCCTAAAATCCTGTCTTGATAAGATTTTATCTTGAAGAATGTAAAATTCCTTCCCATTCCCACGCACACTCCTTTCCCAGGGGTGACCAGAGAGGACTATGTCTACAGGTGGAGGTACTTGATTAGGAAGTTCTGTTAGGAACAGAAGAAGTCCTGAAAACTGATGTCCAATTTCCTATTTGTTTCAAAGTCTAATTGGCTTACAGTTTAAGAAATGACTAAGATTATATAAAGTAATAAAGAAAATAATGTGGTAATCTGTGCACGTGACACATAACATAGATCAATACATAGGTAAAAATGAAAAAATAATAACTTAGATGTTATAAATTCAATTAACTGTATATATAAAAATTACTTTCCTGGGAGAAAGTTTATTATATTTTTAATTTTTGTTTTGAAATAATTTCGAACTTACAGCCAAGTTGCAAAAGCAGTACAAAACGTTCAGTGTACCCTTCGGTCAGCTTCCCCTGGCATTACCATAACCACAGAATGATAATAAAATTGTTGCAATAACGGAAAGGATAATATTTTTTAATTTTTGGCTGGCTGAAGATAAATGTTCCTGGTAACCTGTCCAGCGGGGGCTTGTGACAGCCAATACAATAACTACTTTATCTGTCTCATGCTGAGCAAATGGCTCATTGTGTGGACGATCAAAGCTGGAGTCCCAGAATCTCGTGAAGCCCTTTTAAAAATTAACCTTAACTTCCCATCATGTAATAACTCTAAAGGTATTTGCATTTTAGTAAAATTAGTAAAGATTAGCATTTCCTTACTTCATCTTTAATTTTGAAGGAAGTTCTAATCTTGAGGAGTTACCCGATATTGACTGAGGAGAGTTCAGATTTCTCTTATCCTGACCTATTATGCTCAGAATATGTCGTTGCTCTTGGTTGAGTCAGTATCCATACGGCCCACCGATTTACCACCTACTCTCTCTCCTTGGTCTAAGGTAGAGTTGGTTACTGCCAGTTTTACTGGTGGTGCCCCAGCTTACAGTCCCGTCCTCTCTCCGGGTGTGAAGAGAACAGCATGACGCAAAGGGGGGGCGTTTTGTCTTGTATCGTGAATGCTGCGTTTGCATCGATTCAGTCACTGGTTGCTTTGGCATTTTGGTCACTCATCACGCTGTTGACACATTTCACTTGATGTCACGCAGAACTGCTAAGCCCTCTTACACTGTTAAGCTGGCTGCCCACAGCCGTGCAAATATTGAAAATCCTGGAAATCTGCTTATGTCAGTAAACTGTAAACGTTTTCATCTGAGCCTTTATTTTGGTAATGTAATCAGATAGGCAAGATCTCCTTTGTTACGTCACCTAGACATTTAGAAGCACGTGACATCAAAAGTATCAGGCTAAACAACATATTCTATCTATCTACCACGAACTTCCAAATTATAGGCATGTTGACTTTCTGTTTTCATCACAGAGACTCTAACAATAGAGGATTTTGCATACGGACCCAGCAATTCATGGTGTCTGATCATTTCATTTTTCCTGAGTATCCAAATGGACTTTTACATTCTAAACTGATATTCTGCACTGACAAAGTTTCCATAATTTTGGATTTACATCCCGATGAGGCACAGAATTGTTTGTTTAAAAATGCAAACTCATTTACCAGTCATGACACTATATTTATTACATGAGCTCCTGCCCTGGCATATCATTTAAAAATTATTGCTACATTGTAAAGTTTAGTTGCAATAATTATAATAATAAATATTAAAGATTCTCTTTTGCATAAATGGGAATCATATATATTAGCTAACTACCACTTATAAAAAGAATTCATTTCATGCCTATTGGAGGAAACAAAAATCATTTTTGTAAGAAAATTTGCCCACAGTTATGTCAGTACATATATGCTATCGCGTTAGTGGTAATGTAAAGTTAATAATTCTACAGCTCGTACAACAGACAGTAATGATCATTTGTTTTAAAAATATTAGAATTATTTATTTTGACGGTATTGTTTTAATACAAATCAAAAAGCTCCCCAAATTAAAAATGAAACCACGCCCTTTTCCTAATCACACCCAAACGTTTCATGAAGACCTCATGCTTTTATGCGTACATTGTTAATAACACGGGCTTACTTTTCAACGAAGCATATGTGGCAGGCTGGCTCATAACAACATTTTAGTTCAATCTGAAACTCGGCCTGTGCCACGCTGCTCTGGGCGCTGTGCAATTAAACTCCTGTCTAAGGGAACCCGCCTCCTGTGGAGCGCGAGGCTGCAGCCGCGAAACGAGCCGCTGCCATTAGAGGAACCACTAATTACCAGACCGTTTTGTAGGTTAGGAATGTAATAAGGGCGTGTCTCTTTGAAATGTACTGTTGTGAATTGAACCGAATAAGGGAGTAACTACAATTTTATTTACTATCACAGTCTTCCTTTCCGGGCCAGTTGAACCGCGTCTATAGCTGTCTGCAACAGAATTATTTTAAATGCGTTAGTAGGTATCAGTCAACCTTTTTCTGCCATCGGTTGATAGCATGAGTTTGAAAGCTGTCTATCAAATTGCTTTTGTTTTAGAGGAGTCTATGTTGTAGGTTTTATTTCCCAAGTGATATATAAAAATATTTCAAAATATTATGTTAATTTGGGTCAACGATCATATACATCAACACAGTGGCATAAGCATAGCAACTATGACTTCTTTATCTTTGGAGAAATTGTATGGAATATCCCATATAAATAGCTTTAAAGAACTTACGGTCAGAATTTTCCTCAATAAGGTTGTGCCTTGATCTTATCAACCAAGTCTTAGGCCACAAACTGCTACTGAGTGGGGCTGGGATTTAATGTGCAACATGGTATAACTCCTGTGTAATTTCACAGTTGGAAAGGAATGAAAGGCCTCACCATCCAGTTCCATCTCAAGTTTTAATGCAAGAAATGTTTGCGTATCACCATCTACCGTGCTAGTATGAACCCAGAGGTTGACGATCTCCCTGTTGCCAGAAGTAAGAGATCCCCTCATGCCTAGACTCCCAGTAAGAGTTCCGACGGCTATGCTGTACACAAACACAGGCTTAATAAAGTCATATATTCTTTTCATTTACAATAAAAATCTTTCTTCACAGTAAAACAAAACAAAACAAAACAAAACATAATAAAAAATGTGTGCACTTACCCACAAAACTTCCTCAAAAATATGTAATATACCCTATGTATTTCTCTCAAGTTCCAAGGCCAAATTGGGCTCACATCAAGTCTTGTCTCAATATTACTTCAGTGGGATTCTATATAGCAAAAGAGAGCTTAAAACTGCAGATTATTATTTGAGGATATCATTTAAAACTGGAAGTTATAGCTCCTATTTGAAAATGAGGAAGAGCATTCATTTTAATATAATTCATTTTTTTCATTCAGTTAGAGAATAATTTAATTTAAAAAGATCAAATGCATTGATGGAAATAAGTTCCTGAATACTCTACAGGAGGGTATTAGTAATGAAAAGAACCTTGCTTTCATCTTAATGATGTGCTGTGCCTTAACATTTAGTGAGTAGAGCACTTTATATGAAGTCAGAGACTTGGCATTTGATATGAAGTTCATCCTTCCTAGAAGGTCATGTTTTCTTCACCTGTATTGAACTTAAAAGTATTTTTTCTTTTATTTCTAGTTTACTATAAACTATATATTACTATAATTGATAACAGGTTAGAAGCAAAAAAATCAGTTTTTTTCTAGATTTAAAAAAAATAATTAGAAGCATCTCTTCAAAGATACTAAAAATAGAGTCCTCCTCAAACAAGATTACAGATCATCTTTCCTTTGCCTCCTTTAACAGGGAAAAAGTAAACTTGGATTTTCAGTCACATGATTTCAAAATTGGTGGCTGAGCCGAGAGAGCCCAATGGGGAGTTACCTCAGTCTGAGAGCAACTCCCTAACATGGTTCATTATAAGGGGTTCCATCAGGTCCTGGATATTTTCTTGATTGACAGTCTTCATAGGAAGAGCCAGTTCCACTCCCTGTACACTCAACACATGCATGTGTGTGTGCATACACTCGTATACCAAGAACATTGTATTACAAAAATTATATTACCAATTGTATTACTGACTATCCCTATGTAGTGGGGAAAAAAAAACATAGCTATCAATTGACTTACATGAATTCTAGTCCACGACTTGCTATTTATTTTGCTAATTAGTGCCAGAGAGAAAGGTAAGGCTTTTTCTTATTGGAAACTGGACAATATCTAATAAGGGAAACAAACTAGACAAGAAGCCCAGTATTTGTATTCATGCACACTAAAAAACATAGATATTAAAAGTATGACCAAAGGAATATTATGGCCTTGGATTTACTATTCAAGAGAATGTTTCATTTCCATATTAAAGCGCAGTGATTCACATTCAATCTAGTAGTTTTCTCTGAGTTTCCGAAAATTCCAACTCTGTCCCTTGCTGAGCACAGCAGGAAACTACCATTTGTTGCTTGCTTTCTGGGTGGCCCGCTTTGCCATCCCATATTTGAGCCCCCGGCGACTCTCAGTGATGAATGTACATCAGAATTAGAATTTATATTAGAATTCACATTTAAAAGACCTGTGGATCTTTTTAAAATAGCAGTACTAGGGTCCTGCTTCTAGGGATTCTGATTTAATTGGTTTTGGGGGACTTGGGATTGTATCTTTAAAATTATCCTAGATTGATGAGGGTGTAGAAGTTTCTTAAGATGAAGCAGCAGCAGCTATTAAATCCCCAAGAAAGTAGCTTACTTTCAATTGTCCTAACTTATAGGTTCCAGATGAGTCTACATTCTAGACGGAGTAGCTAAGAGCTGTTAAAACAGGATGACACGGAGCCAGCTTGGGGAGCTGCTGGGGAAAGGTGCAAGTCTGGAGGAAAATGGCCCAGAGGCTACCCTCTCTCAACTCATGTAAAAGTCTCAGATGATGAAGCCATAGTTACTCAGTTTTGCTCAGTCTCATCTTGAGCGTGTTTTAATCTTTGCGTTGGGCTTTTCCATACCTTGTCTATTCTTATACTTGCTAGATATTGCAGTTATTCAAGAGAAAATGTTATGTCTATTTTGCAGTTGAGATCAACTTCCCTAATGGTGATGAAGGTAGAATACAACATGTAAACTGCTTAACGTCAAAAAGTGAGTTTATTTTGGGAGAGTCCTTTGCAACTGAGACGAGCACCTTTCCTGTGACACGTCACATTCTTCCCCTAAAAATGTGTATTCACGTTCAGCCACCACCCGTGTGCTGACAGAGCACGTGTTCTTAGCTAACGCGGGTGGAACAGCACGTATACTCCCGGGTGCCTTTCACAACTCGTCCTGTTAGCATCGGCGTGTATTTGGTGTCTGGGTTTCCCAAGTTTAGTTTCAGCATATGACTCACTAACCCTCAGAGGACATCAAGCTCAGGACCTCAAGTTTCTTAGCAAAGGCTGTAAATAACTTAAAACCTTGACCATAATAGACTGAGACTCATGTAAAATAACGTGTAATGGGCACCATTTCTGCACAAATAATTTTGCCACAAAATCATGTGCTAAGAGGATGGGGCAGCCTACCCCCAACATTTCAAAGATCCACAGCCCCTGGCAGCCATGCCCCGCGTGGCCTCCTCCCACATCACCTTAAGGTTGGCGTGTGACCAATGACATATGGAAAAAATGACGGGGCCTCCCTTCTGAGATCCGGTGGTGAAAAGGCTGTGGCTTTCATCTTGAGAGCTTGTGGTGTCTTCCCCTTGGGTTGCTTTCTCTTGGACCACAGACCCAGTCTCGGGGGAAATCCATGTCCCTTGGGAAGGAGCCAGGTAAGGAGAATGGAAGCCTCAGGCCACCAGCCCCATGAATTAAACTGGAAGCGGTATCTTCAGCCCCAGTTAGGCCTTGGGATGACTGCAGCCTGGGCCAGCTGCTGACTGCAGCTTCAGAAGCGCCCTTGAGCTAGAGGCAGCCACCTGCTTGCTCCTCAATTCCTGACTCTCAGGAGCTGTGTGAACTAATAAATGTTTACTGTTTTAAGTTGCTAATTTTGGAGTTACGTCTTGCATGTGAATCATGAGTACAGAGAATATTTGGAAGGAAGAGAAAAGGAGAGACCCGTCATAACTAGAGAGCTAGAGGAAGGCTTAGAGAAGGGAGCTGAAAGAGTGCTTGGGAGATGAAGGGCATTTATGAGTGGTAGGGAGGCCCAGGCATCCTGAGCTGACCGGACAGTCAGTCAATGCAGAAAAGTTGGGCTGTGGTGGGAATGGTTGTTGGAAGGTGGAGAGATTGGTTACTGGACCTTCCCATAAATGCATAATGGCTGAAAATGGTAAAACTGCAGTGGGCTCTGAATGCCAACCTGAGGAGTTTGTACGCTTTCTGATAGAACTCTGTATCTATAGACAAGAAACACAGCCACATTTGACAATGAATTTGAAGAAGAGAAATACCATCAGGAAGACCAACCAGCAGCCTGTCGGGAATAATGAGGCCTGAGAGAGCTTTGCTGGGTGGGAATACAGAGAAAGGGGGGGCGGAACACCTTGGGAGATGCTGTTTGGGCCTAATCGAAAGAGGTGAGGGCTGAAGGATGGAGGGGGAACGGAGGAGCAGCAATGCTTCGTGTTCTCAGCCTGGGGTCACGGAGGTGGAGGGAAGTCTTCAATCTAACAGAGGGAACAGAGGAGGGAACAGTCGGGGGGAGATGACAAGAGTAACCAGGCCCGTAGAGAATACACCTTCCCAGTGCAGTGTCCTGTCACTAACAAAGGAACCTGGGGCCATATACTATTTGTTCTTCACAACACTTCTCAGAGAGCAGGCAGGCCTCATGTTCTCCATTTGGGAGACGAAGAAAACCAAGAAAATGAATTGTAATTCACTTGGTCGTGGTCACAGACGTGATAAATAGCAGATCAGGGACAAAAATTCATGTGTCCTCATTAATAGTTCCGTGTTTGCCTGTTACATTCAAGTAGTAATACAATTAGTAATATAATTTTTAATGAAAAGCTCTTTAGATATGCACATCAGTGTGTGTTTGGATAGAGGGGCAGTAGTGAAATGAGGGCAGAAACACTGTCCTGTAGATGCCAGTACTATTATCAACTTAGAATATGAGTTGCCCATTTCAGGGACCTGCCATCAGACTAAGTGTAAGATAGTTCATTCTCCCTTGGCCTTTCTCAGCTTCCCATTGACAGCTATTTCAAACTTCCTTCCAAAAATCATGTTTTCTTTATGTTCATTGACGGTTGACAATCCTTGAAACTCTCTACCAGCTAACAAATGTGCATTTGAATTCTATGGATAAATGGCTTATTCCTAGTATACATTATGTTTCCTGTACAGGAATTTTCATTTAAGAGGTGGGGATGATGCTAGTGCTTAAAATGCCAGTAGTGCACTGGAAATCCACCCTAGCTCTTAGATTTATTTTAAGCCATCAGTAAATATTGCAACATTTTCTCCACATGTTGAGACAGGCAAAACCTGGTAGATTAATTAGATAACTTGATAATTATAAGGAAATAGAATTCTAAGTCTCAAGGCTCTTTAAGATGGTCATAAGCATGGATCTACCTAGAGGATATTCCTAATGGACAATTGTTCTTTTTAAAACAGAATGTTTTGTAATATTAATCTCAATAGTCTGGAATCAAATTTAAGTTGTGTCTGGTAAAGACGCCGCATTCCTGCATAGCATTCAGAGGCAACTTAGATGAGAAAGTGTGTAACCCTCCCTGGAGCCTAAAGGAGGCATTAGTTGAGGTAGGATTTAAAGGTTGAGTGGAAATATAAAGAGAAGATATAGTCAAGGGCAGAGCACTCCAGGCAGAGGGCAGGACCAACACGAAGATCTGAGAGAGCTAATTTATTTTCAGATATTTGAGAGGTTGTGCGTTGGAAATTATATGTAAGGTATAATTAAGAGAGGAATTGGGTAAGTATCCAATTTGAAAGTAGATGTGCGGTAGAGGTCGAGAGATTTGAGATTTCCTCTGAATATAAAGATTCACTTAACATTTTTATAAGGGAAGATGAAATAAGACTGGGATATTACAAATATCACTCTCAGGTCATTTTATAAGATTATAAAGAGATGAAGGTGGAAGGAAAATGTCACGTCCAAGTGAGATAAGAGGAGGGCTTAACCTAAATTACGTGAAGGAAGAGAGAAGCCTGTGAGCTGTTTGGGACAAAGGGGTTGGTGGAGGCAGATGGGTGGGTAATGGTACCAATTACAAAGATGTGGGAGCAGGGGGCTTTGTAATTATTTTTCAACCAAACGTGTAAGTACAGACGTGTAGGCCTCAAAAGAGCAGGGCGCCTGTATTGTGGCTTGAGGAGAAAGAGTTGTCCCCGGTGGAGCTCTCTGTTACAGTAGGCCTGGAAGGCTGCAGAATTCAGTCCAACCGAATTGGCCAGTTCGGAGAAACAGGAACAATTCGGAGAACTGCATGAAAATGAGCTGTGCGTATTCTGATGTCAAGTAGAGCCCTGAGAAGCCGAGAGTCTACGATTTAATCAGTAATAATACATGTTAAAAGAGTGAAAGCAAAAATAAGAAAACACCAAGAAGGAGATAAACGGAAAGGAGGAGAGGTGGGGCCCGGGGACAGATGAAATGGGCAGGAAGCGAAGCAGCGTGGATCTCAAAGTTCAGAGTCGCTTTGACAAAGGCAAGGTGTCTGCTCCCGTGACGTGATCCAACATCGGAAACTCTCCCGAGGCTGAGGAAAAGGCGTTTCTTTCTCTGCAGAAGCAGCATGTTGGGGTTTCCACACGGGGCCCTTTTGTGAAAGCAGCAGGTCCTGACAGTGCAGGCGGGGCGCTGGCATCTGCCCGCGCGGGTGGGCGTGTGCGGGGCCCGTGCCCGCCCCTCGCTGGCCCTGCCACTGCCCCTGAAATCCTCTCCCGGGTGCTTAGGAAGAAACGGTGCTAAGGAAAGAGGCTTGCCTTGCCTTCACAAGTTTCATGTAAGATTTTTCTTTCTTAGCGTTAAAGCCGGGCTTTGAAAAGACGGCAGAAGCAGCCCCTCGTTATCTTGCCCTGTGAGCGCGTAACGCCTGCAGTGGATTCATTCCCACCTGACGGACCTCCGGGCGTCCTTCCACAGACAAGCATTTAACCCAAATGAGCATTTCTTTCTTTTATTGCACGTCTTCTTATATTAAGGTACCCCAGGCTGTATATATCAAAAGGAGATTCCCCTTAAGGCACAGCAAACTGAAAAACGGTTTTGTTTAGTTTTCATTAGTTAATGCCATTACTGTGCCGTTTCATTAGTAATGTCATGACTTCTACATGACAATCCATTTATTTCATAGGTAGTTGGGAACTAACGACCCAATCCAGGGCTTTGAGCGTGGTCCTCTCTGTGGACAGGGCCACTTTGGAGGTGTAAGCCTTAGCATGGCTCATGGTATTGCAGGAATTGGCAAAGGCATTTTAATAGATTTGAGTTAGACGATCTGTAAATGCAGTCCTGCTATGGGATTAAACAATTCTGTGCTTTAATGGGTGTCATAACTGTATCCACTGATTAGTAAAGGAAATTTGAATAAAAGTATTTACTTTTGGGTTCTCTTGCCTCTTGGGTTTCTGAAAATGAGTGTCACAAATTTGTCCTCAAGCCTCACCAGCAGGTCTTTTCTATTTCGGTTCTCTCAGAGCAATATTTCTTTCTGTTTACATCCTGAAAATCTGATACAAAGAGGACTATAGATGATTGAGTTGATAGAGTGAAATACAGCCAGCCAAAAAATAATATTCATAGTTCTTATGTCAACTACCTTGTTATCATTTCTTAATGCTACTTCGACTGAACTGTGAAATTGACTTTAGATTAAATGGATTCCACACACACACACACACACAAGGTTGCATTTTTGAGATGTGACTAGATAATTCCATTGGCATTTAAACAAGGAAAGGACATATCAAAATAGTTCAGTCTCAATGTTCTCAAGCTTTTGTTGTTGTTGTTAAAAAATACAATTTTTATTTATTCTCAACTTCCTTAAGCTCTTTTGGAGATGGAATCATCTGTGTATTTAGAACACCACTGGCCTTAGCAGTTTCTATAATCTGATACAATAGAAAAGTGTCTGGAAGCTTTGGGACATGGTAGGATTTTATGAAGGGGGAGGGAGAGTGTGATAGGATTTGCTCCCCTTTCTCACTGGCACAGTCTAATCATGTCAAAATAAAAATACGCATTTTTCTTTTTCTCTTCGGTTTTTCATCACCTTTACCTCACCCTCCACTGCCTTCTTCCTGCTCTATATACATACGTCTGTTCGAACCCCTCTCTAAGAGGTAGGACCCTAACTGGTGTGTGGCCACAGTGAAGACAGCCAAGGAAAACCTTCCGCCTCTCAGATACGGATGTTCATTCATTCTTTACCTGACCACTAGGGCCTGCTAGGAGCAGCTTGTGAAACCCTCTCATTCTCCGTATGTTCTTTTCTTTAAAAGCTCCAATAGTTAGAGTTTATAAAATCACTAAGCAGTACGGTTTCTTTTCTTTATTTTTTTATTCCTTAATTGAATGTATTGGGGTGACACTGGTTAATAAAATTATATAGGTTGCAGGTGTCTCATTCTATAACACATCATCTGTATATTGTCTTGTGTGTTGGCCACCCCAAGTCAAGTCTCCTTCCAGCACCATGTATCCCCCCGTACCCTCTTCTACCTCCCCCCACCCCCTTTTGCTCTGCTAACCACCACACTGTTGTTTATGTCTATGAGTTTGTTATTGCTGCTGTTGTTGTTTTGTGCTTAATCCTGTCACCTTTTCCCACCCGGCCCCACAACCCCTCCCCTCTGCCAGCTGTCAGTCTCTTCTCTATCTATGAGTCTGTTTCTATTTTGTTTGTTAGTCCGTTTGGTTCACTGGATTCCACCTATAAGTGAAATCACGTGGTACTTGTCCTTCTCTGAGTGGCCTCTTTCACTTAGCTTAATGCTCTCCAGGGCCATCCATGTTCTCTGAGTTTTAAAATTTTATGTGTCATATTTTTATAATCATAAGTATTATGTACATATGTTGTTGTTATTACTTTCATGATAATATTCTAAAATATGTGCTCAGCTAACTCCCTTTTAGGAAATAAGATTAAAGAAGGAGAAAGAAAATATTCGTTAAACAAATATTTATTCTAAAAGTATTTAGAAATGCCAGGTTAGCCTTGATGATGGAACTATTTGACGTTTAATCCAAATAAAAATCCCTGCCTTTGAGGTGCTTAGATTTCAGTGGTGGACACATTATAAATAAATAAGTAAAAAATATGACCTGTCAGATGATGTTTAGAACAGCTGGAAAACTAAGGCGTGTCACAGAATACAGGGAGTTGTAGGTAGTAAAGGGAAGGCATGCTGCTATTTCTTCAATTCCTTTCTTATTGAGATATGAATTACACAATAAAGGGCTCTTTTTTGAGTGAATAGTTTGATTTTACTTGCTTATATCAGTTTATACATTTTCACCTATATCATAAGTGACATCAGCTTTACCTATTTTTTTAGTTCTTTCTTTGTGAAGTTTTATGTTAGACCTAAATTGGATTGTGACAACAAATGAGAAACTTTCTTTTGCACCTAAGGTCTGCAAAAGTACAATAACCTTAGCATCATCTATTTCTAACAGCTTTATTGAGGTGTAACTCGCATACCATGGAATTTACCTATTTAAAGTGTAAATTTCAATGACTTTCGGTATATTTACATAGTTTTATAACCATCACCACAATCAATTTTAGAGCATTATTATTACCTCCAAAAAAAAAAATACCTCTTAGCGGTCATCCCAAAGCCTCCCTTCTTTGTGCCCAGCCCTCGGAAACGACTGATTCCGTTTCTGTGCCTACGAGTCAGCCTATTCTGGTGAGCTTTTTAAGTAGCACCTCACAGTGCGCGGCCCTTTGGGGCTGCCCCCTGGCTGAGCTGTGGTCGAGGTCTCCCACGCCGTGGCATGCTGCTGGCCACAGGCGCCTGGCCGAGAGGCCGCAGCTTGCTCCCATCGTCCCCGCCTGAGAGCCTCGGGGCCGCCTGGCCCCTTGTTCCGAGGCCACGCAGCCTCAGTCTCTCCTCGGGGGAGCCAGCCGCTGCGGGCTGCGGGCCGCGGGCTGCGGGCTGGAAGCGGGGAGGCGCTCAGCCCCCTCTGCGCCCGGCCCGCAGCTCCCGGGGGCTCTGCCTGCGCCTCCAGAACCGCAGCACGTTACTGTTCATCGCCCAGGCTTGCACGAGGCGTTTCATTCCTGCAGCGTTAGGTTCAGAAAAAGGTGTGGCTTCAGTGATGTTTAAAAATATCAGTTAGACATTTCATGCTCTCGGTGGGTATTTGGTGTGGTTTTTTTTCTTATTATGAAAAATAACGCATGGAAATGGAAAAATTGAAACATTTAAACATATTTATGTTCAACAAGGTCTAAATCTGTTAAGTTGTTAATACATCGATGGCTGTCCTCATAATGACTCAACATCTAAATCAACAGTCTTGGAATCCATTACAACTAATTCAGCCTAATTGTATTCAAATTCAATGTATTTTCTACTTAATTAAGACTCAAATTACAGGAGATATAATTCCTATCAAAGTCAATTACAAGCTTTGTAGAAACCAGTTCCGAACATGCTGTTCCATCAAAATCAAGTCCTCGCAGTCTGCCTGGCAATGTGACAAAGAGTAATTTAGAATGAACACAATTAGGCACTCGCTGTCTACTGTGTAAAGAACTTACCAAAGACTGAGGAACGGACAATGCGTTTAAGTCTGTCATAGCAAACGACTAGGCTTCCTCTCGTATGATGTTGCACATTATAAAAGCAAAATGATTTTAAAAAATCTGTTTTGAATTGCTAATTGTGTGTCTCTAGTGCTCACTTCCCTTCAATGTTTATAGTGGTAATTTATGTGGGATAAGGCTTTCCGATATGAAGCCAATTATGCAAAGTCATATGCGTTTCCAGTCAAACAAACACAAATAACCGGAAATATGAAAAACAGCCCCAAACATGGATCCTGTTTGGGGGGACGTGCTGTGAATGCAGAAGGAGGAGAGTGTGTTAAGGTGTGTGCGCACACAAGTTGTATATGTTCAGGCCGCTGGACAGTCACTGGATGTGGGAGAATGCAGACCTATTAGGGAAACATCTACCAGAATAGAAAGAGCCTTGCCAGCTAATCTTCTTTAAAAATTTATAGCTGATACACAGTTTCAGCCACAGCGGCTATTTTATTATACGGAGAGAGTGCTAAAATAAAACCCCTAGTCTGGTAGGACAGCCCATCGACCACTGTTTGTTCATCACTAAAATTGATGTTAATACTGAAAATGCAAGGCGCCATCTCGCACATCACAACTACATTTTGGCAGACTAGAAGTAAAGTAAGAATGTCAATACTGAATGTATTTACCAATTTACTGGCAAAGAAAACTAAATTGAGAATAAGTAGTAAAGGAGCAAGAATCTTTATAACCTTGATAGAGATTAATCTTTCTTGTAAACTTTTTAGTTAATAGTGAGAGGTGTGGTATTTTACTTTTCAGACTCTGGAGATTGCAGATTTTTAAAGCTCATCAGACAGCGTGTATCTCAATCTGTGATCTGAGAACATTTGTGTGTGAGATGCTCGTTGAGAAGAGCTTGAGGAGGTAAATAAGCTTGTGAATCAAATTCACTGCCCACTTCCTTTTTCATGCTCTTGATATACACTTGTATGCTATGGACTGTAAGAAAGCATAGAGAAAATATCTGTTTAACTACCTTTAAGTTTTAATCAATCAGTTGACATTTGATAGAACAAGTGTCATTCAGAACACATTTTTGGAAATACTGTGATGAGGATATTCCATAGCTTGATGGCTTTTCATGTTCTGATTTTACAGGTTAAAGGAGATGCTGAAAGATAAATATTTAACCATCTGTAAAATGGTAAACTAAGGGAAAGGGACATCTGAGAACCCATCTTGTCAGATAAAGTGTCACATATTATACATAGGTCTTTATGTGAAATGATTTAGCCTGCACTCTCCTATGCTTCAGGAAGAGTCAGTTGTTTTATTTTAGGAGCTTCTACAGCAGCTTTTACTAGAATATGTAACACAACTTCATTTAACATTTTAATTGAAAAATCACGTACAAGGTTTTGAAGAATACATAAACACACACTTAATGCTTCCTTTGAGCTATTTGTTAAACAGTTGTAGTCAAAACTCTCACCAGTTTATGGAACCTTCAGTGGCATCTGTCCGGGGGAACATCTGCGTGGGTCCAGTTTCTGCCTGCAGGCTCTTTCTCTCACAAGCTTTCCAGTTGTTTGCTCTGAGAACTTAATTAGTCCTCTGTTAAGTTCAAACAAAGTCATCACTTTGCGTTTTTTTTATTGTTTTTGCTGTTGTGAGGATGGATGTCATGTTCTTTCCAACTCTACATCTCCATGTTGCACCTGCACTTCGCTCATATTTATTATTGTCATTTTTTCTTGAACGTTGTGTTCACAGATATCTTATATTCAGTCACAAATGACTTCTGCTTCCAAAGGGCTGAGGGATATATTACTGATTCTTGCTCGCTGCATCTAGTTATCTTTTGTGGGTTCATACTTCATTGAGACATTTCTCTCAAAGACAAGAGTCGTGCTTGTGGATGAGCCAGGTGCCACGTTAGACCACTTCCAGTCTTAGAGCAACATTCTGAGTCCAGCTCTCGCATCTTGTCTGGGCCCTGTATTTGGTCTCACACCCAGAATTTGGATGTTTTGCCGTCAGGGAAACTCCAACTTTTCTTACTTATAAGCCTTTTCCCCCCCTTTCAGCTGTTTTCTTTACTCTGTGTGAATCTAGTGATGTACTTAATATATGTTTTATTGAAAAGCTACCTTTACTGTATCAGACTATATAAAATAGTCAGTATTCCATGAGTTTTGAACTATAAAAGTAGCATCTTCCTGTGGTTCAGCCTTACAGTTTGCTGATAGGTTCCTCCAGAATAACTTCCACTTTAGTGCTACAAGTTGTATTTTTCTCCTTGCCTTTTCGTATATATAAAATATTTCATGGTAATACAGTATATATTTTTTAAATTGGAAACTTAGGTACTTATAGGAATTCCAGGTAGTGGGATCTTTGTAAGCTTGCATATCGTTCAGAATGTGTATACTATATTTAGAGTGGAAAAAAAAACACCCAGTTCATATTTTATGGAAATTCATAAGAAGAAAATTTATAAAGCAATATGAGGTTATATTTTGAAAGCCTTAAGATGCCAGTTGGAAATCTTTGGTTACAAGGCATAATCAAATTAAGGTCACCAAAGGATTAGGAAGGAAGAAATGTTCTGATTTAAAATAACATCTTAATACAATTGACCCCAGAGTAGAGACAGGACCTGAGGACAGAATCTGGTTAGGGACAGTCTAAGGAGACTTTATATTATGTGCATGAGGTGATCAGAACTAAAATAGGAAAAATAGCAGAGTGAAAAAGAGTGTGTTAGACATGCCAGGACTTCACATCTAACTGGCTAGAAGTGAAACAGGGCAGAAAGCAAACCTGTGTAAAACCCATGTGCATTACCTCAGTAAAAGAGGAAACATTTTACCACTAAAATGGAAAGCCAGGCATAGAAAATCAGACAAGTTACACTGACCTTGAGGTGTTTGGCAAACACAGTCCCAGTATAAAGGGAGAGAATTCTCTTCTGGCATCAGACAAGTAACATGTAAACTGACTATAAATATAAACACCAAAATCATCTAAAGAATAAAATAGGTAAAATTAGAATTATGGTCACTGTGGACTGAAATTCTTACAGAGATAAAGCTACAGATAAAATTATTTTCTTCATTTTTAGTGAGAGAAAGCTCTGTATAGCAAAGGTTTATTTTTATATAAGAGTGGAAATTGGGCACAAAGATGTTGGGCCTAGAGCTAGCAGACTTCCTAGTAGCATGAGAATGCATTGTACTTGTGCAATGAGCAGGAAGAATCATATGCATACTGAGAATTTAGTTTGAAGCCTTCATGGTTGAAGTTTTGCCACATGCAGATGACTTTCTGCTTCACTGTTTTCATTTACTATGTCGTTTGTGTAGTGCTTTTTCTTTCAGTTAGTTGTCACACATAATTAGAAATTCAAGACGGCGTGTGTCAACATGCTCCAGCAAGAAAGACACATTCTTTTACAAAATTTTCAAAAAGTTCCATCATTTTTAGAACAAGTTTTGAAATTCAGCTACTCGAGAGCATCACTTTTCTTATATGAGGATTCTTGAGTTATAGACAATAAATATTTAAAGAATAATTAGCTGTGTAGTTGATTGCAATTTAAATTTTTATGATTTCTGAGGACTGCCAACTGAAAATATAAGAGAAATAAAACATACTAGTCCATACCCAGAAGCAAGTTATAATTAAATTGTAAATGGTAAACTAAAACAGCATCTCTGGATTCATATAATTAAATTACAGATACAGTTCCAGCGATCCACTGAAAACAAAGGAACAATTTATCATATTACTGTCACAATACCTAGTCTATCCTATTTGTGTTCATTCTGTCTATGCTTTATGTCATGGGGCAATGTAAATATTTCAATATCTTTTCAACATTCTCTAATGATTTTCTATGTTCAAATAGGTCAGGAAAATTCACAGAGCATCGATCACAACAATCATTCCAAAATGACATTAGTGTATGTAGTGTGTTGAATTGTGTATCCCCCAAAGTATGCTGAAGTCCCCTGGGACCTGGGAATAAAAACTTATTTGGAAATAGGGTGTTTGCAGATGTGATTAAGATGTAAGTTAAGATGAGGTTATACTGGCATAGAGTGGGACCTTAATCCAATAGGACTTGTGTCCTTATGAGGACAAGGGAGTGACACAAAGACACACAGGAAGAATGCCATGTATTAACACAGGCAAAGAGCACGTGAGGTGTCTGTGAGCCAGGATTGCTGGGGCGCCAGGAGCTAGGAGGAGGCCATGAAACAGGTTCCCCCGAGAGCCTTCAGAGACAGTGTGATCTTCTGACACCTGGATTTCAAACTTCTTAGCTCCAGAACCGGGAGAGAATGCATTGCCTTTGTCTGAAACCATCACGTTTGAGGCCCTTTGCTTTGGCAGAACTAGGAAACTAACACAGTGTAGTTGGAAAATAAATTCTACTAACAGACACTGAAATAAAATATATGCCAGTCACTGTTTGGGGGGTTTTGATCACCTTTTTGACTATTTTTTTTTACATTACATGAGGAAATGTGATTCAAAGAATTGAAGTTCTCCTGAAATGTAGAAAGTGGCAGAGCATAAATTTGAGTGTAAGTCTACAAGTTTCCTATTCATTATATTACATTTTGGAGAAATGATTTTTGGGCAAAATGAGTTAGAGAAAAAGAATAGATGATTTCTTTTAGTTTCAGAACAAATGTTACCACCAATGACAATTACACGATTTGATGGTAAGCACACAGGACGCGGAGTAAGGTAACATTCTTTCCTTACTGTGGTTCCGCTCCCATTATCTGTTAGGGTGAACTTAAAAAAATCACTTCAATTTTCTCAGCTGCAGTATACTTTTCTAAAAGAGATTGAATGAGACATTCGCTAAGATTTATTCCAGAACCTTACCAATGTCTTTTTATTAGATATTAATATGTTTCACGCTTTCACAAATAATTACTCATAAGTTACTTTTATAAGTATTTAAAAAGTAGTCCTAAAGTTACTGGTTTCACCACTAATTAATCTATTTCTTATTCACATGAACAATAAATTATTCTTGAAATAATAAAAACACACACCTTGAAATAGATTCCAAGAATTGGGTTGGCTTATGAACTATGAAAAGATGCACATCTAAGTCAAGATGGTCATTGAGATGGAAAAGATACATATGCAAATTACTTTAATTTGGGGCCAGTCATCTCAGGAAACAGTTTCACTATTTTAAAAAGTTAAAGGGGACAGCAGAGTGCATGGCACATGGTAAACACACTGTACTTTTTAATTCTCTCCTTTGTCTTTGATCTCATGAGAGGTTAAAGGTATAATTAGCCTGAAGTGAACAAGTTCTGCTTTCCTGTACCCAAGAGATGTTCTGAACAGAATGAAAATGAAGAGCACTAGCTAGAGTTAAGATAAGAAAGGTGGAAGTGAAATATTTCAAGATTTCATGCTCATGGAAATTAGTTACCAGGATACTGAAAATATTTAAAGATGTGATCATAAAATAGGCCAATGAAAAACAGACATCCAGAGGAAGAAAAGAGGTACCAACAACCTAAATTCTAGCTGCCAAAGGATCAGGCCCCACCCAACATCTAAAACCAGAAACTGAATTTCCTATTAGCTAAGCATGAGTTCATAAGTTTAAAGATTAGAGTAACTAACTGATTTAAAAAAAACAAAACCTGTAACTAGAACTTTGACTTTTGTATTGTCACCAGAATTATTTATTTTCCTACCTCACCTTTATTTAAATAATAAACAGATACCTAAAAACAGGTGTAACAGAATGAATTGTATCCCCCTAAACAATCACGTTGAATCACTAACTCTCAAAGGTAACTGTGTTTGGAGATAAGGCCTTTAGGGGGGTTACTGAGGGTGGGGCCTTAAATCAGTAGAACTGGTATCCCTACTGAAAGAGCAAAGGACATCAGCGATCTCTCCCTTCCCATGCCCACACAGGGGACAGGTCGCGTAAGGACACAGTGAGGAGGCAACCCCATGCAAGGCAGGAAGACAGGACTCGAGAAATCTACCTGCTGACACCTTGATCTTGGACTTTCCAGTCCCTGAAGTGTGAAAAAATAAATTTCTGTTGTTTAAGCTACCCAGACTAATACAGCGAATGTTGAGAAGTTAATATAGCATTATTTCAATATTTACAATGATTGGCATGTTTATAAGAAATTCTTAATTTTAAACAGAGATTAATGTATCAATTCCACCCACTTTTTTACTGGAAAATATGATGTGTTTAAAGAACTGAGATCATCAAGTCCAGGAATTGAGGCTGTGAAAAGTCCAATAATACATGTTTGTTTTGAAAAGACTAAAAAGAAAAATTGAGGAAAGTAAGTAAATATAAAACAATCTTTACTGGATAGAAATTTCAAATTTAAAACTCTTCTGTCTCTACCTATTGATTTCAATCAGTAATTATTTTAATGGGACTATATACTGAAATCTTATACATAAAAAAAACCCATCTAGTAATGGTTTATTATCATTACCTTGAGAGAAATATCCAGTTTTCTTGTTTCTTTTCTCTCCTTAAATTCAGTCTTTTTCCACATTTTCTAACCCATCAGACACCAAGTGGTCTGATCTGAATACTAATGTCTGGTATTGAACATGTTTAGTAATAAATACAGAACTTCATACACAACAAAGAACATTAATATAAATTGACTTATTTAATAATAAAGCCTGACTTTTGGAGGTAAATTTTATTTTCATGATTCCTGCAGAGAAAGAACAGATACGGTTGGGTTGAGCGAATTTTAACCAGGATGGATTTAAATGAATCAAGTTTACTTTGATTTATAAATTCCCGAGCGCACTTAATTAATTGGCAGGCGTGCGCTGCCTCAGACCAAGCTTTCGTCCAGGAGTCAGCACCTGCAGATCCTAATGCTCCTTCGTCACTTCAGCGATGTGACCTTGAGCAGGCCCCTGGGCACAGTGTTTCTCTTCCCTGGGAGACGCAGGATCCCCGAGCTGCAACGGCACAAGCCCTGAAGCCACTCTCTCTGGATTTAAATCCTGGTCCCATTGCCTTTTGCCTGGATGACTTTGTGGAGCTTACTTAACCTCCTATGCATCAGTTTTCTCATCTGTAAAGTGAAGTCAATAAAAGTATTAACTTATGAGGATATTCCGAGGATTAAAATGAATGAAGGTAAACCACTGAACACACTGCCTGGTACTCCATAAGCACCATGTTAGCCCTTGCTAAGTGAACAGGACAGCTGTTCACAAAAGTACATTCTTTAATTCTTAGGACAGCATTACTGAGCCAGTAGAATTTGCTTTTTCCAAATAAGAAACCAGAGCTTGGAGAGAGTCAAGAATGTACGGAAGGTGTTCATTTAGTGAGTGGGAGAGATGGGGCTTTGCGGGCCCCTCGTGCTCCGAAGCCTGTCCTCTCCACTGTGTAACCCGTGGCCTCAGGGAGGTCACTTTCCGAAGGCTGTGTCTTAAATGGAGAAGAGAGGCGGGTGCAACTACAGCCAGGCAGGGCCTGCGGCTGAGGGCGCCGTCCCCAACGCGACTGCACAGGGCCGGGGGAGTGTGGGGAAAGGGGTGACAGCGAGCAAGCCGGATAACAACTGAGCTGCCTGTGGAGAAATAACAGCATCCAACCCGTGGAGAAGCGGCAGCCGGGCCTTGCCCGTGCGAATGGCCTGTAAACCGCTTTCCACGGGCTCAGGACCTCAGAGGCGAGCGGGTCCCGGGCCCCTCTGCACGGCGCGCCTGGGGCTCCAGCGAGGGCGATGCGTGGAGCCCAGTGGGCGCAATAAACTGACGGGCATGGGAGAGACAGAGGCCCGGAGACATGGGACAGGCTGGCAGCTGTCGGAGGAGAGGAGGGCGGGCCGGGCGAGGTGGGCGAAGTGCAGAAAATGGGAACATCTGCAATAGTGTCAACAATAAGTATAAAGTTAAAAAGAAAAATTTAAAGAAAGAAATCCAGGTGTGGGGAAAGGAATGGCTTTTCTCTGTTTATCTTGCAGATTTGTAAGGGTTACATGGTGGACTCCATGTGAAAGGGCTTTGTAAAAGCTTCAGCCTGCCTGAAATGACATTTCAATCAGAGAAAACTAGTAGCCTTAAATGGTAAATCAATATTTCCATTTTTACCAGACTGTGTTTGAAGAGCTAACATTTGGAGCTGCATCTGTGGTTAAACATTAACTGTTGAAGACACAGTTAATTAGCATTGTCAGTTTCTTATCCCACAAATCACATGGCTAAGCTATAGTATCAACCCAAAGGAAGTTAAGACCGATTACACTTTTCCAAATCCTGAGAAACTGCACTGAATAATTGTGTATTCTACAATTCCATTCCAGTTCTAGTGTAACATGAATTATGTGCTTTCTTGTGGGCGATTTTAAAATTTTTTATAATAATATGTTGGTTTAACTTCGAGTTTCCCAGCCTTCAGTTTTATTAAGATCAAGTTCATATTAAGATTAAAACAACTATTGACACGCTATTCATGCATTTACTTATTTATCAAATATTTATGAGGTCCTTGGGACTATTTTGAGGCTTAGGGCCCATCAGAAACAAAACTGACACAATTTGACATATGCTTACTTAATATTTTCTAGTTTTCAATATAGCAAAGGAAGAGAGACAATAAACAACAAATATGATAATCAATGAATAAATGTTAGAAGATGTTAGAAGATGATATAAGCTGTGAAAAAACAAAGGCACATGAGAGGAATTAGAAGTGCTGATTTCGGGAGAAATTGTAGCCTGAAGTATGGAGGTCAAGGTAAGGTTCCTTGAGAAGGTAATATGTGAACCTGAGGGGATGCCAGTCATGTGTGTATTTGGTGGAAACTTCCAGGAAGAGAAAACTAACAGAGAAAGGTCAACAGTCATGTTGAAAGGAGAGCTAGAAGCTAATTACAGCTAAAGGAACATGAGCCAGGGACGTCAGGAGGGATGATGTTGGAGAACCAAAAGGGGGCTGAGTCACGCAGGAACTTACAGGCATTCTCGGGCTTTGGCTTCTGCCCTGAGATGGGAGACGGGTTCAGGGGTCCACCGGAGGAGTGACCTGATCTGATTTACATGGTAAAGAGATGACCCTGGCTGCTGTTCAGGGAACAGCCTGTAGCCGTCGAGAGCAGGAGCAGAGACAGCAAGAGAAGATTATGTTCTCAAGAGAAACAAGGTCCTTTAGCGTTCCCATACCTTTTCCTTGACTCTTTTTCTGTTTATCAAAGTCACCTTGACCAAATCACATCTCTCAGGGCATACATTTTCTTACTTATAAAAAGAGAAAATTGGTTCCAAGTGATTCTCACTTTTTCTTCCAGTTCTGTCAATGCATGAACCGTAAGTCTGCACATTTATGAAAAAGCAATTTACCCCAGCACTCGGGAAAGTTCTGACGATTTTAAAGATCATTGTTTAATTTCCTGGGTTTTGGGCAGGCAACCATCAATTCTCAGCCCATAAATAAGGACTTAAGAAATTGCTGGAGAACCTAAGTTTAATTTGACATATGCTTGCCGAGTTAAGGTAATTTCTCTGCTAAAAGCTGGTCTCATGTTTGCTGCTATTTGCCAAAGGAAGATTGGCAGGAGAGCATCCAATCTGCTGGTTACGAAGAAACTTGATAGAGCTCAGGAGAAAGTAATAAAATGAGCCGAAGTCCAAGTGCTGATTTTATTCAGATAGGTGAAATAAAAGAGGTTCAGGGAAAAGGAAATGTCGAAGATCTACATTTAAATAATTCAGGCCCAATATAAAGTTTTGGGTATTAGAAATGACTTGCCGAATATGAAAGGGTGGCTGGCTTTTTCTTATAACATTATACACTTTACAAATTTATAAAAGGCATTACATATTTGTTTTATAATTTCTTAATTAATATTAGAATACTCAGTATATTTTTGAATGGGACTTTTTCAGTAGGATCACGTCTATCTTTAGGACATTTTATCTTTGAATCCTAACGTTAAGGTGGCATCTTTGAATTTCAAAAAATCCTATTATGCCAATTAAGTAAAATTTCAAATGTAGAAATTATTGGTTGTTCTAAATATTTTCTCAGAAATCTCCTGAAAGCAAATAGTTACTTGGGTAAAAAATTACATTTGGAAGAAATAGCCTAGGTATCAGCTCAAGATCTAGGAGACAGATTTTAGCTTCAAGTATGATTCTGAAACTAACTTATTCTGTGACCTTGAGAGAACTTCTTACTTTTCTTTGAGTCTGAATTTCCCTCTAAAATGATATAATAGGATTAAATGACATGATGTGTTAAAAGGCTTAACAATGTATCCAAAAGATGCTGCAAAATGCTTCTTATTATACTTATTATTAATTCATTGAGATTCCTCCTTGACTTCCATTGTTGTCTTTATCGCCATGGAAACTGGACCCTGGAAGAAAATAAAAACGGAATTTTAAAGATTTTTCTCCCCCTCACATAGTCTCAACTATTATGGATTTTTTTCTTTCCTAAACTATGGTTGCAAAATGCAAAGAAAAAAAAGAGGTAGCTAATTTGAAGGCGGAGGTATTATTTCACATGTTTATTTTCACAGCTACCAGTAACCCAGAGGGAAGAGAAGAGTTGAACAGAGAAAATGTAGCAGCTTAGCCCTTTACCATATGAAATTAGTCCTTTGATGTGTTTTCACTTCACAGGACATTAAATATGATCATGTTCCTTTTCTTTTCATCTGCTTTTCATGATTTCCTGTATGTCTGTTTTTCCCCATCTCTAACTCTACCAACACCTAAAAATATTGCATTTTCAAACAACTTCTCGGAAAAATATTTTTAAACAAATACAAATATCACAATAAGTGTGTAACAATTTGCTAGTAGAGAATATAATACATCGTGACACTCAACAAAGGATCATGGAAATGTGTACTAGAAAAATTTGAGTAATGAGAATATATATAAAATAGCTGGGAGAGGATGATATCACTCAGGATCTGAGAATTACAAAAGGAGTCCTATATAGTAAAATAAAGGAATTCAAAACAAAGTAGCATTTATTGATTAATTCAACAAGTATTTATTAAGCATCTGATATGCGCTGAACAAATTGTTAAATGCTAGGGATATGGTAATGAACAAAACACACAACGGTGAAAACCCCTTCAGTTTGGAGCTTACATTTATCCTAGGGGGAAAGTAAGACAATAAATAATAACTTATTATTTATGCTATTTATTATTCTTCTTATAATATTTAAGAAATAAATAGTATAAAGTATATGAGGAGAGCTAGCCACATAGCCATGTGAAGGGAGAGTGTCCAAGGTGAGGGCTCGGTGAGTCCAGTGTCCCTGGTGTTCTTGGCATGTCCAGGAGTCGTGTGTCTTTAGTGGGACATTGTGGAGAGAACAGAAGAGAGAGAGGGGCAGAGATGCCTTGGACACGTATCTACACCTGCACGCTGAGGCTTTTAGGTGCAAATATTTGATGGGCTTTCAGTTCGCTTACAGCCTTTCCTGGCTCCCTTTGTGGTTATCAGAAAATCATGTAATCCTCTGAACCTACTTTCTTTATTCGTTAAATAAATAATGGATCAGAGACTTAAAATTAAATCTAACCCTGGTGATCTATGACTCCGTGAATGTGAACAAGTTAAACATATTTTTCCCCCTAAATACTCAGGCTTAAGGTGGCCAGTGGCAAAAAAAAGAAGTCTAAAGCAATCATTTATATGAAATAGGAAGGTTTGGACCAGAGTAGTAGCAGTTGGGGAGGTGAAAAGTATTTGAATTCTTGATATATTTCAAAGGCAGAGCAAATACCAATTGCTGATTGATCAGGTATGGAGTATACCTAGGAATGACACAAATTGTTTTGACTTGAGTGGGAGAAAGAATAGAATCACTATGAACTGAGATTTTTTTTTAAATCTGCTAAAAATCTTGGTGGTAAGTTTGGAGAGTAGGCACAGAGTTTTAGATATCTTCGCTTTGAGGTATCTATCAGATAATTATACAGAAATTTTGGCAAACATAAATTTGTAAAGCATGTAATGTTATAATATAAAACTAGTAACCTCTCAAACTCTGGGCATCTCTTCTAACACCCAAATATTTAAATTGGGCTCAGCTCCTCTCAAATGGAAAGTTCAGAGGATAGGACTCTATTGAAGATATAAATTTTCTAGTCATTACAATACAGGTGGTTTAAAAAAGAGAGAGAGAGACTGGATGAGATCACCTTGGTATACTGAAGGCGTATGAAGAAGAAATGTTCAAAGACTGAGACCTGGGCATCTGAAGAGTAGATATTTAAATAGATAAAAGGAAACTGCAGACTTACTTGCTCTTTTGTTTACCATTTCCTTCTAAATATGGCATTTCCCAAACTTAAAAGAAACACTGACTAAAGTGAAATATATCATTCAATTATCTTTTAAATACTTAGATATTACGCGTATAACACATGTGATACCTTCATACCTCTTATCAAACTTTTTACATAGATGTGGCCATGATTTCACACTGATTTTTAGTCAGTGTTGAGCGTAAGAGGACATAGAAAGTAGCGTAACTGTGATGAAACTTAAGCCAAAGCTTCCCCCCCAGGCTCAGAGAGCAGCAAAGTCATTTGAAATATTGGACCGTTACTATTCAATGGAAAGGAAACAATGACTTCAGTGGATATATGAATATCAATTATTTCTAAAAAAGTCTCAAAGAATCTAAATGGGTTCTCAGAGACTGGTGAGAAATGAGCAGATTTGTACTTGAAAGGTGGTCTTCTCCTGACACGTCACGAATAATTGATGAATTCTGTTAGGGGAGGCTCTCAGCTAAAATGGCCCATCGTCAGTCTTCTCTTCGGCGGATTTGGCCTTGTATTTTACTTTTCAAGTCTCCATTATTCTTTGCAACAACATTTTTCATTGTGTTTTATGACCACTTGCCATCCAAGTTGGGTAAGAGTATATCCATACTAGATGCTAAGTCATGTATCAGTCATTGACTTAACAAGAAGATAGAAGCCACATACCATAGTAATTTAAACAGGTAGAGTTTAATATAAAGAATTATTGCCCGGCCGGGCGTGGCTCAGCGGTTGAGCATTGACCTAGGATCCAGGCGATCGGGGTTCGATTCCCAGTCAGGGCACATGCCCGGGTTGTGGGCCGCAGCCGATCAATGACTCTCTCATCATTGATGTTTCTCTCTCCCTCTCCCTCTCCTTCCCTCTCTCTGAAATCAATAAAGATACATTTTTTTAAAAAAAGAATTATTGGCTATTATAGGAGATTGAAGTTATAGGGGATAAGCTATTCAGAGAGAAAGAGAACCCTAAAGAGTACAGGAAGAGCGGAAATAGGAAGTAGCTACTGACTCCATGAAAGACTATTGAGGGGGCACCCCCACCCCGGGACGGGGATCCACACTTCATTGGAAAGCCACGAGAGGGGGTGATGGGGAAAGCTGACCACAGCTAGATGCCAAACCTTAGAACTTTCTCTGGAACCATGAGACAGGTGCTGGGGAGGTTGGTCACAGGGAGGTGCTGTACCTGGCCAGCTGCGAAGTGTCGCAGGAAACAAAAGTACACCAGGACCTAGAAGAAAGGCTCCTTTCTCCTCCAGTGCCAGTGGCCACCTCCACCCCCCCGCCTCCCCCCCACCCCACATACCTCTGCTAACAGCACCCTGCCAGCTGACTAAGGGGAAATGCACCAGGATCGCCGCGGAGCAGCGAAGGGTGGATGTGGAGCTGAGCGGCAAGAGATTGACCGCTGGCGAGGCACTTCTTTCAAAGGACAGTGCCCATCGTCCCCCAGACCCCCTCACAGTGACGACGGCAGTGTGTTTCTAACTTTAGTGTTATATCGCATTCAAAACTCTTGTTATTTTTATGTTCACACAGATCCTTCCTGTGGTACCAGCCATTTCTGTAAGCTGAAAGTATTTGTAGGTAGTATTGTTGCCAAATAGAAAGCACTGTTGCCAAAAATTTCTCATGGGTGAGACTTATGAAGGAAAGTGGTCATTGCAACAATCTTTTTTTTTTTTTACTTCTTGGAAAAAGTGTGAAAATATTTTTAAAAAATTGTATAGCATTCTACAACACACTTTCTTAGACACTTAAGGTCGGCTCATATGTATAAATCTCTCATGTTCCTCAGCATTGAGAGAGATTGAAAAGCACCTAACATTCATTCTACATGATGGTCTACTTAGTAGGTGCTTTACAGACATGATATTATTGTGTCACAGCAAAAACCCTGAGGCCATGAAAACAATGAGACCTAAAGAGACGCCTTAAGCATGGAGAAGTCCCACATCCAGTAAAGCTGAGCAGACTTGAGCTCACATCTGTCATGTTCCAGGCGATTTCCACTCTGCCTTTGCTGCTCCGAGTGTGATCCATGGAACACAGCATTGGCATCACCTGCGAGGTTAGGAGAGATCTGAATCTCAAGTATTTTCTGAGACCTACTGCATCACAACTTGCATTTTAACAGGTTCCCCTGATCTTTGTTCATATTACATTTTGGAAAGCACTGTGCTATGCGTCATGGCCTCTTATTACTACTGAAAGCCTTGGTGTATTTCAAGGTCCTATGCTGGGCACTGCTGAGAAGCCCTGAAATTTGCAGCAAGCTCCCACATCGAGTTGATAAAATTCACTGGAAGACTTAATTATGGTATTTGGTACATACACATAGTCACAAACATATACACAAACACACACACAGACACATGCACCTTGAGGGAGGCGGGGGGCGGGGGTGGTGGAGGGGAAAGACCACAGAGAGATACAGAGAAGACCTACTGGAAAATATAACAAAAAATATAGATATTAATAAAGGAATTTGATTTAATAAGTTTTACAGAATTGAGACATGCAATTCACTGTGATGACCAGATCAACATGCAGACCACTTCCTAACAGTCTTTCATGTGAGAAACATAAGAGCCATATGCCACGAGAACAGCAAATGTAATAAATGGTGGGTGTAGATGTCTCGTTTATTCCCAGATTACTGGTTGCCAGGCTCTTTGTTATTAAAACTCCAAAAATATTGAAAGGCCTCCAGGCATCATTTACTCTGCATCTGGAAAGAACTTCCAGTGTCAGAGTATTAAATATATCTATCACTTCAAAGTCATTGCTCTGTGATGTTTGCATGTTTTTAATAAAGCAATAGGCATTGCACAAACCATGGGAAAAGTTCCTGTACGGGACGCAGGAAGCATTAAACTAGGCCCCGGGAACTCATACTAAAAAGAGTTACAATCACAGAAAGAACTGGAGGCTGGCACGACTGTAGTGTGTTTCCTGCTGCAAATTTCTAGCTCTTCGAGCTCTCTTTTATTTCCTTCTACTTCTAAAATATTTTATCTTATAACTCTGAGATTTTAAAAACATATTCTTATATATTATCTTGGGGAAATATACAAAGCTTGAGTCCATAATCCTGACACCCTGTATATGGTATTTCCATGTGTCAGGCACTGGGCATGAAGCCACTGACGACAGGGTTTTCCTTACGCTTATGTTCAAGTCCTGGAGGGTGACTGGTTGAGGTTAAGCTGGCACAGGTAATGCGATTGAAACGGACTAGGTACTGGGTACTGGAAGCCAGGCAGGATCTCTTGACAAGTAGTTGGCTTTATTTTGGTTACAGCCTGACATAGCGTGTTGATTAACAGGTTGACCTTTGGAATCAGCATTCCTAATTCTAGCTGTGTAACTCTGAGAAAGCGTGTTGACTTTTCTGTGACTTCATTTCTTTATCTCCAGAAGTTGAATTTGGTACTTTTTAAAAATATCTTCCGTGGCTCAACTTAACATTCTGAATATATGAAATACAATTACATTAACTCTGTTGACATCTTTGTCCGCTAATCTAACATCTATCATTTCTGAGTTAGTACTGATTATTGACTGTTTTCCACTTGATGGGTCATTCTCCCCACGCTTTTTGATTGGGTGCTAGACATTTTAGATTTTACCTTGTTAGGTGCTATAGATATTTGTTTTCCTATAAATATTCTTGAGCTTTGTTTTTGGATGCACTGCAGTTAATGGGAAATATATTGAACCTACTGATTTTATTTTTAGATTTGTTAGATAAGACCAGATACCTATTTAGCCTAGGGCTAATTTCGTTCCCACTACTGAGTAAGACCATTTTCAGTACTCTACCCAATTATACATAAAGGCGGTATGTGTTCCATAGATAAAATAGGATCCTTCTGAAGGTATATGGGCCTAATTCTGCTTGAAAGGGGATCCATTTAAGAGGAATCACTGAGAGAAAATGGTGAATTCAGCAGATGATGACTGAGTAGGACAGACGAGCGGAAATCAAAGGTTTAGAAAGGGACTTTGTAAGTATTGCTTGTCCCTCGGCACTGTGATTGGTAGCTGTGAGAGCCGTCCTCAGGAGGAGTCAGCCAGAATTTGAATATCTGATGCCTATTTACAGCTTCAGAACCTACAGATTATCTTTCCTTCAAACTCTTCTGTCTCTTCCACAACCTAACTGTGGAGTTTCCTAAGAACAGTAAGAGGAGGAGGCGGTGGTGAGTGGAAAGGGAAGACACCCGGTTCCCACCACACCTCAGCCTCCATGCCCCTGTGCCATGATCCCTTGCCCGAGTCCCTTCTGGGCTAGGGCAGGAGATGAACCTTATACTGAATCTTTTATGTTAGTTTACACCAGAATACTTTTATACTTTAGAATGATCGGGAAACATATCAGAAATCTACCTGAGGTTTCAGGCAAGGGCAGGAAAGATGTTTTGCACAAGGACAGTTTAAATGGGCATGATGACAAATATTAAAGCCATTTCGGCTGGCACCCTGCCAGGTACGGCCCTCCCCAGGGGATAGCAGTTCCCTGACTTGCCCCCGCTGGAGCCGGCCTGCAGCACTGAGAAGCAAGCAGCGGCCTCCAGAGGGCAGAGGGCAGAGGGCAGGCAGGGGGAGCAGGGGCCCTCCCGACCACACTGAGCTGCAGGGAGGGCAGGGCATGGCGAGGGACCGGAATGCCAGGACACAGCGGTCAGCAGGCTTTCGGGGCGCCACTCTCTGTGTTGAGGACCACGGGAAGGTATCATCAGGCCGAAGCTGCAGAATCACTGGGGACCACACATCCCGGGCACGCGGATGGGGCACAGCTCCATCGGATGTGTCCCCACGCACACGGCTGACCCACCGCGAGCCACCCAAGCGCAGGGCGACCCCTCCTCCCTGCAGTGCCCTCCCAGTGCCCTCCTGAGGAAGGGTAATATCATGCTCACTTTAGAGGAGAGATTCCTAAAGAGACTCCATCATCGCTGCATTTACAAAAAGAAACATTTGGAGCAGAGAGGCAATACCTTGGTAACGGAACATTAAAGTAGTGAAATGAACCAGGGTGTGTAAACCCCCAGGAGCCTGAACGGCGCGGCCCATCAGTGTGTCCTTGTGCTCCAGGAAACAAAATTACCAGGGGCCTCTAATCTGCTGAAAGGATGGTGAAATGAGGACTGGCTAGCGCTCGTCCCTGCTGGCGACATGGTGGCTGTTAGTGTTCCTGGCGGGATCGGCTTCGGTGGGAGGCAGCCAGGCTGGAAAGGCCTTTGCCGTCCGCACTAGCATGTCATTCACAAGCGAGCAAAGCCATCTGATGTCGTCGTATTAGTGCCAACGCTCACCATCCTGCTGGCTGTTTGCTGGAACTTCCCTGCGGTGAATGTTGCCCGATTTCCCTCAGGCTGAAGGAAATGCTAGCGAAGAAATGAGACGTTTGCCTAAATCTAGAGGAGCTAACTGTATTTTTAATATTATGTCACAATAAATTAATATTGATTTCAAGGGATGATTTTTAAAACTTCTCCAATGCATTCCACGCATATGAGTATTGCTCACACTTGTTTGGTTGCAAGACTGAGAAAAATATTTACACTAACCATATTAAGTTAAAGTTTTCGAAACTAAAGATTTTGTTGTATGGGATACTTTCAGTGTGTTCTAAAAAATGACATTTTTATTCTTGCTGTCATGCTTAACCTCTTAATATGGAAGAAAGGAGCCATGGTTTTATAGAGATGATAAAATTATTTTAATAGTCTTATGAATCTAGAGGCTACTATTTTCAGCTCTTGATCTTCTGTAAAATTAAATGTATCTTTTAGGACTAAATAAAGGGCAACGTTTCATCATGAAATGTGCTGAGACAGGGAATGGCAGAAAGGTATTTACGCAACATAACCACAGATACCCCTTACCGGACATTTAATTGATGTCACTTGTGAATGTAATGAGGTGAGGAAGAAATATTCACATTTTTGTTGGCTTTCAAGCCTTCAGCTTGATCACAAATCACATTAATTACTTGGCTGTGTGGAAGCTTATTATGATCTGATAAACCGCTGAAGCATATTCTGGTTGTTACGGAGGGATCTGGATAAAGTGAGCTGAGGACATTTTGTGCAGTACAGTTATATAAAATCAACATTGTATGGTGAATATAATCTCTCCTTCATTGAGCACTTATGAAAATCTATTTAAAAATATGAAGATTTTAAAAACCTGTTGCCAACACTAAGAGTGCCTGAAATAGTAACAAACTGTATTTTATGTGGAACCATGGCCCTCAACCTCTGGCTCAAACCATAAATTCATCCATATTGTGATTTTTCTGCTCATTAAAAAAAATAAAAATGTGTTACAATATACCAGTATAATATTATAATATAAATGTAGAGAATATATAAGTAGAGTTTATAAAATAAAAATAAATGTGTGTACACTCACCACAGGGACGAAGAAATAATAGAGTTTATACTATAGAATCTCCCGTGTGTCCAAACCAATGAAATATATCTATCTTGCCCATAGAGAAGATACTACCCCAAGTCATATGCTAATCATTCCCTGCTTTGCTCTGTTATTTATTTATTTATAAAGGTAATATAATTCATTGCACCAAAAGTTAAGTTGCCTCAGAGTGAGCTCATAACAGATGAGTAAGCACATCTCAAAAGAATAGGGTTGGCATGTCTGCTGCTTCGCTTTATAGTTTTACCGTCAGTGTATATATTGGTAAATAATAAGTTGTTTATTATTGCCTGTATCTTTTCATGCTTTTTGTTTTATGCTCTGCATCATGTTTTTTGAGAATTATCTATGTTAGCGATATGGATATAGTTCATTTGTTGTCACTGTGGCATAGTATTACATTGTTTAAACAAAGTTACCTATTCATTCTTCTGAAAGTGGATATTTCAGCCATTTACAGTTTTCTGTGCTTGAAAATAATACTTTTTGGAATATTTTTGTGTATGAACCCTGGTGTAATACACACATACAAAGAAGTGGAGAGTCGCAGGGACCTGAGAGTCCTAGGATATATACCCAGCTTTGGAACAGCTGGTACAGGAAGTTTACCTGCGTAAATTACACTAGATTCACAAGTTGTCCCAAGTGGCTGTGCCAATATACACCATGACTAATAGCGAATGAGAATTTCCATTGCCTCTCATCAAAGTTGCTACGGGCAGACTTAATTTTGGCAGCCGGGTGGTATATTTCATACAGTTGTTCTTTTTATTTCCCTGGAAAGCTACTCTAGGTTTATGCAGATGTTCTCCTAACTTGGCTTCTAAAAACTTAGAGAGATTTGTCTTTGTATTTGTAGACTTTCATCTCCCTTGTTCCTTGGGAAGAACACCTCAAAAAGAAATCCAGCTTCCTTTTTTTCTTTTGGTTGTTTTTTTGTTTTCTTAGGTGGATAACTGATTGGCCTAGTCCATCATTTTCCAACCGATTTGCAGGGTCTGCTCTCAGATTTCTTACATTTATGTTTTAGCTTCTCACTGTTATTGTGTTCTCAGGTTCTCTTTGTCCTGGGTTCTTTCTAAAATGTTTTGCTTTAGAAGTATTGATAACAAGTATAAGTTGTTCTATCTGTGTCTTCTATTTCAAGAATATCTTACTGATTTTGTGCCTTTCTTGCATGTTTTTTAATCAACTTTGTCAGTTTCTATTAAGAGGTCCTGTTCAAATTTTAATTGGAATTTAATTGACTCTAGGGAATAGTTTATGATGAGTGTGCATCTTTACACTAGCCTTCCTTTCCAAGAAAATAGTATATATCTCCATTTTATAGGGCATTTTCATGTTTTTAAATATTTTAACATTTTTAATTATGGTATTTTTGCATACTCCTGATTAGATAAATTTCAGTGCTCTATATATCCCATGCTTATTTAAATTGCATTTTTTCTGATTATTGCTATTGTTTTATTTCATGTTTTTATCTAATAAACTTGATAAATCTACTTAAGTAATTTTAATTCTAGTTTTTGTAGATTTGGAGAAGTTTATACATGATAATTACACATTTATAACATTTGTATATATTCTTTTCAGGATCTTTCTTTAAAATAATACCTTTATTGAGGTGTAATTCACATACTCTAAAATGCACCCTTTTAAAATATGTGTCAGTGTTTTCAGCATACTTTCACAATAGTGTAACCACTGCCACTGCCACTGCCACTGAACTGGAAACATTTTTATTATTCCAAAAAGAATGTGCCCACCGACAGTCAGTCCCACTCCTCTCATCCTCCAGCCCTAAGCAACCACTTACGTACTGTCCATCTTACGGATTTACCTATTCTGGATATTTTATTTAGGTGGAATCATTCAATATATGTTTTCTGTTTGTTTGTCTTTTGTGCCTGGCTTCTTTCACTTAGCATAATGGTTTCAAGGCCAATCCATGTTAAAGCATATATCAAAACTTCATTCTGCTTTAATGCCAAATGATGTTTCATTGCATGGATATACCACATTTTGTGTGTTCATTCATCAGTTCATTGATTTGGGTTGTCTCCGCTTTTTGTTTCTTACCAATAATGCTGCTCTGAACATTCACATATAAATGTTTGTGCAGACATATGCTATCATTTCTCTTGAGTATGCTTCAAAGAATGAAGGTGCTCACTCATATGGTAACTCTCTGTTTAGCATTTTGAGGAGCTGCCAGGATGTTTTCACAAGTGGCTGTGCCATTTTAAAAAGTTCTTGGTCATTGTGACTTCAAATATATCTCCTGCTCTATTCTCTCTTTCTTCTCCTTCGGGTATTCCAATTACACATGTGTTAACATTTTTTGAAATTGTCTCACGATTCTTTGATGTCCTGTTTTGTTCACTTTTTGTTCTATTTTCTCTTTGCATTTAGCATGGAAAGTTTCCATGGACAAATCTTTAAGCTCACTGATTCTTTTCGTGGCTGAGTGTAGTCCATCTAGAGCATGTTTTACTTCCATTACAGTGGTTTTTATTGGTGTCTTACATTTCCTTTTTATTCTTTCTTAGAGTTTCTGTCTTTCTGTTTCTGTTGCCCATCCCTTCTTGCACAATCTCTGCTTTCTCCATTAGCACCCTTAACATATTAATCCTATTTATTTTAAATTCCCTGTCTGAAGATTCTAAAATCTTTGTTATATCTGGTTCTCATGCTTGTTTTGGAGTATTTTTGCACATTCCTGATTAGATAAATTTTAAATAAAATTAAACTATTATTTTTCTTAAAATTTTGATACCATTGTCATTAACTAGTTATGAATAACTGGAAAGGAGCAAAGGGAAGGCCAAGCAGTATGGGCATGACATTTGTGCAGCTTTGCCAGGAAGCTGCAGTTTAGACGCATGCCCAACAAAGTCTGGGTAAAATAAAGAAGGTACTTACCTGTCATTTACACCTGGGAACATGTCATTGGCCAGAGTAGGCATGGCCACTGCAAGTACAGGAAGATTTGAGATGCTTAAGCTTCTAAACAGAGGAGTTTGCTCTCTTGCCTCTTGGTGCTCTCTGTATCCCTGAGTCTGTTTCTGCTCTGCTTGTGTATTTATTTTGTTTCTTAGATTCAATTGTTGAAAGATATGTATTTATTAAAGGGTCTTCACTAAGAAGAAGAAGAAAAAAAGAAAAATATGAACAATTTCTCCACATTCTTGCCCTTTCAGAATCTTACACCCCCACCCCCAAACTCATGTCTTATTGCAATGGTTGATATCTCCATCATGATATAAATATAAATGGTGTAGCAACATTGACCTATTCGTGAACTAACGAATATGTATTCAACATCTCACCATAATGTATGATATTTCCTGTATATAGTTTTGAGAAAGCATCACACTTAATGCAATAGCTTCAGAATAGTAAATTTCATGGAAAGATTTATCTCTGTCATGCTCAACTAACTTATCCAAACCTTAGTCATTCTATGGTTTAAAAATAAAAATTTGAATTTAGTACTAAAACTTTATGAAATTGGAAAAGTTTTTACAAGTTTAATTGCCCCATTTTTCCCAAAGAAAGGATAGAACAAATATCTTTTAAGATATTTTCTGGTATAACACTTTTAAATAAATCTTACTAACATTATTGAAATTTTGGACATGAGAATCTTCTTTCATTTAACTAATTCCTTAATACCCACTGAAGAGTTTATTAAAAAGGTCTTGTAAAAATGATTATTTCAAAAAGACAACTAGAGGAGAAAATAAAAAAGTGCTTTCATTGATTGTTTTAGAAAAATAAATCCATTCCCAAAACAGAGGGCATATACAGAAAGATTAAAATAATGATTAGACTGTAACTATGTTGTAATTTATTGTGGCATTTGAGTGGATGTCTTTATAACCATGGTTATTACCAAAGTAGTTATAATAACAATGACAACAGCATAAATTTTAATTTATAAAAATGTAGTCCCATGACTAAACTATTATTTTAAAAAAATGATTATGAAACTAAACAACTAAGCTAGAAGCAATATAAACAAAATTGTTTTTATTAAATTGTCTTTCTAGCTCACAATAATATGGCAAATTACTCATTTATTAGATCATTTTGTTGCAGTGCACAATTCACCCCTGTAATTTACTGTTCCTGCTTCCTGTGCTCTGCAGCACTTTTGTCTTTCAGCTTCATGGGCTTAGCTTTAAGATAAATTGAACTCCTAATCAAATCTCCTTTGTAAAACACTTTTCTCCTCAAGTGACTTCATTTTACATCCTTTCACAGTCTTCACTGACTGTTTGCATTTTATATTTGCAAGCAGAATATTGACTCATTTGAAATACAGAATTGGAGGCGAACTCTGTGGGTACCCTGGACCACCAGAAAATCAAACTGGGTCCTAATGCAAATTAAGCCTGGAACATCCCTGGCAGCAAAAATGACAAAACTGAAGCTGTCCTACTTGCGGCTCATCGTGAAAAGGTAGAGTTCTTTGGAAAAGACATTAATGCTGGGACAAATAGAAGGCAGCAGAAAAGAGGAAGACCAAAAGTGAGCTGGACTGATTCCATAAGAGAAGCCTGAATCTGTGGGAGCCAAGCAGGGCTGTCGAGAACAGGACATTGTGGGCATCACTCATGCATGAGTCGCCAGGAGTCAGAGCTGACTCAACAGCATACAAAACATACAGAGAGTATGATTAATAATGTCAGTATTTATATCATCACATTATTATTTTTTCTATGGATGGTTAAATAACAAGAAGTTGTAATTCATTTTGTGCCCTTATAATTAACAGTAGCCAAGTGGAGAGAGAGAAAAAAATTCAGGTACAGAGTGGCATAGTTTTAGTCAATACATATCTTTTGGGTACATACTATGTTCAATAAAATATTGGATCTAAAAATTTAGTATTGGTAAGACAGACATATTCTACCACTTTCATAACACAGTTCATATGCTACATCATATTGAGCTACATTTACTCTACATATTATTATGTTAGAAATTCAATTTTAGTGAAATATCCAAAGTGAAAGAATTTTGTTACTAATAAGAACACATTTTTGAGAGAATGGTGACATCTAAAAGAGAAAATTAAACAAAACAAACTTGAACAGAAGAGCTTTATTGTGCTTTAAGTTTTCCCTAAGGTTTTTGTTTTTGTTTTCTGGACCTAGAGAGGTGGGTAATATGGGGCAAAATATATGGAAAAAATAAGCATATTAAATAGTTAAATATATAGACTATCAAGGGAAATGTTATATATATACAATGTGTCAAATATATATTGAATATTTAATGCATGATACTGAATCAATATGAAAATGTAATATTATGTCTTCATACTTTGGTAACATGAATAGGCAAGCAACCCTTTGGAATGAAAGAGAGAACCTGAAAATAGACATAAGAATATGTAGAAATTTAGTATATGACATAGTTGGCACATCAAATCATTGGGGCAAAGGTAAAATTTTAATGAAATGATAGGACAAATAGAAAGCCATATGGAAAAAAGATAAATTTAAACTATTTCTCAGGCCAATCACAAGAATAAACTCTGAATGAATTATAGATCTAAATGTAAAAAAAGAAATACAAGCACTACAGAAAAGTGTGAGTGAAAGACTCTTTAACGTAATTATTGAGAAAGACTTCAAATTGCTTAAAGTCTAGACTCAATAAAATTAAATATTAATTAATCACCTAATACTAACAATAAACTTTGCATAGAATAAGAAAGAAACACCACGAGATAATTTAAAACAATAATGCCAAATTGAGAGAAAAAAATTGTGACGTATCAACAGAGAAAGGGCTGTTTGTGCTCAGATATGTTTCTAAGTCCCATATACAATTAAAAGGAAACAGGATCATTGAAATGATGGCTTTATCCAGAGCTGGTGCAAAATAAAATATAGACCTTAGACCTTTAACATCTTGTTGTGCCAGAGTTAGGAAGAACCCCTAAAATGATAAAAATAAGTCAAAATGGCCTAGGAGTCAGCTTAGAGAGGCTCCCACAGCCAAATTTGGGACAATTGAACATTAATGTGAACAAGGACATTAATGGATTACAATCCAATAACATAAGGATTCATAAATTCATACTCATATCAAACACACACACATATACATAGTTAAGTATATACACAGGGATACACACACAGACAGATACATACACACTCAGGAGAAGGGAAATCTCCTCACAGAGACATACCAAGTAATCAATGTAACTCGAGTGATGGAGTTTGAAAATCATTATTTTCAACGCTATGGTAATAAATGATTCAGGCAAGAATAACTGATGACTGGTAAACTGTTAGATAAAGATTTGATATGCACTGACTCTAAGTATCTCTCCATGGGTTAATTATTAATTGAACAGGAACAAGTGGTAACTTGACAGCGGAGAAACCTGGCAGATGCCACCTAAGCATGTGAACGACTGCAGTAACGGGATAAACTGCCGTCTCATGCTTTCTGAGACAATGCACAGGTTGATTCTACTGTTTAGCTGGCCTAAAAAATTAATAAAACACTCTGTTTGATATTATAATGATAGATTCATATCATCATACATTTGTCCAAATCCGTATATAGTACCAAGAGTGAACCCGAAGGTAAACTATAGCCTTTCGGAGATTATGATGTGTCAATGTAGGTTTATCCTTGATTTAAAAAAAAAATACCATTCTGATGAATGATGTTAATAATGGTGAGGCTAGAAATGTGTAGGGTCGGGATATTGGGAAATCTCAGTACCTCCCTCTCGATTTTGTTGTAAACCTAAAACTGCCCTAGGAAAATAGAGGTAAATATTCTACCAGGAGTTCATTGCCACACTTTATTAAATACATTTTTGTTGGAATACCTTGCTGGTATATACGGCACCCTACATAGCCATGAATGGATGCTCTGTAGAAACCTTCTGTTAGTGTCTATTGCATCTTTTTATGGATCACACTCGCATCCTTTGTACTTACTTCCTGGGATCTGCTGAACTTGGGACTGTTTAGTGTTTTAGAAGCAATAACAGGTGGTAGGAGTAGGTCCTGAGGAGGCTCAGCAGCCCCTTCAAGGAAAATATCTCAGGAGAGGTGATTAGAGTGTCCTCAGCCAAGGAGATCAAACTTCCTCAAGTGACTGCTGCTCCTGATGAAGGAAGCCTGGCAGAATTCAGGGGCTTGAGGTCTCTGGCTTTCTCTAGTCATATGTCTTCATCTTACTTTGTAAGATCCCCCTCTTTGCCAGACAATGCCCCAACTTTAATGTATGGGACCCTTATAGGACAAACACACCACCCAGTTTCTCATGTACTGAAATATTTGCATATACACAGGAAGACCATTGGCAGATTCGTAAGATCTTTGACTAAGAAGGGAATGGTGAAGAAAGGCTCTGATCACAACTATCTATTTGGGGAGTTTCAAGTCAAGAAAGAGATACTGGCTAGTATAGTGCACCTGCCCCTACTTGACTCCCATCATGGGGGGATACCTGGTAAGATCTACCTTGGAAATCAGAGTAGAAGAACATTAGCCCTGCAGATAACATGCCAGAGGGAGAGGAAGGGACTGCTTGAGCAGCAACTGCAAAAAATAAAACCAACCAACCAACCAAACATTTGGGGAGCATGTAAGGACCTAGCTGCTAGAATCTCTTTGTATCAACTGGACTGTTTCCCTTTTATCGCACCTCTGTAGAGCCTGGACCACAGGTCTCAATATATCAAATCGGGCATGCCCTCAAAGGTTCATACAATACAATTTACTAGTTTGTAGCTCTATTAAAGTCTAAATCAACATCCTTACCCACGGGCTCATAGCTGGCAGCATTAATCAAGAGGTTGAAGATGAGAAAGAAAGGATGGCCGTGGCAGCAGGTTGTCTGATACCTGAAAGGTACGAAAAAGGAGACAATGTGTGACTAAGAGCCTTATCAGACTAATAATAGGACACGTTAAAGTTATAATCCCTAACAATACTACTAAAATGGAATTTGTGGGGTTTTTTTCAATTCTCTGTCTCTGTCTCTTTCTCTGTAGGAAAAATAAAAATAAGCCACCAGCCTGTTTCCAATGAGTACTGAGATTCAGAATTTCAAGATGTGCTATGGAGGGTTTATAGTGTAAAAGGGCTTAACATTCAGTACGCAGAGGTTTGGAATGTCACGAAATAATAAATAAATATGTCATTTTACTTTTGCATGGCCCTCCCAATGGGTGTAAGCTTTAGAAGACAAGGAACTTTATCTGGCTTCTTCATAGTACAGCAGGAGATCATGAAACCAAAACAGGGACCCTGACACAGAATGGGCCTCATTACCACCCAGCGGGAAGGGCGGCGAAGTCCTGGCTCCTTCCCGGGCCTTCCTCGCCTTCACTCCTGCGGGTGGCCCAGGGCCTCCCCAAGCTTGTCCAGGGCTTCAGACTAGCTCCCCACTGAGCCTTTGCCGGTAAGGGCAGGTGGGACCACAGTTTCTTCTACAGTGTTTGGCTGGAGTAGAGAAATTATTTTTTAAAAAAAGATCTTTTCCTATAGCTTTCCTTAGAGAGAACACACTCATGCTGGGGCTTTTTTGTCACCTCAAGTCTGGGGCATATGAGGCAAAACAGAAGCCCATGGAAGTCACCACCATGCCATTCCTTGGGTCGCACGGTTCCCAGCTTGTCTGCCTTATTCTCTCCACCATCCGGGACATTTCATGTTTATTTTATATACAATTCTGAGGGTGGTAGGTGTACTCAGAAGAAGGAATAAAGAAAAGTACATCTACTTTGCCTTCCCAGAGCCCGACACAAGCTGCACATTTGTGTTTTGTTTTGCGTATGATTCAGAGGTGTGACTAAGGGACAGTGCCCTGCTTTGAAATAACAAGAGGTCCTTAGACACAGCGCTGCTTTTTTCTCTGATATTAACAAATTTATGCTAATAAAGAGCCACCTAGTTTAAAAAGACACGATTTTGTAAAGAACACTAAATGAGTTTTTTCCAAAAATGATGGAAACTTATTCTTTATGGTCAAGACCAATTGTCCTTTGCTTCTGCCACATTAAAGGCTAAGATGCTCTCTGTAGTTACGTGAAAATATCCATTTGCCCTGTAAAGTTAAGAGGCCTCATAGCGGAAATAAATAAACTCATTCAATTACATTTCAAAGAAATACATTTTGTCCTAGTTTGTGGTCTTCTCTTCCTGAATCATAGCATCTTTTTTTTTTTAATTTATTAGAAACAGCTCCACACTGTGAATTCCTAGAAAAGCTTTGAATTTTATAACACAGAATTGGTTTTTTAGTTTGGATAACCTAAACTAAAGTGTTCAAATGTTTGCATTTGGAGTGAGAGGGATCTTGATCTTGGGCTGATCATAAGATATGACAGGGGAAAATGTCCTGAAGGGGGAAGGGTAAACAGTGCAGAGCCATTTTCTCAAACTTGAGCAATGCAATAAGTATTTCACTGAAAAACGGATTTATCCAACTTTGGTGATAAGCAAAAGTTATTATCAAAATGCTATAGAAGTATGTACTTACATAAAACTATCTAGAAAGGGTGTTTTAGGGAGGTCTGTTAGGAGAAACTTTGCTTCAGAGAGTTAGGAGGAGCTGCCAGTGGGGGATCCTGATAAACCTGCTTGGTCAGGTAATTAGGTCAGGTAATCAAACTAGGCTTCTCAATGCAGGTCCACCCTTAAGTAAAAAACTGACCCAGGCAGTCACCAGGGTAATTGTGACCTTAATCCGCACCTCACAAATTTTGGGACCCTTATTTTGGCCAAGAGTCAAAAGCCAGACCTCCAGGCATTCCCTGAACTTGAAATAAAGCTGTTCTAGTCCAACTGGAGATCACCTCCATCTCCATAGATAAATATATATTTTAAATTTATCTTTATTGTTGAAAGTATTACAAACATCCCCCCTTTTTTCCCCCATTGACCCCCCCACCCCACATCTGCCCTCCCCCGACCTTCATCACAGTATTGTCTGTGTCCATGGGTTATGCATATAAACATATAAGTTCTTTGATTAATCTCTCTTCACCCACTCCCCCACCCACGCCTTCCCACTCAGATTCCTCAGTCTGTTCCATGCTTCTCTGTCTCTGGACCTATTTTGTTCCTCAATCTACTTTATTTATTAGATTCAACATATGAGTGAGATCATGTAAAACTGAATCAGGAAGAATCAGAAAACCTTAATAGACTAATAACAACTGATGAAATCGAATAGCAACAAAAAAAAACTCCCAGCAAACAAAAGCCCTTGTCCGGATGGCTTCACAGGGGAGCTTTCTAATTCTTTAAGCTGTAGGGTTAGAGAGTTTACTAAAAATGTTTCTTGCTTTTTGAGGGAGGCCTGCAGTGCTATGAACTTCCCTCCTAGGGTTGCTTTCGCTGTGTTCCATAGATTTGGGGGTTGTTGTGGGTTCATTTTCATTTGTTTCCAGGAGTTTTTGATTTTTTTCTTGATCTTATCGGTAACCCAGTCATTTTTTAATAACATGCTATTTAGCCTCCATGTGTTTGAATGTTTTTGAGTGTTTTTACTGTAGTTGATTTCTAATTTCATGCCCTTGTGATCTGAGATGTTTGATATGATTTCAGTCTTCTTGAACTTGTAGAGACTGGTTTTGTGTCCTAGCATGTGGTCTATCATTGCAAATGACCTATGTGCACTTGAGAAGAATGTATATTCTGCAGCTTTGGGATGAAATGTTCTGTAAATATAAATTAAATTCATCTGATCTAGTGTGCCATTTAGAGTCATTGTTTCTATGGTCACTTTTTGTCTGGAAGATCTATCCAGTAAATTCAGTGGGGTGTTAAAGTCCACGACTATGACCGTATTGCTGTTGATCTCTCCCTTAAAGTCCTTAAGGTTACTATTGGTAGATCCTTATTTATTGTCATTTTAATTCTTTATGCCTATGTTTCTCTCTCTATTTCTTCTCATTATTACAGCAGTCCCTTTATCATTTCCTACAATGTTGGTTTGGTAGTGATAAGCTCCTTTAGCCTTTTTTTTGTCTGGGAAGCTCTTTATTTCACCATCTATTTTGAATGATAGCCTTGCTCGATAGAGTAGTCTTGGTTTCAGATCCTTGTTTTGTGTTACCTTGAGTACTTTATGCCATTCCATTCTGGCCTGTAGAGTTTCTGATGAGAAGTCAGCTGACATTCTTAAGGGAGCTCCTTTGTAGGTACCAGATTGCTTTTCTCTTGCTGCCTTTAATATTCTCTCTTTGTCTTGAATTTTTGGCATTTTAATTTTAATGTGTCTGGGTGTGGGCCTCTTTGGATTCTTCCTGTTTGGGACTCTCTGTGCCTCTTGAACTTGTGTGACTTTTTCCTTCACCAGGTTAGGGAAGTTTTCTGCCATTATTTCTTCAAACAGGTTCTCTAGCCCTTGCTTACTTTCAACCTCCTCTGCAGTTCTATGATGCAAATATTGTTACATTTCATGTTGTGCCACAGCTCCCTTAGACTGTCCTCCTGTTTTTTAATTATTTTTTCTTTTTGTATATCTGATTGATTTTTTTTTTCTACGCTGTCTTCTAATTCACTGATCCGATCCTCAGCTTCCTCTAATCTGCTGTTTATTCCTTCCAATATATTTTTTATTTCTGCTATGTCATTCTTAATTTCCTTCATAGTTTCCATATCTTTTTTCATGCTGTTGGGCATCCTTACAATCAGTATTCTGAACTCTATATCTGATAGATTGATTTTCTCCATTTTCTTTAGTGCTTTTTCTGGAGGCTTCTCTTGTTCTTTCAGTTGGGGCTTGTTTTTTGTCTCCCCATTTTGGCTGCCTATTTGGGTTTGTTTCTATGTATTAGGTAGGCCTGGTAGGACTCTCAGTCTTTTTGGACAGTCTCTGGTGCAGGCCAATGTCAGACAATGTTTGTGACTGGCCCTGAGTACCCTGTTTGGAGCCATCAACAACCCTCAGTTTGAGGTCCTCTATGTTGGGGCTGGATGCATTTGGACAGGACCACGATGTACACCAAAGTCTGCTTTTCCAAGGCCCAGGTCCAGAAGCAGATCAGGCAAAGGCTCAAAGCACCCTGAGGTCTGCTTCTGCCTGCAGGCTGATTAATCTGACTCTCTTAATGAGCCTCAGGCTATTGAAACTCTGAGAGGGCGAGAGGTTTTCCAGCAGGGTGGGCAATTGCTTCCCCCCTCAGGCAAAAGCTGCTTGGAAGGTAAATGTCTACTTCTGCAGCATGGGGGAATGACTCAGCACAGGAATCCAGATGGGTGCCCTCCGTGGTCTATCTCCAGAGCCCACAACTCTAGATTCCCCTCACACAGTTCCAGTTCACTCTGCCCTCCCTTTGCTGGAGCCCAAGGTGGGTGGCTGCATATGAAACTTTGTGCATTGGCTCTTTAAGAGGGTGCCTGCATTTCCAGCTGTCTCTCCCTGGCAGACAGAAACCCTGCTGCTTTTCACAGCCAGATGATCTGTGGGCACCCTTCTCAGTCCTTGTGCTCTGGGCTGGGAAGCCCAGGCTGGAGTTTAGGCCCCAGAGTCCTCAGTGGGAGCCCCCACAGCTGAGATCTCCCTCCGGACCTTCAGCTGCTGCCTGTGGGAGCCCAGCCGGCCCTCTCATGTCTGCACTTCCTACCAGTCTCTATGTGGTGTCCTTGGTTATGAGGGTGCTCTCCAGCTAGTCCTCAGTTACAGTTGATTATTCAGGATGGTTTTTCTATATTTTAGTTGTAATTCCAGTTTGGTCCTGGGAGAGTGTCAGTGTAGCTTCCACTCAGTCTGTCACCATCTTTACGTTCCTATCTCCATATATTTTTGAATTAACCATGACTATACTACTTTTTGTGATGTAATAAGGTATTATTTCCCTGTGACAGTGTTCCAGGTGTCATGATAAACAATAAACACAGAAACAAGGAAATCTTGTGTGGTACTCAGTTATGTGGTAGCCATATGGATAGCCTCTCTTTTAAAAAAGCAACTTTTTAAAATAGCTTTTAATAAATGAATAAGTTGACATTAACATAGTGCTGTATTTATTTTGTTTTGGTCTGTTAACTGTAGGACTTTTAATTTCATTTTCTTTTTTCTATTATTTCTTATATACTTACATTACAGTAGCTAATGGTAATAACAAAGGTTTAGTATATTTTTAATTTATTTTGTTTTCTAAATTCCTTTTATCAGGTTAAGGAAATTTCCTTCAATTTTTAGTGTTTATACTAAATGAATGACAAATTCATTGAACTGTTGTTGTTTTTCTGTATATGTGAGATATTAAGGTTGCTCTTCTTTACTTTAGTAATGTCATGAATTACATTAAATTATAAAAAAGTCAGAAAATGTGAATTTCTCAAAGTGTGAAACACAAAAAGTGCAAGTAATCACTTGGACGATTTGTTATAGCCCATCGGCTGTTGAGGAAGGAGCATCTAATTGCTTTCACTCGCCTGGGAAATAAACAAGCCTCATAATTTTCAGCTGCTTACCTGTTTATTGTTTTCTTCAGGGGGATTTAATTCTAATTTATTGCCTTTCAATAATTGCTTCGTTCTTAGCCATGGCAGAGAATATGTCTCACGATCATTTTAAAGTTGGGCTTGAATAAAAACATCAACATTTATCATAGTTGACATTAATAATTTCTTATTGAAATTGCCTCATCTTAAGAGGTTGTTAAAATATTAGATTATTAAATTAGAAAAAAACAAACTTAAACACCTCATTGTCATTCCTTTCTAGCAATGCCTTGATTAAAATTTCCTTTTGTCAATTGGAACACAGGTCACTAAAAACAATCAGATTAAACACACCAAACATAATTATCATACAGAATAATAATTATGGATAACAAATTAATTCATTGACTTCCCAAGAGTGGGGTAGAACTGCTTGATTCTATTGTGATCAAGCTAGAAATAGTCTGGTGAATTAATTATTCAGGAGAAAATCTGAAAGTGTCAATGTGCATGAGACTCAGGGGAAAAAGGGTAACAGAGAAAATTAGGGTTTTTCTCAAGGCGTATTCATTCCAGCTATCAGCTCAATGGCTTGATTGGCAGTTAGTTACTTTTACCAGTTTCACGAGAAAGTTAGATCTCTAAGTTACAGGGGAAACAGGATAAGTATTAATTCTCAAAATGTGTCAAAACGCTAATCATAATAGTTGTAATTATACTTACTGCAACAAGGGAGTAAGAAAAATGGCAATATAAGAGACCAACGTGGAAGCTTAACTTTGAATATTAGTTCATGGGAAAAGTTATTACAGTTTTATCACCTGCAAGTAGATATAAAATAATAGCATTGCATTGCTTTAATTTGGATCTCTGATTTCAAATGAGTTTGAGCATCTCTTTATAGGTTTGTTCTCCTCTAATGTTTTCTCTTCCTTAAATTGCCTGATTTTCTATTGGTGTTGCTAACATTTTTTTTAAGGATTTGCTGGAGTTCCTTATATATCTGGACAATAATTTCTTTATTCTAAACATTGCCATTGTCTCCCAGTTGCCATTCTGTATTAACTTTGTCTATCACATTCTTTATTGAATCTTTAATTCTGTGTGCTCACATTCAGCAGTCTTCCACCTTATGTTTGTAATTTCTAAGTTTTGTTTTATAAGTCTTCTGCTATTCCTAGCAGCTAGAGATAGTCTCTTACATTTTCTTTTGCTGTGTGTTTTAATTCTTTACACTTAATTCTTTCACCTATCTTGAGTACAACTTTTTGTTGAGGTCATCATACTTTTTTATATAAAATGAATCAGTTTCCCAATTTTGCAACCTAAACTTTTCCAATTAATTTGTGAAACTATCTTTTTATGTATTGTGGGATTGGGTGTTTGTGCATCCTCATATATGCATAGTAGGCTAGTTTTCTTTTGTGGGTGTGTATTGTAATAATATCTTTCTGCTTACATTACTGTGACTTTCTAGAATGTTGCTAATGTTAGTAAGGTAAGCTATCGCTATCCTCATTTGTTAAAATTTACTTACCTATTTATGGAACTTCATTCTTTCACTTTACATTTATTATAGATTTACTAAGTCCCTCAAAAGCTAACTGGCTGGAATCTTGATGTATAGATGATAAAATTGCACCATTTTTCTCAATTGAACCAGGGAGCATCTAGGAATCTTAACATCATCGTCCTTCATTCATCGCAGCAGAAGCTAAAAATTGAGAAGGAATTATCTAGGAAAGATCCATAGACATGCCATTTAATTTTTTCTTTAAATAATTATTTGTCATGTAACAACAAAGGCATTCTCCCTTCCTCCCTTCCTTATTTCCTTCTGTGTCCTGAGTTGTACCCTTAAGGACAAAGACAATACCACTCTAGACTGACAAGTAGAATCTCTGCCTTGGACCCATGCCTCAGGGGACCTAACATTTTGGAGTATCTTACTCAAGATTAGCTAAGTCCTCCATTCCAGTGCCAAGGATCATCCAGGACTGCACTATCATCTGGGCAGTCTTCTCTGGGCACTGCAACACCATCCCAGGCACAGACTCTTGGGGCGCAGGTCCTCACTTCAGTCCTTTGTAGAGCTCTCTCAATCTCTACCCACAGATAGAGATAGATAGGGTTGACAGTTCACACCAAGGAGCTCCAGGACTTGTCCCCTTGGGGCCGTTTTGGAGCCTCTTTACTGGCCTTGGTTCCAGGAAGTCAGCTTGGGTCACTTCTGCTAGTTGGTTTGATGTTCCTTCTCTTGAGTGGAAGATTGGGCCACCAGAATGATGCTGACATACTCACATTGGACACTGGGTAAACCTGCGTATCTGGGTACCAGCAGCCCACTGCCAACCCTTGAACTTGAGCCTCCTATGTGAGTCTGTGGGTCAGCTCCTGTTCAGCTGAGTTTGACTTTCGTGGTGCCTTTGATCTATACAAACTGGGGGCAGTGGGGTGATTTGTGGGAGGGACTTCCACATATATTTGCCCAACATCCTGTATATGGAAAGGTGGGTGGAGATTCTTTCCCTCTGAACTCAAAAATCATCATCATAACCGCAAATTGTTACTATATGCACACTTCTTAAGGGTAATGATTTTGCTAATAAAAATGGAGATAAAGTTTACTCCAAATAATTGTCATTGCTTTTAGAAAATATTTTTACTTTAGATTTAGTTTTTTCTGAGATGCATTTAATGTATGTTTTTAAAAAATGTGAATATGCAAATATAATATTAATATTTATAGGAATACATATTAAACTTCTGAAGAAATTATGAAAGATATTATATTGTATTTGGTATAATGCAGGTATATGAATATACAATTATTTACAAGTACTAATTTTATATTAACATGGACCTATAATTATAATATTTATTTTCAATTTCAAATACAAATTACTAATTAATATTATGCAATGACATTTATTATTTAAGTGTTGAAAACATATTTACTTATTAGTCTTTTAATACATACCTCCCTTGATGTTTTTTTAAGATATCCCTAAATGTTTTATAATGTCAAAAGAGAGGAAAATTTTATTTTTCTTGTATATTTTTTCAAGATGGGAAAGCGATAAAAAGCAATTGGTTTTCAGAATAACAAAGTTAATAATGCCAAATAACCTATATGCACATATGCAAAACCCAGGGACACAGACAATAGTGTGGTGAAGGCCTGCAACTATGAAGATAAGTTTAAAAAATAAATTTTAAAAACATCCCTGTTAGCTCTTTGAGAAAAAATATAAATGTGACTCACCTTGCTCCTTTAGGGATAAGTTTGAACTAGTTGATAACACAAAGATTTTATTCTGGTGTTGGCTTTTGTTTGGCTTGGTTTTTCCTGTTTCTAAAGTTTTCTAAAGCGAGTCGAAGGCAAATGAATCAGAATTTATTTAAGAATTTTCAAATTGCTGTCTTTTTCTTTCTTTTTTGTAATAAATACTTTTATTATATGCTCCAGTATTGTGATAGGTGACACACTAGGTCATTATCAGTCATTCCTAAATAGAACTGTCAGCTCACATTGTTATGTAAGTTGAGATTGCGTATTGTGTATACAATGAATTAATACTTAGTGGAGAACATGAAAAAATGACATTTGATCAAATGCTGTCCTTTTCTCCTCAAAAACAAAGTGAAATGATGATTTTCTTGTGTTTTCCTTACAACCTTTTAATCTGCTGCCAAAAGAAAAAGAGAAGGAACATTTCCAAGAGGCCAAGAGTACAACAGAACCTCTCTCTTTTATACTCACTGACGGCATTTAGGAAACCACCTCAGGTCTCCAGGCCAGTGTAATGAACCTTCAGGCAGAGACTGATGCAGGTGGAATGCAGACTGTCCCCGAGAAAAGATAGATAATTCTCTCTCCTCAAGGGCAGAGAAAGCAAATAGATGCCGCTATGAAACAGGACCATAAATAAGGAGATTCAAATCATAGGTCGTCAAATCCTTGTTTCACAGGTTTCAGAGTGAGAAATTGTCAGACACAGAAGAAAACAGTTATATTAAAATAATGTAATTGATATATAAATAATGACTTCTCTGATCTTGAAGTAATATAAAGCCTAGTAATAAGTGTGGGGCACATATTGTAATTTATCCTAGAAATAGTCATTATAGCCAATGTCATAAAAGAATAACTCATAATTGTTCTTGATCTGAAAATGTATCTTCATTTGGATAATAGGCCATATGTACATATAAATTATACATGTGTTGCATGTTTACACATAATCACCATGCTGTATTTTACAATATCTGCTAGATGAACAGCTATATTATATTGGAATCCACAAGATGTCTTGGCAAGGAATCAAGTAAACTCATTTTAATGATCGGCATTGCTTTCTGCTGGTTGTATTGCACTGCACACTGACTTATGTAAATGCTTCACCCTGATTTTCATCACTTCTTGCTGAAATGTCGGCAGGTATTTTTATGTTCCTTCAGAATTTACCCTTCATCTCTGTGTCAACATGCGAATGTGTTTTTGTGTTTCTGCTCGCTACACTAAGCCCTGACTTTTCATGTCTATTTGTAACACATTTTATTATCAATTTAATCATCATAATGCTGAAATTTTTCTGCATTCACTGTGGGCCAGGTGAATCACTCTTTCGGGTGCTTGATGTATGGGTTCATTTGAAAATCACAATCGGTCTATAAAATACACAGACTTCTCACACCCTTTACAGATTAAGGAGCTAAAGCCCAAAGAAATGAAGCGTGTTGGGCAAGTTCGCTCAGCTCACAGGGGAGACACCAGGACTCAGACGCGAGGTACCTGCTTCCAGGAGTCAGGTCTCTAACCACCATTGGCACCCTGGCAGGAAGAGGTGCCAGGTCTCGTGCGGGCCAGTAATCAGAGGGTTTGTAGTTGCTAAGTGAGGGTCCTCGCCCAATATTTAATCTTTGATGTTAAGTAGTCACATGGGGTACAGATGGAATTGTTCCAAGGGTGACAGAGGCAGTTTCCCTGTGATGATAAACGTGAGCCCTACAGTCCTCTTCTATCTGGATAATCATGTGCACGGGCTTAATGCAGTCTGCCTTTTCCTTGCCGACGTTGCTTGGCACGCCAGGGGAGGCTATAAGCAGTGGGCCTTGAATTATAATATCCAATGGCTATTTCCCAATCCAACATTTAAGGTCTGGAGAGAACTTTAGGTTTTTACGCTTTTAAGAACATGTAAGATTGAACAAAACACCAATAATGCACTAACATTAGAAATTCCCTTGATCCCATCTCAATATTGAGTGTCTGTCAAATGTACCCAGGGCAACTGGGTAGCTGTAAGTGACATAAGCTATATGGATTTTCTACTTCACATATTTAGGACAAAAAGAAAAGAGTTTATGAGAATGTAATGTTTTAACAAGAGTAGGATAGGGGAAGGTCATATTTGAAACCAACAATCAATAGAGACTGGTTAACTAAACTATGATACATAGTTATTTCAAATCACATGCATATCTAAGAAAGTAAGCAGTCATTCTTTGACCAAATAAACGTGATCTTCAAGTCATTTTATTAGGAGAAAACGTAACACAGAGAAGTGTGCGATCCAAGGATATATTCTATACGTCTCTAGAATGATCTTCCCCCAAAATGAATTAATGGTTGACTCTAGGGAAAGAAATTTGGGAGACCAGTATTCATAAGTAGAAAGAGATTTATTATTAATGTGCTATTTTTCCAAAACTGTTACATATGCATTTTTACATGTTTAAAGTAAACAGTTGAGGAAAACCTAGGTAATGGCACAAAAGCTTTTAAATAACTAAAATGAAAATCATTATGTTTATAAACTAGCGTTTCCAAAACTAGCATCTTTAGAATGCTGGTCCTGAAAGATGTTCTGAAGAAAAACAAACAAAAGTGCATGATCAAGTACACGTGGAAATCAAATGAAATATCACCTCTTATTCATTATGAGCCCTGCATGTTACAAGGCCAATTAATCATTTCATAAAAGAACTTCAATTCTTTCCATTTCAGAATTCAAAGAACTGAGTTGTCTTTTTTTAACTGAAATATAATTGACATAATATTTTCAATATTATGTTTAGATGTCCATCATAATGATTGGATACATGTACATATTGTGAAATGATTACAGCAATAAGTTTAGTTAATTTGCATTTGACTTAAAGTTAAAAAGCCTTTGACATTTTAATCCTCTTAGACAGAGCAGGTTTTAACGTTCAAGTAATTTTCACCCTTCATTAATTTTGGTTTGGCTATTTTATTGTAAACATCTACAGTTCTAAAAACTGCACGTTTTTCTACAAAGTCATGTTTATTGGCTACCTAAATAGAAATGTAATAATGCAAACACATTGTTTTACTTGATAATTGCTCAAATGCTAAGATCAATTTAAATGCACCAGGCAGAGGACAGCCCCATTTGGATGCCTCTAGATTTTTGCTGAGCAAATTCTATACCTGCCCTATTTCTTTTTCATTTAAATGACTTTGTCGGTGTTATTGTTTTTGTTTTGCTTTTATCTCTTGGTCATTGGGTTCCCTTACAGCAAGAAAGAAAGATAAGTTGGTTGGGAAGAAACACGTTACCTAATCGTAGTCAAAGTTTTGTAGAGCAGGGGAATAAGAAAAAACACTTAAATTTTCTGAGCCAAATGCATTTATCATTTAATGGAATAAGCGTTAGGTTCTTCCTTACCAAGTAATGATTTTAAACCATGAAAATATTGTTTCTCTGAAAGCAAAATACATTATGAAATCCAGAGTGCTCTGCGGGGAACAAGGCAGCTAGGGAAGCAGCAACGGTACACTTTAGATAAGAAAGTGGTAAATTAATCCAGATTTCCTAATATTCTAGCCAACAGGAGACCAAGAAATTTGAACTCCCGGGCAATGACAGCTCAAAGTGGTCGGAATCAAAGTTCTTTTTTTCTATTTTTAGTAATTTTTATTGAAGTTATAAAAATGGGTTAATAAAACTATGCAGGTTTCAGGTGCACGAGTCTATAATACATCGTCTGTATATTGTGTGTTCACCTCCCCAAGTCAAGTCTCCTGTCACCATTTGCCCCCCGTACCCTCTGCTACCTCCCCTCAGCCCCTTTCCCCCTGATTGTCACAGTACTGGCCTCTGTGTCTATGAGTTGATGGGTTTTTTTGCTTAATCCCTTCACCTTTTCCACCCAGCTCTCTGACAGCTGCCAGTCTGTTCTCTGTTTATGACTCTGTTTCTGTTTTGTTTGTTAGTTTATTTCGTTCAAAGTTCTGACTTATTTTATGAAGGGCTTTCAGGCCCTGTGTAGCAGTCTTTTCAGTTTCAAGTAAACCAAAGCTACCCAATCAGGTTGGCGCCATCCATTCCCGTGTTGGGTGAAGAGAGTGCTGGAGAAAACAAGAATTTTATATACGTCCAGATGTGTCACCGATACACACACACATACCCAGGGACATCTGACACACATTCATAAGCCGTGAGAAGCCGTGTTTGGGGCAGAGACCATTAGCCCGCTGAATTTTAGGGTTGAGGTCAAGTAATTCTCAGAAAAAGGAAAACTAGAGTTTGACGGAAAGAATATTAGTAAGTGGATTCAGAACAGGCTTTTAATATCCCCCTGCAGTCTGTGTGGCAGATTATAAAATATATAGAAGGAAGTCAAATCCAGTCTCTCTCGAGTGGATTTGTGATTGAATTACTAAGTATCTCTGAGCCTCAGGTTCCTTTAAATGGGCTAAATATCTATCATGAGAGCTTTCTGTACGAAGCATGAAGGGTCTAACGGCTCTTACAGTTTTAGAAAGAAATGGTATTCATTCTACTTTTGTAATACACACATTTATAGGTGTACATTTTCTTCCAAGCACTATTTTTGTTCCATATCACCTGCTTTTATATATGATGATTTGACTTAGTTCAGACCCATCTATCGCATAATTGTAATAATTCTTTACCTAACCCTCAATTTAAAGTGTGATTTCTAGTTTCTAAGTATATGAGAAACTTGAGGCTAACTTTTATTATATTGTATTCCAGTTTTATTGCATTCATGGCTTGTATATTTTGAGTTTCTTTGAATTTGTTGAGACTTTTTGTGGCCAAGCACATGGTCAGATTTGTGTATGTGTGTGTGTATTTAAATGAGTATTCAGCCTTCATGTTAGTCTCAAGAGGTGGCTGTTTTCTTTCTCTAAGTCTCTGTACCTTATGCCTGAAGATGGGATTTGGGAGTGAGGTAGATGCCCACTTTACTCCTCATTGCCTCTCAGTGCTCATTTTTCCTTTTACCTCTATAAAAACAATAATCTTGTATCTCGTGTCATCAGACCACATCACTACCACCCCACTGCACTCCTTGAATATGTTTAACTTTTAAATCCCTATAACTCTTTCTAGCACAACTGTTGTCATAGTTCTCAAAATGACTTCAATATATATTTTTGATTCCTTCTAATACTCTTGATGTTCTGTCTCATGTCTTCTCTAAAGATCGAGTCTTCCATTTCATTTCAGTCATTCACTCCTATGGTCACACACTTGACCTTGTCCTTGCAAATATGTGCACCCCATCTATAAGGATGCAATAATCTCACACTTATCTTTAATACATTGATTCTACCACATCATTAGTCACTAGGGAAATGCAAATTAAAATCATAATATGCAGTTACACACCTCTTGGAATAGGTGTGTAATTAGAATAGTATAATTTTAAAAAATTTTAATCTGACAATAGCAAGTATTGACAAAGATACAAATCCATCGAAACTGCCATCCACTGCTGATGCGAATACAATATGGAAATACGAACATACACTTTGGAACAGTTTAGAAGTTTCTTATGAATCTAAACATACGCTTGTCATAGAACACAGCACTTATAGTCCTATGTATTCACCTTAGAGAAAACAAACATGTTCGCACAAATAGCTGTATCCAGGTTGTAGTAGTTTTATTTATAATCTCCCCAATTAGGGACAATCGAATCGAAAATATTTGCAAATCAAATATCTAGTAAGAGGTTAATATCCAAAATATATAAAGAACTCATACAACTTAATAGCAAAAAACCAAATAATCTAATTTTAAAATGGGCATATTTCCCAAGAAGGCATACAAATGACCAACATGTACATGAAAAAAGTTTGATCTAATTATCTTAATATTTTTAAAGTTCTAGCAATGGGACAGCAGGGCCGCAAAAGGTGACCTGTTTATCTTTGTTGTGTCTGAACAGGTGGGTTGTTTTATGTATTAAATGTTATGGGAGCATTTTTATACAAAGCTATGTGAAAATGGATAAAATTTTTTATCATAATAGCTAATTTTTAAAAGTAATATTTATTATAATTTTATAGAATATAATTTTGCTTTTGTTTGCCAAAATGGCTGTTCTAATATATTTCATGATTTTATTGAATAAAAAATGGGACAATATATATGCCTTTATGTGTATCTGAAGAGGTTTCTTCTGGATGAAACGCCTTAGGTATGTTTTCATGTGGAGCTAAATACAAATTTTTAAGATTGTGAACCATAACAGTTAACATTTATAGTATAAGATATGATAATGTTCTTATTTTGTAGACGATAACTTAACTTGAAAGATAAATTGAATACCATGGAATTTTTAATGTCATTTTTTACAAGGGCAGTTTCGTGAATCCTGTTTAATGTGGATGATGTATTGATTTAGAAGTAAACATTCATACCCCCCACTGTAAAACTGTACCATGAGAAATTAAAACTAGGAGTTTCCTATCATATGTTAGCTAGAAATATAATGAGCTCATTGAAATAGATACATCTTCATATTTATGTTTTGTAGACAGTGGAACAGAAAAAATATATAACATCACAAAATTAAATGTATCTGTAAAAATTTTTTAAAAATCAGTTATTTCTTCTTTAAAATGACTGCTATTATTATTAAAACGACAGTGTAGCCTTTGAGAGGAGTTCAGCATGGTGCTTAAGAGCGTCAGCTCTGGGGCGACTCCCAGCATTAACTCTGGGCTTCTTCGTCTACAAATGTGTCCTTTCTCTAGCTGGTCACACTTGCTCTGCCTGTCTCCTCATCTGGAATGCAGGAATAATAGTATACTTGCCTAGTAGAGATTTTTTAAAAATTAAGTTAACTGATACAGGAATTCACTTAGAAGATTGTTAGGCATATAATTAGTACATTAATGGTGGCTTTACTAATAAATTCTTCTTTTTGTTATTAGTAAACATTATCTTTTGCCTTTGGAGAAGTATTCAGAAACCTGGTAGATGAAATACAATGAGTATAAAAGTAAAAATCATAGTGGATATATAATAATAAAAATTAAGGTGCGGATATAGTGACCTTCATCGTTCATTGCTATCTAAAACACTGGGCTAGGCTTAGCAATATAGCAAAATAAAACAGGCCCAAGTGTCATTATTGCCAGTACTCTCCAATTAATGACTCTTGGTGTAGATTTATCATTAATTGAGACAGCAAACAAATCAGCCTAACAAATGTAGCTCTGACACTTAGATGCCAGAGTTTTAATTACATTAATTAAACATGTATAGCATATCCACATTAAAATTGATTTTATGATTTGAAATCTCATTGTTAAGATTTAAGACAAATCAGCAATGGAATGTGTGTATATTCATATACACATATGCATATATACAATCTTTGCATGTACATATTTACACATATATTTTAAACAATCTATTCAGTTGCAGTAATTCACATATAGATATGCAACAGTACTTTTTAAAAATAAGGAAGCTTATTTTAAAATTATAATTATCAAAATAAAGTGTGAAAGAACCAGTAGGTGGATGAATGGAGGATAGTAAATGGTATATAAATGCAAACCACAAAAAAGTGAAATTCTAAACAAGTGGAACTTAAAAGGAAATACAACAAAATATTATTTTTTATCTGTTGAAAATACTAAAAATGCTATAAAATAGTGTAATCGTATAAAAGGAAAAGAAAAAGAATGGAAATAAGAAAAAGGTTCTCAATTTTATTATTATTATTATTGTTATTTAACAAAAATAGTAGTGAAAATCTATCATTACAGAAAATCTTAAAGAAAACCCACTGCGAATAGTAAAGTTCAGCTATTTTTGTTGAAGCCAATTTGTCAAATCTAAACACCCACCAGCTCCCAGATGGTCTCTGAGAAGATGCTGATAAAACTTTATCAAGGGCAGGTGGGCAGACAATGCAAAGTGCCTGTAGGTTAGTGAAGCCCGGCGGCCTGCCCGTCTTTACCTCTGCACCTCCTCTGGGTATTTACATCCGCCCCAAAGCCCTTACCCTGGTAAGAAATGCTGAGAGATCCATTCGGCTTACTTCTTTCCCATTATTCCATTTATGTTATTTAAAATGAACACTAACTTTGTATCGAGCTCAAGTCTCTAAATCCTTTCAAATAGTACACATACCTTTCTCTTCCATTGATTCATAAATCCAACTATTTTTCTTTCTTGAACAGCAATAGAGATCAGACGGATGGTTGTCAGAAGCGAGGGGGGTGGGAGATGGGTGATAAAGACGAAGGGAAATATAATCAATAGTATTGTGATGTTTGCTTGGTGACAGATGATCACTAGACTTAATGTGGTCATCACATTGTGAGGCATAAAACTGTCAAATTACTGCATTGTACACCCGAAACTAATATAATATTGTGCACTGGAACAATTATTTTGCATGCAAACTATATACAAATAAAACATTTTTTTTTAAAAGAGGTTCACTGAAAGGATGAAGTCACATTAAAGGCACATTCTTTGGGTCGAGGTTAGTCTGACCCCCCCCAGGGCTCTCGGGCCCCATGAACAGATTAAGCTGAAGCAGATCCACGTCAGGCGACTCTGGGTCCCGAATGAATCCCATCCGCACATGAGCTCGCTCATCATCAGAAAGCCTGGCTGCCAGGCCACCCATCACAGGAATATTCCAGGCACATCGCCGAGGACCAGAGGAAACTGCTCCAGGGACACAGTTTGCTGAAATCTGGTGTCTGAGGAGTAGGCTATTATGGGAGGCGTGAGGGACTTGAGTCAAGAAGGAAAAACAGAAATAATTTCCCAAAAGAGAAAACATCCACAGTGGAAAACAGGCGCCTAGGAAAGCTCCACTGCTGTGAGGTTCCACCTGGGAAATCTATGCAAGGCTGCTCACTGCTCTCTGGGATACACACATTTTTAAAATTTATTTTGTTGGTCCCTCCAGTTACAATTCCTTTAAAAATTTCTAGAGCTTAAATCTTTCAATGCATTATTTTCTATTCAATCCTAGTTTTAATTTAAAATGTCAATGTGAGGGTTTAAAGGAAATGTGATTTATAAATCTTATAAATATTCATATAATTCACAGCCTAGGAGACTATATGACATTACTTTGAGATGATGAAATACTTCCCATCATAAAATGCTTAAAAGAGCAGACTCCATGGAAATAAAATTCTCATGTTAAACAGTGTATGAAACAACACAATCTTGGTTGAGTCCCCTATATTAAAAACGGTAAATTGTTAGTAGTTACATTAAATAAAATTATCACACACTCTTGAAATAAGATTTATAATTGTATTATTAGTTTGCTTTTTGGGCTTCTACAAAAAGAAATTACGAAATTTATTAGTTCCTGATAGATGAGAGCTTATATAACAGAATCATTTTATCCTAACATTTGCATTTCAAAGGCAGTCAAGAAGAAATGGTTTTATTTAAGTTATTGCTGTTACATTTTAAAAGATTTAGAGCTTTATTCAGAAGTTCTCCATTTTCTGATGGGTAGACAAAATCGGATGCAGCATGCTTTTTCTCACTTGAAAATACCTTTTTTAATTTTTAAAAAAATATTGATTTTTAAGAATTTAAGTGCAAAGATCCTGTCTCTTACTCAGGGTTGGCTCTGAATCTATCTCTTTTGACAAGTTTCTTTTGACAAGTAACACTGAGTTCAGCAGTTAAGATGAATAGCACAGAGGAAAGCGGCATTCATCTCTCTTTAGAAAGATTCCTATAACAGTACTTTGCTCTCGGGATTAAAGCTCACGTCTCCATATCCTCTGCCCCCTGTGTCCTGTGGCCTCTGTTTCCCCGACAGGTTCATGATGTGACTCCCGCTCCTGACTTTCACTCTGATGTGCGAATTCCTGGCCCTTCCTACCTGGCCAGTCTCTTTGGATGAGTTCAAGGATCCCTTTATATTGACTCCCACATCTAAATTTCTAGTCATCACTTCTCTTTTACACATTCTAAGTGTTTTCCCAACTCTCTGCCACTTGTTTCACCCTGAAAGGGGTTGCAGTCATTTCAATGTTAAGTCCAAAGTCAAGTTATTTCTTCCACATGCATGAACTTGCAGTGTGTTCCATTTTGTGGCTTTGAGCAAGTTAATGGAACTTTTCCTTTGGTTTGCTCATTTCCAGCTGTTTAAGTCGAGGAAACATACAGGGTGGGGCAAAAGTAGGTTTGCAGGTGTTCATGTGGAAAATAAAACAATAATTAATAAATAATAATACAAGAATAAGCTCTGTGTTTCATGTACTCATAACTGTGACCTACCTTCGCCCCACCCTGTGTAAAGCCTCAGGGTCTGGTTGTTTTTAAGGTTCGTCCACACATTCCTCCCTCACACTCATCTGTCCCCAACCTCCCATTCTTTGCCCCCGTAAGTTTCCTGGGGCAATGGAGCAGGGTGAGGGTGAAGAGCAGGTCTAGAGGAGAGATTGGTGCTAGCTATCCGCATTTTTCTCTTGGCCAAGACGCCACGGTCTCAACTAGGCCACGCACATTTGGGGGAGTCAGCCGGGAGGGGGCTGATCTCGGGAGCGGGGTCTGAGCCCGTGGACCAGCCTCCGGCCTCGGGCTCGGCCAGCACAGACCTGAGGCCCAGGCTGAAGGGCAGCAGGCCCGGGACCGCCAGTCTCATGGCGACAGCAGAGGCACAGAGGCCGCGTCCAAACACACAAACCCACATTCAAGCCCTACGTGCATCGCGCATCCTAACCACCCCCCAGAGCAAATCCCACGGCTGAGGTGCTTCAAGAAAGTTTTATACGCAAACCAGCTTTATCCAGTGAAGCCCCAAAGAACTGCCATTTCTCAGAGGAGCTCTGCCTTGAAAATAATTGTCAGTAGCGACTCGATGACGATGCTCTTCATTCATGTATCCGTGCTTTCATTTAATCATTTAATAACTCTAGCAAGTTCATTCTAAGCATTTCCTATAGAATTCTATTTCTAAATGAAATGTAACCTATAAGTTATTTTCAAAGGATATAACTTGAATTCTGTCCTCACTGAACAAGAGGGAAGGAACTTTAGTTCCGTTGTCTTTTTTAATTCTAACGACATATTATTTTTCCTTTGCCTAGTGATTCATTTATTTCTAAATATAAAAGTATGCAGTCTTATTTTGGCGAGATTTCAAATTATATCACCTCTGTGATTCATCACGCATCTCTAGAAGAAGACGGGCAATTTTGTTTAAATTGCTCCCAGAGTAAGAAGCCTAAGGGCTTCTTTTGTGGTTTTCACAAAATCTAAAGAGAGCTGAACTGTTAATGAAATAACATTTATGTAACAATCCCTGGGTCTCTTACAACCATTTCCAATAAGTCAAGTTCAACGGCGTTACAAAATGAAATGCGTGGTGAGAGGAAAGCGTGTTAAGGGTTCCAGATCTGTGTGCCTGTGTGTGAATGTGTGTGTTGCATTTGCTTACAGCAATTATTGGAGATGGGTAGATAATTTGACATCCTTTAAAAAGGAGTAACAAAGCAGGATCAGATGAGGAGATGTAGGAAACTAGACACTATGCACTTCATAGAAGTTTAACTGTTGCGGCCATTCTGGAGAGAAATGGAACAATGCTTAGTCAGTTTAAGCATGCATTGTTTCCCTTTGAATATGGAGTTAAAAATTTTAAAAAGACATGAAGATAAAGGAGGGTTGGGTGTTATTGATCAGAAATAAGATGCATGATGTAAAATGAGCAAAATTACTATATTTTAAAATAAATATATTTCCAATAACTCTAATTACTCTTTCTAAGTACAACACAGAGCTGTAAAAAAAAAAAAAAAAAAAAAAAAAAAAAAAAAGTTTGCAAATGAAATAAGTAACATTTAAAGACAAAAGAGAGGTTCTCTGATTTGGAGGAAATTTATGGAGAATAAATAGGATTGTAGGCAAAGGGCTTGGATAGTAAACTTATAAAAAAAAATTACTGAATTCAAATACACAAGAGTGCCTTGAACATTGTATATTCTGGTCATGATCAAAATTTGTATTGATCTATATAGGCTCACTTGTTCTGTTAGCTTGAAATAAAATCACAAGCTGAAATTCTCACGTAGGTCAAGCTGATGCCGGAGCTGAGTGAAGCCCCCATTGGATTCTACAGCAAGAGCACAAGTTTCTTCTCAAAGGCGCAGCTGCTACTCAGAACAGCATTTGTGTTGCACTAAAGAAAGTACCACTGTGTGGGGCTTGAGTTTTTCAAGAAAAGAGATTTTTTTAAAAATGCTGTGGTGCATTTACACCATGGAATACTACTCAGCCATAAAAAAGAAGGAACTCTTACCCTCTGCAACAGCATGGGTGGACCTGGAGAGTACTATGCTAAGTGAAATAAGCCAGCCAGAGGAAGACAAGTATATAATTTCGCTTATATGTGGAATCTAATGAACAAAACGAACTAACAAAGTAGAGACAGGCTCATGGACACAGAGAGCAGACTGACAGCTGTCAGAAGGGAGGGGGATGGTGGGCTGGATAAAAAAGGTGAAGAGATTAAGCAAAGGAAAAAGAGAAAACCTCACAGACACAGACAATAGTTTGGCGATTACCAGAGTGAAAGGGAGGTGGTGGAGGTACAAGGGGGTAAAGCTGGGATAAATGGTGATGGAAGGAGACTTGACCTGGGGTTGTGAACACAATGCAGATGATGTATTATAGAGTTGGTAGTGTTATGGGTTAAATTGTAACCGCCCCCCCCCCCCCCCAAAGGAAGATATGTTGATGTCCTAACCACCAGGACCTCAGAATATGACCACTTGGAATTAGTGTTGTTGCAGATTTCACCAAGTTTAGATGAGGTCATTAGGGTGAGCTGTCATCCAATATGTCTGATACGCTTATAAAAAGGGCCAGTTTGGTCACAGAGACAGATACACACACAGGAGAACATCATGTAAAGATGAAGGCACAGATTAGAGTGATGCTTCTGTGAAGACAAGTAGTGCCATAGATAACCTGCAACCACTAGATGGGAGAAGAGAGGCATGGGCCAGACTGTCCCTCACGGTCCTCAGAAGGAACCAACCCTGCAGGCACCTTGATTTTGGACTTCTGGGCTCTAGAACTATGAGACAATAAATATCTGTTGATTAAGCCACTCAATTTGTTGCACTTTGTTACAACAGCCCTAGCAAATTAATATTGGTAGCCATTTCGATTGTCTACTGATCCTACTGTGTGAATAATGCTCTGATAAAGAAATATGTGTATGTCTATCCCCCTAGGAATCTCTGCTGGTTTTTCTGAGTTTTACGTCCTAGGATAGGAGAGCTGTGTCGTATGGTGTATCCACAATTAATGTCGGTAGCTACTGCCAGATTTCTCTCCAGAATTGCTCTACTGCGCGATGCTTCCTCTCCAGTGCAGTGAGAGTGCTCGTTGCTCAGCTTCCTAAGCATTTTTAGACCCGTCAGACTTTTGTCTTGTGCTCCTAATCTGCACTGCATTTCCCCCTTGCTGGGAATTTCCTGTTCATAACATTGAGTCTTTTTCTAATTGAAGAGTAGGATGATTCTCTTCTTGAAATACTCAGAAACTGCACTGGAAGTACTGTCTCCCTGTCATTTGCTCTTTTAAATTTTTTATGTTGGCTTTAATGAGAGGAAAATTTTATGAATAATTTTCTTTAGAAAAACGCATTAATCTTTTCTTTCATAGCTTGTGCATAAAAAAATGTACAATTTAAAATATGCATATGAGATTGTGGCCTTTTAAAATTCTTAAAACAATTTAAAATATATCTTTTCTATGTTTTATGTGTTAAGAAGCTTAAAATTCCTTGTTAATATAGTTATGATAATTTCATGCATCAGTTAATTAACCAGTGAGGTGTTTTATTGTTTTCATTAGTCTGAGCATGAATTTTAGTGTTCACGTTCATGTTCTGTCAGCTGATTTTAATTGAAGAAGCAGCCATGTGGGCAAAAGAAGGAATCGTTTGTAATATTTAATCTACCTTATTATCTTAAGCATCTATTTTCTGGATGATAGAAATATTTTTGATAGGTACATCAACTTTTTTCCTCACTGAAACTGATACACATTCCACATATGGAATAATTACAAAGCCCACAGCTTTTGCGGGTAGCACCGCTTATCCAGGGTTCCCAGAGTATCTAATGCATGAGTATGACACCCGCACAACATTGCTCCACCTAAGGGGCCCATTTGTCTGGTATAAGAAGTTCAACAGCGGATAGATGGTAAAGGAGTTCATTTATATATCCTATCAACCAGAATCTGTTTGCCTTTGTCCAGGAAGAGCTGGTCTTGTAAAATAAGCTGTGGTATCAGCTTAGGAATGAAATCTGTATTATCCAGAGACACAGAATCAATAGGATTTCCACACAATGCACTGGCCCTTCCTCGTGTGCAGATATGACCCATGTCCGGGTGATGCTTAAAATAAAAATGAGAAAATGCCCCCCACCCCTGCCCTCCCACACACCAGTAAGAACAAACACAGCAACAGAAGCAAACACAGCTCACAATCAAAGGAATGCAATGGAAACACACAGTAGGCTCAGGACATAGGACTTTGGAAATCCTGTGGCGAGTCTCTGGAAGCTTCCCTACTTTGATGGAGGCCAGGTTTATTAACTGCTCTATTTCTGCTCTCTGACAAAAATAAGGTCCTATGCCCATTGTTTACTTAGAAGACGTGGAGCCCTGGATCCACCTTTGTGAGCTTCTTTGTATCCGTTTTTCTTCATGGAGTATGGGAAGCTGGTTTGGGTGGTTGCGTCCTTCAGCGACCTGCTTCCTAATGCATTGAGAGTCTAAAGTTGTTTTAGAACTTGAATGGTTAAAGTCTTTTTAAAATTAGTCTCATTTCTTCAGTTGCTAAGTAGGCTTTACATGTGTATATTTTTAATCCATTTCATTGGCCAATAAGCACAATTAATGGTGTGTTTCCCCTTAGACATAATTCTCAAGCCCAAATTGTTTTTTTTCCGCCTTGACCTACTCTGTTCTCTTCATCTTTTATAGCAGCAGCCCTGAGAGGTCAAGCTTGGGTGGGAAGATCGTTGTCACTCAAAGCTATTTCAATCTTATGTCCTACTATTTGTGTGTTTTCCAACTCTTCCAAGTCCCATATTTCTGGAATCACTCTCTTAACATTCTTTCTGCCTACACAAGCTAATTGTTACTTAAGTCCATTTTTCCTTATATTCTTTGTTACCTTTACTTAATATTATCTAAAATACCTGAGTACGATTTCATTTTAATCTGTTCACCAACAATTCTAGGTTTAATAGGTATTGTGAGCTATTTCCATATCTTATGTATTATAAATAAGAATACAATGAACATGGGGATGCATATATCTTTTTGAGTCAGTGCTTCTCAAATTTTTTTGGATAACTACCCCAAAGTGAATGGCTCGTTCATATGCTAGTTCTATTCTTAATCTTTTTGAGGAACCTCCATACAGTTCTCCATAGTGGCTGCACCAATTTACATGCCTACCAACAATGTACAAGGGCTCCCTTTTCCCCACGTCCTTGCCAACACTTGTTATATGTTGCTTTTTTGATAACTCAGCCATTAAAAAGAACAACATGCTGTTCCATTTGTGACAACATGGATGGATCTTAAGGGTATTATGCTAAGTGAAATAAGTCAGACAGAGAAACACAAATACCGTATGATTTCACTTATATGTAGAATATAAAAAAACAAATTCATAGAAACAGAAAGTTGACTGGTGGTTACCAGAGGCGAAGGGGCTCGGGGGGAGGGCGAAAGAGGGAAAGGGGACCAGTTGTATGGTGATGGATGGTAACTAGACATTATTTTTCTACCACAATGAAAATAAATAAATTGAGGAACGCGGCATTGCTCAGTCAGCTCCTCTTTTGAGCAGACAGCACCAGAGGTTGGGTGGGGTGATGGGAAGATGAAGGGCAGCGGTGAAGCCAGCTCTCCTTTCCCTCTGCCCCAGGCGAATCAGCTCCTGGGGTGGAGACTGGAATGGCGAAGTCTGGACATCGTTCCTATTTGAAAATAAATCTAAACATTCCCTGAACCACAATATTCAGCGGCAGAAAGGAAAATGTTAAAAAAGCAATACAAAGTCCCATCTAGAAAGGGAGAAAATGGGGAACTGCATATTGAACAAAATATTTTGTCTCTTAGCAACAAATCTTAGTTGCTGTGTTGTTTTCACCCTGCACTCTGAGACCCTGAAAAAAATCCTGAGAATTTTCAAAATTAGGAACGGTTCTTGGTGCCGGAGTTAGCGCACTGAACAGAGACACAAATCTCAGCCTTCAGTAAACTTACATTTTGCTCTAGATGATAAAACATTTAAATGCAGAGGATGCTATGTGAGTCCTAAGGATAAAAGTAGAAGCGATAAGAGTGGGGGGAAGTGCTGGGTTTGGGGGTGCTGCATTGATGAAGAGGGCTGTGAGCCTAGACTTCTCTGAGAAACAAGGTTTGAAGAATGACCTGAAGGAAGTGAGGAGAGTACAGTCAGGATATTAATGGGAAGGACTTTATAGGCTAAGGAAAAAGCAAGAGACCCTGAGGTGGGAGCATGTGCAGTTTGTCCAGTGGGGAAGGTGGTGTGGCTGGAGCAAAGTGGAGCAGAGAGAAAGCCATGGGCATGAGGTCAGATGTGAGGCAGGCCAGGCCAGGATGAGCTAGAGCATTGTAAGGAATTTGGAACTCACTACTCTTAAGGCATGACCTTATTTGTTTTAAAATGATCACTTTTGTTGTTTAATTGAGAAGTAGGCAAAATCAAAATGATTCTTGATCAATCAGACTGTGGATGGATATTGTTTTACTGGGGAGGCAAGGATTGTCCATCTGGAGGTGTTTCGGGGAAGGCTAGCACATACGCTTCCTTCCTTTCCCAAGCTCTTCTGTATCCCAATGCACTTTCATTGCTTTCCTTTGTCTGGTAAAGGGATATATTTTTAAATTTACATTATGTAATCTATTGAAGGACTATCTAATCCTAAGTACCTAGGATTTTTAAGGATAGGCCACAATGATCACTTTTAATAAAAAAACAACCCAATGAAGATGGAACATCAGGAAGAGAATCTCAGCCTGGGTGACAACACGGAGTTATTGATCCAACCTCATGGTTACCTGCCTTCAAAATTCATGAGGGAGTCAAAAGAATCAATATCCTTATGGTCTGAACCACTTGTAGCTGGGCTGTGTGTTATTTACAGTTGTAAATGTTCCTAACAAATCTGTCTTCCTCTACTGTTTCATCTTTGACCATATGCATTTAATTGTTTTTAGTAAAAGTTTAAATATCACAGTGAAAATATATAAATTCAGTGACCTAGAGAGTCCTGCCAATGCAGTATTTATCCCAAAGATGAAGCCCAAAAGGCCCTAACTGGTTATAGAAATCCAAAAGAGACCACAGAGTCTCAGCAGAAAAGCTCATTGTAAGAATTAGAAATGGTTCCTATAAAATATAAAGGTGTTTTTATGGTGGGGGGGTGATGTCTAGCAGTATGAGCCTGAGGAAAGTAAGTCCATTTAACTGTATCTACTGCTAAAGAGAGGATGTGTTATTTTGCATGAACAACTCTGTGAGAGGTTTTTCTTCAGTGTCTTACTTGCTCTATGAGAGAGCTAGCTCTATGAAAACACACAATAATACATTAATTTGGAAAAACCCTGCAATTATAGTCTGGAAGGAACAGAGATGGAAAGACAAGGCAGCATTACTGTCACTGAGAACAATAAATCAGAGGTGAAGAGGTGATATTTGGGAAGAAAATGAGTTCTGAATAATTTAGTTTCTTTTGTCCCTGATTGTCTCCTTAAAGAGTAGTTGATAAATTAGTGCATCCTACTGGGATATTATTAAATGTCCATGGTTAATATATTCTCCTTAGAACTATTGCTATGGAACATGTAGAAAATTCTTTTAACTTAAATGTAGGCTCTAAAAGTGAAACTTACAGCATACAAACTCCAGACCTACTTAAGAGATGTTAGGATTCCAGGTATTTTCCAGTTCTTTCAAACAGTACCAGAGAGGTGGCCAAATACTACAATCACACGTAAGAACTGAGCTCGGGGCCAACGGCGGTAGAATGAGCTGAAGGAACTCGCACGCAGCAGTTTAGACCACGGTAAAGATGGGCCACAGGGAAGATGGAAGGCAGCCATTTGAAAAATACACAGTCAAGGAAACTATCAGCTGCACGTTAAATCTGAAATGCTCTTGGACTTGGCACAGTCCACTATAATGCTTCCTTTTTTTTTTTTTTTAAATATGTCTTTATTGATTTCAGAGAGAGGAAGGGAGAGGGAGAGAGAGAAACATCAATGATGAGAGTCATTGATCGGCTGCCTCCTGCGCGCCCCCTGCTGGGGATCGAGCCTGAAACCCGGGCACGTGCCCTGACCAGGAATCGAACCCCGATCTCCTGGGTCCTAGGTCGATGCTCAACCTCTGAGCCATCCCAGCCGGGCTATAATGCTTCTTGACTTTACTTTGAATGCTTCTCTCAAACTGAATTTTAGGCTTTTTAAAAATGTTGATAGATTCTGGGGGGAAAGGCTCAAATCCAACCTTGTCCTACATAATCTCGAAGAAAATAGTGCTCTCCTCTCCTTTCTCCTGCAACCCTTCTTTTCCCTAAAATTATTTCTTCCCCCTACGAATCACTTACTTTTGCCCTTGGCAAAGGCTGAATGTGTGCCCGCCGAGGTGGGGTGGATGCTGGATCCCTGTTCATGCCAAACCTTGAGCTGCTTCAGACAATTCCCACTTCCAGGGCCCTGTCGTCTCTCCCTGCGAGGGCCTGACCCCCACAGCAGCGCCAGCAGCTCGCTGCACAACCTTTCAAATGCTCTTCGTCTCCGAGGGAGGCACAGTGCTCGGCAGAGCAGCAGCCAGTAGCTGCCTCTGTGCTGCTCTGCCCTGCTCTGCACTCGGGGGATCACCACCCACCGCACCAGGACCAAAGCCAACCAACCAACCAACCAACCAACCACACAGGAAAACCAGAGCTTCCTCCTCTGCTCACAGGCATGGCTGAAGCAGGAAATTTGAACTCAGGTATTTCTGAAAGTGGGAAATTAAAATTCATGTTAAGTTCTCCAAGTGCTCCCCCTAATTAGTGGCCACCCACACTTGCTCTCCTTGTGCATTCTGTGACTCAAAACTTTAGCAGTTTGCAGAGTTCGCTCTCAGATGTTTAGTCTCTGAGTCAAAACTCACCAATTCTGAATCGTGCAAATATTTATTTCAAAGACATGATATATAAACAAGAACTCAAGAAAAAGTCGTGCTGAAGAAGAGACTTGCTTTTCTGCAAAACAATATATCATAAAGCAAGTAATAATATAGATATAGTATCTTAAACAGAGGGTTTAACACACAACTGCCGCTAGCTCCAAAGATCAGGAAAACAAAAGTTTACAACTTTTTAAATTAAGAAAAAGCTGGAGTTTAATTACAGTCTATCCATGAAAGGAAACTAGTTTTACACCAGGAGACCGCAGTTGCTCATTTGCCCATAGATCACCCCTCGTTCCTCTCCTGGAAAAAGAAACTCGAGCTCTGACTTTTTGAATATAAAGTGGATTCTTCACAAGATGGGATTATAACAGGAAAAGTCATTTAGCTTTGTTTACTTTTCCTTCTTTTATGTGGTTAGAACAGCCTGACATTTTGCCACTATATAGTCAAACTGTAAAGTTAAATTAGCTACTCGCCTTATTTTGTGCTTTTGTACAAGTCTAGACAAAATGCACCACCTAGGTCTTTCCAAGTAATTTCAGGACTAATTACCTTAGATGGCCTTACATATAGGTTTCATCTTTCATCTTCTGCCACCAGTATAGTCTAATCTAGTATTACTGAGGTATTCCTTGCTGGATAATTTTTTTTTCAAAAATAAAAATGGACTGTGTCATTGCTACTATCAGCCTCTTTCAAGGATGTCCTGGTGTTTAGAGTTAGGATCCATAAAGTTTTGCAAAATCTAGAGCTTGATGATTGTGGGTCAGCACTGAGCTCCAACCATGCTGGCTTCTTGCGGGCTCCACTCTCCTGGTTCAGGCATAAACCTGCTCTCTCACCAAAAGCCCTGTCCCGTAGGTCCACTCTCATTTTTAAAGCTTATTTTTAACACCGCACCATGTCCTCAGGAATGTCTCCTCTGACCACCCACCCGCACACCACCTGCCCTCTCCACGCACCAACGAAACACGCTCACCTGACACCAAAAGCGTCCCCTGTGAGGCGCTTATCTGCACTGTGACTTCACATGTCAGGTCAGCTCCTGGCTGTGGCAGGTAGGACCCTGCAGTTGCCATGAACACAGTGACTGATGAAGCAGGGCTCCTCAGGAAAATGCAGGGTTAGGTCTTTGGGGAACCTCCAGTGACGTTTTCGTCACCTGATCCATACATAGCCTCCTTTTATGTGTGTTTCTGTTTATAGATACCTTATCTATGTATTACTGATTCATTGACATTGAACTCATGGCCAAGGGCACTATTAGTCAGATAATATGCGGAGAATTTCCTTTTGCAGGAATTGCATGGTCATCACCATCAAAGCCGAAACACTCTCACCTTCGGAATCAAAACCAGCCTTCAGCCAAAGCTTCAGAATTAATTAACTTAATCAAAAGCAACAGAAAATTAAACATTCTGCTACAGTAACAACATAAAAAAATTAAAAGTATGAAATACTAGGAAAAAATATAGGAAAATAACCCACATTTTTTCTTTTTAATTCACAGTCATGGGAATTAATATTGTTTACTCTTATGGCTATTTATGCAAGTAACATACCCAGTTTACGCTCAAAATTCTTAGGATTAGGTATAATGTGATCAGGAATTAGATGGAGATAAAAATATTGTTTAAAAAAACACCAGCAGATGTGTCTTTGAGGAAGCATTCAATTTGCTGTGATGAGGCAATAAATTCTCTGAGCAATAAGAGGAAATTCGTCTGACGGCTTCTGCTTTTCTATTAAGTTAAACTCCTATAGGAGGCATTATATTGAGTAGACTGAACAGGAAATCAACTCAAAGTACCTTTCTAAAGGTGTTATAATTTCCATTGTCAGTGTAAGTTTGTGATCTTTATAAACCAGACGAGAAACTCTCTTATAATGTAGCTCGTATCTAGGACCTGGTATGTGTTCGTAAAGCAAACTCTTACCACTTCTGTCATGCTCCTGTTAACCTCATGAGACAGACATTTTGCAATTAATTATATTTTACAAATGAGAACACATAGATTCAGAGTCTGCTTAAGATTCCTGAGGTTGAACAGCTTGGGTCAGAGACATTACATTAATTCAAACTGCGAAGGACACTTTAAATATTTAAATATTTTTAGTGTTAAAAATGCCGTCACATCTTTTGCTTTCATTAATACTTTCACTGGAAAACATTTTTATTTCTTAATTGATAAAATTGAATGAGCCACTGGAAGGAAAAAAAAGAAGAAAGTTCTGAATTCCTGGCTTAATTTTTACCTTTATATTTATGAAACACAGAACCTACCTTTCTTGCCTGTAATGGGATTTTTATGGTGAAAAAGAACATCATTAAAATACACGTAAGCCAAAATACCCTAATTCTTGAGCATTATGGACATGACTGGAAAATTCACAATTATTTTATAAATAATAACAATAACAATTACTTTGAATCTCCATTACTCACCGAGATAGATCATATTTTAATTTCTGGGCCATAAAACCAACCATAACCATTTAAAATAAATGAAATCATAGAACTTGCTCAGAGATCAATATTTAATTAAACCAGAAGCCAATAACACAAAGATGTCTGAAGAATTCCATTTATTTGGAAATTGACATACTTTAAAATAAACTGTGAAAACTTCTGCTTCTGAGATGGAGTCACCAGGACCAATTTACCTGAAACAACCAAAAAAGTAACAAAATATAGGAAGCAGGTTTTAAAACATTGCACATCGGGCAACGCAGAAATTCAATCTTTTAGAAATGGGGAACAGATGAGAGCCCTTTCAGGGTGCTGGTGTGTTGCTGTAAGAGTTTCCAGGCCACGGTGCAGGGAGGAAGAGGCCGGTCGGAGGAGCCCAGGGCAGCTCCTGTCCACGGGCCGGGGACCGGGGAAGGGAGGGCCTGCAGATGGGCCCTGCTGAGGGCTCGAGGAACACTGCTCAGCATGTGCTTATGACAAGCTCCCTGAGGCTGGGGAAAGAAACAGGCAAAGGATTTGGAGCAACAGCATCCAGATTAGTTCCTTTTCCCAGCCGGAGGGAAAATCTCACAATTTCCAGGACATTTAGTAGACTTTTCAGAAGGTTCCTATCCCCTTTAAGACCAGAGAACTTTCTAAAAATAGCATTGTCTCCTATCTATTTCTAGTAGAAAAAGAATGTAGTTCCTTACCAAATAGCAAAGTGTTTCCTTAAGATTTTGGCAAGAGAAACTTGGGCTCTCTCAGTGGATACAACTAGGAGACACATGCCACGACACAGCAGTCCCATCCCCTGAAGTCTCTGAGTTCCAGCCTCTATTCTTTGGGAATCTCGGGTCCTGCAAGTTACTTTAATCTTCCAACGGCACCATTCCAACGGTTGGGATACGTTCTCTGAGGCCACCGTTTCATAGAAGAAACCTGAATCTGAAAGTGATATTGGGGTGATGTTTTTCAAATAATCTTAATTGTTTAGAGAGAAATAAAAATACACAAATGAAATGCTTTGATTTCTGAGAATAAATTTAAAATAACAGAAAAGGGTAGTGCATGACCGGGAATGTAGTTGAAGAACAGTCCTGAGGCCCTGAGTTCTGGGCTGTGTGTTGACATGTGTATTATGTAGTTCTCTCTATTTCCATGTCTGAGATATTTCACTGGAAAAATAGGGCTGAATGGGGGAGTTAGAAAACCAGTGTGACAAATCTAAACAGATTACTTGGGAAGATTCCCCATGGTTCTGAGAGGTAATGAGGGTTAGCAAGTGGGAAATAGGAATCAAGCATTGTTGAATATTGAGCACTTGTGGGGCTGGGTTCTCAGAAGTGCAAGACCTAAGAGCAAGTCACATAACCAAAGACGTGAAGTCTTTCCTCCTGTGACGGAGCGTGCCAGGCACAGTAAAGGAGGGGTTGGTCTCTTCCAGAAAAGGGGAGATGCTTGTCTTTATAAATAAGAGGCAAACAAACAGACGAAGAAAGAATAAAGAAGGGTGTGGAGACTTGGGAGGTGAGAAAACACAGAAGTTGCTGCCTGATTGTCCCGGTTTTGTTCAGCAAAGCGTGAGGCGAGATCATGAGATGATCTCATGTGCAGCAGGCTGGGGCGAGGGCTGGGAAAGTGAGGGGCTCCAGTCCCAGGTCGAGCTGAGCGCCTGAGCCAGACGCAGCCAGATGCGGGGCTGCTCCCAGGCGGCCCCCAGTCAGGAGGCCGCCGGCCCCGCAGGGGCTGCACGCGACAGGCCCTGTCCTTCCCCAGCCTCGCGCCGCAGGCCCGGGGCCTGTCCCCTCTCCCCGTGTCCTGCTGTCCGCTTCTGCTCAGGCAGGGCTGTGAGTCTGGGGAGCCTTCAACCCATCCGCCTCACCCCATCAGACGCTGGCTTCAGGCCATGGGCACGCCCCGGACTTTAGGAATTGCAGCTTAGTAATCATTTTATTTAATTAATTAATTTATTTATTTCAAATTTTATATTTATTGCTGAAAGTATTACAGATGTCCTCTTTTTTTCTAACTCAGCTGCTTAATAAGGCATATGAAAATACCTTCCCCCAAAATAAAAATTTACTCAATAATGCAGACCCATTTTCTTTGAAACCCACTTTCCAATCCACACTTCATCATCAATTCATCTACGTTTAAAAAACTTGTAGTCCAGTAATTTAAAAGTCATTTTATAATAACTAGATTAATTATATCAAACTTTTTTGTACACTATGCCAACACTTCCAATCAACTACTTCTCTTTTTAGATGCATAAATAAATTATAATTAATGAGATCTTTCAAAAGGAGAATTTAAAGAACTAAAGAAAAATACTGAAATATTTTTATTCCAGGCATGCTATTGCATTATCTGGAAGAAATACATGAAATAAATAGTTCTCTATGGGCTACTGAGTTCTCTATGGACAGACAGTAGAAAAGACTGGTAAAATCAAGGTCTGTGAGAAAGCACTTCTTGATGGTAGGTACACAAATTAGCTGAGATTACGTTTTTCAACTCAGACCCTCTCAAGAAGTCAGTTCATCTGTAGTGTGATTTAATTGGGTTGTTTTCTCTAAATACTGAGATAATTTTTGCAAATTTACCTAATTTAATAAATGAACTCTGTTTTGAACTCCTTTGTACTTTGCCACAGTTTGTTCTGCCTTCGGTTTAATGTATACATTTAATTATCTTTCACTCAAGTAATGTTTTTGTTAGCTGAGGAATATAATGTATATGCTTTTATCCTGAGATACAAGGCATGTTCAGTATTTGAAAATCAATCAATGTATTTCACCATAGCAAGTCTAAATTAGAAGAGGGCATACGGTTATGAAAATAGATTTAGATTTCATCTTTTTGCCTTTGCTTAAACAAATATTTTGATGTCAGGCTTCATCGAAATTGAAAACCTCTGCGCTTTGAAAGATACTGTGAAGAGACAGAATGGTAGAAATATTTGCAAACCACCTATCTTTTTAAAACCATTATATCTAGTATATATAAAGGAATTCTCAAAACTTAATAACCAGAAAATAAAACCAAACAATAAACACATACCGAATTAAAAATGGGCAGAAGATTTGAAGAGACACTTAACCAAAGAAAATATATGTTTGGCAAATGAGGACGTGAAAACATTCAGAATTACTAATCATTGGAGAAACGCATATTAAAGACACACCGAGATATCACTGTGCAGCCATCCGAACGTGCGGGATTCAAGAGGCCAACTGATGCGCATTTTGACAGGGGTGCGGAGGAACCGGGCTTTCCTCACCCAAAGGGTTAAAATGAGAGCTGATGTGACCCCTTTGGGAAGCTCAGGGCGGTGGCGGCTGTCTGGGCCCCAGGCCGCCACCCTCCCCAGGCCCCAATCCCTGGCCTTGGCCGTGGGCCGCCGCCTCCAGGGCTGGCTCCAGCCACCTGCCCTTGGGTATCTCGGTTGTACCGGCCCAGATGCCTTAAGGTGCCCTGAACTGCACCTCCTCCCACTCACATGCCAACGCCCTAGCCCTCAGTGCCTCCTGCCTGGCAGTAGCCGGACGCAGGGCCTTGGGGAGGTGACTAAGGCCCGTGGTGTCAGCAGTGCGGGCCCCGATCAAACCTGAGCGACGTAAGAAGTGGTGCGACACAGAGACGCCACCGAGGCACCCGCAGAGGGGAGGCCGTGTGAAGACACAGCGAACGCAGCTGAAACCGCATCTTGCACTTTGAGCCTGCACAACTGTGAGAAACGCATTTTTGCCGTTTAAGCTACACATTCAGGGTATTTGGTTGCGGCAGCCCTGGCAAGTCTAACGCATCCCGAGAGAGGACTCGATCTCCTGTGAAACAAGAAAGAGCCTGAAAAAGTTAACAAGGACATTTAAAAAATGGCCACTAAATCCATCTCAGAGAAATAGGTGTCATGTCCCACCAATAAATGTATCATTGGATTATCGATTCGCTTTTCTCAGGAGGAGGTAGGTTACACAGTTCTGATCAAAATGGTATCTCTGAATTTTAGGAACAGAAGCTCCTGTGTCCTTTGTGTAGATCTCAACACTGAGATGCGGGGGTTTCAGAGAACTTCTCAAGCCTTAGTTTCTTGAGCAAAAAAAAACCTAAATAAGTATGTAATTTTAGTTGAAAATAGTCAATAAGTCCTTAAACAAGCTCTGTTGTTCCCTTAAGAAAAAACCAACCTTTCCCTGACATTTTCTCTAGCCAAGAAGGGTTCACTGGAACAATCTCATTATTCATCTTAATTTTCAGGAGTTTTATTTCTTAGCCCATTATCAAGAGTATGAGTCACTTTCTAAATTGCCACACTCTGTCCCTTGTCAATGGGAAGATCAATGTTATTGTAATTTTTTTCACTCTGGCTTTTATGTAGTATCTTTTATTAATGTTTGCTAGTCTTTTCTCCTGGTTTATTGAGGCTAGTTTACTAATTTTGAAAAATACAGTGCTTCTCTTTAGCACTAGCAAATTCTCGTCTCTTTTCGGCAACAATGTCTAGCTCAAATTTGTGTGCCTTTAGATGTTTGCCAAGCAAACTTGTCCTTTGACCATTAACTATTAAAAAACTTGTGAATTCTTCAGTAATTCACCAATATTCCAACTTCAAATCATATTTGGCATTTTTCACAAAGTAGTTTTGCTCAAGTTACTCTCTTAAGAGATTTCTTGATTAGTTTTAGTGACCTCTTATGTAAACTATGTGAAATTTGCTGGAATATCTCATAATGCAGTTCTCAATTTTTGCTCCACATGATGAAAATACTCAACTCATTCCTTTTTTGTGTGCCAAACAACAAGTAACACACAGTTTTAATGTCATAAAAGCTGGGCAAAAGCTTGATTAGAAAACTTTTCCATAATAATAATGATCATATTTCTTAAATATTACAGCTTGCAATAAAACTATCTACCTGTTTCTCTTCAGGACAGAATTTGAGTCACTGCTGGCAGTTTTAATTTTTTTTCTTCGTTTTTGAATTAGAAAATCTCTTTCCTCTAAATTAACCAATTTCTCCAAATGAATTTTCAATAAGCCAATATTTCTCATTCCAAATGCTCATGAATTGAATCAAACTTTGAATACATGCAATAGGTTCATGTTCAGTTTCACCATCTTTATTTGTTTGCCTGAATCACAAGACTGAAATTGTGATTAGAAAACTCTATTATCTGTTAGAAGACTGGTGTTTAAGGCCCAGAAATTTCATTTGGTAGATATTACAAAATATGTCCCATTCCTACCTAATTCACCAGCTTCTGTGCTCTTAGATAATGCATGTAGAAGCCCTTTGAACACTAAAAACTAATGCAGTAACAAACAAAAAGAATAGTCTTTGAGCAGATATCACCTGCTTCACTACTTGCTCCTGTAATAACTCAACCTTCATTATTTAAGCATCAAAGTCCTCCTTCCCATTATTTAATTTCTTCTCAAAGTATAGTCATTAGACTATCTCCATCAGCATCACTAGGGAGTGAGGTAATTTTATTTAATTATGAATTTCTAGACCACATTACAGAGTTAGAATCATACTATCATGGCATATGATTATGTTTGGCTTAATGAACTTTTAGCTTTACTTTTTCAAAATTTTGTTTAAACTTTTATAAAAAGCATGTTATGGCTTGATATATTTTTTCCAAAACAAAGTAAACATACTTTTGGAAATACAGATCTAGCCCTGCCGGGCGTGGTTCAGCAGTTGAGCATCGACCTAGGATCCAGGCGATCAGGGTTCGATTCCCGGTCAGGGCATATGCCCTGGTTGCGGGTTAGGCAGCCAGTCAATGACTCTCTCATCATTGATGTTTCTATCTCTCTCTCTCTCCCTCTCCTTTCCTCTCTCTGAAATCAATAAAGATATATTAAAAAAATAAAAATAAAGAAATACAGATCTAAATGTTAAACTTGTGTATCAGAAACAAAGCCATCCGGTAGCAAGAGAATGCTTCAGGATTTTTTTTAACATTGAATTTCTAATATAAATAACCTATTATTCAATCTATCAGAGTTAACTATAAAACACTTAAGAGATTACTTCAACCCTTTTAATTAACAAGCAAGAGAGACAAAGTAATATGCAATGCAAAAGAAAGATGCAATCAATTATGTTTTGAACAAGGTATTGTAGGGAGAGCGTGCTGCGCACAAATCCATATTAGAGACTCAAAAAGATTTTTAGCCTGAAGGTATATAAATAGATGAGTAAAGAGTTTTTCAAGCTAAGAGAGAATTAAGTAAAGGTGCTCCAAACAAATAAAATGCATAGCTTCCCAACAAGACCTCTATGCTTAGGGAAGGTCAGAAGCTCAAAGTTACTATAATAGAAGAGGGGGGGTGAGAAGGGGAAGGAGATGCCACTAGAAATAGTTATGTTGGAATCGGATCCTGAAAGTCTTTGGCCACCAAAGAAACGAGTGATCTCTTTAGCTTACGGTGACAGTCAATAGAGGTGTTTCCGTTTGTGTCTGACAAGAAATGGATGATATAATGAAACCCACAGTTATGAATGTATGAAACTCACAATGACGAACGTGTCGCGGTAGAGAATGGTTTCAACTGGGCGAGACTGCCGGCAGGGAGATAAGTGAGGAGACTGTTGTACAATTACAGTCCCTTTTGTTTTCTTCGTTAAGTACCGAAGATTAACAAGTGACAGTGATCCTTGGGGTTTGAAAAGTCAGCAGCAAAAGCACCAGACCCCTAGTTGCATAAGGATGGTGCTGAGAATCCTGCTAAGGCTGATGTGGACACAGGTCTCGCACATGCAGAGAAAGCTACCACGAGCAAAGTGAAACAAGAGATGAACTTGAAGCTATCTTTACACTTTTCAAGGAAAAGGAGAGAGGCATAGGGAGGCAAAAGTTGAGTATCCTTGGGTGTGTTATTAGCCTTGGAAGCTGCCTTTAAGTTACATTTATAAAGTCGCTTAGTTTCGTACATGGATACAAGTAAAACCCTTTTCGTGCATGGTCACTGTGCTCCATGACAGGAGGTGGCTTCAGGAATCACGGCATCTTTGATATGTGTTCACTCAGAATGTCAGTTGTATATGCTCTTTTATAGCCTCCTTAAATCTGTGTCAGCATAAAAGCTTCTGGAAACACCAACCCATAAAGTACTTCTAAACATAAAGTACATCAATAGCTCATGTTTCAGGTTCTATAGTTCTGGACCTTGCCGTGACCTCCAGTGATGCGCTACTTTATACTAATAATAGTTCATAGACCAGGATCTTTTTAGAGGCACGAAAAGCTGACATTGATGTCAGCTTTCTATAAAGATCCATAAGTTATGGCATATATGACATTAGCAATCTCTAATGCTCTGTGATCCTTCAGTCCAGATGGGAAACTAAAGCTACATATGTGCCGCTTTTTTCTGCCATACTCTAAAAGGTCATCGTAAATTTTTATTTGCTTTTTTTACATTTCAGTGTCAATTAGAATAATGATGTCACTAGCTGCTTCTTCAAAGCAAAAACTAGAAACCAGAAAAGAGAGAAAGTCTGAACAGAAAAGCATGCAACTGATATAAATTCAATAAAGTTCGATGACAGAGACATTTCACAAACTTTTTAAAACACAAATAGCATTTTATGACTATAACACAATACATGTAGAAATTAACAATAGAAGATTAAAATTTTTGTCCACCTAGATATAGAAAGAAAAACACATTGTTACTTCTTAAAGAGGAATTTCAAAGTCAAAATGAAAGTCCTTTTGGTGTCATATTGAAAGAAACCATGGCCAAGACCAAAATCGAGATTTTTTCCCTGTTTTCGTTTAAGAGTCTTTAATCCATATTGAGTCCATTTGAGTGTATGGCGTAAGATAACATTAGACTTTGGGTGGTGGGCACACGATGCATTATACAGATGATGTACCATAGAGTTGTACACTTGAAACACAAACTTTAAATTATATGCAAGTTAGAAGAAAACAAGATCAGTGGAATTGGCCTAAGAACCCCCAGCGAGAAAGTAGGTGAGCAGGATCACCTGAACAGAGCTGGGATTGCTGAAATATCCTATTGCAAAACATCAGCAAAAAGTCCCTTTCAGAAAAGAGTGTACCCCCCACACCTATAATATCTACAGGCGACTGGCATGGAGAGAAAGTCTTGAGATGTTGGAGGAAACAAAGCATGGAATGTACGCAGAGCACAGAGGTGGCAGGTGGAAGTCAGCACCAGTTCTGAAAGAGGACAGGTTATCTTGGACTAGGGGACAATATCTCTAAGAGGTGGTCATCAAAGAGAAGGAAGGACATGTCTATTGGTAGAAGCCCTTCAGAACCAACACAGCATCGTAGAGTCAGAAGGAACCTGGCCACAGAAGACAACGTGTTAAAGAAAATTTTCATCATTGTATCAGCAAGAAGGGCATTGTTTGGGCTGAGGAACCAGGTAAATACTTTAATTATTTACTATCATGCATAGATCCTTCTGCTAATAGCTAGTCTAGAAAGTTCAATTCCTTCAAATATTGATAATACAGAAGTAAAACTATATAATTCAGTGAAAGTCATTTCAAGAAAAAAAAAAATGCATAAAGCAAAGCTTCTTAGGAGTCAAAGACAACCCACCATATAAATGTCATCACAAACAAAAGACTGTAATGCAACATTTCAACCTGAATTTAAAACAAAACCCTAACAGAGCAATTGCATCCACGAAAAAACATATCCACTCAGATAATGAATTATGGTACAAAAGTTGAATCTCTCTATTTCTAGACAAGGTTATATTTAAACTTTAACTGGAGATCAAAAATGTTTCTATCATAGTTAATATCCTAACAGTTTAGTCATCTATAGCAAGATGTCATTTGGAAGTGCTTACCAACATTATTTTTTAACTCAATGTGACTCAAAAGTTACATATAACAAATTACGAATTTTTCTGGAAATCCACTTTGTAACTGTGATACATCAAAAATAATGACTTGATAATGGTGACAGGTCAAAAAGAACCACTCAGGCCCAATAAACTTTTGCTGTTGTATTAATAACTCAGATCTGGAGTATGATACTATATTTCTTTGCACAATTCAATAAATTATGAATGGTATTATATTTTTCTTATATTTTAGATTTTTAAAAGCATTTTAAAGCAAATAACTGAAAAAAGGTATCCTATCCTAGTGAGGTGTGGTTTTTTTTTTTGTATTACAGAAGCAGTCTCACAGTATTTATCACATAGTCATTAAATGATGCCCAGGTAAAAGGCACAAAGCATTTTTAAATGGAAAGTGACACCCTTTGATACAAAAGTCAAATGTGTTTATAGCCATACGCTACTTGGATTTCACACATTGTCATGCCAATGGGATCACAGAAATTGAAGACTAAACCTATCCTACCTGAGAAGAGCTTCCAGAAACACTAGCTAAGTATCTTCAGCAGAAATAAAATTTATGAAAACAAAGACAGTTTTTAGAAAAAGTTATATTGATTCCTGCATTTTATTTTAGAACATCCCTGCCTTGGTCAAAGTGAAAACCAAAGAAAAGTTAAATTCAACTGAATGCAACAAATTTTCTTTAGTTCTAAAGTGTAATAAATAAAAAAGAAAGGCTTAAATGCATTTAGATTCCGTTTCCATGACACCCGTACAAACATTCTCTCAGTACCTGCCACTGCACCTAAAATGCAGCTGCTACCTCGCGCTCTATTTCATTTTGTTGCTTAATTTTTTTAATATTAAAATCAGAAATAGGTTGAATAATCGAATCTATTAACATTTACTTGCCTACGTATTATTTTTTTTAATTTTTCACCCACTAAGAAAGCACTGTAGCAAAAATGAATGATTAAAATGACTGCTTTTTCTTAGTCCCAGGTGTCAATTGCCTCAGGGCACAGAGACAAATTGGGGGGGGGGGGGAGAGAAGGAGACTATTTAAATCATTAACAAGGTAATTAGCACTAAAACAACATTAGATCACATCTTGTACATTGAGAGCATAGGTAATAGTCTATTCCACGTTTTTTAAAAGGCACTAGAAGCATCTCTCTGTCTAAATGCCACTTAGTCGGGCTACAGGCCCAGCACTCTGCAGTTGCAGGTCTAGCCCATTGTGCCAACCCTGCTCTCTCCTGGCTCAGACGAATCCGCTCCCCTCCTCCCTCCGTCCTGCCAGCCTCAGCATTCCCCGAAGGGTCTGTTCCTTGCCCACTTGCTCCCCTGCCCTCTCTCCTGCGTTTCCTCTGCCCTGGAAGAGCGGTGAGGTAAGGTGTCAGGCCGTGTCATTATTTCCCTAAACATTTCAGTGGCTTCACAAGGCACCGAGAAAATTTCATTCTTGCCGTGCCCTGCTCGGCTTCACATGATTGCACCGCGCCAGCTGCTAAACCTCAGTCTCTCCCTGTTCCTTCCTCACCAGGCACCTGCCACACTCCCTCTTCCTAGGATGGGACACTTTCCCTTCCCAGTCATTTGCACTTGCTTTTTCGGTCGTCCGCAGATGCCATTTCCCCCAGACTTTCCTCTGACTGGTTTCCAGTCTGTCATCGGCACGTTTAAATCCTGCCTCCATTGAAACTGTGCTTCCTTTCCACCCTGAATCAAGTGAGCCCTCTCCAGAGTGCTTTAGCACCAAACACTTAATTTTCTTATGGTTTGATCACAATATATGTGTATTTATGTACACGTTTTTGTTGTTTCACTCTCCTAATTTAACAAAAGCCTCATGAGGGCAGGGACTCCGTTTTTTACTCACCCATCACCTTGGACAGGGTCTACCACATAGTGGACAACAAATACTTGTTGAATGAATGACAGAAAAAAATGATTGAGTAATTTCAATTACATATATAGAGGGTGTCCCCAAAAGTGTATACACACACTCTGAATAAAATACTTTTTTTTTTCAAAATTGAGCTATCAGCGGTTAAAGTGTCTATGCATTTTTGGGGGACACTCTGTATGTATACATGCAAACACAGAGTCCAACATTTTAATAGAAGAGTACATATTCTCATATCTACTCCTAGTCTTCATTTCATTTTTTTATCCCTTTACAGAAAAGACTCTGGCCAAAGACATTAAGCATCTGTAATCTACACAAATGCAAAGCATTTTCTCTCTGAAGGTATTCCTCTTGAGTGGCGATAAACCCACTGCCAATGTTAATGCCCACTCTTTTTTTTAGTTGTGCAATAGGCCTTTTTAGTAGAAATACCGAAGAATAAATTCATAAATCCTCAGGCTCCTTTGAGGAAAAGCTTTTACAGAAAGGGATCTATAAGGTCAAGATAGGAAGAAATTTGCAAGTGAACTTATACAGAACCTTGTTTACCTATATTGAGCCTTATGTTCCATGGTCTCCAGGAAACTCATAGAAACAGGAGTTAAGAGAAAATAAAATATTGCGAAGGAAAATGTTTGGTTTATATATACTAGCAGAATATTTATCACTTCTATTATTACAGAATTTACTGATTATTTGTCACAAATAAGTTTACGTCTTAAAGTAATATTATTACTTTAAGAAGTTGTTTCAAAATGTGCAGTGAGATGTTGAACCACTTAGACTTTGGTATTAGATAGACCACGACCTGAATGCTAAGCCTACACTTTTTAGTGGTGTGGCCTCAAGCAAATCAGTCATTAGTAAGATGTGGGTGAAATTATCAAATTCAATGGGTCACTGTTGAATTAGATCAAATAAAATATGCAAAATAACAACCACAATTCCTGACACAGATCATACTAAAAAAATTGTGTGGTGATTATGATTGTTTTTAATATGTGTATAGAGGAATGAAGGGCTTCCAACGTCACACAGACCTTATCCCTGCTCTCTCTTGCCTACTTTGCCCCAAGACCGCAGAATTTGAGCAGTTAACAAAAAGCTACTGTGACATTCATTTAATTATGTTTCTTACAGTCCATCCTCTCTTGATCATTGAAACCATCCTCAAAGAATTTGGGGAGACAGAATTTACTGTCAGTCCCTACAATACAGCAGTTTTATAAACTGATACAGATCTGCCTTCATGGAGTTTGAAGTTTAGACATAAAGAAAGAAATCAATCAAATAATTAATATCAAATCAAATAATTAATACCAATTATATTATAAACCATTATTCTTACTCGAGATAAATGTTGTTGAGTAAAGTAAAAGGGTTCTAAAAGTCATATACAACATACTGAACCATGGACTCATGTACTAGGGAGACCTAACCGGTGCTATCAGGTGTTGAAAGGTAAGAGTCGTGTATTTCATTCCTAACAGATGGTGTAGGGGCAAAGAACAGGAGCTAATGAGCAAAAAACATTCATCGAAGCCCTGAAAGATCTTGAGAGACTAGGTGGGCCGTCACATGAGCAATGGAAGGGAGCAGGGCAACTCAGTTCATCCTCGGTGAAAACTGACCGTGGACAAGTCAGTGTAATAGACATGACAAGAAAATAAATCACGAAGGAAAGGTTGGAGGAATATAAGAGCTGTGTGGAGAACGTGACCAGTCATCCCATCTACCGTGACAAGCTAACACTCGGACACGAATCTCTCAATTATTATTGGAAAGAAACCAATTCTAGGGGCCACAGTGCCGGGGCTCTCCTCCCAGCTCCACCACTTGGGTGTGACTTTGGGCGCATGTCTTACCCTCCACTGGTTTCAGTGTGTTCGCCTGAAAATCCTGACCAGTGAAATAGCCAATTTATTAAGGTTGTCTCTGTTCTAGAATCAAGGGTAATGAAATACAGTGTCACTTTATTTTCAGATGACGAATTTCATTTTCATTTGTTCTTCCCCTTCAGAGAGGAAATAAAGTAGCTTCATTTTCCGATGAACCCCAACTCTGTGGATTTAACCGTGTTCCCTCATATCTAGATTGTCTTTTGACTTACAAAAATCTCCTGGGGAGCCTCCCCCCGCTGAGTGTCCTTACGGAGGCGGGGGCCGCTGCACTGGGGACCGGGCGCAGGCCCACCGAGGCGCCGTCGGGGCGGGAGCGGCCCTGACGACGGGATGATGCACCGCAGCCAACGCTCAATGGGATTTTCTCATATAGGCTTCAGGCCAGGCTCTAAATTACTTCACTCATAAATGGCGCTGCTTTAGAGGCAGGTTAGAAACGGGAAGGCCCTGCTTTCTAAAATATTAGTGTGTTTTTTTCTTGGGCTTTCTCATTCTTAAATTTAATATGGATATAATAAATATTTCCCCAGGCTACCAGAATAGCTGCACAGTCGGAATTCGATCGAGTAGCAGAACAGTGCTTCTCTGCGTCTGTCACTCCGGATCCATTCCTCTACCTAAAAAGCGTGTGTGCGTGCGTGTGTGTGTGTGCATGTGTGTGTATGACACGTGGCCACAGCCTAAGGAGGTTTCTAGGGAGCTGCCTCGTGACCTGCCTCACTCCCCGTCTTTCAGAGTGACAGTTTTCTGGGTCACTATAGCAATTTTCTGTGGCTGGAAACCTTAGAAACTAGAAAGTGTAAGAACTAGGATTCTGCCCCACGCAGGTCCTCTCCTGCTGGTGTGCCCAAGGCGATGCTGTTTCTAGAAAGACCTTCTTGACCGGCACCTAGATCCAAAATGAGTAAAATGAGAGCTGGGACAACATGGGCTCCAAGTAGGAACATGGTGTCTCACGCCGCCCCAGGCAGAAGGCCACTCCAGAATCTGGCTTAATAAAGTAGATCGAAAGCATTGTTAATTTCTGTTTACTGCTCACACCCCTCCAAAGTTACATTTAAGAGGGTTTGCGTGTGTTTTTAAAGGGATACACCCACAAAAACAAAGAGAACGGTAGAGGAGCTACGTGTAGGCGAAACTTTAGGAACCGTAAGTGAAGCAGTTGGGTGAAGACAATGGTACACGGGAGGCAGGACAGGAGAGCTGCAGGCTGTGTGCGGTGGACCCTGTGATGAGCCTCATCCTTCTGGAATGAAGGACATCTCGACCCAAACACTGGGAGCGCTGAGGACAGAAGCCCTCAACTCAGCGCTGCTGTGGGAATAGCCTCAGCTGAAGACAGCTGTCAAGTGCAAGGCTATGCCCCCTCCATCCTGCACCCAGAGACTGACAGACACTGAGCAAAAGCGTATCGACCACGGGAGTGATTTCACACTGCTTTCATACGTAAAGCAGACTAGTTTAAAAGGAAATGAGACGAAGCATGTTATCAGACAATCCCTGCATGCCCCGTCTCTGATCTGTGTTGTTTTTCTTGCAGTGCTGTCATTTTCTTGCAAGGCAGATGTTAGAGAACAGCAGATGATTGACAGGGCCTGCCCAAAACAAATCCACCGTGTGATTATTTCCCCCTGTATAATGTGAGTGTCATGGAGAAAATAATATAAATCAATAGTTCTCTTATTTGAGGATATATTTATTAGACGTGGTGAATGAGTGAGCAGGTATGGTTTTTGTTTTGACAATAAGAGCGGTGTTTTGTTGAACCAATTTTACTTAGTAATTATTTGAAGATTTGTTTTTTCATTCCAAATATATTTGCGCTTAAAGTGTCTACTACACATTGCAAAGCCTTTCTCGTCTCTTTGGCTACTTACTCATCCATTTATGTTAGCAACTTTTTGTGCCCTCACCCCTCAAAACTCCGCCAGCGGTTTCTGTTTTATGTTATTTTCTCTCTCTCTTTCTCTCCCATCTATACCCATTAATCATTTTTTTCCTTTCATGAATGTCATAAGAACAAAGATGATTGGTTAACAAAATAGAAAGTGTCAACTGTCCCAAGCAAGAGGTATAGATTTACTTAACGTAGGTAAATGACACAGTACCAACAGCAGAAGATAGCTACACAGAGTCGTAGAAAACACATCACTACCAAGCAGACTGGCACAAAGTACCCAGTGGTCCATCTTCGGACAGCATTAAAAATTCCCTGAGATCCTTTGGGAAACTATTAAATTCTTTCCCAAGGGTCAAAACAGTGAATAATCTCTTTCAGTTTGTATTTTTAGCATCTTCATACCAATTACAAAAACTTATGCCTGTGGGAAGACCAAAGGTAGCTTAGATTTTTGTAGACTTAACACCATTTGTCCAAAGTTCTAACAAAAATGACTTAAATACTTTAAATATAAACATGATTGTCAGAATCCTGGCAGCATCTAAATAAATGCCTCAGGAGCTTCCTTATGATGTTATAACCTACTGATTGACAATTGCTGAAGTTTTGACTATTGATAATATTATAATGTATTGGCATCACTCTTACATTCTTTACTGGAGCTTCCATTAGGATTTTATCAACAGGCTTTGGTTTTACAATAGTGAGTAGGGGAAGTGTTCCTGGCCAGACATAATATCCATTCCCATAAAACATTCAAGAAAAGTTGACATAACGTCTTTATACAAAGCCTGTTTAAACATGCCAAGTTTCATAATCTTATCAATCCTTACATTTCTGCGTTCTTTTAATCTAATCGTAGTCTGAGTTGGGGCCTCACCAATGGGTTTTAATACCACAGTTCACGGGATTGCCATATCAAAGAGTTCTGGAAACTTCTCTATCTATTCCCTGACCATTTTACCCTCTCTTGTGGGTATTATTTGGGTCCCCAATGAAGGGTCAAGCCAAGGCACCCTGACCCTTTTGTCAATCTTTAATTCGATTGACCTGCCTAACGCTGCCCCAGGCAATCTCTGCCTTTTCGCTTTTAAAGTTTCTCCAATGCAGGGTAGTTAGACCAGACTTTGTCAGGGCCCTTTAATGTTGGAGGGTCAACAGGACTTTGCTTGGCCCACCAAGCCTTTGGTAGTGTTTTATTAAAACCTTGTTTTAACTTCATAAATGTCCCTTTTATTTATCTCAGTTTTTTGAGTTCTTAAGGGAGTTCTTAAGGACATTATATTTCTCTGCCACTTTTTTAAAAAATTTGTCTTTTCATAGGTACCAAGAAAACAGCAATTATGAGAGCCTTCTAAAAATTTTCCAATTTTGAAATTTTTCAGTTCAAAGCATTGATGGAAGGTTCTCTTCATCATGGCCTAACTTTGGACTCAAGAATCACCCACAGAGGAGAGCACAAAAAATGCAACTCTCGCATGATAAAGTTTATCAGGGTTTTAGAAATAGCCCCTCCAAAACACATGGAGCCATATGTCTCCCCCTTCTGAACAGAATAGGGTGACACCCATTGTTTTAGATTCCCTAAGCTCGGATCCATGGCCCACCTGGCTGCCCACCGGATGGAATGTACCCTCTGGCTCATGGAAAAGTACTAGAAGAGGCCCTTTTTTTTTTTTTACCGTTGTTGAAGGGAAAGGAATTAACAACCCCCCCGAGAGTATCATCCCAAATAACCAGGAGTCCAAATCCAAGGAATTAGTTCCACAAATATTTGTGCCTGCTAATCTAAATTTTGAAATGGGAAGAAAAAAAAAAGTCTCACCACCCTGCTTCCCCTGAACTCTACAGGCAGAGATTTAGGAGTCTGACTTGGCAAGAATTCTTACATCTTGCTGGCCCGTGTCAGAAGTCCCCGGATCTTTCTACTGCAGCAGCTTTAGGGTGAGCAGTGCCCAGCCAATAAGGCATCTTACTAACTGCCCCAAGTGTGGGGTGGAAGAAAGTTTACTCTACTTTTCTAGGTTCTTTCAGCTGGCCCAATGATTAAATCAACCTGAGACAAATTGGCAAGAGAAAATAACCAAATCGAAAGGACTGCCTTGGGACTATGTTTGCAGGGACCAATAAATATCATTTCTTATACCCGAGAGCCCACAATACATTCAGCTAACCAGCCTGAGCAGACTGAGAATGAAAGCAACACCAGCACCCTTAGCCTCCACTCGCTGCCCGGCTGCCCTGCTATTCTTAATAAACATGCTCTTTGTATATGTCAGTTTCATAAGTGGGTCAGAATATTGAAGAGAAATAAATAATGACTTTTCTGCTGTTTTGGAAATGCATTTGGTGGCTTGCATAACTAGGCTGTCTTCTCATAATTACTCCCACAGATTTTTCTGAAAGTCAAAGAGTATAATTTTAATCTACTGAAAATGCTCTTTCCCTCTCCAGTTGGAACTAAACGCATGCATATGGCAGAGTTGCTTTTGTTTCCTGCAAAGATGCTAATGAACATTTCTGGACTCAGGGAATGATGCAGCCTCCAACCAAGCCTATGTTTAAACATCACAGAAGCACAAAAGAAAACAACAACACAATTTTGCACATACAAAGCAAAGCCTTTTGATACAATTATAAAGGAGCACTTTCAAATTGAACAGTTGCATAAAGTCTTAGATATAAAAGGTTTATTTTTTTTAGTATTATCTAAGAAAGCCATAAACACAGGAGCATCTAACTTGGGGCTTGCTTATTAACAATCATCCTAATGGGCTTCCTGAGGGATTTATATCTAAGTGACATAAACAGAAATCAAAGCACAAATATATAATTAGCCAGAATAATGCCCGGAACTACAATTTTGATGTTCACTTTGAACCAGAAGCTAAAATGGAACCTTAGCTTCCCACTAAAACCCACATACAATTCTTGGGATTATTAACAGCCTCTAGTTGGCCACACTTAGCAAAGTCAAGGCAGGAGGAAGGGGAAGACACATTGGCCCATCTGTCACAAGGCCAGGACATGAGCTGACATGATAACCAGGCGTGATAAATAAAGAATTATGCCCATTCTTCTGCACTGACCTCTTAATGCACCGTGACCCTAAACACTAGAATATACAACACAGGCAATGTTGTGAAATTCTGTGTCAAAGGTGAGAATTCCTTCTGAATGAGAGGACAGAAGGAATTAAAAATGAAGTAGGTGGCACTCATGTCAGACAGAGACACTATCCCCCTATAGAAAAACCACGTAATAAAAATTGCCCAGGGAAACAAACAGTGCCATTCCCCCTTGGCCCACGTCTTCCATCCCATTTGCCCTTCGGCTCCGTCAGCCCTCGCAGCAGACTCCTCGGCTTACCCCTGAGTCAAGGCTTTAGCAATGTAATTAAGCCAGCATTCTCGACGCTACCTTTTTTCATAAAGAATTTTCCCCAATGTAAATACCTATCTATAGTCAATGCCTTTCTGGCTTATGTTCAGAGATTTATTTCGTTCCTTGCCTCCTCCTTCCACTGAAAGTCGGCAAACATTTTCGTCTCCCCCCCTGACCCCGCCAGGGGTGAACCGGACTATGGGAGCCAAGGGAGGCTAATGAGTAGGGAAGGGAAGTGTGGCCCAGGCCGCGCAGTGGCCATGGGGCAGCAACTCAGGGAGTAAAGGCCCAGGAGCTTTTGTTCCCATGGGCAACGCCTGATGAGAAGGGCTCATGGGAAAGCGGAGAGAAGACAGAGCCTATGAGGGCAGGCGTATTTCATTCTCACATGTTTATGTGCAGATGTCTGGAGCAGCTGGCCCACCAGCCTTAAGTTTTGCTTCAACAAAAGCTCATAAAAAAGGAGTGAGATGAGTGTTTCAAATACCCATCTTATAGAGTGCAGACACTTTTGAGGAGCTAAGAAAATGAAGTTAAATATAATCCAAATAAAAAGCATATTTTAGAACGCTGGAGAGCAACAGAGAAACCAACATAATAATCAGAGAAACAAAAACCCAAACAAGGGATTCAGAGAAACCACAAATGGAAATCAAAGCTTCAATTGGCATTAAGTTCTGCAAACAGGATGTCATCCTCAAACCAAAGAGCTGTCCCCAAAGTAGCCCTTTTCATATGAATTGAAAAGGAAAAAAACCCACTAGTTTCAATGACTTCCTTTTACATAAATGACACCGTAGGAGATTTACTAACCAAATATAATAGAAATATAATATGACATATGCATAAGCCATGGACACAGACAATAGTGTGGTGAAGGCCATTGGAAAGCTGTTTCCAACTGAGACTCCAATAAGACAGCCAGTCTTCCCATCAAGACTAGTCAAAAATTACTTCTATATTATGGTAATGTGAAGAGCATGGTCCTTAGAAAGAGAATATTGTCCTTGGGGGTGGGGGGAGAAGCATTGGTTCAAGATAGAGCAGAGAGAGAGAGAGAGAGAGAGAGAGATATCAAGTGAGCTATAAAGCTTAACAAGAAAAAACAAACAAGCAAATCCTTCCTTCTCTGGGGTAATTAGATATGTGTAGCAGAGCCAACACATTGCCAGCCAACATATGCAGGGGAGTTGCAGAAGAGAACATACAAATGGCCTATAAGAGTATAAAAGTTGCTTAATCTCAGTGGTAATCAAGGGAAAGAGAGATTAAAACACAGATCGCAGTTAGATCTAGAATACCAATTAGATTGTTGAGTCTCCTCTACTTTTGCCCAATTAGCTCTCTTTCCTCAAGGAATCATTATCCTATTTATTCATTTGTCTTTGTTTTTAGTGCTGTTCCTCTCCTTCTAAAGCCTGATCGTCTTTGAGAATCAAGCGTGCTTGCGGATGAAGCCCCGCTTGCTGTGTAGGGTGGGGTAGCCCAGTTTTGTTTCAGTTATGTAGGCCTGTTTCCTATTTCCCCAATAGCCCCCCTGAACTGGAAGGCTGACGGGGAGCTCTGTGTGTGTGGAGAAGGGAGAGCTTAACTGTAAAGAGCATGGCCAGTCTCTGAATTGGGATCCTTGGGAGAAGACTTTGAGGAGGGAAGTCACTTGCAGATGGCTCGCTGGGAAATGCTCTTGAGAAATGCAGCTGGAGGAAAGAGAGCGTGGCTGCACTGAGCGGAGATGGAAGCTGATTCACAGCACAGTGGCAACTGGAGCACCGGCTGATCCTATAGGGAGCTATAGAGCTGGGTGACCCTGTTCCAAATTTGGGCAAAGAGAGAGGGCCTTGTGTTTCTGAAACAGTGGGTCATAAGCCACTGACTGCCCTTAGGAGAAGGTGTTACCTTGGGCAAGGCAGTTCCCTTGGGAAATCTCCAATAAAATTTCAACAGTGAGCCCCAGATATTTTCAGCATTTGGGGGATGGATGTGTCAGTGGTGAAGAGAGGATCTGGTTATGACACCACAGCATCCACTAGGCCAATCATCTGTGTTTCTCAACTATACTTGCTGTTTATAGTATGTTCCTTAGATTGGAGAGCAGATTCTTCAGGATACTGATGAGTCCTGTATCCTGGGTGTTGGTTCACAAACTCAGGAGCTTCCCAGTTAAAATCTGAAACTGTCCCCTAAACACGGAGGACAAGGAGAGGCCAAAGAAAGAGGCAGAGCACTGCAGACTGGTAGATGGCAGGTTTAATATAGAGGGAACTTACACATGAGGGTTCTCTTTGATGGCTACAAGACAAATCTCTGTACGTACCTGACTCTTAAAAGTTTATATAGAGGCCTTGATGGGGTTATGTCAAGTATACCATCTAAATGATCTCAACACCCTACTATCTCAAGGCTGTGTCGTTGGGGCAATGTCTAGTGCAGGGAAAGCAAGCAGAACACCCATTCCAAGGACAGGGGAGAGGGTGAGGAACCTTTGATTGCCCAGGCCCAGTAACCAATCAAAGTTTCCTCACCCTGATTGACCAGTCTCGGGTCAACTGGTGGTCATATTCTTTTCATGACTTCCTCCAACACTGGGGAACTCACAAGAAAACTGTTAGTGAGACAACTACAGCCTCTACTGCTGCAGTTCATCTTAAACTCACACACAATAATCCTCCTCTTCCTTCACTACCTAGTCTGTATTTTCCTTACTCTTTGCTGGCACCTCTATAGGGTAGATTCACAGAGGGCCAGCACAGCCTTGACAGACGCCTTATGTATTTGAGGCCTTAAAAGACTGAATAATCTTTAAGCAAGTGCCCACTATCTTGTAACAAGGGTCTAATGGGTCACCTGTGCAGGCCCACTGGGTTCAGAGGAATCTACATGCATTCAGATATTCCCATCCAAAGCCCTACCCCGTCCTATTAGAGACTTAACTTTGGTGTGGAAGGCCTGACAGCGCTGAGAATTGAATCTTTTCTGAATCTTTGCCACTCTTATAAATCCTGCCCTTCCCTCCTGTCTGATCCTGATGCAGAAGTTTTTTCTTAAGAACTGCAAAAAGATTCTATGGATGTTACACTTTGTGTTGGGTCAGCAGTGTGTCATCATCAGTGTTCAATAAATCCACAAATCAATGTACTCAGCAACTGCTTCCCAATTCCATAGTCCCCACAGTGATCCTTTCCAGCACCCTTCTCAAGCACCAGTGCTGCTCTGCATCAGCCAGTGTAGCCCCTCTACCAGTGACCCATCCCAGTTCACCACCACTGATGACTATTTTGACAACATGCCAGGGGTACCCATATTCTATTTTCACCAGTAATTGCCAGCCAGCTGTTAAAAGATCCAGCACTGAAATTTTATTTAATGTCTGTTTTCTACACCAGTCCTGGGGCTAAATATTTTGGTTTGGGTTCCATGGTAAGAGACTACATGCAGAGATATCTTGGAGAGTGGTCTCAGCAGGGAGACCGTGAGAAAGTGAAGAAGGAAGGGTGGGCCCTGTTAACAGCTGACCTTCGATAACGTTGTGAATGAGCACTTTGTTGATCCCATGGGGAGATGTGAAGCTCAGATTGACTTCTAAAGTAGCCTCAAGTTGAAGCAAGATGGGTGAGACATTCTATTTCTATATCAACCAGTTAATATCCCTATGCCACCCTCTCCCAGAGGTTAATATTTCGGGTGATGCTTTTCTTTGCCTCTGAAAGCAATATTCTCTGAGAAAAACACAGCAGGGACCTTTCAGCAGCCAATATTCTCATCTGCTCCAGGATGGATACATTGGCAATAAGGGGGAAATATAATAAACTACACACATTCAAGTGAAAATTTGATTAGTTTTGACATTTGAATACACAATGGAAACAATCACCACAATCAAGATAATGAACATTTCAATCAACCTTAACAGCTTTCACCAGCCCCTTTGTAATTTTCCTACCCCTACCCCAAACCCCAGGAAATCCTTGATAGGATTCTGACACTAGGGATTCATTTGTATTTTCCATAATCTTATATAAATGGATTCATATAATTTGTACTCTTTTTGTCTTGCCTTTTTTTACTCAACATAATTATGCTGAGTTTCATCCATTTCATTGCATTTACCTATAATCCATTCTCTTTTTCCTCTATCTTTTCTCAAAAAAGATCACTGGATCACTGACCTTCACCTTGGTTCCCCTCTCTGCTCTGCAGTCAGTAAATTGAGGCAATTTTAGGGGTCACCCCATTTATCTCTCCTTTCTCAGTGATCCTGCACTGCCTAATGTTCAATGTCTAAAAAACTTGTTGGGTATATATATATTTTTTCTGATGGGAGGGTAACTCTGGCTCCTGTCACTCCATCTTGGTCAGAATGAGAAATCTACTGTAGCCTTTTAGCAATATTAAAGGAAATCTTGCTGCTGCAAGTCAGGTGGTTCAATTTCTTCAGTGTGATAGTTCTGAAAAAGTAATGAGCAAAAAACAAAAATCACTTGAGAAACTTGTTTGAAATGCATTCTCATGCCCTGCCCCAGAATTTCAATTCAGTATATCTGGAGTGAAATCAGTTATCTGAATTTTTATAAAATCTACCATGCAACTCTGGTACAGGTGGTTAAGAGACCATAATTTTAGAAACTTGCTTCTGTGACTATTTTTCCAGTTTAACTTGGGCAAAAATGACTCTGCTGCATGCATGAAATGAGGAGGTAAAGACTTAGGCAGTATTTCTGTTGCGAACCTTTTGATTAATTATCCTGAGTCTGTCCTCATTTTTCACTCCAACCCTGAGTTCGTGTCCAGAGTTTGGGGCCTCTCCATAGCCCAGTGGAGTGAAAAAGCATCTTCGCGTGGGATCTAGACTTCCCGTGTGCTTGCTCCATGTCGCTGCCTCAGCTTTATATTGTCATTATGATCCCATCTGCTCCATCTTCCAGAAATTTTTCATAAGCTCTGGGTTGCTAATGACCTCTGTCTCATTCTCAGATTGCAATGAATATATTTCTTGGTAAGTATTTCATTGTCAGTTCAATTGAATTTGTTGGGAAATAGAGTGAAAATAGACTCAGTTCACTATCTTCAACTGCAAGACACATGACATTTAAATGGCATTAGAAGTAATATCTCAAATGAGTGGTCTCTTATTATTTGAATGAGGACTTCTCTATGTTTCTACCAAGGCAATAATACTTGTATAGTCTTAATAATAACATTTGCATATTCTATAGTCATGAATGCATTTTCTAACATTTTATATTTATCACTTAATTGTATCATCAGAGCATCCCTTTCTCAAGGATGAGTATTTTTGGTATGTTTTACTAAGTTACATTGAATGACTTACTGAAAGCCGCACTCAAGCAGGGATAATATTCAGTTTCTGATCTTAATATCCCTGAGGTTTACTTCTTTGTTTTTGCTTGTTGTTGGTTGTTTTTAAAATTATATTAATTATTGAAACATTTACTTCTACTGAAGTCCATATTACTTGCAAAATATTGAGGGTGAAGAAAAGTAAATAATTCTATAGGGTGTTTTGATATCTCCTACTGATATCAGTAGCTTAGCCCGCTGTCTTATAGGGATCACCACGTGCTAAACACTGGAGTAGGTAATTTAGATAAAGGAACATTGTCTCCACAAGAGCACCATGAAGTATGAATTATTACTATTGAAATTTTACTAATGGAAAAAGTGGGGTACAGCATAATTCAGGCCACACAGTTAGAAATTATAAGAGCTCAGACCCCAATCTCAGAAGTTTCATCCAAAATCTGCTTTTAACTGCTATACTACACTGCCTCTTATATTGAAGAGTCCTCTGTATGTAATTGAAAGAATCATTTTTAGGTGATCGGTTTAATATTATAAATACTGTTAGAGGATATTTAAGCAGTCTGCTTCACAAAAATACAATTCCAGAATCTTCTGATTACTGTCCTTAGTGACATGAACTGACTCTGATTTCTGCAGCTGTGGTTACTTTGAGTCCCCTTCTTGTCCCTTGGGATGTAAGTATTAGGTTTGAATATTAATCTCCTTTACCAGTCAAGAGCCATCCTATTAGAATTGCAAATTGACGCAGCAACAAAAACAAAATATAGAAATCTGCCTAGAAAATTATTATCTCAATATTTCTTGATTTTAAAAGGTGGCCTTGTGCCTATTTGATATGATTGTTTACCTCACTCTTTGATACTGATTTCACCTCCCCTTTTTAATCAGGTTTTACTTATAACTTCAGTGTGTCCAGGGGAATAGTGAACAAGAGACATTATGAAGACCAACTTTGAGGAATCATTTACATTTTCATAGAGACTCTAACTAAAATACTGGTTAAGGACACATCTAGTCCTGGGTAGATGTACAGAACTGGCACCGTAAAGTGTTCACTGAGCCTCTAGGTGATGAAGAAAATGAATAACAGTGCCCCAACCACACTGACCCCTGAAAGAACATTGCAGAAGATAAAACATACCACATTATAGAAGAAAAGCTAGCTATTATATAATTACCTATATCCAGATCTACCTAGAGAAAGCAGCCTTTAAGAATCACTAATGTAAAATAAACAATAGCTGGAGATAAGCAAATATTGAAGAAAAAGTAAGTGAGGAGTGAGAAGTTCCCCCATATTTCTTTTGTACCTCAAGCATGTGCTGGAGGCCTAGAGCTGGCCCGTTTCAAGAAGGATATTATTCAATGAAACAGAGATCTATAGAAGAAAGGGCTGGAGAGGAGAGAATTTTTACCCAGGGTTAGGAGAGATTTTTCCATAATCTTAAAACATCAAAGGATTTCCTGCGGTCAGCATACTGCTATATCCCTGCGTGAGTCTCTTGACACTTATGCAACGGCAGCACTTAGCATCATTAGCAGGTGCCCAGCATGTGGTAGGAATTCAAAAACAACTGTGAAATAAATAAATTTGTATTACTGGTTTTTGAATTAAATCAGTATGGTATAAAATAATAAGAATATTTGTTTGCCCTGGCTGGGTAGCTCAGTTGGTTAGAGCATCATCCCAATATGTCAAGGTTGCAAGTTCAATCCCTGATCAGGGCACATACAAGAATCAACCAATAAATGCATAAATTAGTGGAACAACAAATTGACCTCTCTCTCTCTCTCTCTTCCTGTCTCTCTCTGGAATATCAACCAATTAAAAAAAAAAAAAAAGAATATGTGTTTTACAAGTTATTGACTGGAAAAAACATTTCTTTGAATTATGGGTTATTACACCTTCCATTTCCTTTTCTAATGTTTATTACCTCATGAGATATATAGCTTCAAACAGCATCTGAATGGGTTTCCACCAGCCTATTTTCAAGTATACTCTGGTAAGACAGATAAATATCTGATTGTGTATTTCCAAATTTCCAAGTTTACCCATCTCATTAACTTGGTCCTTAAACAAAAAAATACAGAAGCATCTGTTCATTGCCTAAAGCTACTATAACATGTTTTTGGCACTTGCAAGACATAATTTTTCCAGGAATGAATGGAAAACTAAGCCTATAATGTTCTGGCTTTTATGATATAGCACAGCCCTTCAGAACAATAATAATTTGTTCTTTAAAAACTAAAAATAATGCTATTATAAGTGGTCAGAAATTCAAGGCATGCAATTTAATTATCAGCTCATATTTTCTTTGCTTAGTTTCACTGCTGACCAGTGATCTTTATGTTTGAGATGATCTTTTAATCTAACATTTGAGTAGAGGAAAGAGGACTGGCCTCTGAGTCAGGATATGTGAATGTGTCCAAGGGTAATTCTCATCAGGAAAATGAAAAAGGAAATTGGATTACAGCACCTCTCATCTCCATCCAGGAAAAGTTTGCTATGTAGTATCAACATAGTTAATATAATACATAACATAATACCTGATAATCAGTGAGCTGACTGTGGAAAATCAGCAATATAATATAGACATAGAAAAGAGATAACTGATAAGGAGTTCTCGATCCAGCTCATAATATTATGAGCTCAACCCTGTGCTCAGAACATTACCTTTGTCGTCTGTAAGATGGCCAGACAGCTTGGTCCAGATGACCTCTAAAGTCCCTTCCAGCTCTCTAAGTCATGTTCACATCATTTATTTCTAGACATGGGTTTCTTCTCTCAGATTGAGTCTTTTTGCTGATTTGGATAATGTTAAATCCCTGAGTATTTTGAAATGGTTTAGGAAGCAGATTGTCAAAACAAGTATCCAAATGTTGAAGCTTCTTTGGAATAGATCCCACCTGGAGCCAGAGCAGCATCCAGCAGATGGCACTATGCTATCATCGCGGGCCCAGGCGGCCCTGAAGTGTAGGCACTGCTCTCTCAAGCAGCAATCCTAATCACTGGCGGTAATTAACAGTGCAATGCTTTCTTTCTTTTTTTTTTTTTTTATGTTTATAAGATGGGCTTGATAGTTTCCAATTTGAATAATCATGCTCCATTTAATTCTCCTCTGTCATCAGGTGGATATAACTTAAAAGGGAGCTTGCTAGTTCTAAATTTGAGTAACTAGCAGGGGCAGAGGTAATGAAGTCATGTTTTCTCTGATGGAAAGATAATTGAATCCCATCTTCTCAGAAGACTGCCGGACCCAACAATGAGACTGAACTATATGTTCATGTTTGTCCCCTTATGCCCTTGCTCGTTAGGAGGTGCTTCCTAAATGCTTTGAATGGGTTGGAGACAGAACATAAACCCACTGCAGAGAGGATGTGGAAGAATGCAGAGTTGGTGATCGGTAGACATTTCCTACTGATTGCTTCCAGTTTCTAAGGCAAGTAGGAGGCAAAGTGACCATTCGAGAATGAAGATGAGGGAGGAGGTGTTAGACGTTCAGAGGGCAGAGGAGTTGTGGAATGGTTTCTAGGAGAGTGGATGCAAGAACGAACTGCACTGGAGCTATATGGACGGTCACTGACCAGGGCTCAGGATAAGCTGAAGCTTTTGGTTCTGATTTAAAATGAGATCACTGGTTGTGAATTTATCTCCAGCTACATTTATAAACATGGCAGAGGCAGAAAGTTTGATGTGGTCATGGTTGAGATTTATCAGGCAAGATTCAGGGAGCAGAAAGATTATATGCACGGGAATGATTATAATGATTGACCATATCATACGAGGTGAGCAGAAAGGAGAGAGGACATGTCCAACAATGGAAATGAAGTTTCAGTGGATTGGAAGCCCTGGTGGGGTTGGAGGATTGTTGAGGTGTTAGACGAATCCGATGAAATTATAGGGGGTAGTGGTCAGCGAGAGGTGTATGTAACTGAAATTCTGAAGAGGTTGCAGTTATTGGCGATGCCAAGTCCTAGGCTATGACCACTGGAGTTAGAGCAGGAGGGAGGGCAGGACTATCAAGGGAAAGAAGTCCTAGAAAGTAAGAGGCCAAGGTGTTGGAAATATTATCTGGATGTCTCTTGAAATCAACAGGGAGAAAGCTGGTGTAATGTTCGAGTGACCGTGAGCAACGACATAAATCAACCAGAAAGAAAGAAAGATAAGACCAGGGCCGCTCACATGGTAGCAACAGTGCTGAAGATACATTTTAATGAGATGATATTCAGATACAGGGCTTCAGGGAAGAGGGAAGGCTGGTTTGAAGACAGCCGTGAGAAATGCTGGAGCTCTCCCCAGTTTTCCTTTTGTGTTGAGGTAGCGAGAAGCCGGGTACAGTCTCTGTTCCGAGGGAAGAGCCTGCCAGGGGCTGAGCTGAAGGGGACTGAGCGAGGACCCAGGTGTTCTGCTGGATTCTGCCCCCAAGTGATCTTGGTAGATATTTTCCGTGGGCCACCCAGTTTTTCCAGAGAAGAATATTTAAATATCCCTAGCAAGTGACACAGAAGAGGGCTCCCAAGTATAGAAACTTCCATCTAACTTCTGTTGATAATGAGACGCCTTAGCCTCCACCCCTCGCTGTGTCCTCAGTCCCTCGAGGTCTAATTCTGCAGATGGGACGGTCCTGCTGCTGCGGGGGGGGGGGGGGGGGAGGTCATTGTCTAAAGCTCTTGAAGAAGCATTTCTAAGAAGTCTAAGGGCTTCTTCAGGAGACGCACAGCAAGTGTCTTCATTTTGGCCTTACCTCTTGCCCCCACATCCTGAGATTTCCAGAGCTCCTAGTTCCTTAGCCTTTAAAGAGTCTGCCCTATAATTTATCTTGTTGCTAAATGTCATTATCTTCTGCTGACCCTGGATTTTAGCTTTCTAGACTCTGCGAAATCTCGTAACCACTAATTCATCTGCTTCCCAACCGCGGAAAGTTTATTGATGTTTCTCATTTGCTATGGGCTCCTCTCCTGTGCTGTTTTACTGGTGGCTCATTCTGGTTTTTTATTTCTGTGTTGTTTTGTTTTTGTAGTGGAATATTGAACAAGGCAGAGATCTGCACATATGTTTAAGTTCCCCTGTTGGTCATAGCCCGTTCACCAATAATAAATAAGAATCTGAATTTTAATGCGCCCCTTGCCAGGGCTCGTGTTGGAGCGAGTGTGGCCTGGGGCTCATGTTTATATGGTCATATCACCAGCGATGACTTAGTCGTCATTGATCTAGAAACCACAGACAAAGCCAGGAAGACGATTCTGTGGATTCTGCCATTTTTCTTAAATGAAAGGTGATTTACACTCCTGTACTAGTTAATCCTATCTGAGAAATGTCATTATTGACATTTTACAGAGTTGCCAGCTGAAAACTTTGCATAGGATAATTCAACACGTTTGCTAAGTCAAGAAAAACACGTTGTCCCCAGTCTCTCGGGACCCAAGACCATCATGTTGACACCACACCACATGTCCTTCTTGACAACAACCTCAAACTACCCTTAGTTGCCTAGATAGGAGAAGTCGTCAGGGATATGTTATAATTTAATGAACTTGCATGAAAATATAATTACTGTAATTTTGTGTCACAGGTTTGTTGCATTACACTGAGCACATTATAATCTTATAAAATCTTCTAAGAATATTGCAATATCACTATTAAGTATTATAAAGTATTATGTGACATCACACTGCTGAGTTCAAACCTTCTGAGTACCTGTAAACACTCCTTGATGAGTCACCTTTAGGTAGTTCCCTGAAATGTCCTCTGGCATGCGGCGATGGTCAGGAATGGGGGTGCCGCCGAGGGAGGGAGGAAAGCGGGGTCGGAAGCTGGGAGCGCCGGCTGGTGCGTAATCGGCGCCTGTGCATCACACCCAGGCACACCCCCGGTCGCTGCAGGGGGAGGCCACAAATAACTAATACAGGAAAAGGCATCTCTAGCCTCAGAAACAGTGAACTACTTTGAAACCAATGCAAGCATTTGAAATATTTGCAAGGAAATTTCCTGGCAGAGGCGAGGCAAATGTGGGGCCATCCCTGAGCAGAGCAGGGTTGGGGATCCTGGGGACCCCTCTCTCTACAAAGTGGATTTCCATGCCTGCGGCCTCCATCTGCGCCTCCCGGCCAGCCCATCGCATCCCAAAGGGCATCGCAGAACAAATGTTCTCCTTCTGAGGAGTTGTTCCCTTCTGTTCCCCCAGAACATTCCTTCCTCGCCACAGCGCCAACCCGGTTGCTCTTTAAAATGGATCTGAATGCAAAGTCCAGGAGAAGCGTGGGCGGCGAGCGCCTGGCAAGGTAAATAATTTGATGAGACATAAAAATAATGAAATTTCAGCCATCTTCACTGGAGCTTGAAGGTTTAATTCTACTGAGAAATATCAGAGAAAGAGAAAATTGGCAACAGTAAGTAAAACTAGCAAGATTAATCCTTACTCAGCGAAAAGTGGAAAGATTTTCGGGTGGAAGCCTTCCTGGGCGAGCCCGTGGTGCCAACGCTCTTTCTCCTGTAGTCACCAGACTCTGGGCTGTGACCCATTCTTGCCACTGCTCGGCCTGTGTTTTCAATGTGTAAAGAATATGAAGAGGAAACGCCCGTCCAATGCCACCAGGCCCCGGCAGCGCTGCAGCCCACCGCCCTCCCCCCTGCGCCTTAGCCTGGGCGGCAAAGACAGGCGCCGCTTCCAGCAGCTCCGCTCCCCCGCGCGTCCATAGCGTTTGTCTCTTTGTTTTCCTGCCTTATTTTCACAACATTGTAAAGGCTCCCCAGAGAATTATCTGAAAATATTTTTGAAATTAGTAAGGTAAAGATGCTTTTTCACACAAATCAGTGATTCTAAAAAATAGGCATTTAGCAAAAACTGGCATTTGTACTATGTAAGTTCATATAAGAGAATAGCTTTCACATTTTACTCTACATATTTTTTGCATTTTCTTAATCTCTAATGCAGAGAGTGTATTTCTATTTGCCCTCTGTAATAAAAATGATTTAAGTAAAGAAAAAAAACCACTTTTTCACCATCACCAAAGAACATACTAAATGTATATTTTGGCCCTCAGCAAAGCACTTTAAAATAATGATTTGACTTGGTTTAATACTAACAATTATCATTTTAGGAATACTGTTATTTTCACCAATATACTTTTCTCAAATGTGAGGCTTAAAAGGTTAAATAGCATGCTCAGGGTCACACAGCTGAGAAGTGAGTTAGGTAAGTCTCTCTGAGTAGTCATCACCAATAGATGTAAACAGAATCTGCAACAATATACTTTTTTTAGTAGAGTCTGTTAATGTAAAATCAACTAATAGCGAACTTTAAAAACTGTCAGCTCAATTACCTAGTAAACTCTCTTTAAAATGTTAGTAATTTAATGAGCTTAATTAGAAACAAATTAGTCACACAGAATAAATTGTTCCTTTTGGAAAAGACCAACATAAGAGCCTGAAGGAAGTTAATGATACTTAAAGCTTAGGGCCCAATTGAGACAGCACATTTGTCTTGTCAAAAATATGCACTGCTCGGTCTGTGGTGGAAGAGCCTAAAGAAATCTTTACAAAAACATCAGAATGTGTCTTTTGACCCAGGTTTGTGTTTCTCTTTGCTTAACATACATCTCCTACAGCTGAATTGGCATTGGGCATGTTGCCGAAGGTGCAGATAACCATGCAGTAGGTACCCAATCAATAGTGGATTTGTTCACACCGTTTATTATGTAGAAGAAAAATATGTTTTTATTTAGTCAGGAAATGTTTCAGCTCCTCACCAGCTTTTCCTTTCTGGGTTAATCTCATTTTATGGAAAGCTAGACCTCAGTGAGGCAGAGGCTCACCCCAAACGGAATCCCATAATGCGGTTATAGCTAATGAGAAAACCCAGAAAAGAAGCGAGACAACCAAAAGCCCCTGTTCCCCGACCAGACATACCCGGGGAAAAGGTAAGAGTCCGCTTAATCCCCTGTGCTTTCCCCCTTTATTTCCTCCTTGAAGTTGGCTATCTCTGAATTCTCCACGCATAGCAAGAAAGATGTTAGATTAGATGACTTGTTTTGTGAGAATAGCAAATGTGTTCCTGCCATGCAATATTCAAAATATATGAAAATAATAGTGGGGGTCATTTAGGGGCATCTCCTGTCTGCCGTCCCCTGTGAGAGCTTTAGTTACAGTTTCGCTTCACCTCCATCCCCTTGAGCACTGTTGCAAACGTCCACCTCTGACGCTGGTCCACTGTTCAGGGCTGTAGGTGGCCTCCCACGCCCCACGCTGCAAAAGGTTAGAGTACAACCAGGACAAGTACCAAGATTTGGGGAAAGCTCGCCACGTCTGCCTACAAGAAAATGAGCTGATTGGAATGAGAACCTGGCACAGAGATGCCGAGGCTGCCAGCAGAGCATGGTTCCTCCAGCCTGAACTGCGAGGCTCAGCGGTCGCCCCGCAGATGTGCTGGGCTCAGGGCTGCCAGCATTTCCATGCATGCCCCCCACTCCCCCTAATTGATAAGGATAATGAATGTATCAGATCGACCCTATTCACTGCTGGGAGCTGCTGCATGAACAGAGAGTCCTATGGCTTATTCTTGCCAGACGTGTCCTATTAAAATCGAATCAGAGGAAAATGTGTCTAGGCAAAACCTCAAACGTATTTCGCCCCCAGTTTTCTTAATTTCTAATGAGTAATGTGTAATTTCCAGTATGAAGCTTCTAGGCGCATGCATTGCAGAGACGAATTTATGCACCTTGTGATTAACTGACTAAGCATAATTATCTTGATTAGGAATATTATTTTGCCTGTCTCTATTGCTCCTGTTCTAGAACAGGAACAAAAAAGGAATGTCTGAAAGACTCAGCCCTGATTAGAGTCCCGTCATGTCTCCAGCAAGATGCTTTACATAAGAAAAATGACCAAGAAATACTAAGCACCATTAGCACTAGGAAACATTCCTTCTCTTCATCGTTTATAATGTGATTTGGAGGAGAGGGAGTTCTGAACTCCTGCAAGTAACTGAAAACACATGAAACATTAGATTACTTGTTTGGTAAGGATAATAAACATGTTGCCCTGCTTGTTGTTTAAATATTAAAAACATCTAAACAGAATAGAGGCTATCATTTGAAATCGCTTGCTGTGTGCCATGCATATGAGTTTTATTTACATTATTTCATTTAACTTCCACCATCACCTAATAAGGTAGTAAGTTAATGCCCCATGAATAGGTGAGGGAAATGGGAGCTTGGGAGGTGGAATGTTTTGCCCAAGGTCAAACCTGTAGGTGATGGGCCCTGATATTGAACCACAGTTGTCTGAACCCCAAACCTGTTTTCTTCATGGTTCTGCTACATTTCTTGTCAACTATTGGACTTGTGATAAAGATATTGATTTGGATCTCCTGTCATTCCTATAAACTACTAGATGGATCTAGAATCTTGAATAGACGTGAATAATCCCTACTTTTCTTATTAACTTTAGAAGCTATAATATTCTCATTTTCTTTGGTCCTTTCTTTTTTAATGTCTCTAAATGTCTATCTGTCATCTCTCTAATACTTCCTCATAACTTTTCGTCCTTCCAAAGCTTCATAAAGAGCTGTATCTTCTGCAGCATTCTTTTCTCTTCCGAAACCAGTCTGTTCTCTGCTTTGTTGCTTTGTTTCCTAAAATACTATACATCATTTTATTACTTTGGATGTATTTGTTGATTCCCCCCATCCAGTCCTCTTAGTGTATTCCACAAAAGCCCTTGGCAATCATTATGGAATCAGCCCTCTCTCTCCTGGCCTCTCCCCTCCTCTCCACCCTCCGCCCACCTCCCAAACCATCACCACTTATGCATAATAGACAATGGTTCTAAATTTTACTTTACTCTCTTGCCAACACACTTCTGAACCTTCATGACCCCCATAGGGTTGAACCTGCTGATCTTCATAGCTAGACTATCACTATCCACTCCTTAAGTAGCAGCAAGAAAAGGCCTACTAATTCTCCAAGTTCCAATTAAAGTTATGTCTTTGAAAGACTCTCCTCAATCTACCATAGACAAAAAAGTTACATTTTCTTTGTTCCCCTGACATTTTGCTTACATCTTAGAACTGTACTGAAAATTCTCTGTGCACCTTTTCCTAGCTGCGAAATGGACTCAGATGTTTTTTCCCCAATGCTTTATTTTCGATGAAATTTTACAGTCCCAGTTTCAAACAGATTTGACCATTTTGCATGGACTATTTGTACTGCAGAAATGTCTTGCTGGCTAAGGCACTGCCTCCTCTGTTCACTGCTTCACTCCTGTTGAGTAGAAATTGAATCTTTAACCCTAGCTCTCTGGGTGGAATTACCAAAATAAATTCTCCCAGCAGTCCTCTTCTTTGTTTTTTAATGCTTTCTCCACAATAAATGCAATTTCCTGCTGATTAAATTGCATTGAACTTCCCTACACAAAATTTTTTTAAATTAAACTCAGCAAGAAAAAATTAAAATAAATATCAGTGCAAAATAAAATGAACCTCCTGATCTGTGGTTACTCATTTCCTTTTAAATAAATATTTACATAATTTCAATCTTGCATTAGAATTGAAAACTATTTTTTACACAGTGCGTCTTCCTTTCAACCAAAGTGAATGGATGATGGCATATCAAGAAGTTTACATATATGAGAAATGGAAAAAATGTCAATACCTGTAATCAGAATTACAGACAATTGCCAATTACTTGGAACTCTATGGATTGCTCACATTTTGCTTTCAGACCTCCATCATGTGTCCTTTATGGTCCAAATCTGGCACCTGAACGTGACTGACTACAGAAGGACTAGCTGGTGACGATTCTCTGAATCTCCAATTCCTCTGAACAGTCTGAAAAAGAAAAACCCATATTTTCTATCATTTAAAAACCCACATTTCTATCATAACTGTGTAAGTTTTTATTCTTGTAATGAATCCCTTGCTCTATAATATTCATGGAGGTTCTTCTCTGGCAGAATAGTGACTGATACCGTCATCGGAGTCAGAAGCTGGTCTGGAGAACAGAACCTCACAGATGGGAATATGTAATTAGTTCTCTGGTCTGATTACATTAAAAAGCATTAATGGCCTTGTTTTCATCGGTGAACCAGACCCTGACAGCCCACGACATACAGTGGCAAATAACTACTTTTATTATCACCTATAATCAAATGCTAACAGGAGGCCAGGCCTTGTGTGACCAAGTATTTGTTACTCTAAAGCATTTTAGTGCAAAATAAGGGTAATAAGGGATTTGATGGTTCGCTTTTTATGCACAGAGAACTTGGAGAAGGAAAACCATAAGCTCAGGACTTTAAATTCCGAGCTAAAGTTTTCAAGCAAGTTTCAGAGAACCCTAATGATTATCCTAAAATAAATCCTATTTCCTATTGCACCAGGGCCAAGATTTCTGAAAACCAAGCCCTGATTCTAATCAACAGATGAGAGAATTAGTATTCAAACCAAATTCCCAATTTCACAGCCTTTGTTTCATGAAGATTATGACAGAATTGGAAGCATGTGAGGCCTGACAACTGGGAAGAAGATTTATGGACAGAATGTGATGTCGTTCAATACCTTAAGCCCCTAAATTCTACTAAGCTTCATTTACCAGTAGAAGCAACCACCATGCCCCTCTCTGAGAAGGTGGCCTTCCCTGGCCTGAAAGCCTAAATTCCCTCCAATGAAGTGGGTGCTTTGCAGGGGATTGCTGACCCTCTTCAAGTCCTATGCCTACCTCACCTCATTGCTTCTATTATTTCTAGACCTAAACCAGAATTATGTCCCAGCAGCCTTCAGGAAGTCTGGCTAGGTATCACTCATAAGGAGTCACCCTACATCCAATGTTTAACACCTAGAAAATGTATATGGAAGCATAACCTGGGAATATAAGGTTGGATCAGGGTGAATATGTTAATATGGGTGCACTGTGCAGAGACCCTCTATCCAGTGTGTTAGCTTGAGAGGCTGGGTATGGATCCAACAATATGCATAGTCAATATGTTGAAACCTGGGCCAAAAAGTGTCCACACGAAATGAACTTCAGATTTTAGAATTTCTTGGCTATACTCTAGAAAGAGGAAGGTAATCAGAGATTGAGATTCTGGGTGGAATTTTTGTGTAAGATCTGTTCAGTCGCATCCTAATAAGGGCAAGGGTCCTGAAGACATTTCCTTCATCAAGCCTTTGAGAAATACATTGATGAAGGAAGTACCAGCATTTGTGAGGAGCTGTGTTGCTTCTTCTCTAAACAACAAATAGGCAAAATATTGAAAGTAAATATTTTCAAAAAGGGAGTGATTTGAGCAATTATTTTTTAAATTTTTTTCTTCTCTAACGACTAAGGATCATAGGTTCCCAATTCTGCATATTCCTCATTAGCTGGGTTACTTGACTTTCTTTTACGCCCTTGATAAAAAAAAAAAATTAATTCCATACTAGCTTTTATTTTTCTAGTGTAGAGATGGCTTATAAAAAGAAGATATTGCCAGATATAATCCAAATGAAGTAGGATCCTGAGAGAACTCACCTAATTACCCATGAACACTAAATTTTTTGACTGAATCATCAGTTTAATTGTGTATTGAGAAAAATAGCATCTACTGTGAATATTAGAAATATCTATTTGCATTAGAAAAAAATTTTCCTTCATAACCACATACAAAGTAGTTTTCAAATATTGTAGAAAACAGTTTTTATAGAAAATGTTAGAACAACAATGTAGTATTTGCTATTCTGGCTCAGTATACATTTGTAGAAGGTGCTCTATTAATGCAGGCATTTGTATAAACACTACCATATGGTGAGAGACACAAAATCAAAAACAGGAGGTGGGGCATAAAGGGTTAGCAAACAGCTTTCAATATTGTCTTACCCATAATGCAGGCTATTGTAGTTTTAGACATATCTGTTCAAACATCACCATACAGAATTTAAATCTTCCTATATCATGTGAGATATGAAATTCTGGATTTTTAAAAGCAAAGATGCCAAGTTGAATAGTTCATTAGTTAATGTGACCTTTAGATATATCAAAAATCACTACTGATATTACTTAAAAATTATAATATTGGATTTTTAATGATGATTTGGGGCATTTTAAATGCTTATTTTGAAAATTTATATGCACTTAAATTTTTTCCCTTTAAATATGCCTATTTAGATAGCTAAGATATAAAAGCACATTTCTTGTCCTTGACTATGCTTTATTCTTAATTGATAAAAATCTCTGGGTACTGCAGTGCTCTGCAGACTAGACCATTAAGAACTGTGGGCTTTCTCTCGCTGGAATGTTAGAATGCATTAAAATTGACCTTAGACATCTCACATCTGAAACACATTTTTTTTTTCTATTGATATTGCCTTTTGCTATTATATCCAATATAGATGTGAATCACTAGATTTACCAATTAATACTCTTCTTTTGCAGAGAACACTTCTATTCTGAAAGCAGAAGGGCACAACAAGCAATAAGCAAAAAAAAGACATTTTACAAGCAGGAATTCAGTGCTATCTTTTTCCGAGTCTTAAAATACAATCCTTTGGTATTTTCTTATCAAGGGATTACACTATGAAAAGCTTACCAGAAAATTGCATCTTATAAATAATTTTTGAATAGATGAGGTTTGTTCTCCTAATATTACTGTTAATAAATCAACTTGTAGGCTCTATTTTGTGAAAAATAAACCGTAACATGCACATATAGGTGAAAAAAACTAAATGTTTTAACTGAAATGTGCCTTGATTTAAACCACTGAATTGTTGACATCGACATCTAACTGTGAGGTTGAACAGAGGTAAACAGAGCCGTCATCCATTTACATTCATGACCTTATTGTATCAGGACAAATACATGTTTCACATAAATACTTGGAATTCTACAATTCTACTTTGTAATATTTATTTGGGTCTTCTAAGAATTTCATCATTAAGAATTTTGTGTAAAAATATAAACACTCCAAATAAACAAAAGTTCTATCATATGTTTTTTATTGATCCACTCACCAATTCATTCTCAAACAGTATTTTGCAAATATAATTTATGTGTTCTCTGTGCTTTGGCTATTGTAGGCAAAGAACTCCCTGTCAAGTAGCCTTGGGAGATGGGGAAACTGGCCATTGACAAAGCAAACACATGTGCAATTTCAGATTGCACTGTTATAAAACAGCACATCCCAGAAAGCAATATGATAAGTGGGGCTTGGCTTTGGTTGATAAGAATAGGTTTTGTCTTACTTTTAGTAGTTTTTAGGAGAAAGGGTGAGATAGAATCACTCTTTTTTCTCTCTTTGTTTACCTATCTGAAAAAAAAATCCCCTGGTTATAAAGGATCAGAATGCAAGCAAGACTTCTGTAGGACCCCGGGCAAGATAAGAGAGATGACTTAGATGACGGTGGCAGCAGTGGAAGTGGAGAGAAGCAGATGCATTCAGGATTTATTTTGGAGCTAGAACTGATAGGCTTGAGTGACTTGTCCAAGATAATCTGGCTAAAAGCCAGCAGAATAGGACTCATGTCTAGTTCAGTTTACTTTCTCTGTAACTTTAGTTCCCTAATTTTACAATGTGTCCTAATCACCTGGAGTGTTTGTTAAAACATATCTCTGGGCTCCAATCCCATAGCTGCTGATCCTGTAGGTCTGGGTTGGCACCTGAAAAATCTAAACTTCTAACAAGTTCCCAGGGGATATTGATGATGCTGGTCCTTTTCTATAGAACAAAACATAAATCTTTTTGAAGTTCTGCCTTGCCAGTGTTTCTGGCTCCAAGTTTAAGAATCTGACTAATGCTCTAATATCTCCCCACATGTTGATAATTTCTTTAGATGTGCATGCCCTGATCTTGGGCTTAATAAGTGGTATTTCTGCAGGTTAAACAAAATATTGGTCATCTCTCCTTGCAGAACTGCCTTTAGCCTCCTAGAAGTTATCCTTGGAAGGGTCTCCTGTGAATGCTTCTGTGCATACCTACATGATATGTGGAATCTCAGTTAAAGAATAGCCCCTCTATAGGAAACGGACTTGCAACCTCTCTCCGTATTAAGATCATAACATCCTTGACTCTCTCCTCTACTCCCTTGTGTATAAAGCCAAATCCATTCAATGCAAAACTAAACATCTAAAACCCCAGTTAAATCTCATATGCATGTTTTAAATGTAAAAAAATGATTCTTCAAATGCAAAATGACATTTTGAATTTAGTTATTCATATCTTATAGCGTAGATACTGACAAAATTTCAGATGACAGTATAATCAATCTTCAGCACTATAGTTGTTATTTGTATTTTGTTTTTTGTTTCCTCTGCCAATTGAAAAAAAAAAAAAAGGCACAGGGAAGGTATTTTTAGACAAATGAGACAACCTCTGGGTAAAACTGACATTTTTGCCAAAAATTTATTGGAATGTGAGTTACAACAAACCAAAAAGAGATCTTCGCACTTTAAAAACAGTAGATTTGAAAGTATACTTTGACCTGGAACATTGTGTACAAAAAAAGAAAAAAAGAAAAGCATTAAAAGAACCTTACATAGTGTGTAGTTTTCATTAAATTGTCAAGAGAGATTTCTAAACAATAAAACAAAGTCAATCACAAAAGTGCCAAATGTATCAACTGAGATGTGTATTTTGTGATAGGAGACATGAAGATTAAATGGCATAAAAAAGACGTTGTTATGCCAGGGAAGATGTTTCATTTGGTTTGATAAAAGTGGTGAATTTATAAAATGAATAATCTTAACAAAAATAATGTTAAGAAAATCTCTACACCTGTGCATATTGTTCTATGTCTCAATTTTGAATAAATGTCTTTACACCTGTATAAAAATCTCTATGCAAGTTTGAAAATAATTCATTCCAAAAAAGTGAAAGTTACCAGATCATTTAAATGGTTTATATCCATGGGGAAAACAGTAAAGTTTCTGACAAAGACTGTGTCGAGGCCTTTGTGGTGTGTCACGAGCCCCATGTGGCTGCTAGGGCCACATTATAACAGAGAATAAAAACTTAATACTACTCTGATTAACCATGAAATGGAATTAGAATAAAATATACTAACAAACTGATAAAAGGAACTCACATGCTGGCAGTTTCCTTATAAGCATATTGCAGGCATCAGCAGTTCCAGTTCCTACTTGTACATGAAATGGCCTTGACCAAGACTTGGGTCATTGCAGATCACCCAACTGCAGAAATTTGGCCAGTACCGACCAGGTCCAGTATGCTGACATTAAAGATCCATATCAGGACAAGCAAGGACACTGCTGGCACATCTGCAGCCCCTCCTCCTGATCTCTTTGTTCTGCTTTCAATCTCTCTCCCTATAAAAACCCCTGCCTGCACTAAGATGCTGAAATGGGCTTTGGACAACAGTCCCCCATCTTCTTGAGATGCTGGCACTTGAATAAACCTCTTTCCTTTTCTCACCAGCACCAGTCTAATGAGTTTGGCTTTTGTGGAGGCAAGTGGTCAAACTTTGGTTTGGGCTGCAACATGGCTACTGTGGAGAGAAAACATGCAAGTGTGAGGTGGAGCGTGTTACAGAGAGAGAGGAAGAAAGAAAGAAAGAGGGAGAGAGAGTGAACTTTGTTAAGCTTGGGTTATATTATCTCCAGTTTGGGAAGGACCCAGGTGCCCTTTCAAACTAACCGATCAATTTTTCCAATCTTTCGGGTCTCCTGCTGGTTTCTCCCCCTAACCAATCTATTTCCTACATCTTTCAGGGGTCTATGTCCTTTATTCAATCCAATCCTTTTCCCAGGCTAGACAGATAGTCCTTTATGGTTGCCATCCTGGCTTCTACCTCACTTGTCCCAGCAGAGGAATTTCCCTTTATTGTTCTGTTCCTCCCCCCAGTGATCTGGAGAATGAACCGGTGGTTTCCTGGGGAGTGTGTGAAGCTGTAGCTTCCTGGTGAAGCAGTCTTATGCTCAGTTAGTTGATTATGCTTAATAATGCCTGATACCCTTTGCTCTCTTTCTTTATTAATATCTAACTATCCACGCTAACAGAACAATGAGAAGGAATGTCTGTTGTAAGCCACTCCGTTTGGGGCGATGTGCTAGGGCAGCTCTAGGAAAGTAATACAAAGGGCATTGGTATTCCATAAATTTAGCAGAGGAAACAAAGCGTTAGTTAAGTTGAGCAGGTGAGTGGGTGGAAATTCAACATTCAAACAACAACAGCAACAAGAAAAGAAACGTGTTAAGATGAAATGAAATTGTGCAGACAAGTAGAATAAAACTTTTCTGCCCCTCAGTATCGGCGTTCACCCTTTCTGCTTTGCAAGCCCCTCCCCTCGAAGCTCATGTGGCCGCTTTAGCAGCTTTTCTCCCACTGACAAGCTCTCCATCCCCTGAGCCTCATCATTTTCATAGGTCAAAATAATGCAGGTATCCAACATAACAATATAAGCAAAGGCATTCATAAGAGCGAAGGATGGCGTAGGTGTGGTGTGGTATGAAGAGTTACTTTGTTACCAAACACCAGGTAGAAAAATCCAGGCTGAGCACAGTGTAATAAAGAAGATACACAGTTTTAGAAGCAGATGTGTAAGGAAAGCTTATGCCTCTGCAACAAAGTACCTAGTTTCATGAATCAGTGTGTTCCATTGCTCGGTTTTGTTTTGTTTTGTTTTGTTTTTCATTTTAAAAGTAAAGCATGAGGTTATTAAGAGACTCTGAGGCTTAATATTAGAGGGGTAAGTAATGAGAAGGGGAATAAACCTGGGTAGCTGAGAACTGCTTCTGAGGAATTATAGATCAGAAGTGCTGCTCCAGGCAGTACAGGAAGCTGATCAATAACAAAATGCTTCCTTCATGGAGTGAAAGAAGCAGCCAGCCAGGAGGAGGGAAATCTATCTCAGCTCTGAATACAGCCGGGCTCTGCAAACAAGATACTCCTGAGGGCAAAAAGAACCCCATTCACCCCTTCGCTCAATTCTTTCTTCTTTCTGTCTTTTTTTTTTTGAAGAAAAAATAGCTTCACAAACCATCGGACTAATTTCCCCCAACACTGAAGAAGTAAAGCTTTTCTTCCTTAGCGTCTCCCCAGATTCACAGCACATATCTGAATACTCCCGAGGGAATTCGTGCGTGTGGAAAGCTGGGTGTGAAGAGATGGATGAAGTAGCATGTGCCTTACATTGCATTTGGTACAAGTGTGATAAAATAAATATCTAACTTAGAGCAATATTTTGAAAATATAATAAAAGTAGGAATATTCAATAGTTATTTTATGACTTATTACAGAAGTTTTTTTTGGGGGGGGGAGGAATTCCTAGGTCTGTATTTAATGAAGCATAAGTACATAGCCTTCAATGGGAAAATAAAGTATCTGTTTTTTATCTAAGGGCATGTGGATAGTAAATAATAGGAATCAGCCCGGCCAGGCGTGGCTTAGTGGTTGAGTGTTGACCTAGGATCCAGGCGATCAGGGTTCGATTCCCGGTCAGGGTACATGCCAGGGTTGCGGGCTTGATCAATAACTCTCTCATCGTTGATGTTCCTCTATCTCTCTGGCTCCCTCTCCTTTCCTCTCTCTGAAATCAATAAAGATATATTAAAATAATAATAATAATAGGAATCAAATAAAAAACAATTTGGAAAAAAATGGTTATACAGGCACTTGCTTACAAAGTAGTAAATATTAAAGCTCCATTGATTTTGACGGCATTGGAGGGGCATTTTTCCTATGGTGGTGAAATTCAGGTGGTTCCCATACTGAATCAAAATTCAAGTGTTTCCCTCAGTCTGCCACCACCAGTAAAAACCACTGGTGACCATTTCCAAGGATGTGAAGTTTTACTTGGTATATCCTACTAGATTGAAATGACTAATGAAAATGTTTTCTAAATAAAACACTTAAAAACAAAATTGTGATCCATTGCCTCTCAGATTTGGTTTATTTAGCCTAAATATATAGCAATAACTTGAGAGGGGCTCTTCTGTTAAAAGACCTTTAAAAATATGGTCACTGTTCATTTTTAAGACCTCTGCCATTTCAACCTGTATTAAAAATAAGAAGTTAGATTTCTAATTTCATACTAAATAACTGCTTCGTAGATCTTTTCCCACTATATCATGCTACCTATTTTTGTTCCCCTTTAGAATTGTGTCTCAGCAATAACCTTATTTTTTTCTTAACCTAGGCGAAGCAAGTTTCAGCTAACTCTTGTGAAAGAGCAAGTTCTAAAATGACCTTAATTAAAACTCTAAGGTGATGCTGAAAACCTGCTAGTTTAGTATTTGAAACATTGCCCTTATTTTTTACTTCAGCTAAAAATAATTATTACTAAATAGAACTAATTTCACGCTTGTGACACATAACTTATCTTGCTTCTTAAAACCTCTCCTGCTTCTATATTCATAATACCTACTCAACAGCTTCTGTTTGCCCAAAATGTGCTGGTAATTCACCACCTATTCTGTCGCTCAGGCAGCACACCACACACAGCAAGTCCTCACTGCTTCTCAACCTTTTTACCTGGCTCTTACCAGGTACAGCACTTTTCATTCTGACATAAAATCAGACTTACATAAAAGTTGCAAAAGTAGTCTGAAGAATTCCCTGTATGCGTCACCTAAGATCCTCAAATGTTACCATTTTATTACACTTTACCATTCATTCTCTTGATAAATTGATTGACTGATAAATAGGTAGCTAGAGGTGTTCATATAATTTTCCTGAATTGTTTTCATTTTCAGCAGCATTATCAAAACCTATGTAATAATTATGACATAATTAAGACTAATTTTTCTAGCAGGGAATAAAGATTATTTAAAAAAAAAAAATCCTTCTGTTACTGGACAGCGCCCTGAGTCAAAGGGGGAGGGCTGTCCCCTCCTCGGCTCTTGTCAATCTCAGAAGAAAGAGTTCGGATGAGTGACAGACAGCAGTGTTGAAACAAAGCAAGCGACTTTATTAAGGGAGCAAAGCAAGCAAATTTATTAAAATACTTTTGGTGTACAGCACAAGTAGGCAACCCAGCTAGTCTGAGCACCCAGCCTGGTGGAGGTTTAGGGATTTTATACTTTTCTGTCTACAGGATTCACAGTTTCTCTGCTGGATATCTTGGGCAACAGACTAGATTTCAAGGTCCCCTTTTTTTCTTTGTTGTGGCTTTTCCCAGAATTTATGAGAACATCTGGTGATTTTATCTTGGGAAGCCCCAAGACTGCTAACTTCTTTGTTCAGTGGATGAGATAAATTCCCCTTTCCCCCTCTTCCCCTCCTCCTGTCTTAGCAGTTATCTTTCCTGCCTAACATCCCCCTCGTGATATTTGTCCTTGGGCTTAGCTGGTACAAGTGGGTCTTTGTTTTTTATTTTCCCAGGCCAGGGTGATTTAAGCCATGTATTCTCTGGTTAAGGAGGAGAGGTATTAACTATTTGCTCTCAAGTGTCCTTGGTTGGGGAAGATAAGGTCTTGTGATTCACAAGCTGGCTGCAAGCTGCCCAAACTGTTTGGCCTTATTTGCTTTTCTTGTCTCAGTTTCCCCTTCCACTTCCCCAGGGATTTTCCTAGCTTTTTACTACTCTGCCATACTTCTATTACTAAATTAAAAAGAAAGAATATATAACCAAACCAGAAGAAGATACTAGGTTATGAATGTTTAAATAAATATGTTTCAAAAAACAAAAAAGATGGTTTTTAAGAAAACAGACATTGCAAATATAAAAATTATACACAAGTGCCAATCAAAAAGCTCATAGACTCAGTCAAAACAACTGCATAGCCAAGTGGCCAAGTCAGAGCTGCTTCTGAGTGGAAAAGGAATTACTTGCTTTGTTTTCATTTTAGAGGATGCCTAGGAAGGGACCGTGCAAGCTGATCAGAAGTGAAGAAGCTGAATATGCTACAGGGGCCCCACAGTAAAAGAAAATAGGATTTTCTTTTTTTTTCTGTATGAGCCTAGAGAGTAATTAGGCATCAATGAGAGGCCTTAAACATGACACCAAAAAACAAAACAACTGTGAGACAAAAATCATGATAACCTAATTATTTGCCTTGGATTTTACTGAGGGAGATACTTGAAAAATTCCTACTATAAAACTTTCTTTGAACTCATGTCAAATTTTAAATAGAGTCATTGCTCAAAGTGGTGTTGGATCGGGGTATGTGAAAAACTAAATTCAAATAATTATGAAAATCGCTTGTTGTTCATAAAAAAAATTTTTAAAGGCAAACAACAATTAAGTTATGAAATAGAAAAAATTCGTACTGGCTCATCTATAAGAAGAATTCCAGAAATACCCTGGGTACACACGCCTACGTCCTCTAAACAGGGCAAAGCTTTAGACTTCAGGTATCACGGGCGGTAAATTCTTAGCCAAGCAATCAATGGAGATCAAATAAAGTATATTTTCTTAGGGAAAGATGTTGGCAAATGCACCTTTGCCGTGGACTTGAAGGCCGTGGCATAATTCCAGACCATTAATTTATTTTGATTATTGTGATAAGAACTTAATAGGCACTATTGTCCTGCTCTATTTGCTAAGTCAGCTGTACCTATGAAAGAAAGGACACTTTGGGACATAAAGGGGCGACTTTAGATACTTAATTTTTTGATAAGGCATATGGAATAAAGCAAAGCTCAACAAACTGCAGGCCCAGGGTTATTTTTCCACGCAGCCGAGTGCTTCGGGCGTGTCAGGCACAGCCATGCCGAGGTCACAGAGCTGGGCCAGCCGCGGCCTTGCCCTTAAGTCGCTCGCACGGCCCAAAGGACACAACCGCACACCAGCGACGGGCTTAAGCGGGAAGACGGGAGCGTGCCTGGGACCTCAGGTGCTCACGCCTCCGGTTTGCAGGGTGCATGAGCTCCTTCCCGCAGACACCCCCAAGCGCACGGGAAGGGACGGACGCCAGAAGGCGAGAGGCCGTTCAACTGGGCACCGAGGGGCAAAGAGCGTCGACTTTCAAGCAAACATACGGGAGAGGCTGGTCCCCACCTCCTTAGATGATGCGATTCCGTCTCGGTTCTGATCCAGATACTGCCCCTAAGTGTCACCGCGTATCAGCTCCGAGAAGACCGTGCCATCCATCTGTACCAAATATACTTAATGCAACCTTGTCCCTGAATCTTATGGGAAGGAGAAAGTGGCTTCGAGTGAGACCCCAAGACACAGAGAGGCCACCACCTGAGGCCTTTCAGGAGGATCTGCCTGCAGCCCTCCAGGTAGGGGGACAGGGACACGGGGTTCCTGCTGCGCCTGCAGGTGTGACAGGTGGAGTTTACACATGACGCGTGACTCTTCATTTCGAAACACCAGAGTCTTTGACTAAAGGAGCGCTAAAACATTATGAAATTCATCCTGAGGTTTACCACTGTCTTCCAAATTCCCTTCCTTTTAGGTATATTAAAAAAATATCCAATCATGTTCTTTTTTCTTACGCTTATTCTAAAGTCTTTACCGATGCCCTGACATTTTTATCCCACATTCATTTCTTAGATAGCATCTGTTTCTCTAAAGATAATTGTTAGAGGATAGCCATATTTCTGAAGATATTTTTTCTCCCATGAAAACTGTAAAAAATCAATTTCTTTTCAAGTTCTTTCTATCTCACGAATCACCTGCTTCTTGAATAGATTCTATCTCTAATATAGTGACAAACATATTGAAATACGTGCTACCAGCCCCTCTCATTATTACCTCCAAAAAATTGAGTTTATTTTACAAACAGAGTGGGAAATGAATTAATTATGGTGTCAGTGGAGTGATCTCTTTGCTCTGATTATAAATGTATCAATCTTCTCAGCAACCACTTGAGGCCCGTTACCCAGAATCTTGCCCGTTACCCAGAATCTTGCTAGATTCTGGGATAAGACCTGTAATCACCCCCAATCACCCCTCTAGTTGAATACGGCTTTAGGAAAAGCACAGTAATACGTTTTGGCCTTTAGCAAATCTAACATGAATAGAAAAGACAGTGCATTTCAGGATGTTTTGTAGCTTATCCTGCCTGAGTGGCTCTCACTTCTGGGAATTGGATTTTTATATGACTTCATTTTATTTTGCAAAAGGAGCTATTCACCCTGATATGCATAAATGCACCAACTGGCAGATAATTTTGAAACAACAGACAGTAATGCATCCAGAATTAAATTTTTAAGACAATAATGCACTTTTGCGAGCAAAGAAATGAAAAGCAGTTATTTTTGTGTGACACCTATTTATAATTTTTAGAGGTTTCAGTGCTATGGAAGAAACTATCGCAGGAAAACCTGCTTATTTCAGCCATTGCAAGGGCGGTCATTCTATTACTTTGGGTGGTCATTCGGTCACTCAGCAGTTCTATTATTTCTCAACTATTTCATTATGTTTCAGATATTTTAGAATCTGCCCAAATAACATAAACAGGCAGACAATGAGTCTGCGAGCCCATTTGAGAACTAAGGAAGGCCCCGCTTTCTCTGGCAAAGAGAGAACACGTCTCACCAAAAAGCTTCCCCCTGCAAACAGCATTCTCTCTCTTCATGCGAAGCTACAGGCTTTGCATTTTCTGTTGTTTTCCTTGCATTCAACAAATGTCTTTAGCCTGCTGCTCTTAAGTAGGGTATGAAAATAAACACCCATCTATTGAGTCCGTTGACTTGTGTTTTATGAACCTACACTATGTCCATCAGATAATTATCGAGGCAATAGAACAAAAGGCATTCATCTAGCTTATGTTTAATAGGAAGAAACAGAAGATAAAACATGAATGTACCAAATGTTGGCATCAGAGATGCCAACTGGGCTGTGGGACAGAACCGCCCAAAGGTTTGAAGAGAGAGTCGGGATGGAAACATAAACTTGGGAATCAACAGCACGGATATTTAAATGTGTCTAGATCTGCAGGAGGTAAACCCATGAGCCTGGATATCGCCCTTGGGGGTTCACGTCACTAGGAAAGATGTGAGAACTGAAACTGAGCCCAAGGGCATCACACCCAGATGATGAACAGGCAGGAGAAGTAGTTGGTGAGAGCAGGAGGTAAAGAGACGGCTGTGGTTTCCAAAGACAGAGAAAAATGCTTTTCAAGGAGGCAGCCGTGATCAACCGGGTCGGAGTAAGTGAAGACCAAGAATTAACTTCGGAATTTTGTAATACGAAGGCCGTTGACCCCTGAAAGAGCAATTTATTTACAGAGGGTGAAGGAAGGAACACCAGCAGGGGGGAGAAGCGGGGCAAAGTAAGGGCGTTATTTTATTTTGTTTCTTTGCTTTTAAGAGGAGATAAATTTCACGTGCTCATAAGCCATTGGTGATGATCCAGTTAAGAGAGAAAACCTCATGATACAAGACTAAGAGACACTTTCTGTGCAGAAGCCTCTGAATCAGCCAGAGAGGACAGGATCTAGTGCATATGTGGAATGTTTAGCTTTAGTTAGGAGCAGAGCCCAGTTCATCCAGAATAATGGGAAGGAAGACAATGCATGAGCCCGGATGGGTGCTGTAGGTTAAACTGTGTGTTCCAAGGAGATACGTTGAAGCCCAACGCTTCCCAGAACCTGTTAGTGTGACCTTATTTGGAAATAGGGCCTCGGCGAATGTAATCAAGTTAAACGGATTAGAGTGGACCCTAACAGAGCACCTAGTGGCCTTATGAAAGGAGAGAACTTGGAACATAAAGCCACAGACACACCGGGAGCCCTCCATGTGACAACAGAGACCAAGTTTGTGGCGCTTCTCTGTGACAGCTCTAGGGAACAAAGACTGGCATACGGTTCGCCTCTGATTCCTTGCTCTGTATGTCACAAATCTTGGCAACTGTTTTTATATACATTTATCAAGGCTTCTGACATTTGCTTTTAAAAAGCTTCTCAAATCTGTCAAAGTTGTATTTAGCTCATTAGTAAGAAAAACAGTAGGAAAGACAAAAGATCTGGGTGAAAGAATGTTTTAAGTACATAGTCACACAGGAAGGGAATGCCTGGATGGGATGCTGAATTATATGCAAAACCGGCTACATGTCCACGGGGCAATAAAACTGTAACGCCTTGAGGAGTTTGCTCCACCAGGCTGTGAAATCGTAGCAATGATTTCTAAGCTGCATCTCACCTCTAACGGCAGCCAACCACCAGCATCTCATCCATTGCATATTGTTATTTAATTACCCTGTGAGATAAATTTAATTTCCTAAGATCCTCAGAGGAGGGATGGTTTAGGAGTAGGAAAAGCTGCTTTTGTTCCAACAGGCTAATTAGAAAATGCTCTAGAATACATAATTTCAAAGTTTCAAGCAGTCTTTTGTCTTTTTCCAATTTAGATAATTTGAGAAAAATTTACTTAATTGTGATGGAACCAAGATTTACACCCAGACAGTATGACATCCGAGTAGACATTGTTAACTACTTCAAACACTCTGATAAATGTAAGTTATAAAGCCAAACATTTAACAGATTTTAAATTAGTTCACTTTCATATGATAATGAACTATAATAAAGCAATTAAAGAAAACATTATTTTCTAAACACTAATTAGTTTCCCATCTCCAAAAAAATTCTCTTTTGATTTCAATATGAGAATTCCACATTTGTATGGAAGGTTAAGACAGTGGCTTTCACTCCGCTACTCGCAGCCACAAGTCTTGAATTTACATAAACTGCTTTTTTTGTTTCTTCTTTCCAACCAGTTTATAATCATAGCCCGAATGTAAAAATTCCTCTAGAAAGGACTCCTTTCTAGAATAGACCAGTTAATATTCTGGCCATTGACTCCAGTGTCTTTTTATATTGGAACATTTTAGGATAGTTTAGCTGTCTCTAGTGCTTCTAATTAATGCCTCATATTTATCTCAATCATAATGAGCCCCCAAACTGACTATTTCAATACGCCAATTCCTATATTATTTAAGGAATATGTTTAAAATAGAGTGACTTATTTAACACACTAATAATTCATGGATGTAAGAACATCCACATAATAAGCATTTTTGATCTAGTGATAGAATTGGCTGTTTTGTGTCTAAAATTAAGCATCTGTTGATGCTCAATCATATTTTTATCTTGGATAAGTACCAACTGTCATCTAGCTGGGAATATTTCTTTACTTTTCTTAAGTAATCTATTGAGACATCCATTATATCGTGTTGAGAAAAACAGTAATTTATAAGCAACAAAGTCAATAAAATAATGTCACAATTCTTTGAACTTTATATTGTCTTAATATATTGGTTTTTGAACTCAAGAGTGAAATCAATAAAGAGTTTGGTAATTTGATTATTTTAAATTCACTTATTTTTTTCAAACTCAGCAAAAATGTATTTTTTTTTAAATGACCTTCATTGATTTTAATGCCTGAAACAAGCTTTACATTCTGTGTCTTGGCTGGCTGCCTGCTGATTTAAAGAGGGAATGGCTCGTTTTAAGTGGGGCAGTTAGTCCGTTTGTCCAGAAAATAATGATCTTCAGGGTGCAGAATGACCTTACAAGGTATCCTGAGGCCGTTTATATGCTCTGTATGGACATCAATCAATCACGTAAAACGTTTACTCCTTCGGACTCTGGAGCATTAGGGCAGCCCGCAATTAAAACCGTCCTGGAGGATGATTCCTAATACAGGCCCCACTGTACACCGTGCTCAAGGCCTCCCTGCCTCCCGCAAGCCCGGTTGATTTTTACTGTGAGAGTTGTCGGCAGCCAGAGTTGTTTGCGTACATACATGGCAAGAAACAGAAGGGCTTTCTACTTTAACATGTTTTTATCTAAAGCTAAAAGGAGTTAAAGACCATCACCCATACATACTACAAATTACTGGATATTGTTAAACTGTGAGTATTATGTATCTATATATTTCTAGTGACAAATACACGTGCAGGCATACCTTGTTTTACTATACTCCACTTTATTGTGTTCCACATATATTGTATAGCTCTCTCTCTCTATCTATCTATATATTTTTTTTGGTTGTTTTTTTTTTTTTTTTTTACAAATTGAAGGATTGTGGCAACCTCACATCTAGCGAGTCTATAGGTGCCGCTTTCCCAACAGCATTTGCTCCTTTTGTGCCCCTGTGTCACATTTTGGTAATTCTCACAATATTTCAAACTTTTTAATTGTATCTGCTGTGGCGATCTGTGGTCGGTGATCTTTGATGCTGCTATTGTCATGGTTTGGGACGCCCTGAGCCACACCCGTGGGATAGTGAACTTAGCCGTTGACGCTGCGTGTGCTCCGACTGCTGGCCCACCCGCTGTCCCTCCCCTTCTCCTAGGGCCTCTGGCCAATCCGCTGTCCCTCCCCTACTCCTCGGGCCCCTGGCCGACCCGCTGTCCCTCCCCTACTCCTCGGGCCCCTGGCCGACCCACTGTCCCTCCCCTTCTCCTCGGGCCCCTGTCCGACCCGCTGTCCCTCCCCTTCTCCTCGGGCCCCTGTCCGACCCGCTGTCCCTCCCCTTCTCCTCGGGCCCCTGTCCGACCCGCTGTCCCTCCCCTTCTCCTCCGGCCCCTGTCCGACCCGCTGTCCCTCCCCTTCTCCTCGGGCCTCTGACTGACCCGCTGTCCCTCCCGTTCTCCTCGGGCCTCTGACTGACCCGCTGTCCCTCCCCTTCTCCTCGGGCCCCTGGCCCACCCGCTGTCCCTCCCCTTCTCCTCGGGCCCCTGTCCGACCCGCTGTCCCTCCCCTTCTCCTCGGGCCCCTGTCCGACCCGCTGTCCCTCCCCTACTCCTCGGGCCCCTGGCCGACCCGCTGTCCCTCCCCTTCTCCTCGGGCTTCTGTCCGACCCACTGTCCCTCCCCTTCTCCTCGGGCCCCTGTCCGACCTGCTGTCCCTCCCCTTCTCCTCGGGCCTCTGGCCAATCCGCTGTCCCTCCCCTTCTCCTCGGACCCCTGGCCGACCCGCTGTCCCTCCCCTACTCCTCGGGCCCCTGGCCGACCCGCTGTCCCTCCCCTTCTCCTCGGGCCCCTGGCCGACCCGCTGTCCCTCCCCTTCTCCTCGGGCCCCTGTCCGACCCGCTGTCCCTCCCCTTCTCCTCGGGCCCCTGTCCGACCCGCTGTCCCTCCCCTTCTCCTCCGGCCCCTGTCCGACCCGCTGTCCCTCCCCTTCTCCTCGGGCCTCTGACTGACCCGCTGTCCCTCCCCTTCTCCTCGGGCCCCTGGCCCACCCGCTGTCCCTCCCCTTCTCCTCGGGCCCCTGTCCGACCCGCTGTCCCTCCCCTTCTCCTCGGGCCCCTGTCCGACCCGCTGTCCCTCCCCTACTCCTCGGGCCCCTGGCCGACCCGCTGTCCCTCCCCTTCTCCTCGGGCTTCTGTCCGACCCACTGTCCCTCCCCTTCTCCTCGGGCCTCTGTCCGACCCACTGTCCCTCCCCTTCTCCTCGGGCCTCTGCTCCTTGACACACAGCAGCGTCCAGAATCAAGAGACAACGAAACAATGGCCACTAAGTGTGGAGGTGCAGAAAGCCTGGCCCCAAGTCATACGACTGGCCCTTCGATGGACAGCTGGCAGGCGAGCACGCTGAAATAGCAAAGGCCCCAGGAGACAGAGCGGCCTGTTCCAAACTCAGTCCCCTCACAGCGGAACTGCGACGACCCAAAGCCAGTGCGAGAAGAGCCCGCTGGGCCGGGGCAAACGCTGCAGCTTAATTTTTACAGCACAACACACAGCGCCAGGAACCGTGCTGACTGTGGAGTAAGGAGCCAAGAGAAATCTGAAAACATCAACTTAAATAACAGCATTTTGAGGGTGAAGAAGGAATAAAACTGGCAAATATTCGACGTGCTTTCGTTTCGTCTCTTCCTCCTAGGGGGCAGGCAGGCAGCGTTCAAGTTGAATGATCGAGAAATGGGGTGGCCTGGTCCTGGAGCTGTAAGGGGTGCGCGCAGGCCTGGGCCCGTGCAGGGCAGCCAGGCGGGCAAGGGGAAGCAGAGGGACACGACGTGTCAGGAGGTAAAGCAGTAGAAGCAGCAGCTTTATGACACGGTGACAAAGGCAACCGTCAGAAGAGTGAGAGCGAGTCCTCAGCCCTCCAGGCTGCCGGGGGAGAATGTTCGTTCAGCGGCAGCCCCGCGAATTCACCAGCTAAGGGCGCGGCTTCGCGCTGCACAGTCATAGAAAGCAAAGCACACACAAAGCGTTATGGACGGGGCACTTCTCGGGAGAGGCTGTCATGGGGGGCGGGGGGGAAGTAGAAAGTCTTACAGCTTTCGCCTTATATTTTTCTGTGCTACCGGTATTTTCTAGGTGCTTTATGTATTTATCTGCATGCACAAGTTCTACTTTATAGGGCTACATGTTAGCCGTAAGACAGTGATTATTAAGATGTATGATTTACAAATCTCCCAAACCTCTATGTGCATACTACGTACGTACACTGCGCATCGTTAATTATAGTTTATGGTCTACACTGAATTTGTTGATTCTGCCCCAGACCACATATAATTTAGCTTATGCTCACATAACCAATGAGAGAGAGAGAGAAAATATTACAAGGTTTTATTCTGTTTTGTTTATAATGTTCCTATTTTTAAAAATAATTTTCTCACTGTTAGAAATGAAAGGAAATATAGTCAACCAAGAAGGGAGAAATTAGAGTCTTTCTGTTCACCAGATATAATGGGAAGAGATCCTTCTAAAAGAGGGATTTGAAAGAAAATGAGTCTACAAAATAGAGTGCCATCGGGAGGCAGGATGTAGTGTGGTTAGGAGCCAGAAGGGTAAAATTCTGGCAATAATGAGTGACAGCGATGGGCGTAACCCCTGCGTTTCACAGATGTTTAAAGGAAAACCATGTAATAAATTAGGAAGGCTCGAGATTCAACCCTGAATGTGACTGGAGAGTGTTCCCTGCAGAGAGAAAATACCCAACCAAAATAAAAACATTTGGTCCATGTTTTTAATTGTTAGTCAAATATAGATGTATTAATTGTCCATTAAAGGCCCTAAGCTGTACTAGTTATTTAAGAGAGATCATACACTCTTATCTGATGTGGGTCTACACTTAATAACTTACAATTTGAGGAGAGATGTGCGAACTTACCTTGGAGACAAGGAATATCTCTAACCCTGCCAGACCTGATTGGCACTTAATTGAATGTGTTATCTAAAGCAAGATTGTTTCTCTCAGCCCAGATATAGTATGAAAAGGAATATTCCCAAAGTAAAAACCAATAATAGTCTTCTAACTGCCCATAAAAGTGACAGCTTGACTCCAAAACAAGAGCAGCCTGGCCCAGTGGGCAGCTCCTGGTCGTGAAAATGATGCATCACACTTCCTTAGCCTAACGCCAAAAAACACTGAAATTGTGTAAATTCACCCAACTCGTTTGGATCTCACATTCATCAAACTTCCTTCTCTTTATAACCTGGCTTCTCCCATATCCTTTCAGGGGCAGAATTGTTCATCAGAAAACACAATCGTATGATCCTTTTGGCTTTTATAATTCTTATTGTAAAATAATACAGAAGCATGTTGTTTCACTCAGCGGCCTTTGAAATCTTTAATGCCGTATCATGTTTGCATTATTTCATTTAATATATTTAAATAGATAGATACATTACATACATAGAGTGTGCCAAATGTAGGTGTGTGACTTAATGATTGTAGACCATAAAAGATAATTAAGCAGATAACCTTGTAAGCAACACACAGATTAAGAAATAAACATGCAGAACCCAGGAGACCCCTGCTCCCTGCTTTAGGGCCTTCCCTCCCTCTGTTAGGATAGAGATCCTGACATTTTCAATGATGACTCCTTTGCTTTTTGTTTTTAGTTTTACTAAATCTGTGCTTACTAGTATACAATAACATATTTCTGTTTTTGAACTTCTCATCAATAGTATCATTTATATATCTTTCGATAACAGGCTTTTTTCTCGCACTCTGAGGCTTGTGGAATTTCCTGTCGCAATGCATAGGGCTCCCATTCATTCACTGCTACTGTTCTGTGGCGTTCATATCTCTGAACAGACATAACTCAGTGCACGTTCTATTGTTAAGGGAAATGCTGTTCCCAGTTTTTTACTGTCCGAATAAGGAGCGCTCCTGGGCACACTATTTATGCGCCTCCTGGCCCGGTGTGTGCATTTCCAGGCCTTGCTCCTAGGCCATGAATTCTCAGCCGGAGGACATGTGCATCAGTGACCTTATGAGATGCCGTCGGGCCGTTTCCAGGATGGTGGCGATGAGCACTCTGGCCAGCGGCCTGTGGGAATCCCCGTGGCTCCAGAGCCTCGCTCAGCACGCATTTGCTCACTCACAACGCGTGGTCCAGCCACTGCTTACTTCGTGCAATCCGGTGTCGGGCTCTAAGCCTCGTAGACGAGACCTGAGGCTGGGGTGCGACGGGCACGGAGGTGGCCAGGTGGCCCCCGCGGGGGGTAGTGAGAAAGAAAGAGGTGCAGGTGTCAAAGCATGTTCGGAGCCGTCGAGTCTTGCAGACAATCGTGAGAACTGGGGGTTTTGCTCCGAGCGAGGTAGGCAGTCTTAGGGGGTTTGTTTCATGATGAACAGTGCGCCTCAGCTTTCGTATAAAAGGGGGGGGGGTGCAAATTAGAATGGAAGGCGACAAAGGCAGAAAAGGAAACTTCGAAATTCTCTTTTTACAGGAAAGAAGCCCCATAATAAAGAGATTCTATGCCTTTTCCTACTTCAAACCCTAAGGCGGGCACTCTTTTCCTCTTTGTTCATCATAAGAACCCAAGACTCTTTATTAAGACAGCATGGATTAGGCCAACCCTCAAGCGTGAATGGTTTTTGAAGCACTGTGTGGCAGCCGATGGCAGGCAATTGCAGAATGTGTTAAATTAAGCTGATTTCAATTAGAACGAAATGTGCTCAAGTTCGCAGATTGCTGACGCTTGATGAAGGAGTTCCTACAAAGTACATCTTACTGTTGATGAGGAAAGGCTGGCAAATCGGATTCCGTGCCAGCGTATTGCCGAACTCGCTGTGTAAACGATGGAAACCCGCCTCCTGACTTGGTAATGAGCTGCCTCGCTTTGCGTTTGCCTCTGGCGGTGTCTCACATTTTTGCCCTTGCGGTCACCTTTCGCTCGAGGGCGTCTTCACAAGCAACAGCGAACTTAGGTGGCCTTACGAGGATGCAATTATATCTATATCGCTTGTATCAGAGATTGTTTGAAAAATGGGGACCTGTTTAGCTTTATGTTTTGGTCAGTTTTCCATCAACATGGGTTTTGCTTCAGACCTGTTAGCAGAGTTGGCAGAAGTGGGTCTCGGGCTGAACACCTCCCGCCGCCCAGCAAGGCCCGTCCCTCGGGGCTGCACCCCGAGTCCCAGGCTGCTTGTCGGGTCTCCGCTGCGCAATAGGGGCCACTGTTCCCAGGAGCCCTTTCCTGCCAGCACCCCTCCTTACGCTGTGGTCCATAAGCTATTCTCAAATCACGTGTTCAAATGAAGCAGTATAGCAAGACTTTGTTTTCTTGGATATTACCTCCTGAAAGCTGGAAACTATTACGTGGTTATACACAGTATTTATTTTCAGAGAAAAGCTGAGAAATGAATTTAAATATCTGTATTCAAATAGCAATTGCGTTCTTTTCCTCTTAAATCAGTTGCAGTGCCGTCTTCAATGGCCCTTTCTGTAAAATTTGCAGAACCATGTGTTGTCTGTTTCCTATCCTTTTATTTTCAATATGTCTTATTTCTAATTAAATAGGTTGCTTTATTTTTTTTTCCTGTCATTATTTGTAGAAATACAGTGAGGCTTTAACATTTTAAGTGTTAGCTTTTTCAGATCTTTGGTGATAAATGTGTATAAATTCATATGCAATAAATTTAGACCTAATAGGTATTAGAGTCTTTTTCAAAGTTGATTCAAAATAATCATGTTATATACAGCTTTCTTTGGATATTTAACTATTCTATTTCTTAAAAAATAAGTTACTTCACTAAATCTATTGACTTAGTTTTGATGTCAAAATTTTTTTTGCATTTTCTCTTATTTAATCTCATGAACCCCAAATATACTAATACATTTCTGAAGTTTTGTAGTTTATTTAGTTTTTTAAACAAACTCTCCCTGAGAATGTCCAATACAATATGATCATTAAGAAACACATTTACTTCTAGGTGTTCACATCTTAAGACAGTTAAAGGAATCAACATTCCTGACGACATCTCCGTTACTGCTATCAAGTAATTCTCAGTGTCATAAAATCATGTATCACTGAACTGTGGATAACCCCAGAGAACAGAGCCCGGCTCCACCCTGTGTGTAGCCCATCGACATCAGTGATGGGGGTCACTGGGCTCCTGTGATGTATCTCCCACGATAGAGCATCGTTTAATGTTAGAAGCAAAAGAAAATTGTAATTCTGCTTATGATACTATACATACAGATTTTCATATAACTTAAAACAAATACTCTGCTAAGTGTTTGTTGCCTTAGTAATAAATAAATCCATAACAGAAATTTAAAAGCAATTATGGAATTATGCCTAACTTTACAACTGCTTTCCATCACGTTTCCCACCCCTAACACAGCAGTGAGCCTTCATTCTCACCATTCAACTCCAGCAGCAGCGTAGCATAAGAATGTCTGCTTTTCTTTAAAATTTAAGTATCTGTCCTAATCTGCAATCTCAAAATCTTCCATTTATCATTTCAAAGGGGAAACACAGAATCAGGGGAAAATAATTGTTCTTATATCTTGGGGGCGTGTTTTTAAAAATGGAGTTTCCTCCCCTCACTGCACCCAGGTATGCGCCCTGCTAATGCTTTGCAAATGGTCCCCGAGCTTCTGCCTGAGGATTTCCCTCCTGCCACTCTCATGTTCATGAGCAGTGATGAATTTAAACAGATGCAGCCAGTCATTCATGCTCTTCCATCACAGGCACCCAACGGCGAATTTTTGCCACCCATAACAAGAGATAAAGGGGAACAGAATGCATCCTGGAGCTCACTTGTGCAGTGTCTTCTCTCATGTACAGGAAGAAAGTAGAAAATAACCTGTATTTAAGCATCACCTAAAATCCAATGTCGTTCCAAAGGACCCCTCCCCCCCTGCCAGCCCCTGGGCTTGGCACCCTGCGCAGAGCAGGCCGTGGACACCACCCGGACGGGCGGGCCAACCACTAACCGCAGTGTTTTAGCGCCGTCTGGTGCTGGAGCCTAGAAACGCAGCTGCACTTGCACCTTGCTTAACGGGCCGCGTGCACAGGCCTCGTTTTTGCAAGGAATTTTCTATTGTAGTTGACAAGTGCAGCTCAGAGTCATGCATATTTGTTAGTTGTTGAAAGATTCCAAAATCTCAACAACAGCCTTTAAAATTCTGCATCATTTTACTTCTCCTAGATCTTCTTCTTATTTCTCTGGGGAAAAAATTTTTGAACAAAAACAGTGTGTAGCATGCTCTCTAAAAATATGCTCGTTAAGGAAATGTACACAACCTCTAACTTATTTGAGGGTTCTTTTACATTTCAGATTTTTTAAAAAGTATATTAACCATGAGCAATAAAGAGCTGAAGCAGAACTGGTTAACTCATTTTTTAAAATCGTATTTCCTTAGAGTAACTCCAATTTCACAGATAACAAGGAGCCTCTCTGAAGATCAGCTCTGAAAAGAACATACTAATGTTAAAAAAACAAAGTAAAATTAGTTTGACTTGTCTTTCCACAAAATTATTAAGTGCCTGAATGAACGTTTTTATGCTGTGAAGAGGAAGATTAGGAGAAATGACCAAAATGAGGTTAACACCAGAACTAAACATCACATAAACATCATGTGGTACAGTGAGAGTCCATTAAGCAAGTAAGTTTTGCCAGCATCCTACCGGTAGGCTTACAACACCCTCAGAGTCATGTATCCACCCTTCTCATGTGTTGTTAGGACACTTCCCACCTAAAAATTACAGCTCTATGCAGGGAAAAAGACACAAATTACAAGCCAACCAATTTCTCCTAAAAGATATTTTCAAACGTTAAAAACCCCACATGATGTAAAAAATGTCCAAGTATACATGCTGCCGAAGGAAAATAATTAAAAGCTGCAGCGTTGTCTAAAATGTGGTAGTTAAAATTGAGAATCATAAAAAAATGTAACAGTCTTAGTCATTGTTTCCTGTTTCACAGCCACAGCGATTTATTTATCTTTACCGTGTAAGTTGGGCATAATGATTAAATCAGCCATCAGGCTGGGGAAGACCACTTCCTAGCTTTCTCTAATGAGCATTTTGAATTTAAATTGAACTGTTCTTAATTCAAAGGTTAGAAAACATAGCTTCTTGAGTTGGAGCCTGAAATGTCACATTTGTTTCGCTCTTGAGTAGAACTCAAAGAAATTATTATCAAGTTCTTATTCAAAATCATGGAGGGATTGAGCAAAAAAGAGAAAAAGAGAGAAAGAGAGAAAACTCACGGACATGGACGACAGTGTGGTGATTTGGGGAGGGGGGTGGAAGGGGGCATAGGGGCGATAAATGGTGATGGAAACAAAACAAAACAAAACAAAACAAAATAAAAACAAAATAGTGTAAGACGTAATTACTTTTAAGAGGCAATCATCTCTCTTAGAGTAGTTCGGCCTTACGCGTGGATATCGGGCAACGCTTGTTCGTAATCGTGGCAGAAGGGCGGGCGGCCTCGGCCCACGTGCAGGAGAGCGCCCTGTGCCCTGGGTCCCCACATCCCCTGGTAACACAATGTCCTTTTTCTTCCCGGTGGCTGGCACCTGCTGGCACCCGCCCCTAAAGTCAGTGCTGATGAGCCTGCCGGTCTGATCCCCTGGAAGCTCAGAGCCCGGTGGCCCCGTCCTTCCTGGGCCGTATCATCTGCCTGGGCCCTTCCTGGGCCGCAGAACACGTCTCTCTCTGTTCCGAGGCCCGTCTTTCCCACAGATGCCGTCTCATCAGCCAGAGGCTGCGCCTCAGCTCCCTCCCGACAGCACTGGGATTTCTAAGTCCCGCCCAGGCCACGCAGGCCGGGAAAGCCTGAGCCCGCAGGAGCGCTGTCCCCGCTCTTCTCTCCGCCTGGACAAGCAGCGCTGCCCCTCGGCTCCGGGCTGCCCTGCTGGACGCTGCGGTGACCGCTCCCCCACCCGGACAGGGCGCGCAGGCCCTGCCAGCCGCTGCGTGGGCGCCCTCTGCCCGCCGCGTTTCCCTGAAGGCGGTCCACACGCGCTTTCTGAAGGATGGCAGCCTTCCTGACATCATAATCCCTCCTGCCCCGGTGTCATTCTCACACACGCACGCACACACGCGTGTTCTGCACTGTGGCTAAAGCAGTAAACAAAGAGGGAAATCAGATCACCCAGAAAAGAAGAGCAGCCGGAGTTATTTCTGAAATCACCTCTCTTCGGGTGGAAGTGTGGCCTGGGCGCTCCTCCTCGCCTGTTAGACGGTGCCCTGCACACGCGGGCGCTATCAGGAGGACTCAGTGGTTCCTCTTCGTTATATGATTTAGTTTATTGCTTACTTTCGTCTCTTCAGTGTATTCAGGGTCCCTCCTGTGAACATCCCAGTGTGTGCTATGCAAGGCCGTTCAAGCAAATACTCTAAACACTAGCTCAGTCTCTCATTTCTGTGGGCATAGAGACTCTAATATGTATAAATTAAATTTTAAAATTCTCTTTCTCTGTGTTCAGAAAGAATTTATTATAGTTACTGAATGTAACATTGGATTTTTACTTATTTGGAGCCACATTTTACTACGAAGTGGTCTTGATTCCTCACAGGATGACATTAGTCACTTGTATTTACTAAAGATCTAAAGATCGGGATATCTTACTTGGAAATACTAGAAATGTGTATGGGGCGGGGGGTTAATGTCAATTTTATGAACCAGACCATGGCTTGACTTACAGTTAGATGATAAAATACATTGCCCACCGCCATGTTACAGTGCGACCCCACGCATCATTTCAGTTTAGAAGGGAACTGGGGGGAGCGACACTTGAGACTTCAAGAGGCTCTAGCCAGCTGGCCTCAGGGGCGCATGCAGGCCTGCGGCGCTCCCCACGCCCGACCTCCGCGCCCCCGCGTCCCAGCAGCGACGGCAGGGGGTGGCCGAGGGCGGCCGAGGCGGAGGTGCTGTGCTGCTCACGCCGCAGGTATAATCGACTTTGCTAACAGCAGGGTCACGTCACGTTTCACCGGTTAGAGAAGGCTGCGGGTGGGAGTCTGGCTGTCCCGGCAGCATAATTCGGTGTATTTCTGTCTAATTCAGTGTCCTTTTTAGATTTGCTCTGCGTGGCCCTGGGCCAAGCAGCCTTTGACCTGGCTCTGCCCAGCTGGCCCGATTATTCCTTGTCTCCCACTTAGTTTCTCCGGCCCTGGCCCAGTTCCCCTCCCATATGTATGCCAAACAGCTGCGCAAGGCAGGCTCTCTCCCAGCCTCAGAAAATAAAGCGAGACGCTCAGCTGGACATGGCGCTGGGCAGCACCAGACACATGTCACCTGCAGCAGGAGCATGTGACACTGTAGCAAAGACAGGACAGCAGAGCCCACACGTGTCCCATGTTCTGGAGGCATTTTGCTTGGGAAGCATGGGTCCATCAAACCAAACTCCTTTTGTTCTTAAATCAAGGGGTGTGGGGAAAAGGCTTTGAGGGGATACTAACACTCCTCTACTAAGAGCAAGACTGCACTATTCCCAATCTTGAAAAAAATAATTTATATCTGCTAGAATTATTTCACTTCTCTTCCTTCCAAAAATACTTGAGTCAGGCTATTTTTTATCTTAACATTTTAATTTTTACGTTTTTGTGACAGTTTTGACATTTGCGTTACTGAATTTGAAACAAATCTGTACATTAATTTGTTTCAGTTCATGATATTTTTGTTTGAAACATAGATAATAATAACCTAGAAATTAAAAAACACACACACACAAATGGTAGGTGAGTTCTATAAGACTAAGGGTCAAGTGTATATATGCCTAACCAGTACAATTTGCTATTTAAAAAATCACTGAAACTCATGTTAACTTCGTAGACACACACAACAGCACAGTGACTGCCAGGGGAAAGGCTGGTGGGGGCAGGTAGCAAGGGGTAAAGATAAATGGTGATGGAAGGAGGCTTGACTTGGGGTGGTGAACACACAACACGATATACCGATGATGTGTTACAGAATTGTACACCTGAAGCCGATGTCATTTCATTCACCTTTGTCACCCCAATAAATTCAATTTAAAAAGTTACCAAAAATTGAAAATGAAATGTGAAGAGAGAAAAAATAGTGGGACCATGAAGTGGCAGGAGGTTCCAAAGCTCAGTCATCTCATGTCCCCTTCCTTCTAAAACAAACGTAGGAACACCCAGTATCCATGGCACCTGGCCTTGGCCCCCTGTCCCAGTGCCTTTTGGAGCACCGCCCTTGTCTTTTTCATAAAGACACACGCAGGTCTAAGGAGAACTTTGCGACTACTTGTGTAAAGAACTGACCTGGAGACTCATTTTGACCACATTTTATGTGTTTAGGACACAGGGTTGGCACCTGAGCAGAGGTGATCTTTCATTAGCCAAGGGAGGGCTCTGTAGGTACCACAGGCTGTGTTCCTGCTTGAGGATTCCCTGCCCACAGTGCCTCCAGGCTGAGCTGCTGAAATACCATTTTAATTATTATACCACGCAGACAGAGCCCTTGTTTGCTCAATTCAGTGTATTTAGGGATAATACTGAGTGTACCTAAGGATAAAGTGGGTATAAGCTTCTTGATAAAGATTACGGCGACATATAAAAATAAATGAAATTATATCATCTTATCATTCAGTGAGCATTTTCAAATGTTCTAACAAAGAAATGTGGGAAAAGCCTACGTGCTAATTTTCCATGTAACGTAAGAGACAGAAATTTAGGAAAACAGAATAGTTTCTTTATGATCTTAGCATTTTTAAAGTTTCATTTTTTCCCTTTGTCCTCCATATTTATATTAGAAACACTATAATTCTCTTCAGTGAAGGCAGCTTTACAGCCTGAGGGATAATATTTGGCTGGAAATAAAAATGTTAGTTTAAAATATTTATAATATACAAGAATAGATGCGTGGATGGAAATAATCTGTAACTGGAATATTTCTGATTTTCTGTGGTGCTTTCAAAATTTCTATCATTCTTGGCTCCTTCATGTAAGCTAGAATATAACTTAAATGTAGTCCTTAGAATATGATTATATATTTAATGCTGACAAAGGAAATACGGTGCATGTACATCACATAACCTCACCGGGTTCTGATGCTCTTTGAAACTATAGTATCTCCCCTGGGATTGCAGGATCTTCCTAACCAAGCAGGTCACCTGCTTTCAGGCTCACCCCCTTTAAACCACAGAGCAGTAAGAATAATCTTTTAAAAATGATAAACAGACAACTAACTTCCCTGCTTGGAACTGTCCCCAGGGACTTTCCGTCAAACACTGCAGACTGATTAAAAATATTTATCTGTCATTGTTTTTGTAGCCCGCTGTAAGTACAGTTGAGAAATGTCTTTAATTGTATTAACCCCAAAAGACAAGAGAATAGAGAGAAAGAGTGGGACGGAGAGAGAGGAGACAGAGAGTGTATGAGATAATTTTGGACAATAAAGAGTGGGTGATTAAATGATAAAAAAATTAAGTAGCTAGAAAGAATATCAATTTTTACTTGCACGTTTGTTCATACCTTTACTCCATAAATTTCTATCAGTAAAACCAACACTAAAGGAATGAAAGTCAGTTCTCCACATATTTTTCTGCTACATATTTGGCTTTGGAATCTCAAAAATAAGATGAAATCACAATCATTTGGATTATTTTTCCTTTTAATTTATGACCATATATTAATGACCCTAAAAATTACTTTTATGTAAGTTCTAGAAATTCATTCTCTAAATAAGCTAGAGTGTAAATAAAGTGCCTCAGGAAACCCTTGTGCACTGCGAAATCAGTTCAATGACTTAGAAGCAGGTGGCACAGGGTAGCCTCAGCAAAGCATGAAAAAGGAGATTTTAATAGACATTCAATAGGTAAAATATTTGTATTTATTATATTAGCATTTATTATCTGAAAAAGTAGGGTTGTAAATAATAGGCTTTACTTTGAACTGTGTCCTACATGTTTTTATTTTTTGAAATAATTTGTTTGTTCTTTAAATGGATTTGAAGCCACATATACAAATTTCCATACTGGCTTTCAGTACATGTACATCATGGTCTCCTCCACTGCTTAGTAAATTTTGATTTATCTCATGTTTAGCTTAAGTACATCTCCTGCTAATGTCTTTTAGCGATTCCTTTCAACTGAGTAACAGTAGCAGACACTGAAGAATTAAGAAAATATATACGATGAGTGTATCCTCAGCTGGGGGTTAGGGTTCAACATAAGAATTCTTAGAAGACACAATTCAGCCCATAGCCAGGTGCATATGCAAATCCTGTGAATATATTAGTTTAAGTAGAAATAGCGTTTCCATCTTTTCTCTTTCTAAACTTATATATGCCTCTTAGCTCCTTTGGCATCTGTTGGCTCAGCATCTTGTTTTATATCTCTTATTTCATATAATTCGTCTTTTCCTAAATTTAGTTGATAGGGGAGGACCTTTTAAATTTTACTACTAACTTTTTTCTAAAAAATACCCTTTCTCTGCTATATTCTTTATCTTACTTTACAAAATCTTGCTGTCAGGCCCTTTCAGCTGGTTTTGCTGCTGCCCTTTTCCCAGTCTATTGACCAATCTTTTAGTAAATGGGAAACGACTGAATATACGTTTGTTCGTTAAAGAAAGTGCAAACGCCCTGAGCTCTCTGCGGCGCCTGTCACTGGGCACCCACCCGATGGCCTTCGGAGGCGGCTCTCGCCTGCAGGCCGCAGGCCCCTGGGTGCTCACGACCCCACGATCTTCCACTCTCCCCGCAGCTTCATTGACTGGGAAACTGCAGGACCAAAAGGGAATCTAGCAGCTTCTAGTATTTGATCTTCTGATTATGATCATTGGCGTTTATTCCTGATGTCAGAAACAGTCTGGCTTTCTTTTCATTCCAAAAAAATATTTAAAGGGGGGGGGGGGAAAGGGATGCCCCTTCTTCAGAAATTGTCCCGTCCTATCCCTTTTTATCCACTGATTTTATTTCTGATGTAAAGCAGGTTGTTCTAACACCTCTGTCAAAGCCGAACTGTATCAGTAGAAACCAAGGTTTCGGAACCTCTCGATCAGGCAGGAACCGGAGGGCTAAGGTGGCCGCGCCTCCAGTGCGCAGCTGTGGCCTTGACCTTGGCTTCTTCGCGGGAGAAAGGTTCACGGGCCCTGGTGCGTAGCAGCACAGTCTGTAGTTTAGGCGAACACGTCGCAGGTGGTGAGATGACCAAGGGACCTGCCCGTGCCTTCCGGTGCACAGACTTCAAGACCCATCAGCTAAATACACCCTCAGTCTGTCCTGAGAAAGATGCGCATTTACTTGGTCCTGAGTTGGGATAAAAATGATTCACCCATAAATGTTCGCAGCCTTCTTTCCCCACCCTCAGGAAGAATTCTCTGCTTCGTCCCATTTCGGTCTTTTGTCGAGGCCCTCTGTTCTAGGAGGAGCCTTTCTTAGGTGTTTCGGCTCCTGTGAGGGAGGCTTGGAGGAAGGCAGGAGGGCCTGGGGCAAGGGAGGCGCCCCAAGGGGACAGTGGGAGTGGGCCCCCTGACACGGGGCAGCTGCGGTTCGAGGTAAATGGAAAAGAAACGAAGGGGCGAGAAGCGTGTTGAGGACTGAGCGTTCCCTTTACAAATTATTTTGGAATTACTCTTGCCTCCCAGGGCACTCTTCTGCCAACTGTGGGGTGAGTCACCCTGGCCAGTGCTCTCGAGTGTTACATCGATGGTGCCAGTCGGAGGAAAAATGGGTTCTGAAGCCCAGGCCTTGCACCCAGCTGGGCTGCAGGTTTAAATCCTCGCTGTTGATCCCAGCCCCGTGCATTCTCACCACGTCTCCCCAGATCCTGAAGAGAGGAATGGAGGGAAATCTGGACCCAGGGGCGGCTTTGGGACCACAGCCAGGGAGGGAAGGGATCTCGGGGAGACCACACTGAGAGTGGAATTTCAGTCTGGGGGAGAGCGTGGTTTGGTACTAGATGTTCCAGGCAGAAAACCAGATCTGCGCAACGTGCCAGTTGACTAAACTGAGAAAATGTTTTCGACTTCCTAGTGAGCACTGACCAGGAGCTGGAGCCCTCAGTGGCCACCAGATCTCTTCCTCTGTATGTCAGACCTGCTGGGGCCTGTGCAGAGGCTCAGCCCAGCTCCACGCAATACAGCCTCGTGGACGAGGCTTTGACTGGGGTCCTCTGGGCTGGACCCTCTAACACAAGCTCGTTGCAACCAGAAAATTGAAACATTCTTGGGAAATAATTGGCCAGGTAAAGAAAGAAAGACTTTGGCACCAAATTAAATCCTATCACAGAGACTTTAAATAGATAAAAAATCTCACAATCAGATAAAAGGTTCTTTCTGGATTCAGAGCCATAGAGGTGGCAGTTTCTGTGAAGGTCTGTCCTAGAAAAAGCAAACTGTGACAGGGACAGCAGCTGCAGCGGGGAGGCTAAACTCACTGCAAATGCCCTAAGGCAGCTCCATTTCTAATTGTTTGAGGCAACTCCACCCACTTTCCACAGTGGCTGCACCGTCCGCATGCCCATCTTCACGTGGGGTGGTGAACACACAGGACAATATGTAGATGAAAGAAGGTGAGGGGATCAGCCAAAGAACATATATGCACAACCCACAGACACAGTGGGGTGATGCCCAGAGGGAAGGGGCCGGGGGAGGTGGGCAAAGGGGGGGCGGAAATGGGGACATCTCTAATAGTGTCAACAATAAAAATAAAGTTAAAAAAAACACAATATATAGATGATGTATTACAGAATTGTACGCCTGAAACCTGTATAACTCTATTAACCTATGTCACCCCAATCAATTCAATAAAAATTGAAAACAAACAAACAACAACAACAACAAAACTGTAGATGCCAGTGCCCGCGGGAACAGCATATGGCCGGTTCCACCCAGAGAACCAGGACGTGCTCTCTGCCGGGGCCTTGTGTCAGGGTTAAGTGTGATTACACATATCAGAAAAATTTTTAAAGAATATAATATTGGCTTTGAAAAGATACAATTTTATTCCTGTTTCACGTAAGAAAATCTGAAAGGAGGCCGTGCAATGGTGCTGGTCGCTCCAGGCTGCTTCAGGAGTGGTGGCCCCAGGCTCCCAGCGGCTGGAGGTGCAGAGCGAGGGGAAGGGGGCAGGTCTCTCTGTAACACATTCGTCTACTTTCCATGCGTTTACCTGAAACTTAAAGGGCTCTATCTCGCTGCAAGGAAAAACAGAAAACAATTGTATTATTTGCTGGTACATCTTCACTTTATTATTAAGGTTAAGTTAGGAAAGAAGGTAAGCAAGAGTATTGAGGTCAAAAAGATAGTAGTTTGGCCAGCCGGTGTGGCTCAGTGGTTGAGCATTGACCCTGCACCAAGAGGTCGCCGGTTCGATTCCCAGTCAGGGCACATGCCTGGGTTGCGGGCTCGATCCCCCGTGGGGGCGTGCAGGAGGCAGCCAGTGTTTCTCCCTCTCTCTCTCCCTCCCTTCCTCTCTAAAAATCAATAAAAACATGTTTTAAAAATATATTAGTAGTTTCTAACTCAGAACTTCAAAAATGGTATTATAGGCTTGGAAGAATGTAAGCTATGATATAAATCAGGCATGGATATGCAGTTCTGGTCTCTTTCGTGTGAGGAGGGGAGGAGGGAGCAGGGGCTGATGACCGGGCAGGAGGAGTCTTCTAGAAGCCCCCTCGCGCTGTAGGCTCCTCGGCCTAGCAAGGAGAGCGAGCGGCCCACTCCTGCCCACGTTCAACTGCACACACGTGGACTTACAAGCGTGCAAAGATTTCAACTAACAATTTAGTTTCTTTAATGATATAAGACATTTCTTTCTATTTTCTCCTGGTTGGTAGTATTTTTTTCAGAAATATGTCCACTTCCCCTCAGTTTTCAGATTTCAGAAATAAAGTTTATGACATTCTATGTTATCTTTTAATATGCATTTCATCTAAGCTATGGCCCTTTGGCATTCTTTTAAAAAAACACTCAATTATTTCTTTCTTCTTTCTTGTTATCTTAATGAATCTTGTCAATGATTTGTCAAATTATTTTTCTTTAAAAGATTATTTTGCCCTTTTTGGTTCTCTCAATGATAACTTTATTATGATTGAGTCTTTTGCATTTATTGTGTCCTTAACAGTTTTTTAAAATAAATATTTAAGATTATAAGTTTTCCTGTAGGTCCTGTTTTCGCTGCATCCGTAAGCTTTAGTATATAATGTTTATTCCATCATTTAGTTCAAAATAGTTTCTAAATTCTGAAATTATTTTTCAGCCACAATGGGTTCTATTATTTTCTCTTCCAAATGCATGGCAGTGAAAAGCAACTTTTTGTTCATGAGTTACAACTGAATTTCAGCCCTTGCAGAGCCCTCGGGGATTGTCTCTGTCCATACAGTTCCCGATGTGAGGAGTTGTCCTCTTGTGACTTGCCCCAGGCTCAGGCTTGACAGCCCGCCCACATCATCTCAGTGCTGGGGGTCCTGTTAGCAGGCTGCCTCTCTGAGGGGCCTCGCAAGGATCATTACCCTCCGTGCCACCCACTCGCCCCCTTGGCTGAGCAGCCTGCGGCACCAGAGTGGGAAGGCCGGCTGGCAAGGGGGAAGCCTGCCCCCCGCCCCCCGCCGTTCTGCATGGCATGAATTATGAGCTCTAAACACCCTCATGCTGTGGGTGAAGGAAGCTTTTAATGGGCTAATATTATAACTGTGATCTTATAAGAATTATCTAATTATCAAACTAAGCTAAACTCATCTTAAATGACTGGAAAAACCATGAGACCTCATATGCAAGATTTGACTCATGGTCTAGAAAAGAATTCACAGATAAGGCTTGAAATGGACAAAAATAAAGCTGTTTAAACTCGAAAGAACCCCGAAACACACACACGCACACGCACACGCACACACACATCCCAAAATATAGTCTTTTCTTGCTCTTAGAATTTTGGCTAAAACCTCAAAACAGAGGACAATAGATAAGCATTCTAAGGAGAACAGCCAAGAAGCTGCCAGACGTCTCTCTCTCCAGGGATTGCCCAGAGATGGCAACTGTTGTCATCCTGTCCAGCCCATATCAACAGAAGATTGGGGTTTATTTAGAAGAATGAACCTGTGGGAGAGCAGATTGTTGGCCTGTGCATGAGGATAAGAGGAGGAATGTCGCTCACGTCCCCCAGTGAGCTCCAAAAACGGTGGCATTGCAGGAGATCTGCCCCCAGATCCGCTCCCCTGCAGGAGGGGAGGCTGGCCCCGGCCCCTGGCCCCTGGCCCCTGGCCCCTGGCCCCTGGCTCCTGGCTCCGATGCTGCGGAGCTGCTGGGAGTGGAGTCCCATGCCACTGCACCAAAATCTGCCTGGGAAAAGTTTAGCAAAGCTCAACTCTCACTTCCTAGATTTTCGAAACTGATGTCAGAGGCATGGAGGCCCCGGGGAAGCAGGAGGGGGGAGCAAGAGAGAGCGGACAAAGAAGCCAACTTTCTCCCCACCCTTCTCGGGGACCGGTCCCCTGATGATCGACTGTGAGGCCTGAGCTCGAGAGAGGAAGTTGTACACTGAATGTGAGATTGGACTTTTAAATTGAAGCTTGATAAAGTCCTTGATACTGAAAAGTAGATGGATCTGCCTGAGATATGAAAGGGTGAGGAAGGAAGATGGGATAGGACGTGTTGGTTTGACGGCAAAAAGAATTACTGTATCTCTTTGAGGTTAGTCCACCCAGTAAATTACAAAACAAGTATAAATGTAGGTAAACGATAGGTAGATATATATTTTAAAATAAAATATGAATGATCATGTCAATAAATATTTATTCCTACTTTAATAAATTTCAATTTATATATCTCTGGTTTTCCTATTTTGATCTATTAATATGAAATTTATTTATTGAATTGATGTTGCACTATCTGATCAGTTTTATAATGAATATATTCATGCTATAAATATTCTTTCAGTTTGTTAATGCGTTATGTTTACAAATATTTAGGATTTTACACTAATAGTTATAATTAAACTAGCCTATCATTATATTACGGTTTGCTAGGATTGGGCATCAACATTTTCTAATTTATAGAGAGATATTGAAATCTTCATTATCTTTTCCACGTGAAGAATAATTTTAAACACATTGCAATCATTGACTTTATTGCTCCTTTGTAAAAATAATTTTTATAACAATCAGTTTCTTTTTACTTTCTGTATCTCTGTGGCAAATTGGGTCATTTGTATTGCAAAAAAAAATGCCATAACAAGTCAACAAAGCCACATAGTGTAACATGGTTTTTACTAACTGATAAACCAGTCCAGTGTATTTGAACATCACAGCTGTCAATGTCCTGGAGCTTACAATAGAAAGCCGACAACGCCTAGATGACAGCAGCAGCGGTGGTGAAGAGACACTTGCTCACTCCCCTTGCCCTTTATCTGTATCTCAACATAACCACAGGAAACTGTAAAAGGGGGTGTCTTGTCTGACTCTTGGCTGAAAGCAGGGGACATCAGACAGAAGGTTTCCTATGAACTTGCAAGAATATCCACGTAGGAGTGACGAGAGGCAACAACCCCTGAATATAACTCTCCAGATGCCGTAAGACTGTACTGCTTTGCCCCAAGCCCCAGTTTCCCCAGTGAGGACAGTAGAGCACCTAAGAGCCGAGCTGAGGAAACGAAAATGGACTTGGAATGAGGAAACAGGAAACTTCCATTACATGTCATCGCCATGTGCGCAACACCTCGCCTCTGTCTGGTGTTGCAACGTGTGAGCACTTCCTCGGGAGCTGGGCTCTGGTGGCCACATCCCTTCTCCAAGCAGCACTGTTCAGTTAGATCCCGGTAAGATAACCCCACGCTCTCCCCCTTCACAGCGTCCACATCGGTCCCCAGACACCCGTATCTTCATGCTGTTGTCTGCAGAAGCACAAATGTCTCCCAACACAGACCTCTTCACACACAGTCCGGCTAGGGCAGCTCCAACTGCAGGCTCTCGTTCCTATTTTCCTCCTAACAAGAGTCAGTCCCAACTCCTTAGGATGCCTCATCTCCAGAGAAGAAACATCTAGAGTAGTCTACAAAGCAGGCACAATTTCAAAACTCACAACATTCTTGCGACTTGGAATATGTTCTTGGAACTATAGAAGAAAATAACCAAAAATAAGAAGGAAAATCTAGAAAGAATAATAATAAAGACCAACTCTAGACACATTAAAATATATTAGAAAGCTACAATAACAAAATTCCGGGTCTTATTTATCAATGGTATCAAGAGAAGGTCTAGGGCACCTCAGCTACAAGCATGAGGGAGTGTGAGGGGAGAGCCCACAGGAAGTGGGTGCAGGTGATCAGGGTCTCCCCCAGCCCCATGGAGACACAGCCGGGATGGGCACAGGTAGACTTCAGCATGGAAAGTGCTCAAGCCGAGGGACTCTGCCGCCCTGCAGCTCCCCATAGTCACAGGGTTAAACCTCATTGCCCAGGGATAAATCTCAACCTAGAAATTAATCTCAATGTGTCAAAGATTTAAGCATTTTTAAAATGATAAAACCATGGCAAAATAACATATGTATGTATATATAGATATACCTAGATATGTGTGTATTACAGCTTTCAAATACAAATGGAAGCATACTATGCACACTGCTCTGCATGCTCCTTATTTTCATTTAATTACACACATATATGTACATGTACACACATATACACACACATACACACATATACATACATACATAATGTGTGTGTGTGTGTGTGTGTGTATATATATACACACAACACATACCCACATACATATAAATATATAAAATATCTCTCTGGAAAAATAAGCAATTAATAACAGTGTCTACATCTGGGGATGAGTAATGATTGTCTGTGAAAGACAGAGACTAAATATTTTGTACCTTTTACATTTTTGCCCCATTGATTTATATTGCCTATTATTAAAAAAACAAAAGTAAATCTTAAGAAAGTACAAACAATTCAAGCTAAGTAAAGTTTAAGAAATACATCTTATGAACTGAATTGTTGCCCCTAATTAATATGTTAGACTCTTAATCCTCCGTACCTTAGTCTGTGGCTATATTTGGGAATAGGTTCTTTAAAGAGGTGATTAAGTTAAAATTCAGTCATTAGTTTGGGCCCTAATCCAACATGACTGATGTGTTTATGAGAAGAGGAGATTAGGGCACCCATAGAGAGAAACCATGTGAAGGCACAGGGGAAGGAGGCAATTTATAAGCCTCAGAGACCCCAGAATAAAACCAACTCACTGACACCTTGATCTCAGACTTCCAGCCTCAAAAACTCCAAAGAAAATAAATTTCCATTGTTTAAGCCACGCAGTCTGTGGTAGCTTGTTATGGCAGCCCTAGAAAAATAATATATGTGTGTGTATTTATATGTATCCATATATGTATATATGCAATAATACAAAATTGAAAGCTGGGTTTAGTTGGATTTTGTGGCTTTTCTCTACAATAATTATAGAAACTGTACATTTTCTTTACTATAAGATTTGTGTTAAACTACTTGGCTTTTAAATAAAACTCAGGGTATTGTCATTTTTTTTTCCTTACACAAATGCTGAATTTTAAAGGTCATTTACCCTAATTACTAGGATAGAGCAGACCAAAGAATAATGTGATGGCCTCTTGAGATCTTAAACACAATTAATTGATCTCGTATTTCTTCTGAAAAAGACATTAATTACCCTCAGAATTCTTAAATGGAGTAGCAATTAACATTCAGCTCCACTTCTTTTATCAGTCCCAAAGTGGGAACCACCAGCTAATTTCCAAAGCTCAGGTGCACTGATGTGAGGCAGACACCTCCAAATCTCAGGACTGTTGATGGGAAAGATGAGCATTTCAGAACAGAGAGAGTGGGAGGGGTGGGGGGGCGGGGGAACATAGAGTGATTTACTAAATATAAAAAAGGTAATATGAGCTACTCTAAAAGCACTTTAGTTCTGTTTTTGTTTGTCACCCCTCCTCATTTTCACAATTTAAAAAAATCAGCACATGGTGTTAGTTTTATAATATACCATAAAAATGAACCAAACAGGACTATACCATAGTAAATCAGTGAGTTCTGGTTGGGAATATTAGATTTTTTAGGATTGCTTAACAGGGAAATCATCTGAAGGGGAAATGAGGCAGAAGCCATACTTTCTCTGATATCCACAGAATACCAGGTTCCTTCCTTCATTTTCCTCACTTTGAATCTGCAAAACATCTCAACTTTTCCATGCCATGTTGGACGTGGTTATGTAACCATGTCAGTTTTAAGGAAGAGGGGCTCCTTCTACTGCTGCTTAGAGCTCCCATCTCTCTTCCTGCAGCAATAGGAAAAGTGAACATTTTCAGTGTTTAAACTTGTTGATGCCAACGTTGACATAAAATATAAACAATTAGGTAAGCGCAATCTTTGCTGTAGGAATTTACAATCTAAGAGCATTCTGTTCCTTTTTAAGGAATATCGAAATAACATGATACCAGAAGAACATTGACGTGGATATCACAGACAGATTCTAGTGGCATGAAGGGGATCGGTTCGCGATCAGATGGAGATCTAGAGAGGGACGGGGGAGTGATGCTCAGCACAGGGGAGGTCAACACGGCCACTGCCTGGATGCCCAATAGATCTGGGCTGATACTGCAAGGAGAGTGGGACTTCAGAAGCTCTTGAGATGCTGGGATAGAGCCATATTTTTCTAGAGTATGTGACTCCCCAAATGTTCCAGCACCCAGCTGTACCCTGTACTGTATCTGGCCTTTCCCTGGAGGTTGTGGTCTATACAGGTAACAGAGACAAGGGCAAACTTTAGCAACTGAAAGGTCAGTGGAACCATCAGGAAGTATGAGTTGTATATGAGTATGCAGGTCTTGATTTAAATAAGTGGTAATTTTTTGTAATAACAGTTTTTTTATATTGTAATAACTACTGTTCCACCATTAATCTGTTACCTAAATAGCCATCAAAGTCAGGTATGTGCACAGCACTAACCCACATCCCCTTCCAAATGCATTTTGAGTTTTTTTGCAGCCCTTAAGTATCTTTTAAGTCCAAAAGGATACTCTTGCCTACCTTACTTTCAGTGGGTGAAATGTGGCAAGATAGCTATAAATATTACGGAATAAGAAAGAATAAAATAATACCAGTGAGGTCCATCTGGAAACGCACTGTCTAATACAGTAGCCACTAACTACATGTAGCTACTTGGTTTCAATTAGTTAAAATGACATAAAATTTTAAATTCAGTTCTTCAGTCACACCAGCCACATTTCAAGTGCTTAATAGCAACCGAAGGCTAGTAGCGCTCCTATTGGACTCCGAGTGAACATTTCTATCATGGAGGAAATTATGCTGGATGCTGTGCTATATCTAGACACATTTTAAGGTTGCTGTTGAAGGCGTTACTAGGTGGTTGTTTTCTCTAGGTTATCTTGAGTTTCCACTCAATAAGAGACAGAGTAATTCTGGGGTTCTGTCTGTGTCTAGTGTTATGCATGCACAAGAAGAACTTTAAATAGCTTGCAATCATTAATTTCTGTAATGACCCCAGACTTTCTTTTAAAAAGTGTTTAGAAAGAAACATGATTAATTTCTGGCAGAAAAATAGAGGATGGTGGGAGAAGCTAAAACTTCACCAGCGATGTTGGAGGCGGTGGGAGGGGGAGGAACATTACTGAGCTCGGGCAATTCTCCTGTTACACAAGCAAAAAGAAAAATGGGACTGTGGACTGGAGGCAACGGTTCTTTTGCTAGAACTCTGTGTGACACAGCCCAAGATAGAACTGCATTCCTGTAGAATTAGCAAAACTCTAGCTATGGGCAAACTTTGATGACTCCCTCACATGTGTTCAGAGAGGCACTGTTCTAAGGGAGCAATCCGTTCATTCTGACCACTTTTAGTAAAAGAAGGTTAAGAAACAAAATGTCAATTTGACCGTTCAAGTGGAAGGAAATGAATTAATAGTATTGCTTCGTTAAAATATTTTCATCCAGAGAAATCGTCAAAGTCCCAGTTTTAAGCGATCACCTTAAATAACTTGGCCACCATCATTAGAATACCTTAGAGAGAGAGGGATGAGCCATAACCTCCACTTTAGGGAAGGCAGGGGGTGGGGGGAGGGAGAGATTAACCAAGGAACTTATATGCACATATGCAGAGCCCATGGGCACAGAGAGTATAATGAAGGCCTTAGGGGCCGGCTGGGCGCGGTGCGGGGAAGAGGGGGTCAACGGGGAAAAAAGGGGACACCTGTAATACTTTCAACAATAAAGATAAACTTTTAAAAAAGCATCAGCTTTACCAATTATCCTAAATAACTTGTTTTTATGTTATTTTGCATCACCATAACTTTTCTTTCCACTCTAACATTGGCACTTGGGCTCTTTTCACCTCGCAATTAAAGTCCTTCCGTGAAGCCAAATATAAGTAAAGCAGCTGTTCAGAGCTGAGATAGAGACAGGAAATTGCGAAGTGGTTTCCTTAGTGATGGGAATGATCTGAATGCCTTCAGGAGCTCATTTATTGGCTTCTCCTATCTCTCCTCTCTGCCTCCCATGCCATCCCTCACAACCTCAGTCACAGATCTATTTTCCTCTAGCCTTATACGTATTTTTGCTATTTAACTTAGGACATACTTTACATTTATTTATTTCTTTTTTTCATATACACCATCCTTAACATCATGTGCTGTATTTATCATTATTTAACAACAGTACTTACCAAGTGTGGGTGGCTGAACAGTAAGCCCCAATGCTATCAGCTTCTAATTCCCGAGACCTGTAAATGATGGCACTGTGTTTGGAAAAAGAGACTTTGCGGGTGTGATCAAGTTGAGGATACTGAGTTGGATCATCCAGGTGGACATTAAGTGCCATCACACATGTCCTTATAAAAGAGGTATGGGGATCACTATGTAGTACACCTGAAATAATACAATATCCATGTCAATGATAATTTAAAATTTTTAAATAATTTTTAAATTAAAAAATAAAAAAGAGGCATAGGGAGAATGCGCGCTCTCACACACACACACACACACACACACACACACACACACACGAAGGCTATGTGAAGATGGAAACAGATTGGAGTGATGCAGCCAGAAACTAAGTGATGCCAGAAGCCACTAGAAGTTTGAAGAGACAAAGGAGGACCCTCCCCTAGAGCCTCTGGATGGAGCAAATTCTGCTGATGCCTTGAGTTCAGACTCCAGACTTCCAAAACTGAGAAAGAATGAATTTCTGTTAAGCACCAAGTCTGTGGTAATTTGTTATAACAGTCACAGGAAACTAATACACCAGGCATGATTAAGTAAAAAATCCTAACTTTTCAAACAGACATAAAATACACACTCTCTCACATGCTGGAAGTCAAAGGTAAGACCCTGAGCACATGAGAGTTAACTGGAATCTCCTTTTGGTGAGTGAGAGGGTGGGTTGCTAATCCTTGAAACTGGAAATCATCCCACAGCTCTTCTCTAAAAAAGCAGTGATAATCCCAACAACGGCAATGAGGGAGCCCATCCAGAGGAGCTCCTGGGACTTGGGAACTACTCCGAAGCAGGAACAGAGGAATAGCGACTTTCCTCCTCATCTCTAGAAAACAACTTCTCCGTCTAAAACAGAGGGCAGCCACTTCGCCCTTTTCTGGTCAGCAGACAAGCAACCCTGTCTAGAGCAAGCAAATTAGGAAACAGCCCCGTCCCGTCCCGTGCTTGGCAGGGGACAGGCCGTGTGTCCTGGGGCCAGCCGGGGTGGCTGTGGCAGAGGAGCGGCTGTGCCGATGGGCCCGCCCAGCTGCTGCCGGGTCACATGCAAGGGTGACACGCCGTGTCTCTCTAGGCTTGAGCGTGTCAGGCATTTGCTGAGGCTCTGGGGTTTGGGACAGATGAGCCTGCCCTAAAGGGAAGGAAGCAAATTCAGATTTCCTGGGAAGGGACTCTGCCAATTTGATTCATCTCAAATTTAATACGGTTTAAGGTGCGAGATGCACTGCTAACTTGATCGATTGGCTTGCCTGTTTATTTTCCACATCATTAACCAGTTATCACATATTAAGTAATCACTCTTTCCCCCAAAGACCTAAAGCTGTATCTTTTATAATCTATTTGTCCATGCTTAAAGTAGCCCTTGCTATGTATCAGAAAATACCCCCAAACTCAGTGGCCTGTAGCACTAAGAATTCATCATTGCTTAGGAGCCTTCAGGTTGGCTAGATTGCTTGCTGGTGGTGGCTGAGCTCAGCCATGCACCCCCAGTTCTGTCAGAGGGAGCAGAAGGCTCTCGGGTCTTCATGGGGCACTCTCACATACTTGGGGGCAGGTGGCTCAAGAATGACCCAGCATGGTCTTGGTTGGGACAGTTGAGATCTGTCCCAATTGTCTTTCACATGCATGTGCCTCCATTATCACTTCTGCTTGGCCGAGGATGCGTTCATGGTAAGGACAGAGGAGCAAGAGCGAGCAGGAGGCCTAATGCGAAGGAGCCTCTCAGGGCCGCGCCTGAGCCCGCGCCCCCGGCTGACTGCCTGAGGGCGTCCAGCAGGGCCGCCGAGGGGAGCCCGGGCGGGGGGGGGGGGGGGGGGGGAGCGCCGGCGTGGCTACGGGGGGCCAGGAAGAGTCACTCACCAAATGGGCCTTCCCCAGTCTATGCTCAGGGGTGAAATTTCTGTAAAGTACTGAAGTACAAGCGAGACAAAGTTTAAGCTAGTGCAGACATTTAAAAAAATTGTATTCCTGGGAAATTTTCAAAGCAGATTTTATGGTGAGTGCTATCTCTTTTTTCATTTTACTTTTTAACGATTTAATGGTGACCATTTTTATTTACGTATTTCTTTTTTAATCAAACATATATTTTTTGGTTTGACTATGTTGTACTTTCTATCTATGTAATTATGTTATCTGGCAATAACAATACTTATCTTCATCTTTTCTATTACTTCTTGTTTTGTTTACTTGTCTAATTCAATGTGCTATGACTTGCAAAACATTTCAGTTTCCATAGTTAAATGTAAATGCTCCTGATTTTTCAACATTAAATATAAAGCTACCAATTCATTCAAGATAACTATTTTTGTTTTTTTTGTTTATATTTTTTAAATTTTATTTTCAATTACATTTAATATTATTTTGTATTAGTTTCAGGTGTACATCATAGTGGTTAGGCAATCATACACCTTACAGAGGGATCCCCCAATATTATTATTGATTATGTTCCCTGTGCTGTACTTTACATCCCTGTGACTATTTGGTAACTGCCAATTTGTACTTTTTAATCCCTTCATCTTTTTCACCAGCCCCCCAAACCCTTCTGCTCTGGCAAGTATCAATCTGTCCTCTGCACAAGATAGCTATTTCTTAAAATGTGGAAATTTTTTCAGTTTAAGTGATAAAGTTTTTTGCTAATACAGAATTTAGTTGTATTTATACAACTGAGTATTTATCAAGATGATTAAAAACTTTTTCCCTTGGATAGGAATGTGATTAACTATGTTAATAAGCTTTCTAGTGAGGAATTACTGAAAAATTCATTAGAGGTGCTGAGTTATTCTTATAATGCTTGGCTTGATTTACTAACGCTTAATACTCTTGCATTTATTCATAAGTGTGATTCATCTGTCATATGGTGCATGTTTTGATTATGTTTGAATTGATTTCATGGAATTCAGCTCCCTTTAACACTGTTATATGGCAGGAAAATTTTCACTAGTTGTTTCTCATAACAAATGATCTTAAGGTTGTGTAGCTAAAGACCTGCAAAGACTAGAATCTCTTATGGAGCACTCCAAATTCCTGCTGAATAACTGCCCAATTTGCATCGAGTATTCATATTTATCTGGCCAAGGGAGCAGAGTGATGGCTTCTAAGTGGTAACATTTTGACCCTGTGGATGGGTGAAAGAGGTGAGTCCGCAGAGAGAAATGAATTGGGGAGATATCATCCAAATGCATCCACTTTATTACTTTATTTTCTGACATATTTTTTGGTTTGCAACCTCAGGAGTTCCCTGAGTGAATTTGACATTGGTCCCTATACAAGGAGGGCAAAAGAGGAAAAAGAAAGAGGCAGACCACTCCAGACTATTAAGCAGCAGTTTTAATAAACAAGGGAACTGACATAAAAGACTTGTCTTGGGTAACCACAAGACACGGAGATCTGTACACCCACCTGCCAAAATCTTAAAATTTATGTAAAGGCCATAACAGGGTTCAGTTCACATGGTCTCCACATCACATTATCCTCTCAAAGCTGCAGCCTTGAAACAGATCCTGGTGCAGGAACAGTGGGCTGAACACACATTCTAAGGACAGGGAAAGGGGTGGGGAGCCTCCGATTTCCCAGGTCCAGCTTGCAGGTCAACCAGCAGTTGCATCTTCTTGATGACCTCCTCCAACAATATTAGGCTTCCTCTCTTCATGAAATAATATCAAAAGCAATAAAGAATGTCCCCTGGTGTTTTCCTGGAAAGCACCAAGAAGCTTTATGGACCCTGTCAAAAAAACTAACCATATGAACACGTGGTCCAAGTATTTACTTGTCCAATTTATTTTTGTCTTCTTTAGCTAAACTCTATAACCAACCTTTTCTTACGCAAAAGTGCTAAAGAACCATCTAAGGGTCCTTTGTTAATGTCTGAAACTACCTGTGTTAACTCTCAGTAAACTTGCCAAATGCCTCAGCTACAGGGACTAATGCCACTCATGTTGAATTTTCTGTTTAGAAGTTAGTTATTCTGTTCTACTTTACAGCCAAATGACTCATCACCATCCCTAACCCTTATTCAGAGGGAATCATTTAAAAGGACAAAAATTCTTGCCCAACACGGGTTTAGTTAAATATGGCATCTTATTTAACCAGGTTAATTAAAATCTGGCAGTCTATACAAATCAGAAACCATATAAATATAGATTCTAAAAATTGGCCATGACTTTGGAACTACTCCATAGATAATAATTTTTTTTCTTGAAATATGGCAAGATCAAAACATAAATGATCTCAAGTTTGCGTAGCTAGACTTTTTATGGTTTAATATAACTTCCGAGAAACTTGGATGGCAGCTACTACCTCATATCTAATTGCTTAGCTCTAATTCAATTGCCCTGAAACATAATTTTGGCACACAAAATAGGAAATTTGCCCCATCCAGATTTACATGTTTGTGTCAAAACATCATTTCTGAGTCATGGAGGAAAAAAAACAAAACAGATAATCAATGCCACCCTGATCCCAAACTCCCACCAAGAACCTGGACTATTGCTCACCTTTACAGCCTATTAAGTTAGTGCCGAGACTGAACTGAAAGCAGAGGTCCATGATCAAGTCAATATTGCCTTTCCTGTTCTATAGTTACTTTATTTATTTATTTATTTATTTAAATATATCTTTATTGATTTTATTTTTATTTTTTTAAATTTTATCTTTATTGTTGAGAGTATTACAGGTGTCCAATTTTGTTCCCCCAATTGACCCCTCCACTTTGCTCCCACCCCCTCTCCAGGCCTTCACCCTGTTATTAACTGTGTCCATGGGTTATGCATATATGCATATAACTTCTTTGGTAAATCTCTTCCCACCCCCCACCCCCCTTCCCTCTTTCCTCTGAGATATGACTGTCTGTTTCATGCATCAATGTCTCTGGATCTATTTAGTTTGTCAGATTCTTTTGTTCATTCAGTTCTTCTTAAAGAAGACCCTTCAACTTTTCCTGTAGTGCTGGTCTGGTGCTGATGAACTCCTTTAGCTTTTTCTTATCTGTGAAGTTCTTTATCTGACCTTCAATTCTAAATGATAGCTTTGCTGGGTAGAGCAATCTTGGTTGTAGTGCCATGTTTTTCATCACTTTGGATATTTCTTGCCACTCCCTTCTGGCTGCAAGGTTTCTGTTGAGAAATCAGCTGACAGTCATATGGGTGCTCCCTTGTAGGTAACTAATTGCTTTTCTCTTGCTGCTTTTAAGATTCTCTCTTTGTCTTTAACCTTTGGCATTTCAATTATGATGTGTCTTGCTGTGGGCCTCTTTGGGTTCCTCTTGTTTGGGACCCTCTGTGCTTCCTGGACTTGTAAGTCTATTTCTTTCCCCAGGAAGGGAAATTTTCTGTAATTATTTTTTCCAATAGGTTTTCAATTTCTTGCTCTCTTTCTTCCCCTTCTGGCATCCCAAAAATACAAATGTTGGGCCTTTTGAAGTTGTCCCAGAGGCTCCTTACACTATCTTCATATTTCTGGATTCTTTTTTCTTTTTGCTCTTCTGGTTGGGTGTTTTTTGTTTCCTCATGTTCCAAATTGCTGATTTGATTCTTAGCGTCTTCTACTCTACTGTTGATTCCCTATGAATTATTCTTCATTTCAGTTTGTGTAGCCTTCATTTCAAATTGGTTCTTTATTATGTCATCGATTTTCTCAGTTATTTCCCTAATAGTCAGCTTAAACATCCTTATAAACAAAATTCTGAACTCTGTATCTGTCAGCTTGCTTGGTTCTATTTCATTTAGTTCCTCTTCTAGAGATTTCTTCTGTTCTTTCCTTTGTGACATGTTTCTTTGCCTCCACATTTTGGCTGCTTCCAGGGGTTTGTTTCTAAGTATTAGGTAGAGCTGCTAATCTCCTGGAGTTTGTAGAGTGGCTTTGTATAGTAGGTGTCCTGTAGGGCCCAGTGGCTTAGCCTCCCCAGTCACCTGAGCTGGGCCTTCTAGGTGCTCCCCTGTGTGGGCTGTGTGCACTGTCCTGTTGAGGTTGAGCCTTGGTTGCTGTTGGCATCCCTGGGAGAAATTGACCCCCAGGCCAATCAGCTGTGAGGACCCACTGCAACTACAGCCAAAGAGCTGCTGTGCTGGAGACACCCCTATGGAGCAGGATTTACTTCAGTGGAGCTTTGGTGTTCACCGAGTGCGCTCCTTGAATGTCCCTCATGGATGTGGTAGGGCTGTAATCCAGCGTGGTCGAGTCTGACCACCAGGTGCACTGTTTCTGGAGTATCCATGGAGGTGCAAAGTCAGCCTGTGCCAGTGCCTTGCCCAGGGCCACCCAGCATGAGCTACACAGCAAACTGTAGTTGGCTGCTGCTTGTGCTGGGCTTGGTGGTGCCCAGGAGAGGCCCAGCTATGAGCCAATGCAGCTGCCGCTAGTGCCAGTCCTGGGGCCACTTATCAAGCCGTATGGGGCCCGCTGCTGACTGTTTGAGAGATTTTGGGAAAGTCCTAAGCATGAGGCTCAAGAGGCCGCTTGCACAGAAAAGCCCCTGGAAATGGCCTGGATGAGCTGCAGGTGGGGAGGGGCGGGGCCTCCGGGAATCACGGGGCGGGGCCAAGGGTGTGAGTCAGGCGCTGGCGATTCAAACATGGCGCCCGCCTGCCGGCTGTGTGCGGGGAGGACTCGCCACAGGAGCCATGGCCTCTGCCAGCCCTTCTGCCTGGGAGGAAGCCGCCCTCCGCCTCTCGCCCGGATCTCAGGCAGGTCAGTTCCTCCCCGAGTGTCCCGGGTCCTTTCCAGCTGCTCCCGGCGCTGGGCTCAGAGGGAGCGTCCGAGTGAGTCCGCGCCGGGCCCTTTAGAGGAGCTGCTGGGGCTCCCGCAGCCTCCGAGACCCTCAGGGACAGTCCCCGCTGGTCTCACAGCCCGGAGTTGTGGGGACGTCTCTTCCTGGCCCTGGAGCCCTGGGCAGGGGGTCTGCTGTGGGGCTGGGACCCCTCCCTCCTCTGGGAAACCCCCATGTCCGAGATTCCCTCCCGGGTTTACCCCGCAGCACCGGGTGTGGGCCGCGGCCCTGTCTCTGTGATCCAGCCCCGATCCGCCCGCGTCTCCGCCCCTCCTCCCGGTCTCGGTGCTGCTTCAGGTCCCTGGTTGTGGGGCTTCTGTGCAGCCAGATTTTGGGAGGCTTGAGTGACAGTGTGTCTGTATTTTAGTTGTGATTTTGATGTGGTTGCGGGAAGCGGCGGTGCAGCTATTACCTCCGCCGCCATGTTGTTTCTCTTATCTATAGTTACTTATTGCTGCCAAAATATCTGGTTTAAGAAATGCAAAATATTTTTAAAAGTTGGAAAACAGGCTTTTCTACAAATGCATTTGTTACAATTATTTTAAATAAAAAATATTTTACCCCAGAAGTAATCTAAACTTACTGTAGAAATATTAAAGATATTTAAAGATAGATAAGCAAAATTTAAAAAATAATTCTATTCTTCCAACCAGAGATAACTACTATTCTCATTTTAGAGCATATCCTAATAGATATTTTTCTGTTTATTAAATACATATACTTTATTTTAGAAAAACTGGATTTTGCACATTTTGTAACCTAATTTTTTGTTAACTCTTCAATAAGTCAGAGGGCTCTTGAAATATTTCTCTGAAATCTTTGGCTCTTGCCATACAAAGAAAACAGCTTTTAGTTTAAAGACTCTGTGAAATGAAATTTTTGTGAATACATGGATTAGAAAGTATGTGGGTTTTAGGGATCTATGTTCATGCTGGAAAGGCTTTGGAGCAAACTGAGGTCCCTCTAGAACGGGCCCTTCTGGGCTTGCCGGATTCCTTTGCACGGACCGCACCTTTACTCATGAATTTTCCTTCACAAGGACTTCTCCAGCTTCCAGTTTCATCTTAAGATAGCTCTAGCCTTGTAGCGTACAGGAATGCCTGCGTGAAACTGATATCTGATTGATTATAAGTTATAGATAGTGCATAGAAGTTATTCTTTAAACTGTACTCAGTTCAGCCACTTGAGCTCAGTTCAGATATTTCCCCACTCCCTTCATTTCCATCGACCACCAGGTAGAAGAAACTCTCCCAACTCACCTCTGAATTCCCAGAGCATTTCCTACCCGGGGAGGAAAGTCACCCAGAGCAGTGTGAGGATAAGACTTGATTGGGGATCACGCCCAGCCTGGTGGCCCTAAAGGAGGGCGGCATCCAGGCCAGGGAAAGGGTGGCCTGTTGAGGGGTGCAGCTCCTCCAGTGCGGGATGGGAAGGGGCTTCTGTGCATTGCCAGCCGTTGTCTGGGCAGCTGGGTTCTGTCCGGAGGGTGGAGAGGAGTAGCTGGGACTCTGTCACCAACAAGTACAAGAGTGGGCGGAGCAGCTGCCAGGGACCAGGTCATCTGAAGACCACAATGGGAAATCCTCAGGTCTTAAGTCCTGCAGGTCCTCTCACACCCCTATTAGTCATCTGATATTTCAGTATGCCTTAGAGTTAGGGGGCGATGACAACTTTCTTCAACAGTAGGAAAATGAAAAGAAAGACTGCTAAGAATTCCTCCAGAAAACCAGGCATGAACCCTGGGAGCATCACACATTCAGTTATTTTTAATCATAAATTTGTTTGTTTCTTTACTCTGCTCGGAGTGTAAACCTCCGTGAGCAACACAGTACCAAAGAGGCCCTTAAAATGTCACTTGATTGACTGTAGTAAAATGATAAATGTAGGGTTCCTCATATAGGGATTCGATAATTACAGCTGCGAAGTCCCATCGCGTCATTTGAATTAGTTTGTGCTGAACACTTCGCCCGGGGCCCACCCGTGATAGGGGCCGCTGCTTCTCAAGGGCACCTCGATGTTGTGCCACTGGTTTCTGTTCTCTTCCTGCTTCTAGGATTCTAAAAGAGAAAAAAATCATATAATTCTCTACATAAAGGAGCAATGCAATATATGTGAAAATTAGTAAAATGTCCAGACTTTAGACATTTTAATTTGTGAAAATTCATTACAGTTCCTGTCAGAACAGTCCTCACCCAATTTAAGCATGGTTGGCTTTTAAATAAGTAGCAACAGTATTTTTAAAGTGTTATAAATGTAGTCCGTGTCCTCTACTTACTACAAATGTGTATATTACAAGAAGTTTTCTATAGGTTATTTAGAAATATATCAATGGCTAAGAAACATAAAAGACGATAAAGGTCGAACCAAAGTTCTTGAACACGTGAATATTTAAGTTGTCAAATTAAAAATTTACAAATTAAAACACCTATATTCAAAGTGTTTATTATTAGATAATTTTATAAACCACTTACTCTTTCTATAAGTTTCCATCTCCATAATAAAACTGGAATAAATTCATTCAACTTAACAAATATTTAATAAGCATTATCCACATGGGAAAAGTACCTTACTCCCCAGTCATTTTGTGTTTCTAATATTAATAAAATTGGATGCCTCTAATTGAGGGTCTAATAGTCCAAGACATAGAGACAGATATGTCGACAAATACATTATAATAATATATATATTATTGTTGTTGACAGAATTACATACAGATGTTCCCCAGTTTCCCTCGTTTGCCCCCCCCCCCAGCCCCTGCCCCACCCCAGGCCTTCACACTACTGTCTGTGTCCTTGGACAAATACATTTTTTGAAAACATGTTTCCTTTGTGGGTGACATAAAAGAAAGCTAGATAATTTTACCTGGGGAATCAGAAATAACTTTGATTTAGAAAAGTATTGAAATGATTCAAGCTAAGGAAAAAAAATCCCAAATTGTATTTCTTTTAACATTTGGTATTTTTAAATCACACTTTATTGTAAAATTGATTTATAATTACAGTTAATTTAAAAATATATAGAATAATCAAATAAAAATCACTCATAATTCTATCTCCCAAAATATGTTATTTTTCATATTTTTTAAATTTGTTTTTCTTTTCATAAATATACTTTAAAAATAGAATTTGAGTAATAAAAATTTATTAACCTACTCTTTTCACTGAATATTGTCCCATGGGAATTATCTGTCATTACTTGTATTTCAGAAACATCAATTTTAATGATTGCTAAAATTCTACTTTAGGGTTGTCTTTAGCAAAATACAACAGAAAAGAAGCCTTTTTCCTAGCATAAATACTAGAATACTGTGCTGAACTCCCTTATGAATGCATTGTTGTGTGAATAAATTATTTTCTTTTCTAGAATAAATTCTCAGAAGTTAAATTACTGAGTAAAAGAAGATGAATATTTTAAAGCTTTGGTTCCAGTTACCCCAATGCCTTTAAGAAAGATTGCTAATTTATATGCCTGTCAACAATGCATGAGCATTTCCAATTACCTGCAAACTCAAAGATGCCGTTATTTTTTTTTTAAACAAAATGACAAGAAAAGACAACTCATCAAGTTAGCAGCCAAACACTGAAACCCATTGTCATCTTATTTTGCATTTCTTTGATCTCTAATTGTGTTAGCCTTTTTTTGGGTTTATTTGCTCCTCCCATTCCTCTTATTTTTTGCCTCATTTTGTGATGTACATATTCATTTTTCTATTGAGTTGTACAATTATTTTTAGTATTTTAAGAGTTTTTAACATTAAAAACTTTCATCAGCCCAGCTGAGCATGGCTCAGAGGTTGAGCGTCGACCTAGGATGCAGGCCATCGGAGTTCGATTCCTGGTCAGGGCACATGCCTGGGTTGCGGGTTCGATCCCCAGTCGGGGGCATGCTGGAGGCAGCTGATCAGTGACTCTCTCATCATGGACGTTTCTATCTCTCTCTCTCCCTCTCCTTTCCTCTCTCTGAAATCAAGAAAGATCTTCTAAAAAAAAAAAAAAAAAAATTCATCATTTTTTGTCATAAACGTTGCAAATATTTCCCCAGATTTGCTCTTGCCGTTTCATTGTATTGCTGCTTTGTCTATGTTTTTAGACATTGCAGGAGGTTGAAATTTTGAACGTTAAAGATCAATCTGTTTTCCCTTTAAGGTTTTTGGCTTTGTGACAAGGGTAGAGAGGCACTGCCCACCACAAGATTACATAATAATTAACTGAAATCTATTAGTCCTTTCCACTTTTATTTTCACATTAAAGTATTTTTCTTTGCCCCATTTAATGCTTTCCGGCCACTTACTGCTTTTACCTGGAATTCTACACGTCTGATTGTCAAATTATAAATCTTCCATTTGCCTAATAAAGCCGCCATTCTTCTGTTTGCAACCCTTTTACAGTTTTTTATAGGACACTTTTAATAAATTTGATGTTTGCTTTGCCTCACCCAAGAGCTTCATCTTTAAATTAAAGCAGCCCTTTTGAATTGCTTTTATATGCTTTCAGATTTTTTTCTTCACCTCTATGACTTTAAAAATTGCCACAAAATATCTAGAGTGGGTGTCATTTAATGATGCTGCTTCTAAGGGCTGGCTTCCCTCAAACAGCGCACAAATCTTTATTCTCGGCTCAGTTATGCCGCCTGTGTTTGGTCCGGCTTCTGTTATCTTGCTGCTTGCTTTGTGGGTTTTTGTTGTTGTTTTTACTATGTGGACTTTCTAAAAGTTTTATTTCACTGAAATAATCTGCAGTGTTTTAGAAGACGTATACTCCATTCTGTTCATGTTAAACTTTAAATTTTTCAAGTTTTTCTCATGCACTGGTCCTTCTTAATATAATTGGAGGGATTATATAGCAGTTGCCATTATGTGACTTTTTAAATATTACATACATTACAAAATAATTTAATATTTAAATGCCTTTGTTTCCAGTATGACATGTCAACCTCTGTTGGTTAAGACTCCCAGGCTGTAGTACATTGTTACAGCAGCCCTAGCAAACTGATACATCCTTTCACTCTCCCACACCGATAGATGACCACTTCTCCTGCTCTCCTAATTCTTCAAGCTGCTCTTCCTCTCCCATATTCTCTTAGCTGAGGACCCTGTTTCTTATCTCACTGAGAAAATATGAGCAATCAGAAAAGAACATCCACAGACACTCGCTACCACTTACATACATGACATATACATGGAACAAATATAGAACATCTGAGACCTTTGCATTGGCTGTTCCCACTGCTGAAGTGTTCTTCCCCAAGGCATCTGCATGACTAATTGGCTCACCTATTTTTTTATTATTCAAAATATTACAGATGTTCTCTTTTTCCCCCATTGACCCCCTCCACCCCGCACCCACTCCCATCCCCAGGCCTTCACCACACCATTGTCTGTGTCCATGGGTTATGCATATATGCATCTAAGTTCTTTGGTTTATCTCGCCACACCCGTCCACCCTCACCTTCCCTCTGAGATTCGTCAGTCTGATCCATGCTTCCACATCACTGAATCTGTTTTGTTCATCAGTTTATTAAGTTCTTTAGATTCCACATATAAGTGAGATCATGTGGTGTTTGTCTTTCTCTGCCTGGCTTATTTCGCTTAGCATGATATTCTCCAGGTCATTCCATGCTGTCCCAAAGGGTACCAGATCCTTCTTTACAGCTGTGCAGTATTCCATGGTTGAATGTCCCACAGCTTTTTCATCCACTCACCTACTGATGGGCACTTGGGCTGTTTCCAGATCTTAGCTATTGTAAATTGTGCTCCTATGAACGTAGGGGTGCATATATTCTTTCTAATTAGTGTCTCAGAATTCTTAGGATATATTCCTAGAAGTGGGATCACTGGGTCAAAAGGCAGCTCCATTTTTAATTTTTTGAGGAACCCCATACTGTTTTCCACAGTGGCTGCACCAGTCTGCATTCCCACCAGCAGTGCACCAGGGGTCCCCTTTCTCCACACCCTCACCAGCATGTGTCATTTGTTGATTTGTTGATGGAGCCACTCTGACATGTGTGAAGTGATACCTCATTGTGGTTTTAATTCGCATCTCTCTGAGGATTAGTGACGTTGAACATTTTTTCATGTCTGTTGGTCATCTGTATGTCCTCTTTGGAGAAGTGTCTATTCAAGTCCTTTGCCCATTTTTTAATTGGATTGTTTCTCTTCCTCTTGTTGAGTAGTATGTGTTCTTTGTACACTTTGTAAATTAGCCCCTTATCAGATGTATCGTTGGCAAATATGTTCCCCCATACCATGGGGTTCCTTTGTATTTTGAGGTGGATTTATTTTGCTATACAGAAGCTTTTTAATTTGATGTAGTCCCATGTGTTTATTTTTTCTTTTGTTTCTCTTGCCCTAGGAGATGTATCAGTGAAAATTCCACTACCTGAGATGTCTGTGACTTTACTGCATTTTCTTCCAGGATTTTTATGGTTTTGCACGTAAGTCTTTTATCCATTTTGAATTTATTCTTGTGTATGGAGCAAGTTGGTGATCTAGTTTCATTTTTTTGCATGTACCTGTCCAGTTTTCCCAGCACCATTTATTGAAGAGACTGTCTTTACTCCATTGTTTGCTCTTTCCTCCTTTGTCAAATATTAACTGACCATAATGGAGTGGGTCTGTTTCTGGGGTCTCTGTTCTGTTCCATTGATCTTTATGTCAGTTGTTGTGCCAGTGCCAGGCTGTTTTGATTACAGTGGCTTTGTAGTATAGTTTGATATTCGGTAAAGTGATCGCCCCAACTCTGTTCTTCTTCCTCAAGAATACTGCAACTATTCAGGGTCCTTTTTGGTTCCATATAAATTTTTGAAATATGTTTTCTAGCTCTGTGAAATATGCTGTTGGTATTTTAATAGGAATTGCATTGAATCTATAGATTGCTTTGGGTAGTATGGACATTTTAATGATATTAATTTTTCCAATCCATGAACATGGTATATTCTTCCACTTGTTTAAATCTTCCTCTATTTCTTTTTTCAGTGTCCTGTAGTTTTCTGAGTACAGGTCTTTTACATCCTTGGTTAAGTTTATCCCTAGATTTCTTACTTTTTTAGTTGCAATGGTGAATGGCATTGTTTTTTTAGTTTCTCTTTCTGAGAGTTCACTGTTAGTGCATAAAAATTTTCATATGTTAATTTTGTATCCAGCTACCTTGCTGAATTCATTTATCAAATCTAGTAGTACTTTGGTGGAATCTTTAGAGTTTTCTATGTACAATATCATGACATCTGAAAACAATGACAGTTTTACTTCCTCCTTTCCAATTTGGATACCTTTTCTGTTTTCTTCTTGTCTGATGGCTGTGGCAAGGACTTCTAATACTATGTTGAATAGGAGTGGTGAAATTCGACAACCCTGTCTTGTTCCTGTTTTTAAGGGAAATGTTTTTAGTCTTTGACCTTGAGTATGATGTTGGCTGTAGGTCTGTCATATGTGTCCTTTATTATGTTGAGGTATGATCCCTCTATCCCCACTTTCTGAGAGTTTTTATCAGAAATGGGCGCCGGATTTTCGTCAAATGCTTTTTCTGCATCTATTGATATGGTCATATGATTTTCATCCTTCATTTTGTTTATGTGATGTATCACATTTATTGATTTGTGAATATTATACCAGCCTTGCATTCCTGGAATAAATCTCACTTGGTTGTGGTGTATGATCTTTTTACTGTATTGCTGGATCTGGTTTGCTAGTATTTTGTTGAGGATTTTAGCATCTATGTTCATCAGGAATATTGGCCTGTATGACTCCCCTCTTTTAAATCATTGCTCAAATAACACCTTTCCTATGAGTTCCAACCTAACTAAGCTACTTAAAATTACCATATATTCCCCAGCCCTACATTCACCATTACCCTAATTAATTCTTTTCACAGCACCTTCAAATATTCTATATAATTTATGAGTTTATTATATTTGTTATTTATTGTCTGTCTCTATCAGAGGACAAGCTCCAAGCATGTAGAAATATATGTCTGTTTGTCCCTGATCTAACTCAAGTACCTAGATCTGTGTCTGGACAAAATAGGTGTTGAAGAAATTTATTAAATCCAACAAGAAGTTGAATTTCTTCAAAAAATGCCTACTGTCCTCAATACAACCTTCCTGTGTTGTTTCTGGAATACTTATAAAATTGAAAAAAAATACAAGATTTGATTTAGTGTCATATGTACTGAATGATCACAGGTATACCAAAGGTCTGTGAACACCAATTAATTATCAGTGCCCTATGACAATGAATCATGGACCTAGTATTCATAATGGCACCACCTTCCTTACCCAGCAGAAGTGCCTTTGTCTGCTACCTTATGCCTAGGAGAGAACAGAATACTAAGCATCCACAAGAGCATCAAGTTGATGCTTCCCTATATAATTGTCTATTCTTTTTTTTCAGGTTCATATGATCTAAGATAGTCTTATTTACGTATTATTTAAATTTTTAAATTAGAGTTGACATTCAATAATTTCCTATTCTTAATGAACCTTCTTTACTGGTTTACTGGCTTTTCCCACAAAGCTCCCCACTCTGGCTCCCATTCTACAGTTCTTGCCAGACAAATTCTCCAGGGTGCTATTCTGTTAGATCTCCCTTATAACTGCTCTGACTTCACAGATACGAGGCTCTGTTACACAGAGAACAGGGGATGCATGAGATTTGGGGCCAAGTAGCCTAAGCCGGAGTCCTCTCTCTGCTACTTCCTGGTGCCCCTGACTTGTCTAACCTGAAGCTTCCTTTCCTAAAAATGGATCAAATGACAGTACATATCATAAAGAAATTCTGAGGACTGAGATAGCTGATGCAAGCAAACTATTAGAGTATTTTCAAATAGTAAGCACTCAAAAAATGTCATCGTTATTGTTGTTGTTAACTGGTGTCCATTTGAAAACAAAGATGAATGTTTTTTAGAAACCCTTGTAGAACCCATTTGTTTTACTCTCTTAAATTGGCATTGGCCACAGTAGAATTTTATTTTCTCTCTTTCTTGGATATCGTCACTTGGGCTGAAGAAAGCTGATATTTCTGTAGATAAAACTAATTGTTATCTATCACTTTCCTCCACTGAGCCTCCTTGCTCCCTGCTTTTTGAAGCTCTGAAAATGCTGCTTGTAGATGAATCATATAAAAATTCACTGAATTGTATAGATTCTCTCCCACTCATGATAGAAATCATGAATATATAGATTTAAAAAATCAACCTAATTTTCTCAATATATCCCAATGTTTAACAGCTTCATTCAATGAAATTTTACTGGTCCCCTATTATGTGCCAGTCCTGAAAAAAACAATCATGGTTCCTGCCTTAGCGTTCTACAGTATAATGGGGGAAACAATTGATCCCCAACATTGACAGTACAGTGAATGCAATACCCTGAGATACGGCACAATAGGTTATTGGTTTCACTGTATCAAAACAAGATTGCTTTATTAAGTATAGATATTATTATACAATAAGAATGCTTAATTGTTTAAAAGCATTTCTGTGAAATCTGTTAAGTGACTTTTTTATAATCAAAGAAATTTGTGAAAAAACAAGCCTGTAATTTTTCTTCAGAATTCCTGATGAGAAATTCTTTTACATGGCCAACATTTGATGAATTCATTTCACATGAAAACATGTATCTATATCTATTCTTTCATTAGCAAGAAAACAGTTTCATGAACAATGGATCAACTCTGGAGGCCCATTTTGATGTAGCCTCACAATTTACTACAAAAATGTCACATTTTACCGTAGACTTACGGAGTGTTTGATCCAGAAACACTTCAGTATGTTTAAGAGTCTCCTTCCAGTACCTTTGGCTTTTTGCCCAGTTTCAATCAAAACAACATTTTTATTATCAAGTGGTTTCTTTCTGTCCCTTTGATGTAGTTTTAGCTTGTTAAATGCATGCTCAGTTCATTCCTTTCTGTCAAACTTTTTCTCAAGTTGATTTCTAAACGTAGACAGTATGACTACCCCAACTCTTCCACTTACCTTATCAAACCCCATGTCTCCAAGCAGACATTCGGGTAACGATCGGAGGGAGAAGGGGATTGCAAGGGTTGATCAAAATCCAGCACACCGATTCTGGGATCTGACTTGAGTGAACCAATTGCCATGGTGGAAGTGAAATTTTCTCAGCTGGAAGTGAAATGAAGTTTGTGTGCCCCATCAGAACTCTTTGGTATCATTAAGCCTTCAGAAAATTAACTGTAGTTTGTCTTCGCAAAATTTGGAAAACCCACATCATTTGTGCCTGAATATTGCTTAGAATAGTATGCTACAGAGCTAATTTTCGACTGGTGGTTAAGACTGCTCATGCTCTCACGAATGTGTTGATTCTGTTAATGCCAATATTTCTATTTGAAATTTTTCATATACTACTGAACTTCAGTTGACATGGAAGGACGCATTAGTCATGGCAAGATCTGTTGATTTACCTCGATGCGCTTTGGCTCTAGCTAGATCTTGGGAGAGACTATTGCCTTTTTAGTTGTTGGAATACACATTAGATCTTAAACTCTGTAGGAGTAGAAACTGAGTCTGAATCTTCCCCGCAGAATCCCCTGAATGCTCATAGAAAGCATCTTAATGCTTGCTCAGTAAATATTTGTGGGATGAATACATGAATAAGTGAATCGACAACTCAAGAAATAACGTTCCGTTTTTGATGCAAACCTCCACATCACGAGAACATGAAGTCTGCAGCTGGATTATTCAGTCCTGCCTGTACACCTAACCCTCCGTCTTTCGTTGGACCTAAACTTCCATTTCTTAGAAATTTTGCTCTCATGCGTATTTTAAACCTGTTGCTGCCGAAGCCTGGCGCCCTGGCCCCCTCCTCCCCCTGCAAGCTGCAATGATAGCCTTCCCTCCACTCTCAGATCAAGGCCACACGACCCCTCTCTCAGGCATGTTGACACCTCAAAACCAGCCAGCAGGCCCTCAGAAGAAGCTGAGTCTTAATGATTTCCAGTGAAATATTTTCTTTGAAATTTTGAAATTTTTCTTCGAGGTTTCTCAGTTACTCCTTCCTCCCCATAAACAGACGCTATCCAGCTAATAAAAACAGCCTCGGAGCTGCCCCGTGGGAAATGGCAGCATTTACTATAGGGCCCGAATGTCTCTTCCTCCGATCTTCCAGGAAACACTCAGGGGTTTACTGGACAGAGAAAACCGATGCCTCAATTACATCAGATTAATATACTGCTCTATGTCCTGATGAATACTATTAAAAATGTAAGTGGTGTTATGCATATTTCAAAGCATTGTAAAGACAGTAACTTCATTTCTTTTCATTTTCGCTTGAGGGGAGTTTGTGAGCTCTGGTGTCAAAAGTTACTGTTGGTTTTCCGACTCAAAAATGCAGACTTGGAGCCAGTGTTTACCTCCACCCCTTCCAGTATCCCCAGAGAAATGATATTACATAAATAAATGCATGACATCAGAGAAAATGGGCCACGCAGAGATAAGAGATTTCTAACAAATGTCTGAAAGACAGAAACAGAGTGGAAGCCTGTTGACAGATTAAAACCAGTAAGTGCAAAGTATGCCGAGGAGGGTGGTGGCGAGGGAGAGTCGGCCCAGAGGGCGCCCAGACGCGGGCCAGCGGGGACAAGACAGAGAGGGGTATGTCTTGGAAATGCCTTCGGGACGAACATATTTTTCCAGTCTTATTGAGGTATCCATGGCAAATAAAACGGTGAGAGAAAGTGTACCACATGAAGACTTCGCATTGGTGCACACTGTGAAAGGATTCACTGTGGGGGCGTGGAGTCAGCACATCCACCACCTCACAAATTGACCGATTAATTTTTGGTGAGAATATTTAAGTTCTACCCTGTTGGCTAATTTTAATTATACCATACAGCGTCATCAGCTGCAGTCTCCATGTTATACATGGGTCCTCAGAGCTTATTCAGCCTATAACTAAACGATGATGCCCTCTTACCAACCTCTCCTTGTTTCTCTTGCCACCCTTCTCCCGGCAACCGCCTTTCTGCTCTGTTTCCGCAAAGACCTAATGTCTTAAGGGTGACATTTCCTTCTCTGTCCACTCCCAGGGAGGCCCAAGTTTTACACCGGCAAACACCTGAGAAGTCCAAATAAATTTACCACCATACTGTGGAAACATCGGGCTGATGGGATGGCTTCTGGGACTCCAGGAGAAATCACCTCCATTCTGCAATGCGGGGTACCCTGCCCTAAACACTAGCTTCAGTCCTCCTCGTCCCCACATTGGAAAGAACAGTTGATAGGCCCCTTTCCAAGCAGAGAGCTCGGAGTAGTATTTCCTATTCATTGGGAAGATCTACCAGGGAAAAGTCACAGAGAACAACAGGAGACTGGTTTCCTTCCAATTCCCTGTTCCTTAAACCAAGTCCCCATTCCTTAAACATGAACCCCTAAGGGTCGCCATCTGGAGGGAGACAACAGGGTTCCCTAAAGCCCCCAAGGGAGCGAACGGGACAGACTCACTAGTGCATTTGTAACTCTTTAGATTCCACCTGTATACACATATCAAACCTTCCTGCGGTTGAAGGATGCAATACCCTGTAAGTGTCACAACCTCGAGAGTGTAAAGCAAAGGTGGAGCAGACCTGGGGGGGGGTCGAGGCAAAGACTAGAGCAGAAGCAGCAGCCTTCAAGGGGGTAGAGGCCGTCAGGAAACACTGCTTCAGTCTGATGGATAAGGGGGAATACTTTACTTAAAGGCATGAATATAGCTAATAAAGGAATGATATAAAAAATGATGTTCAGATGATGGAAAGGAGAGCTCAGTGCCAGCTAAACTCTATTCTTTTGAATGTGTGAGCAAGTAGATGGAGCAATAAATCGAGGGATAAATGAGTAATCACCAGAACAAGCCAATATAGAAACTATTAATATTTCTTTCCTCTGGAAAATGAAACTGAGGATGTTGAGGGTGTACAGGGGACCGTTGATTTTGAGCCTTTCTGTTCTGTTTCATTTCTTATCTTGTACATAGATTATTTTTTAAAAATTAAAGCTGGACATTAGTGAAAAAGAGGATTCCTTTCTCTGACTCATGGTTAGATGTCCACTGTTTAGATGTCATGGGTAATAACTTACAGAATTAGTTTCTCAGTTAGTGCAGGTGTCATTGGATTGACTCACAGTCCTTAAGCCCATGAAAAGGTCAGGTCCACTGCTTAAAAACCCTGTCAGAATCCCACAGGTGCTGTCACAGAGCAGTGACTCACCAGGCAGAGCACCACCATCCTGGGCATCCAGGCCTTAAGAAAGCCAGGTGCACACCTCACTACTCTTGGCTCTGTCCGCTATTCTGTCTCCCCCAAATCCTCCACTCTTTGGTCTTTCACATGTCTCTCTTTTTTATTTTTTATTTTTTGACATAAAACTGTGGCCTCCTTTATTGCCAACTTCATATTCAACCACGGCTTGTCTGTAGATCCATTTCTGGCTTCATAGCTCAATTCTAATTCCTACTTACTCCCTGGATTTATGGTTTTATTTGACATTTTTGGTCCCCAACTGCTTTGCTGGCCCTGCCATCATCATCAAAGCTTAAACACCACAGCGTGAAACTGGCATAGACCAAATCGTTTCTGCAAGACGCCACACAACTCTGGAGAAATTATAATGCACTCCCTGAGGGCCCCCAATTGACACAACTTGGGTAGTTCAGATGGAGGAAAGAACGCATAGCCAGGGACCTGGGCAATCAAGCCCATAACATTCATCCCACTCTGGAGGGTGTTTCAAGAGTTCGCCTCTGTTCACACTATATTGTACAAATCATTTTCTCTAGGACTTACTGTGAAATACTTAAATCATAGTTCGTTTTTATCAGCGAACTAAATCAATATTGTTAGAAACTATAATGTACACTTCACCACTTATTCCTAATTGCATGCTTTATAATGTAGTTTGGAATGTATTTGTTTTGTACTCAGCTTTGCACGCAACAGGTACTCCGATGAACAAAGACAGACATCGCGGCCATGCTAATACTAGGAGAGCGCTTGCCCATGAAGAGTGCTGAAAAATAAAGTGTCATTCAATAGTTCAGCCTTCAGCCAGTAATTGCCTTACGGTGTTCAAACAATTGAAAAGCCCTCCATTTGAATACCAAAAACTAACAATGGAACCGTTTATTAAATAAATGGAATGATCATTTAATAGAAAACTTAATGGTCTTAGAGTGAGGGTCATATGTGTTGAGTTCCTTCTATGCTACTCACGAGCTTCGAAAACTTGGGCCAGATTCATAACCTTTCTGGACCTTTTCCCTAAACACTGAAATGCAGATGTACTAGCCAGGGTTTTTGTTTACAAACAACAGAGACCAACTCAGACAAACTTAAACAGAAAAAGAATGTACTCAAAGGGTATTGGAATGTTCAAAGCCTGAAGAGTATCTCATTACAGGCTCATAAAATGATAAAAAAAAAAAATAGGGGAAGTGAGATAATTGGGGACCTACGCCACAGCCATCTCAGGTTCAGAAAACCATTTCAGACAAGTCCTCTGCATGTTTGAATCCCTACCAAGGCAAATCAAATTGTTTCAAAGAAAAATAAATCTCATTAGTTTGGATATTTAGGGCAAAACATTTCATTGCCTCTTTCAGAAACTTCTCATCATAAAAAAAAAAAAGTGAAAACCACTGGAATAAATAACTATTTTCTAATCTTGAGTGCTTTTTAACAGGAGGGGAGAGGGAAGATAGGTCTATAATATAAAGTCATTCATGTCCTAAGACTCCTCAAATCACTTAAGTGTTCATATTAAAGTGCAGATGTGCTCCTTGTAAAACACGTTGCTGTGTTAGAGCCCCCAGTGACTCGAGCACAATGCGGATTAAAGAAAGATGTTTCCCAAAGTAAGAGAAAAACAGCAACAGTGGATCCGAAAACATTCCCTGGCAGCCCAAATTTCAAGATAAAGTCCCCAGTACCTGGGCATGCTTGGCCCTTTGGATTTACATGTTAGCCCAGGAGCAAGGTCGGGCCTCCCCATAGCTCACAGGTGTGGCTGCCCTGCGGAGGTTGCCCAGAGCCCCCCGCCTGCCACCACAGGTGATTCAACCAGTGGGACATGACTTGAGGAGCACAGCCATCTGCGGGGCATCTGGTCCTTCACCCATAGGTGCCAACAGGGGGAACCTTGTCCTGAGTCTAAGAGAAGATGTGAATGTGGAAGGCGAATTGTGTACATTGCTGTCTTATTACTCATTGTTACACCTTTCTCAGGTGCTTCCAGTCATTGTACCCTGATAAAAAATAATTATTTTAGGAGGAAAAAGTGTACTAGCAATGGCAAAAAAATTCCCAGCTAGAACATTCTCATCCTGGACCATCTCTCTCAAAACCCCTGAGTCTTCTGCCCCAAGTTCACCATCGGGGTCTCCGACCTTGTTCAGCACCTCACTTGGTGCAGCTATGGCCTCTGCCTCCCCTCGTCCCCCCTTTGCCCCCAGCCTCTCTGCCCTGGGACTTCTCCCTCCTGGAGCGGCTACTGGGCCTTAATTTCCCCATCCACACCCCTAACCAAGCACAACGCTGCTCCTACCAGGACCTTCCCCAAATGTATGCAGCTTAGAAAAGCCAGACATGACCGATTTAAGAGCCAGCCGTGTTTTATACGATGGCCGGCTCTCTTCCCATTCCCTTCCTACCGTCTGAACACTGTATTCAGAAGCAAGTAATCTAGCTGAAGTTGTTTGTGGGTTTTGGTTCCGTAGGGACCAAGTAGGCCAATCACCAGGTTGCTTGAGTTTATAGGGAAAACCATATCACATTTGATATAGAGACAGAGACAGAGACAGAGACAGAGTGTGAAATGTGTGACTATGACGTAATGGCAACAATTTCAAACTTCATTAAAAACTGTTCTGATTTTATAGATGTCTGTGCTCACATACCTCCTGTGGGTACCTGTGAATACATATACGTAGTATATGTACATAAGGATGCTGTACTGTACTCTTCTCACCAAAAATCCTCTCTCTGGCCACCGTCCATCCCTTCCATTGCCGCCTGTGACGGTGACTCGCAGGTGCAAACGCCCAGCCCGACGTCGCTGAGCTCTGGCCCTGTCTGCCCGACGCCTTCTCACGCTGAGCGCCGGGGGCCTTGCTGTCCCCGTCCTGTCGCCACGGGCCGGGTGGGTCAGGGGAGCCTCTTCAAGCGCCTTCTCTTGTGCCGCCATCCGCTGCTTGGTATGAAACAGAAACCTGGGCCGTCCTTCCCCCTTCTCTCCCTCACCCCCCGGGCCCAACCTACCCCCTGATACCATGCATTTTACCATGTATTTTCCTCGCCTAGCGAATCACCTCCGTCGCCTTTAATACCACTATGGCCCAAGCCATATAGGAATCCAAATAAGATGATTTTTATTGCAGTAGATCAAAGCAGGAGCTAAAGTTAGGAACATGAAGTAAAAATTGCCTGTAATCTAAAGGCACCGGAAAACGCACCGCGGCCGGTGCCCCTCAGGGTTTACTGAGAAGGATCCGAGCCCGCTGGGGCCTGGGCGTGTCCTGCCGTCTCCTGCAGTTCATAAAAGCGGGGCCTGTGCGGGGGGAGCGTGCCAGGAGAATGGCAGAAGCTATGCGGGTAGGCACCAGGCGAGTTCCTAGTTCTGTCACCCACCGGTTGGTCACCTTGCCAACACCACCGTTACCCCCAGAAAGTCGGGTAAAGAGACTGAAGGGTGGCTTCCCCGCCCCATTTGTTTATAAACTACTTGTGACTATTTGAGTGAAGGGAAAAAAGAACTGGAAAGAGATGTCAATTCAGAGACCTAGGCCCTTGTTCTGCATTCCCACATTTGCTTAAGTGCAAGTGTCCGTGGGCCCAGGAAACACCGTGGAAGTTGCGTGGGTGGGAGTCGTCCAGCCAGCACCTGCTGGAGGCCTGGCTGCTGGGAAAGGAAAAGCCGGCGGCAGGAAGGGGTCAGGGGGACATGAGAGGTGGGGCAAGAGCAGCGAGGCCACTAGACAGTGAGGAGGCTCTGGGATCCTATGTGAAGTACTCGAGCGTGGCCTTCAACAGGGAAAATGGCATTTAGAAGCTCGCCCCAAAGGGAATACCTTCAGCCCACCAGAAACAGTAATGGTCAAGAGAGGGGGACACCGTCATCAGTGGGGAAAAAAAGCCATAAACTTCCTTTAAATCCCAGTTCAAACATCACTCCCTCAAAGCACCCTGCTAACCAGGCTACAACACGTGATTAAAATGCTCGAGTACTGTGGAACGCGCCCTTTAAATTAGCTCATGTAGTTATTTCAATGACGCCTCCCTCTGTGATCGCCTTCCTCCCCACCCCCAACATTGTGCGCTGTGATGGCGGAAGCAGTGTCATTTCTGAAACCCATCTGTCTATCACAGTGTTGGACACATAGTACAAAAATGAGTCAGTGTTTGACCAATTAATGCATTGTAAAATGTATCTATTACGATCATAAAAATAATAGCTGCTGAATTTAAAATCCTGGAGTTCAGCAGCAGCTTCTCTCTTAATCCTGATTGGTGTTATTGATTATGCCCCTGCTCATCAATATTTAGGTCAGTTGGTCAAAGACCGTAACACAAGATGCAAGTAAGATCTCAAGTTTTAAGCCTTTGGTCCATGTGCTCTGGGTCACTGAGATACTACTCCTGAGCATCCTCGGGTTAGGACCGGGAAGCACTCGGATAAATCCTCGGGAGATCAAAAGTAAAGGCCACTGGCAGGACCTACTTTCTATACTAAATGGAAAGGGACTTATACCAAGGGATTTCTAATAAAGTTGCAAGTTCTGTTGACATTTTTCATATTCAATTTTTTAATACATTACTATTTTTAAAATTCTGACAAAGCTAATTTTTTTATATTTTTAATAGCAAAGTTGTCAAAAGCTCAAACATTTTTTGCATTGTTTCCCATTTTTCTTACATTTAAGAAAAATTGATGTACACTGTTTTATTAGAATTCAAAGATAGCATTAAAACAGCTTCATTAATCTTATATCTCAATCTGGACACAGTTGAATCTTACAGACATGCAGCAACCAACACATGGAAAACTACCCCGATTTCGCCCAGATCACTGGTTAATGGAAACTGTTGTGGCTCAGTAGGACGCTGTGTTTCTGATAATGAAGCAATGTCGATCCTAGATGAGTTTATTCTAGGTGTGACATTGGCTGCTCACCTCTGGGAATACCATTTAGAGTGTAACCTAAGGTTTTTAAGTTTTTTCTGAGTGATTAAATAATTTTCAAATGGCTGCTCCAGGTTGGAGAATTTTTTCTTTTTCTTTCTAGAAAGAAGTTGACCATTTTTCAACCCCAGAATCCATCCTTGATCTACAAAATAGATCATAAAGTAAGACATTAAAGTAAAAACCATGCCTTATATGTACATCAAAGTTTCATTCTGTGCCAAATACTGACAAGCTTTAAAAAGACAAGAAGAAAAAAGCCAGCATTCTTCGGAGTGGAAGTGCTCTAATCCTTTACTAGAAGCTCTTTGATTTAAACATGTGGTCTCAGTGCTGCAGGCCCAGGAGCACCGTATAATTAAAAACATATTTAAGGCAAGGGTTTCTAAAAGACATATTCACACAATCCTCTATCTTACTTAAGCCAAAAGAACATAAGTAATCTTGTTTTCGATATTGACCATTATGGAAACTATGGCTTTGATATGGGGTGATAGCTTTTCATTAATTTGTGTTGAGGCTGGCAAGGTTAATAACTAAAATTTGGTTTAAATGAAAGTGCCTGATTGCGTCTCTTTCTTTCCTGGAATTTCTGGGGTGAACCATAATCTAAAATGGCTATTCCATGTTACTATTCATGACTTTATCAGTATCATTTATAAAAAGGAAATTATGTTTCTGTGGTTACTACTGTATAAACTCACTAAGCATTAACATGAGAAGAAAACGAACCCATGATAAAATGGCTTGTTTTCTTTCTACGAGCGAAGCCCACAAATCGGTCTGAACAACACGGGGAGGGCTGGGTGCTGAGGGTGGGTGAGGGGGTAGAGCAGTGGCTGAGACCCCCGTTTGTGAGTCTGATGGTCATGACTCATGGTCAGGAAGCCATGCTCTTTAAATTTCAATAATGGTGATGAGCTTGTCCTGAGTCATCTACTCTCTTGCCCAGATGTTTCGGTGACTAAGTGCTTAATTTTCAACAAGTGCATTTCAGCAAAGCAAACACATAGCCCAAGATATTTATATTAATTTATAATGTTTATAAAAATCAACAATGTATCAAATTACCATAATTTCTAAACCATCTCTTATAAATATGTACAGATTTGCTTCACAAAACGACTGAGCCTTTAACATTTTTTACCCCCGGTGACTAAAGATGCTTCCTCTCCGACATCCAGCTGTTCAAGGGGAGTTTAAGTCACCAGCAAGCTCTCGAAGACAATTTCATATTATCAGTTGCTAGAGTCATTTTACTGCTATTCCCAGTACATTTAGTGATACACAGATTTTTCCCCCCCTTTCATTCCACAAGACAGGGAGCAGAAACGATTTTCCAGTGTGGCTGCATGCTTAGAGACAGTGCAGGCCCACACGGCAGCCTTCATGTCACATTAGGTTGCATGGTTTCCTGTTAAAGGAAACCCGTTCAAGGATTGGGTCATGACCATGAGCACTCTGTCACTATTTAGCAGCAGGTTCTAGTCCGTGAAGCCAAAAGACAGTTGATTAATTTGAAGAATCACCCCCAAATCACAATCTACATCTACATAAGCCATGAGGACTCTCAGAAAATCCTTGTTGAGAACAGAGACCGGCTCCATGTCTTAGGGTGGTATGCAAAATAATGTAAACTGAGGCAACAGAGTCCTTTTGGCTTAAGAGAACACAGTCAGAGCCATGTAATTATGGGATTCTGAAATAATAGGCAAGGCCATAGCATGTATTTTTTGACAAACTGTTGTAACCAAAAAGGGATGGCTTTTTCCACAAAGTGCACTGGGGAAACCCTAGCCCCCGTCAGTGTCTCTGTAGATCTCACAACTAAACAACCTGCTGAAACTCTGGAAGGAGAAAATAAAAGACATCAGACATCAAAAACCAAGTGGATCTTCTCAGAAATCATTATGTTACAAGAGGACTAGCATACATTTCAGTGGCTTTATTGAAGACCCCCGTCTAGAAGGCATACGGGGGTGTGCAAGTTGACTGATTTTAAGTACAAATATTCATGGAGAATTTCAAACAAGACTGATAGCAGCCGAGAACACAGTCAGTGTGCAGACATTGCTAGCCTCTTAATAAAAGCTTCTGATTCACCCGATTTAAAGAATATATAAGACATTGTTCTAGTTCAATGAAAGACCCTTTAAAAATTATACGTAGGACTTATTTTTTGTATTCTCTTCTTGATCAAATTTCACACCTGCTTATTTTAAAATGTGGCTTTGTTTTTTGTCCTGTTTTTTAATTTTATTTTGTTGACATTATTACAGATGTCCCACATCTCCCCCCTTTGCCCACCTTCACCCCGACCCCTCTCTCCGGCCCTCACCACATTGCTGCCTGTGTCCACGCCCTAAGCATATATGTTCTTTGGCTACTCTCATCACCTTCATCCTGTCCACCCCATCCTCCCCTCTGACACCTGTCAGTCGGGACCATGTATCCACGTCTCTGGTTCTATTTTGTTCATCAGTTTATTTTGTTCATTAGAGTCCACGTGTAAGGGAGATCATGTGGTATTTTTCTTTCTCTGACTGGCTTTTTTTGCTTAGCATAATACTCTCCAGGTCCCTCCATGCTGTTGAAAAAGGTACAAGATCCTTCCTTTTTACAGCTGCGTAGTATTCGATGGTGTGAATGTCCCACAGCTTTTTCATCCACTCACCTACTGATGGGCACTTGGGCTGTTTCCAGATCTTAGCTATTGTAAATTGCGCTGCTATGAACATAGGGGTGCATATGTTCTTTCTGATGGGTGTTTCGGGATCCTTAGGTATATTCCTAGAAGTGGGATCGCTGGATCAAACAACAGTTCCATTTTCAATTTTTTTGAGGAACCTCCACACTGTTTTCCACAGTGGCTGCCCCAGTCTGCACTCCCCCCAGCAGGGCACTAGGTCCCCCTTTCTCCACACCCTCGCCAGCACGTGTTGTTTGTTGATTTTTTGACAGTAGCCATTCTGGCAGATATGAGGTGATTCCTTATTGTAATTTCAATTTACATCTCTCTGAAGATTAGTGGTGTTGAGCGTTTTTTCATGTCTCTTGGCCGTCTGAGTGTCCTCTTTGGAGAAGTGTCTATTCAGGTGTTTTGCCAGAAAAATGTGGCTTTGTTTTTAAATACCTTAAAAATGTAAGCTGATCCATATGACTTTGTAAGGTAAAAACAAAAATACTTGTCTGTCTTTATATTTAGTCCTGTTTCTAATTCATGCCTGTTTTCATATTTTTATTTTACTCAAAGTATAAAAGTTGGAATTTGTTTTTTAAGAGCTGATGGACATGATACACAAGAGTTAATTATCACACATTAAATGTAAGTGGAGTGATTCTAAAAGTATGCTATGCCCAGAACTTGGTAGCCTATAACTTAGGCATCAAGTGATTCTGAAGCATTAAATCCTGTACTCTGTGTAGACGTGCATGCTACCTGCTCCTCATATTGAGATAAATCTCTTTCTAAAGAATTTTTATTTTTATAATTTACCCTCCATAAAAGTATATATCAATTTGGCATTTTGTTTCTTAATTTCCTAACCCATATATGCTGTGATTGGAGTCTATTCAACAGTCTGATGACTATTAAACAACTAGTCATTTATCATTAGCATTTCATCGAAAGTTCTAAAGTAAAGAGTAACGCAAGCTTTTTTGTTTTCTCTCTTTGACATGAAAGGCAATTAAGAAAGAGAGAGAGACTGCTAACTTCTCTCTGAGGGCTTTTTCTTACCTATTCCCAAGAGCCGTGCTCAGCGATAACCGTCTCCCACTCGGAGCAGACACACCCACAGCTGACATCAGGGCCGGTGGCTTCGCTTCCATCTCCTTCTAGAGGGTTAAACTGATACGAATCCTGAAAAATACACATAGAAAATCTCCTTTCCCTCAACACACTCGCACGCACAAGCGGCTCCGTTAGAGGGGAGGGATGCTTGGCCAGCCTTAACTTTGAGGAGGGGGAGCGCGATTCTTAGTTGCCAATAATTTAAAACATAAATGGTTATTGGTAGGTTTTGAACATGTATTGTCTAGGACCCTAATAATGCCCTTTACTAACAATTTTTCAAGTAATAGGGGAAGTGACTGACAGGACATTCACCAAGCCAGAAAACAGGCAGAAATAGCCGGCCCCCAAATTAACAACTGACAAGCATTGTACCCTTGTCTCAACTAGACTGACTTCTCCCAGTGGGCGGAAAACACACCTCGATAGCATGTAAACTTCTGAGTTCCTGGGTAGCATGTGTGGTCTTATTAGCAGCAATAAAAATAAACACCAATGAAAACATAAGCTTAGAGTAATGTTTGCCTTTGACCTTAAAAGAAACAGTTCAGTTGGGTGTGAATCTGAGGGACATAACCCACAAAATGGATGATGAACTCCATGCCACCTGCAGTCACCCCTCAGGGCTCTTTTAAAGCCTGAGCGCATGAAGAACCGAGGGGAGTGCACGTAGCTGTGCCCAAGAGAACTGCAGTTGACCCCAACACTCAGGGAAGGGTGTTACCCCTTCGGAAGTTCCATCTCAATTCGGTCTTTAAGCATCACCACAAGCCCTATGGAGCAAATGCAGGAAACTCTCCAGGAAGAGCCCTTCGCTCATTTACTGCCTGTCGGGTGCCAAAGAGAGGACATCTAAGTGACAAAGGGGCTGAGCTCTCCGCTAAGTGCAATGGGTACCTGAGAGCTCCCGAGGATAGGTGGGCACAAGCACACACACATCCCTCAAAAGCATATGGGAGGGAAAGTGGCTGCCAGGAGGAGTCTCGCTGTGAGACATATAAACATCCCTCTAGCAAAGAGAAGGCCTTGGATATTTTTGATCAACCAAAGTACATCACCTGGAGGCCTCATTTGCCATAAATAAAAGAAAATCAAAATAACGGTGCTTCTAAGCTCCAATCGTACACAAATACTTCTATCTTCTCTTGATAAAATGCCGTAGATATCTTGGTCAGAAATGTACCTAAATGTAGTTTTGGGCTTGTTTTTTTTTTAGATACAATAACACGATAATAAATGTGCTAAACTATATATTTTACAATATCCTATTTAATTTTTATTATTTGATATTTCATATAAACATCCCTGGACCTAATATTCAAAGATTTATTTTCATCTATCTCCTCCAACTTCCAGGAAAGAAGAACCTACCCTTTAATATATAAATTAAAAACTGTGTACACAGACTTTTTTTTCACATTGGGACAGAAGAAAATGATACTTCCCTAGGAATCCACAACCTTACTGTGACTCAAAAGAAAGAACTAATGTTTGTGTCTGTGGTCAGTTTTCAACGGATCCGACAGTGCTCGAATTATGTGTGACTGAGCAGATTGCTGTTACAATCCTATGGGGAAACTTAAATATAAAATCACAGCAGAAGCGGTGGACAAACCATGCCCTCTTTAACAAGCAACTGTTCTCTTTTTGAGAAACAGTTTTGGGCTCGCTGTTAAGTTCAGACAAAGACTCAACACATGACTATGAGATGCCAAGTAATCAAGTGACCCGAGCAGCACATTATCAAGTGGGTGTCATCTGACCCACCAGCTAAAGAAAGGCATGCCCGTCCGACTTGTCTCTGCAGCTGGGAGAGGCCTGTACATTATCGGGCGTGGGCAGGTCCTGAATACACGGTACATGGGGGCGGTTCACATGTGCAGGGCAGTTATTCCTGCTGCCCTCGCTGAGCCCTCGCTGGGCCTCATGCAGGCTTTCCTCATGCTAGTGAGCTGAGAAGGAACGTCTCAGACCTGGCTGACAGACGGTTCTTCATGATATCCTGATACCGCACAAAATTGGATTGTCATGGCTCTACGTTCTCCATTTAGGGTGGTCCTAAGGGCAGTGGGAATGGAGCTCCTCCAAGGGGGAGGAAGGCCAAGCTCCAGAGTCATCGCTGTGTCATCTCGGGCAAGAGACTCCTGCCATCTGAAGTTGGGAGGAGAGCTGACGTATGGTTGGAGGCCAGGAGTATGTCGTTACTGCTGGGGTCTCCTCCTGCATCCACATGCTCTTGCACAAGAGAAAGAAAGAGTTCAGCAAGCTAGTCCAGGCAGGGCCATCAAGTGTTCAAACCTCTCAGGAGGAAATTTCAAATCACTTGTCAACCAAAGAAACTGCCCAACCCAGCCTGGTCGGCGTGGCTCAGTGGTGGAGCATCTACCTGGGATCCAGGAGATCATGGTTTGATTCCCGGTCAGGGCACATGTCTGGGTTGTTGACTCGATCCCCAGTCGGGGGCGTGCAGGGGGCAGCCGATCAATGACTCTCTCATCATTGATGTTTCTCTTTCTCCCTCTCTCTCTCCCTTCCTCTCTCTGAAATCAATGAATATATATATATATGAAAGAAACTGTCCAGTGGAAGTATTGGCCAAGAACCAAGAATATATGAAATGAATAGTTAAGAAAGAAATTATTAAAAGTCAAACATGACTTTGTGAACAGCTATATAAATGAGGACTATAGTGATGACCCATATTGTTCATTGTTCTGTTCTGTTCTTATTTGTGTAAGATTCCTTCTCTTTCCCACTCTCACTTTGGCCAGTGATATTATACAGGACGTGCAGGTAAGTGTGGCACAAAGACCACAGGATGCCCGGGTGCTGCTGAGTTAGGGATGGAAAGAGGAATGAACACAAAGCAGAAATTAATGCAGGAAGGAATGAGGCTTTGGCTGTCGCGTTCAGAGGGAAAGCTTGTTTGGGTTTGTACAGAAATAATGAACTTAGCACTTCAGAGTTACTCTGCAGTTATCTGGAACTTCAACTATTGGGAGATGGTAGATGAGCATTAGAAAGCCAAAGGGGTGTAATGGGCAGAGAGGGTGCCTCGGCTCACTCAGCACCAGTTCCAGCCCCCTTGAGCTTACCTTCCCATATTGCACTGACTGGAAATAGAATTTGTATATTAATATACCAAAGGGGAAAAAAAGTTATTTCAATAGATGCAAAAGTAACATTGGGGGAAAAATCAACTTGAATTCATGATTGTTTCAAAGCTCTTAGCCAACAAGAAATAGAAGTTGACTTCCTTAACCTGATCAAAGAATTTGCCAACCACGACAGCAAAAACAGAAAAAAAAATCACCTTGTGTTGCAATCACTTATGATATTCCAAACTAACATAATAAAGCAGGAAAAAATGAGATGTAAATATAAAACAGAAAAGTGTGCCATTATTTGTAGGTGATATGTTCATGGGCCAAAAGAAAAGGTAATGAAAACAATTATACTATTATTTAATATGTATTAAGCCATTAGTATATTGGGCACTTTTCTAAGATGTTTATTTACCTAAAGTAACTTAATAATAGAGATTATTAAAAAATACATTCTTTACGAAAATATAGATGTTTTTTGATAAAATATTGTAATTGTTTAAAGTCTGACAAGTAGTTGGATACACACATAAAATACACAGTAAAATAATGTTCCTATAAATATTTAAATCTAAAAAGAAAATATCCAATCCATTAGTAACTCTTACTGTTCTGCCTTCAGAAAACATCCAGAATCTAGCTTCAGTAATCATCTCCCAAAGGATCATCACTTATCACTTGAGTTACTGCAATAGCCAAAAAAATTACCCTTCCTGGCTCCTTAGCCTTTTTCCGATAGTCTAATCTCAACACAGCAACCACAGTGATTCTCCTGAAATGTACGTCAGAATTTCTGCAACAGGATTGTGTCAGTAACGTAGTGGTTTTAAATTTCCCAATGTCTCCTGAAAACCAAGTGGAAAAACCAGCATCGTTAAAAACAACTTAGGCAACACACCCAGAATATGGGCACGTGCTGGTGACATGCCCAAGTTCAACAGCCGCCCGACAAGGGAGCAAGAACGGAAAGACAACTGAATAGCTTCCAAAGTTCCTAGTAAGTACACCTCCCAAAGGAAAGGACTTGCCCTGAGAGGAAGTCTGGGAAGAAAAAACCCTGAGAAAAATTAGCGCGATTAGAGAAAAGTCTTCGTAGGCTCAGGGTTCTAGATAAGTGCCAGAAATGACCCAGTGTGGGGGAAGCTACCATGGACATGATGGTTCTAATCGTCAATAAAATTCCACAAATATCCAGAAAATACTTCCCTCCTCTAGAAGGGCAGTGCCTCGTGCTCCTGGAAACAGTCAAATTGAGCAAGGATGGAACCGTGTGAATGAAAGACAATTTTTGAGCTCAGAGAAAAGAAACCCCAGGAATCATGATGTGCTTTAGGAGGCTTGTGGGCCTCAGGCTCAAGAGGCAGAAAACCTTTCTAAGTCAGACAAACAAGTGGCTAACAGAGGGAGGGCATATTTTGAATCCTTATGGGTAAAACTGAAAGAAAAATTTAAACTCTGACATAGAAAAGGCTAGCCTGGCCTGCATTTCTCCTAATATCCCAGGAAATTTCATCTTATTTTGTTCCTTGTTTAAACACGGGGTACACACACACACAAGGTTCTATCACCTTGCAAAAGTATTACAATAAAAATATCAATGAGGCCTTAAAAACATGAAGACAAACAATGAGAACTCACCAGAAAAGGGGTCACAGAGCAGATGAAACCTTCAATGTAATATCTCAATATTAGGAAACGATTAAGACTTTGATACAAACATCAGAAATAAGAAGTAGAAGAGCTCAGGAGAGATTAGTAGATATCAGCAAAGAATTTAAGAATGAAGAAAAAGTATTTCATGAAAGAACTAAAAGATACATCTCTGGCTTTAAAGATGGAAGATGACCATAGCCAAGGAATGTGGGCGACCTCTGGAAATGGGAAAGGCAAGGAAACGGGGTCTCCCCTGGCGGTTCCAAAAATGAATGCAGCCCTAGCAACCTCGATTTTATAGCCTAGTGAGACCCATGTCGAACTGCAAGCCTTTAGAATTAAAGATAATACATGTGTGTTCTTTTAAGTCACAAGCTTGTGGTCATTCATTATCTCAGAAATAGAAAACAGATACCATATACATGGACTAAAGTTACTTTTTAAGGTATAAGAATGAATGAACACAAAACCCAGAACCACAGAGTATTCAGAGACTTCTGATGTCCTGGGGAAAGTTTTAAAATGTCTCAAAGTGGCAAATGTGCGGTTATTTTTTTATTAGCGTTCATGAAACTGTGCATGCAGTCTTCATTGTGCATTATTTATTTTATATGTAAAAATATTTCTAAAGACAGAAGCAACGGACTAGGGCTGCATGTTGCACAGGAGCCTCACCTTGCACGCCCCGAAAGGCCATCTGCTTAGGTGGTGGATTTGCTCTTCAGTCCATGACGGATGGATGACAGCACAGAGTGTCCAGGTGACGGAAGGCCTTTCTGCTTTCCCTGCCCTTTCAGATAGCCAGGTTGTGTGAATTTCTCACGGTTGGGTGGACATCGTGACGCTTACCTATGTCTGAGTCACGTTGCTGGCCTCCCAGCCAAGAGGGCTGCCAGTCCAGTGAGGAGCCTCCAACCTCCGGAGCCTGCGGGGGAGCACCAGTGGCAGGGGCTGGGCGAGAGGGGCTGTGCAAGCCGGGAGCAGCCGCTGGATCTCCAACAGCAGGAGCTCCTGCCCAGCGCTCTTAAGAAACCACGAGTGTGCTCACAGCCAGCCAGCAGCTGGACGGGTGCCACGTGGATGAAAACGGCAGCCCACTGGCGTCTGTCTCCAAAGCACACGCAGCCAGCAAGGAGAGAAGCTGCCCTTTCCTCTGCATCTCCGCTCCCCTCTCCCTCTGACCTAGTGGGGCTGGTCCCTGCTGACGGGGGTGGGGAGGACCTGGCAGAGCAGGCTGTGCCCAGTCTCCATTCCGAGTCCCTTGTGCCAACAGCCCGTCCTGCCATGGGAAGGAAACGTTTTGAGAAAAACAAATTAAGATTTTTAAACTGGACCGGGGTGAGTTTAATAATGGATCGTGACCAGATAGTGATGGAATCTGCCCAAGCTATAGCATCAAGGCGTGGGAAAAGGGGATTGGATATAGAAAGTTTGAAGACTAGAACTGAAAAAAGAAAAACTGTGTCGACTTAGTATTCTACCAAATGGATACTGCGGGGGGAAAGAAGTTATGTAGATAGAAAAGGGTCCCAGGAGCCTGAGCAGCTAATTTAATGTTCAAGTTCAAAGATGGTAGGGAGTGGAGGCCCTACATCAAGTGCCATGGCTCAGCCACTCTTAGCCCTAGACAGTTTACGTAAGCTGTAGTTTGCTAGTGTACAAAACGTAGAATAAATCTTAGAAAGTGTATCCCTTTGCTCAGTTTTCAAAAAGGTAATAACAGTAGCTACGTCATAGGGCTGTAAGGATTAAACCAAATTACAGGCACAACGTAAACACCAGGGTGCTTGACACGTAGACAGCATTCGCTGACTGTGAACTTTAATGACTTTAAAGACGACTTTCTGGACATGGTGACGCCTGAACTACAGGATCAACAATAGCCTAAAAAAATAAAATGAAAATAATAGCCTAGAACCAGCCCAGCTGGTGATAAGAGAAGATGGGGACGTTCCAGGCAGTGGAACGACATAAACAAAGAAACAAACACCACGTTTGAGGGCGCCCACTCAGCTAACATCACAATGGTGTACCAACAGCTTGTGCGCCATCGGGGGTGATGCACAGACACTTTAGTGCTGCTGAGCCATAAATTGTTTGGGGCGGGGGAGTCTGCAAAATGGAGATAAACCCTAGATCATGAAAAGCCTCAACTGCTCTTTCATATCCTTCTGTGCTCTGCATCCCGGAGCAGGTCCAGCTCTTTAGTTCTTAGACATACAAGGTCCTTGCCTGTCTGGCTCCGGTCCACAATCAGAAACTCAAAAGCTCGCGCCAGACAGGTCCGTAGACGGGCCCACGGGACCCGAGCTTTCGGGGGCGCACTACAGGCCTGGGCCCCGGGACTCCGCTCGCACCGGTCCTTGTGCTCGAAAAGGCTTCCTCCAGATTTAATTGTGGCCACCCACGGGAAGCCTTGGCATTCTTTCCTTTTATTTATTGTTCAACAAATATTTATTGACACTTCTTCCTACACGGCGCTGAGCAAGATGCTAAGGGAGCATTGGACGCCACCACCGTCCCCAGAGGGGACAGGCTCAGGGGGGAGCTGGCTGAGGAAACAGGCAGCTACTGAACAGCGCTGGGACTCAGATTGGCCCAGAGCGCCCGGAGAGCCCTAGGCCGCCAACCTGGCCTCTGGGGTCAGGGACGTTTTCCCTCAGGCCCCGACTCCCCCTCTGCTGCTCTCGCACCCCACCGGCACCCGCACCCGCTTCGACTGCGGTCGGAGGAGGAGAGGAAGGACCTGAGGACCTGCTCAAACCTACTGCGCTTTAGAATGTGTCCGAAGCAACAGTAAAGCCCTTTACATGAGCACCCGTCATGATCCTCACAACCCTCAGAGTCATCCAGTTATCATTCCCATTTCCAGACACAGAAACTAAGGTAACGGAGGTAAATTCACTTGCCAATGTCACTCAGACAGTGAGTGGGAGTCAAAACTCTGGCCTTGAACAGATTGAGTCCAATTCTAGGATGTAAAACACTGCACCATGCCCTTCACAGAGCAGCAAAATGTCTCCTTTATTTTTTTTTTAAATAATTTTTTTAATGGCTTCAGAGAGAGGAAGGGAGAGGGGGAGAAGGAGAAACATCAATGATGAGAGTCATTGATCGGCTGCTTCCTGCACGCCCCCGACTGGGGACCAACCTGGGCATGTGCCCTGACCGGGAACTGGACCCTGTCCTCCTGGTTCATAGGTTGACGGTCAACTGCTGAGCCACGCTGGTAGGGTTAAAACGCCTCCTTCTCTAAAAGATGATTATAAATTGAGATCAGTTGTCCCAATTCACTGTGAATATTGTTGACATGCCCTCTTTAGCCCATGTCCCTCTAGACCCTAGGAGATCCTCTGTGACATAGAGAATAGAGCCTGCATAGTACAGGGGTGGGTGAGAGGAGTTTACAGCCGTAATACAAATAAATAACACATTAATTAATAAATAATAATACAAGAATGAACTCTGTGTTTTGCATACTCACAACTATAAACCTACTTTTGCCCGCCCCTTTTATCTACGGTCTCCAACAGAAAGATGACTCAGAGTTTTCCCTGAGTAAATGTTAACTGGGATGCATTCATGCAGATATGAATGAACAGATCCTTAAATGAATGAATTAGCTGAAGAACGAAAGAGAACTGAACACATGGGAAAAGGCGCAGGGCTTTAGAGGATGGTGGCAGGTGATAGCAGGGAATGGGCGATGGTCCAGGCCAGGGTGGCAAGTTGTCAGCATCCGAGAGTTCCCACCGTAGGCAGCGGGCAGATGTCCTGGCAGCCCCGGAGATCTGTGTGAATGGACTTGGCAGCAGGAAATGGATGGACAAGCGGGCGGGCAGGTGGCTGGCGCTCGGGGTTTTGGAAGCAGGCAGCAGGCGGTGCAGCGCTAGAACAGGGCCTCGCCGCATTTAAGCACTGCAGTCGCGGCGTGGCCCTCCTACCAGGCAGCACAAGCGGGCATTCCGGGGCAAAGGAAACACACGAAAGGGCAGGCTCTGAAGCCTGGGTTCAAGGCCAAAGCTGCAGCAGCCTGAGAAGCCGGTCGAAGCAGAGCCAGCAGGTCTTTACTGGCTCTTCCTAGAGCCCCTCTCGCTCTTTGGACCAAGAGGCCCTGCAAGGACTGTTGGTTACGCCTGTTTATAGTGATTGCTGGTGTCAGCTGTGGCGACAGGCAGAGTCTGGAAGCAGAAGTAAGCACGTCGTTGTTAAAGGGAAGTTTCTGGGATCAGGCCAAACCCAGGGGGTCATCCTTGATTCCTCTGATTCTCTTATGCCACACATCCAAACAGTCAGCAAATCCTGAAACCGTATCAGGCACCTGGCTGCTCCTTAACAATTCCACGGCTGTGACTCGGGGCCCTGCCACCATCATCCCTCACCAGCTTAACTGCAACAGCTTCGGGCCACCCACCTGGCTGCTCGCCCCTCGCCCCGGACCCCGACCTCAGCCCGTCCTCCGCACCATAGACAGTGGTCCTATTCTCGTTTTGTTCCATTTGCTCTTTGGTGGTTGTCTTTTTCTTATTGATATTTAACGGTTCTTTATAGAGCCGTGTTATATACGCATTGCAAGTCATCTCAAAGGCTAAGGCTTGTCATTCATGACACTCCATTCAAAACCCTCCGGCGTCCTGCGCTACGAGGCAGCACATGATTACCTTCCCTCTCTCCAACGTCGTCTCGTACAACCTCAGGTGTTCGTTGCTGTTCTGTGACTATGACCGACCTGCTCTCACCACAGGGCCTTTGCACGGGCTGTTCTCTCTGCTAGAATGCTCTTTTTCCAGAGAGCCACTAACTCAGTTTCTTCCTTCCTTCCCATTTTGATGCAAATATCACCTTTTCAGTGATGCCTTCTCTGCTACTCTGTATATAATTCCAGAAGCCCTTCCAACTCGAATGCACACATGCCATCCCCCTTCCCTGATGTACTTTTTCCCTTTAGCACTTATAATGATCTAACTTGCTATATTTCATTTGCTTACCTTGATTTTTGTCTCTCTCCATCGCTAGAATATGAGCCCCATATGGGCAGGAATTGTCATTTTTTCCCTTCCTTTCTCTATCTCCAGTGCCTACAACGGTGCCTGCCACATGGCCACATAATAAATGCTCAACATATAGCCACCAAATGAATTTAAAAAAAACAGAGATTGGAACATTTATGCATGAGGAAGATCCTGATTATGACTTACTTGTTTCTTGTTTGTTTATTTTTTATTAAATTTATTGGGGTAACATTGGTTAATAGGAACATACAGGTTTCAGGTGTGGGTTTCTGTGTTACAAGATCTGTATATTGCTCTGTGTGCCCACCACCCAATTCAAATCATCTCCTGTCACCATATATTAGGCCCCCTTCACCCCCACCCCCTTCTCTCTGGCAACCACACAGTGTTCTTTGTGTCCACGAGTTTCAGTTTTACATCCCACATGTGAGTGTAATCATATGGTTCTTAGCTTTTTCTGTCTGACTTATTTCACTTAGCACAATATTCTCAAGGTCCATCTATGTTGTCTCAAATGGCAGTATTTTGTCCTTTCTTATGACTGAGTAGTATTCCATTGTGTATATGTTCAACAACTTCTTTATGACTTTATGATTAACTAAAGCTAACATTAATTTTATTTTCATTTAAATTGTAGAATCAATACGGTTGAGACCCTGATACCACGTGTATGTGTGTATGTATATGTAAATTGTGTGTGCGGTGTGTATATGTAAGAGAATTTTCTCAGATATTTAGTAGTTATTTTGGCTTTTTTAAATCCAAGTCAATGCCTTTAATATGCCAATGCATTTATTAAATCCCAAGAAAGAAATGTAGAGATCAATTTCCATTATCCCAACTTATTTACCAAGTGAATTCATTGTTCTCAGAATACCAGTTTCAAAGGGAAAATAACAGTTTGTGAGTTCTTCAAGAACAATTGTCCTGAATATGTACAAATCCCCTTTTTCAAAATCATTTGACTCCCAATTTATAAGAACAGAGATTTCAAATACTAGACAAATGTACCAATGGCCTACCAGACATTGATAATAATCTTTCTTGCTTAATCTCAGTTTTGGCCTCAGAATTGTATTCAACACACTACTAGTAGCACTTGATTAGAGCTGGTATGAAGATGAAACAAAGTTGCCACACCAGAGATTTTAACTGTACCCCAACCATAGTGTAGTCTCAATCTACATTTAAAGTGAACAATGTTTTATAACTAAGCCATACTAATCAAGTGTTTCTATATGTGTCCTGTAATTCTCATTGAACCAACTCAGAGTCATGCCACTACAGTGTGATTTCCACCCCAAACATCTCAGCATCTACGAATGATCCCCTTTCTTTGCAGGTCACTCAAAGGGCCACCTCATCTCTAACCACTGAGCGAGGATGATCCCACTAACTGTGTTACTCATCCCTCTACTCCTTACATTCTGATTAACCCATGAAACCTCCACAGGGCCCTGCACACACCTCGCATATTGAAGGTGACTAATATTTTCTAAGTAGCCGTCAACTAAAAATATAACAGTAACTTCCTAATTGAATATTATATTCTCCATCTCTCCTTCCTTGAATCCCTTTACAAATCTGCAAAGCCATTCAAAACTAGTCCCATGTAAGACAAAGAAAGTTCAGTGTGTACTTCCATGGGCCACTTTGATCATTTGTAATTTTTATGCTGTGCCATTTAGAATTTTAGTTATAAAACAATTTTAGTTTTTATCATTCTCCTGAAGAAAACAAAGATAATACCACAGTATCCCAAGTGCTCTCATTGATTTCCTCTCGTCAAGTATGTAAAGCCCATCTCGCTTGGACTATAAATTCTTAAAGATAGGGAAAATATTCTCCACTGTATTCTTACCTCCCACTGCCAGGACAGACACTTTCTAAGAGCTTCTCAGGTGAGTGGGTGAACGGCTGAATGGATGAAATTTAAATAAGCTCTCATGCGGCATTAGGTAAATCCTAGTACCATTTGAATGTGAAGACTTATGTGAGCCTATAAAGAACGATGACAAACTACTTTACATGTACACAATGTGAAACGGGTTCACAGAAAATCAAGAAACCAAAGCACTTTTAACACAACTTTTGCAACATGAATATGAATCTTCTGATTTGCAACTTAAGGATATTTCTATATGGAACTCAAAAACTAATCTCCTGGGCCCTTCTAGATACTACTCATCCTTAGCAAACTATCCCTCCCCACATGCACAAAGATCTGTGTTAACTTTGCACATCTCTGGACTAGCTCTGCCATGAACCAAAACATGGTAAAGATGCGAGAAACTATTGTGAAATCCAACCTCTGCCTCTCTCCACCCTTCCTTCCATCAAAGCCTGGAGGTAGGTCTGACAAGGCAGAAGCCTACTCCGCCGTCCGGCTGCTATCGTCCAGAAACCTTCAACGATCTCAAGATAACATGACATGGACCCTTAAATTCTGCAACTTTCTCCATCCACAAAGTCTCTGACTGCCACAGTGGAACATCATGCTCTCCAGGGCAAGAGAAACATTTTGTTATTTCCCAAGGAGGAGCAGAGGATTATTGTCCAACATTATGTGGCAGGTCAGTTAAATAAAAACCCAAACAGAATGTGACTATTCAGGATCCATCTAATAATCACTTTTATAAATTCCTTAGGTTTACTCAAAACCAACTCTATACTGTCTGGCCATTATGGGGATGCGTGACATACAAAATTGGACGCAACCAATAAAAATCACATAAAGTTGTTTCCATCTGCTTCCTTAAACTCATCCAATGATGCTGAGACATAAATACATTAATGCTATTCTAAAGGAATAACATTGAGCTTTTTAAGTTCAATGCTGGTAAGTTAAGCCATTAAGAGCATTAATAACTAACGATTTATTAAAATATAAAGTGCATATAAAATATGAAACTCCCTATCTTAATTAATATGTTTGGGAGGCAGGTTACCTTTTCTTCCTTTTTCTTATCTTCTTCAAATATTGATGGGGAAACACAAACATTTCCCATCTAAATCAGCTCCCTGAGAAGAGCCTGTCTCTAAGGTTTGATTAAAACCAGTTGAAGAAACATGATAAGCCCTGTTTCCTAAAAGCGAAGAAAAAGTGTGTTTAAGCAATCACATTTTAATTTTCCCTTCACACTCCGCTCCGGAGAAATCTGCCTGGATGAAGCAGTCAGGGGATCCTAGATTCAAGGAAATGTCTCCCCTATCTCTTTGCTTTTCAAAGGTAAAACAGTTGATTGAAAAAAAAAAAAAAAAAAATGAGCATGTGAGAAAAGAAAGAATGAAGTGTAAAAATGCTACATAAAATCTTCCTGAAATAACAACCTTTCAAGGCTACCAGACTCACTGGGGTAGATCCCAGGTCTCCAAATGATGACAAATAGCCCGAATTACGAGTAAATGTGCTGTAAATATTTTCATGCTCTGGGCTCCTCCAACATCTTCTGTCTGCAAAGAGCTTGCCTGTAACTCTCCTGCGTGCCTTCCTATGAAGTCATTACACCAAAATCTGCTGCTGTACCCAGACTCTCATTCCTTGAAAAACACATTCATAACGGCATGGAAATGATCGTGATCAAATGCTGCTTTTCATAGTTACCACACAGCTGTTCGAGGACCAGAAGCCCAGTGAGCTTTGAAATTCTGCACAAAGACAAGGCACGCCATAGCTAAAATGATCGAAGACCCGCCTCTGAGTCTATGTAGTAATTTTATATAACATATTTTTTGCAAAAAGCTTGAAGACATAATACCAGGCGTATAGTAGACATGAATGACATTTATCGAATTGAATCGTTGACGTGGTCATCACCACTTGATGTCACTGGCGTTGCAGATGGTCTGTAAGCCCCAGATACACACACCGGCTGCAAGTGATCTGACTCTGGGAGCTGAAGGTCATTAAAGCTGGGGTCAGCCCCACCCAGCTGTGCGTCATTCAGGTCACAGGCAGCGTGTCTAGTTCCTAGAACACTATCACTGAAGATTCTGAGTAGCTCGTAAAGGGTTCCACAACAAACTAGAACCATGAGAGAAAGTCACCAAAAGGTTACAAATGACTTTGGCAAGGAAATTATTGGCAGAATAGCCAAGTTGCCATAGGTGCAAAAACTTGCCCAAACAGCCATTATGACGACCTAGGGAAGTTCATGGAAGTATGCTTTTCACCCGGTATGCTTGTTTTATCTGTTTTTAAATATGTGCTTATTGATTTTTTTAGAGAGAGAGGAAGAGAGAGATAGAAACATTAACTGGCTGCCTCCTGCATGCCCCCTAATGGAGGTGAGCTTGCAACCTGGGCATGTGCCCTGACCTGGAATTGAACTGGGCACCCCTTGGTGCACAGGACAACGCCCAACCAACTGAGCCGGGTATGCTTGTTTTAAAGTTGGTTCTCAGAACAGGAGTCGGACATCTAGCTGAAATGTGTGCTTCGCCTGGAGCCGTCTTTGCCAGGGTGGGTGGTGGAAACAATGCAGGTCCCTGTGCGCTGCTGAGAAACAGCAGCTTCTGACCAGCAGCAGTGGGGATCCAAACCGAAGAAGCATCAGAAGAATAAATACCGTTTCTAAGTGTGCTATTTATTCGCTCGCTCTCTAAATGCTTACTGAGCATGTACTACGTGCCGATGCCAAATCTTGTTCTGGGCACTAGAGGGAAAACTGAAAAGAACAGGCAAAGCTCTTGAGCCACTTAATTCTAGAGCGCGGTGAGGAAATTAATAAACAAGTAAACAAATGTAGGCTGACTCAGATAGTGAAAAGCATTTCACAGAAAATAAAGCCAGAGAAGAACTCGGGGCCCGAGGAGACTGGGTAGGTAAATAAAGCCTCGGTGGCTGATATCTGAGCAGAGACCTATAGGACAGTAAGGAGGCTACAGCGGAGCGATCTGAGCACAGAGGATTCCAGACAGAGGAGCAGCACGCATAAGCTAGACGTATTCAAGAGAGTAAAAGAAATAGGCCCAAGAGACTACAGCACACGTAGCTATGGTGTCCGGGAGGGCGGACAAGGCTAGGACAAGATTGTACTGAGCTTTCTAGGCTGTGGTTAGGATTAGGGGTTGTGTTTAAAACGCAATGAAAATTCATTGGAGAGTTTGAAGCAGGAGCGTGGCATGGTCTGGTTCTGTATGTATGCATGTATGTATGTATCTTTATTGTTGAAAGTATTGCAGATGTCTCCCTTTTTTTCCCATTGACCCCCTCCAACCTGCTCCCCCCCAGCAGGCCTTCCCTGCACCATTGTCTGTGTCCATGGGCTGTTTCTTGGTTAATTTCTCCTGCCCCCCCCTTCCCTCTGAGATTCATCAGTCTGTTCCACGATTCCATAGATCGCTGAGCTGTTGTTCAGAGAATGGGGGTGTGGGGGGGCTGGGGACGGTGGAGAAGAGGCCAGCTGAAGGCTCTGGCAGTAGTTCAGCTGAGAGAGGGGAGGGGCTCCTGGGCCATGGTTGCAGCAATGGACAGGGCGAGAAGTGGATCAACTGGGGATAGACTTTGGAGGAGACAACATATATTGGACATGGGGGTTAAATAAACAAAACTAAGAATTGCTATGTTGTACACCCGGAATTAATGTAATACTGTATGGCAACTGTCATTGGAAAATTAATTTTAAAAAGAGAGACCACACAAGGATGCCTTCTAAATTTTTGACTTGAGAACCAGGTGGAAGAATCTGAAGAGGAACGGGTTTGGAGGGGGGACAGCTGGAGCTCTGCCTCTGCGATGTCTGTTAAACGTGATAATAGTATCTACCTTGTAGGGGGAAAATATGCAAAACAGATCAGTACCTAGCACACAGTACTTTTCACTAGATAGTAACTATTATAACTACCCTTCGAGTGCAGCTGCAAAAGTACTGAGGACATAGAAGAGCTCCCTGCAAGATGGGGCCGGGGGAAGAAATCGGGGAGCTTCGTAGACGTCAGTGCTGCTTAAACCATTTTTGGTGAAGGGCTTTTTTTATTTTTACTTATTTACTTTTAAATCCATCTTTATTGCTGAAAGTATTACAGATGTCTCCCTGCCCCCCCATTGTCCCCCTCCAGTGGGCATCCACCCCCCCCCCAAGGCCTCCACCCTGTTGTCTCTGTCCATCGGTTAGGCATATAATTTCATTTTTAATTAAGGGCTTTTATTTTGAATGCATCATGGACCAACACTTTTGTAAAATCCAACACGAATTAATTTACAAACAAAATAAAATTTACCGAGTACAAGTGACGGGTGCTCCTCGACGCCCAGGCGATGTCAAATTGCTATAAAGGATCCTAACTCTTCCTCTCAGCCTCTGAGTTTCTCTCGTCACCGACCAACAAGGCACAACTCGCAGGCCGGCGGGGCGCAGGGAATCCCGGGAGGAGCACCAGCGCTCTCAGGGAGCTGGAGAAGGGGGGCCCTGGAGCGAACCCCGACAGTTAAGCTCCAGGCGGGGGCGGGGTGCAGAAGGACGCTCACTGGAGTCTGAAGTGCCCCGAGGCTGTTTGGATGCCTGAGCTCACAAGCAAAGGATCAGCTGTAAATGGGTCTAAGAAAGGAGCTTAATCATTCCTGCCAGGGGCTCGCCCCTCGCCCCACAGATGACACAGCTGAAGAGGGACCCGCTTCCGAAATGCACGGTCGCGAGCGCTCGTCCCGTCGCGGGGGACGCGGGCCGGCGCCCGGGGCGCACCGAGCACCCGAAGCGCCTCCGGACGAGCGAGGCTCGGCTTCTGCGAGGGAACCATCATCCGACCCGACGGCACGGAGATGTCCCTGTCCCCAAGGATGCGAGGCTGCAGGGCCCGGGCCGCAGCACCCCCGTGGATAACTCAAGGCTCTCGCCCCCCACTCAAAACTCTGGCTGCAGGGGTCCGGACGCCTGAAACCACCGAACCCGAGCCCCAGGCCACAGGGCCCCTGAAAATAATTCTTGTGGAACATGCTCGGGTTTCTGGGCGCCGACAAAGTGGAGAACTCTCCACGGAGCCGAGCCTTTGGGAAACAAGACGTGCAGAACTCTAGGCTTTCCTGAGCCCCCCGCCCGCACCGCGCACCCCCCGCTGCTTCCCCCCGGGTCTGCCGCACCGTCTCCTAAAGACGCGCCCGGCTGCGGCACCCCGGGGCGCAGGACGCGGGGACTCGGGCTGCGGGCGAACTTGAAGTTGGAGCAGCCTGGGCGCCGTGGCCTCTCCTCGGTCGCCTCTCGGGTCTCCAAGGCCCCCGCGGAGCTCGGACGCGAGGCTCCGGAGCCCGAATCCCCTGCGGAGACCCCGCGCGCCCAGGGCGCGGGACCCCGGCGGGCGCGCGGGGCCTGGCCGCCCGGGGCTGGGCGGGGCGGGGCGGGGCCGTGACTCACGCCGCCCGGCGCGGGGGGGCCGTCGGCACCTCGGACCCAGCCCCGCGAGGGGCCGAGCCGGCTCCGGGGGCGCATGCGCGCTGCCGGGCTCCCGCGCGCTCCCCGCCCCCCGCTCCCTCCGCCCGGCTCCCGCGCGCCGCCCCGGCGTCCTCGGCTCGCTCCCTCTCTCCTCGCCCGCTGGGTGCTGAAGTTGGACGGATGGCAGCGCACAGGCTCCGCTAGAGGACCGAGCCGCCCGGCCCCGCGCCCCCGGACCTCCCCGCGCGCGGCCCGCGCCTCCAGGCTCCCGGGTGAGATGCTGCCCCCGACCCCGAGCGGCGCGAAGTAAATGACAGCAAAATGTCTGCTTTGCAGCAATGGATGGATTTCTTTAAAGGTGGTGGGGGAGGGAGAGGAAGGCGGGAGGGGGCGGAGAGTGCCGCGCCGGTGCCCTGCGGGGGCGGCTGCCGGGCGGGGGTCTCCCCGGGCGCACGGGCGGGGGGCGGGGGCCGCGCCGCGGGCTTGGGAAGTTGGATCCCGCCGCTGCCTCGGCGCGGGGCGCTCGCCGCCCCCCGGGTGCTGCGGGGCGGGCGGCGGGGCGGGTGTCCTGTCCGCCGGGGAAGCCGCGGCCGGTCCCTGGAGGACAGCCGCGCGCCTCCGGGCGACCCGCGGAGGGGCCGGGCCAGGGCGGCGGGGGCGCGCGGGGGCGAGAGGTCCTGCGGGCTTTTTCCGGTTGGTGGTTAGAAAACCGAATGTGAAATGAACAGTGTCCAGTCGCCCGGCCCCCTCGGGCGGTGTTTTTTCTTTCTTGGGCTTGGGGAGGACGCGCCGTTCAGGTGGGGAAGGTGGGAAGATGGGGTTGCAGAAACGCGTCCCTGCAGCGTCGGGGGTATCCGTGTTTGCGGGCGTGGGGGCCCTTTTGTTCCTTCCCCGCCCCTGAGTCGAAGCTGGAAGGGCCCCCGTGTGCCCGGCTCGGGGTGGCTTCCCCGCCGCGAGGGCACCCGGAGGAGGAACGCCCACCCGAGCCCGGCCGCTGCCCGCGTGGGTGTCCCCGAGGCTCCCGCGCCGGGTGCTGATGGCGCTGCGTGCCCGATGGCCCGCGGGCTCGGAGCCGCGCGCTCGCCAGCCTCCCTCTCCCTGGGCTCCTGCGCTGCGGCACCACCCGGCCGTTCCCTCCGCTTCTCGCTACCTCCCGGTCTCCGTGGAAAATGTCGGAGGGCTTGCGGATGGCGGAGGGACGGCGCCGGCCTCGGCGGGCGCGGCTGCCGAGCGCGCGAGGCTGCCGCCAGCTCGCCCCGGGCGGCTGCTCCATCCCCGCGAGTCGCCGGCCGCGGAGGCGGCGCCGGGGCCGCGGGGCCGGGACCCGCCCTGCGCTCTGGCTCCGGCGGCCGCGGGGACGCGCGCTCACCTGGGACAGTCCGAGTCCCTCGGCGAGGCTGCCCCGGGCTCCCGGCACGGTTCTCCTGCCCTCCAGGACCCTTGGATAAATGCTTCCTTTTTAAAGAGCCCTGGGAGGTTTGTCTAGAGAACTTTGCAAGCTTCCCGTAGCCGGTTCATTTTTTACATTGTTTTACGGCGAGATTATTTCCACCGGGGGATGGCTAGCGCAGGTAACAGAGAGACATGATAGAGTTTGGTCCCGGCTGGAATGAGCATTTGTGAGACTGGATGTCCTCTGCATTTCCGGCGTTCATTCATACTGGTTTTCCGGGCTGATGAACCCTTTCCGAAAATCATTTAATTGGACAAATGAGAAACAATTTTTACTCTTGTAAGGGCAAATGTTTTCCTCCTGGTTTCCTAGCCGCTAGACACAATGTGTATTAATCTTGAAAACTCTGAAACACTTGAAGTAAACATTTGTTTCTAAAGTTCTTTGTAGTAAGAGTAGCATTTATCCAACAACTGCACATGATAGCACTAAACTCTAATAAAGCCGTGACTTGTATTCATTAATTCAAAAGAAGGAATGGTTTGACCTTCTCCAGTTAATTTACTATTATTAAGCTATTTCTTCTGTTAGCATGAACTAAAACAGTAATTAGCACAGTTGTGGGAAAGTAGATCTATTCCCTGTTTTTATGATCTTAAAAGCTAAATCGAGAGGAACTGGGGGAGGGTAGTTGGTTTGTGGTTTTCGGAGATGAGAAGACAAAAACAAGTGTTTATTATTACAAAGTAATTGGACGGTATCATTTATTAAACAAGGCGAGTCTCCAGGGCCTGACACCTGGTCTCAGAACCATGGGCGCTCCGCCTTCTCGAATTGTAGCCTGAAACGGCACGAAAACCACCCAATTCACAGAACAGACAACGTAAGGTGTTGGGCCAATTCCTACCCCTTTGCTCCGGTTCCTTAGCTCTTCCTTGGTATTGAGTCCCCATGAAGGGAGTTACAAGGAGAGTTAATGTGACCTTATTGTATCAGCCAGAGCTACGTCTGAATCTACAGAAATTCTAGTTGACTCAGCCTAAAAAGTAAGACAGCATTTACCTGCTAGTCTACAGTTGTAGCGACAATGGCCTTCGTAGTAGAAGCCAATTTGCTGAAAGGCGTGGGCTTTTCTAGAAAAGTAGACAGTGGGCGTGGGCAAGAAGGAGGGAGCCCAGAGGGATGGGAACCCTTCAGCGGCCTTTCTGCCGAGAGCCCTTTTCTGACAGTCCAGCTCTGCTCGCGAAGGTGCCGCCCCGCCCAGACGCGCAGATGCAAGGACCGCTGTGCACCCGGTAGGTGCGAATAGCCCTGTGTGACTTTAAAAAGCACTTATTTCACTTGATTACTGCAGTTTAAGTATGAATGCATTTACTGGCTTAAAATTGTATGACAGAGGGGTGTCTGGGGTCCTCAGATATATTATTATAAGTTCTTATGGAAAGCTGAAAAAAATTAATCCTTTGATGTAGGTAGCCAGAACTTTTAGGGCTACATTGACAGATATTCTCACCTTCCTTGTCTCTTTCCATCTCCACATATCCCTCAAAGACTTTCCTACTAGCCAAAGAAAGTCATTTAGACTGTGGTCCCTGCCACTGTGCCAGCACAAAATCGGGCAGAAGGCAGGTGTTAAATAAGCGTTTATTAAATGGATACATTTTGCACAATTCACATGGCTCACAAAAGTTTTCCGAGATTTGGGATTACTTTTTCCCCCATCACCATTTATCCCCTCTGTGCCCTCTCCCGCCTCCACCCCTCCCCCTCCACCCCTGCGGTCACCACGCTGTTGTCCATGAGTGTCCGCTGTTCTCTCTCTCTCTGTCTCTTTTTAAAGAATGGTCATGCTTATTACCAAACACACTGGTTTGAGATTCTAAAGATCATGTCCATGGTCCTACATCTTTTGAGGAAGTGGTTTTTAGAATTGTCACTTTGTGAATATGCATGTTTTTAATAAACATTTATATTATTGATTTGTCTCCAAGTTATAAAAGCAATATATGCTCATTTTAGACCCCCCGGAACAGATGAAATATTATATAGAACTGAAAGTTTAAGATGCCTGTGGGGAAGCATGGATGTGATAAACACAAGCTTTGGGTCAAGCTGACCTTAACTTGTGTCCTGGCCCCTCCATTTATTAGTTTCGTTACCAAGAGCCTCAGTTTCCTCGTATATACACTAGAGATAAAGACCCACCTCCTAACGTGTCCACCGTGAACTGAGTGCTTATAATTATCCCAGTGCCTTAGGAACTGCTGTTGAAAATACTGGGAAGTTTACCACCAGTTCATTTTCTATGTGTAAATGGACTTTTTTTTTTAAAGCGTTCGAATCATATTGTAGAACTTCCTACTTGCTTTTAAAAAAATTAACAGTACTTTGCTGGTATTTCCCAAGAAATTAAAATTGGCATTTTTAATACAATTTAGTGACTGCAAAAATAATCCGTTTCGTGGACGTTTTAATTTATCATCTTTTAAAAAACCTTTGCTAACTTAATAGGTGAAAATTATATTTCTCAAACTTTTATGTCTTTGGTTAATAAAAATTCTAATTAAATTTTTGACATCCGTATGAGAAAATAAAATTTGTCTTTATGGATGGCTTGTTCAAGTCTTTTGCCCATTTTTTCATTGGTATTCTGGTACATTATTATTTATTTGAGTGCTAATGTTAATTTTTTAATTTTTTTTTTTTAAAAAAAGCAAACAAAAGAAATGCTTACTGACAGACGTGTGGCAAAGGGTGCAGAGTTCACTGTGGCTGAGTCAGACTCCAGCTCAGCTGGCGTAGCGCAAACACTGTCAGAGGCTGGAGATGGACCAGCCACGGCATTGGGCGCTGTGGTGGCCGCGACACCTGCCGCCTGCCCCGTGCCTGGCTTTCCCAGGGGCACAGCTCCTTTCAGACGCCCAGAAGCCCTTCAGAGTGGGGTGTGCCCTCTTTCTGTTCGGGCACCGTGTACACACACTCGCACCTCACTGAGAGTGCTTGTACATGAGGAGTTTCCTGATTTTCATGGATGGTTTCTGCCAATTGCCAATGGTATAGACCTTCTGAGTTTTCTTGAAATAAATGAAATCGAAAGGAAACATGGGAGTAGATGGAGGTCCTGTCTGAAATAGGAGGAACTATCTTGAAATGTCTCATCAGAATGAAATCGGTTACATTTAATTATAAAACCATGTCCAATAAGAATCGTATCTCAAGTTTTAAGCTGTAGGTGAAATTTAAATATTTAAAAGGTAAGAATCTAGTGTCTTAATGAGGTCCGTGTCTGTAGTGCTTCACATAATTCAGTGCTCTCGTAAGCTCCTGGTTTGACACTTTTAATTTCATGACTTTTGACAAATTTGGCTTCAGAGGCTTAAATATTTAGCTTGAAAATATTATTGTTTTTTTAAATATGTCTTTATTGATTTCAGAGAGAGGAAGGGAGAGAGAGAGAGAGAGACAGAAACATCAATGATGAGAGAGTCATTGATCGGCTGCCTCCTGCATGCCCCACTGGGGATGGAGCCCAAAACCCAGGCATGTGCCCTGATCGGGAATCAAACGTCCATCTCCTGGATCCTAGATTGATGCTGAACCGCTGAGCCACACCGGCTGGGCTTGAAAACATTATTAAAGTCCCTCAGTTATTAAACTACCTAGAAAGTATAGAATTTTATAATTATTGCTAGTTCCAGTTTATCCAATCTAGTAAAACCCTCAGTAATTCAGAATCAGCGGGCCTGGAATTCCTAGTGAATGGGAGGCCCGAAGAGGAGAAGCAGTGAGTTGTGGTGGAACACAAACTCTCGTTTCAGTTAGGACTGGATTTGCATTCTTGCTGTTTTCTCCACTGTTCACTAGATGTGCAGGCTTCTAAAAATTAAATTATATAAATGCTTCATACCTGAAATTCTAGCATGAGTAATAAACATCTAAAATCTCTCTAAATTTCTTAAACTCTGTGTTTGAGATTTTTTAAAAAATCTCTGTGTCAATAAACATAATTTTATTATAGACAATTTTATTATAGACAATGTTTCACAAAGCAAATATTTATTTCCTTGTATAAAGTCACAGACTTTTCACAGCACTGCTGATTGGCTATTGAAATACAAAGGTTAAAATTTAAGAGCCTTGGCATTACAATAAAGCAGACGCATCCCAAGGGAAATTATGACATAAATGAAATGAGCGGGTAAATGTTTATTTCATTTCTTCAGTTATCTTGGGTCTTCCAAATGGCATAGTGAGTAAAATCCAGTGAAAACTCTTTTGCGGAAGTCGACAACACTGTTCCTATTTATTTTTAGACTCGGTGAGAGGTGGGAGCTTGTATTTGGTGCATTATGAAAGTATCTAATCTAGAGATTTTATGAGTCAATATTGGTTCTAGGAAGACTACCCTATGTCCCCACCCTGTTTCCCTCAACAATTCTACTCTTTCAGGCTTCAGTTAATAAAAACCAACAGCTGTTTGAAAGTCTGCTCTATGAAAAGTAGCAACCTGTGTAATTTAATTTAGAGAATGTGAAAAAGACTATGGAAAATTGCCCTCGAAAGGAAGGGACGTTGAAAGCAGAGAATGTAATTTGGTCAAAGTAAAATAAAAAATAAAAAGCCCAGTTTTTGAATTCAAATAACCAGGATTTAGCCTTAACTTTGTTGAGCTTTTTGGTATCATTACCTGTAAAATTGAAGGCTTCTTACACATACCTCAACAATGTTGAAGGATTCAGTGAAATTTAGTCTATAAAATTTAGTCTAAATCTTCATGGATATGCAATCACTGTGAGATTGTTAGTTACTGTGCTAGAATTAAATAATTAAAACAAGCCCAAGAAACATTGTGTAGGTGATGTCCTCGACGGGATTTTAATTTCTTCCCAGTATTTGTGTTGACTAATGGTCCTTATTAATGTTGAACTTGCTGCCTGTGTGTTCGTTGCGTTACCCTTTTCTGACCAGCTTGTTTAACCAACCAGTTACACTATTCATTCATAAACATTCCTGAGCACCTACTATGTGCCAGGCTCTGTGATAGGATTTTTGCATGCAAAAATTCATTCAATATGGCCTTTTTTCCAAAGGAGTTCACATATAAACTTCTTCAGCTTCCTATTGTTTTGCATTTGTCTAGCGAGCACTGGGCACGCTAGCTTTACAAGTCATAACTAAGTACACCTTGGGAGCAATATTCAAGGATCTCCTTAGGGCTTAGCATTTCCAGGCTAATTGATCTCAACGTGTAGAGGTCTTTACCCCTAGCAAATGCTGCTGAGCAGAGGCTCAGATAAGGGGAAGGGGAACCAAGACATGGCCCTGCTAGTGGATGATCTAAGGACCCCCACCACGAGCACACAACAAAATACAGGAGGCTTAACCCCTCTGTGAACCCAGTCCAGCTCCCAGATCTCCCTCCTTACAGTGAAGAAAACATACATGCAGGTGTGCTGTGCCTTCCCCCTCACGTAAAGGCCTCCCTGAGTGATCATGATAATATCATTAAAGGTATATTAAAATGTTGGGTCAGAGGGTGAGCCAAGGGAGACAGAGCGATCCCCCACCTTCCTTAGGATCCACATTTCCCGTGCAGTAAAAACATTATAAAGTTTTCTCCTAGCACTACTACAGTTGCTTCTTTAATAATAATCATTTTGCAATATAGTAAATTGGCCATAAATCCAGAGTACTCTTTCCAGATAATTTTTTTTTAAGAGAAAGAAAACCATTTCAACGCCTATTTGTTGTAATCACTAGGATGAGCTCCAGATCTAGCAACTACCAGATTTATCGTGATAGGGGAAGATTTGATATCATTTATTAAGCCAGGGTGAAGACTTCAGTCCTTCCTAGCAAAGTGTTATAAACATAGAGTTACTCTGGCTATATGCAATAATGAATTAACTAACTCTCATTTCACCCACTAAATTAACTAGCTTGTCATTAACCTTGTAGCTGGGCTGTTATGAGATAACTGTACCTGCGAATTTGTTTCTTTCCCAGTTTATTTCTACTTGGCAATACCACATAGCACTTTACCTGTGGCCTGTGAGTTTAACATGATCGGGACTCACTAGATAAAAGCAAAGGACAAACGAACATCTTTTATGAGGGCAATAAAGCATAGACAAGCTATAAAACAAAACAATGACCTATATAATTTACAAGCTGTTACGGCTAACTGAATGCTATATTTTGAATTGGAGTATTAAATTCTCTAAATTTGTTAGATACTCCACAGTGAACTGGAGTATTATCTTCTCCCTACTGTTGTGTGGATGAAGCTAGACATTGGATTTTCCCCTTTCTCTGTTGTTATGTGTATTATTTCTAAATAGATAAATTGAAGAGGAAAGAGTATCCATTTTTTATACGTCTAACAATTTTCGTAAACTAAGTATTTGTGTTTTTATAATTTTAGGACAGTTATATAGTATTTTGCCTAAAATGTAAGACGTATCAGGAATTCAAATGTTAAATCTGTCTGGGAAAAAAATGCTGTTTTGTTCTCATCTGGTAGTCAGAAATAAACTGACCTGATTGTCATATTTCTGCTAAATTATGAGTAAATAATGTTGGCAATTTTGATTCAAGCAATGGGAGCCCACTGTTTCCTTATTGGCTCACGTCTAGTAATCTGCATTTTTGCTGAAGAAATATTTTGGACTAAATTGCCTTTAGTAAACCCAACGTCTAATGACCCACCTATACTTAAATAAATGATGGATTTCGTTGGTGAATATATTTATATATCGTTTTAATGCTGAAAACAAGGAGATAGAAAAATCCTTGTGCACTAGGCTTGTCTCCGAAGTATATTATTTTGAAAAGATGATTTTATGTGTCAGTGTCTGAGTGTGTCTGTCTCCTCTTCTGTCTGTGGGTTGATAGCAGGAAGCCACTGACTGAGGCCTGTGTGATCACAGCCAAGGGCCTAGAAGGAAAAGGTACGCACTTTCCAATACAAGGGGAGGTTCCAAAGATATAAGAAGAAAAGTCAGGCAAAACGCAGGAAGGCCGGGCTCAGAACACGAGCTGAAAACTCATTATATCTTAAAGTATAACATCATTCAATACATTATTATATAACTCTGCTGTATTATGCAACCACTTCCAGTCTTAGGAGTTCATGTGACCTAATCTTAAGAAGGCAATTTTCCCCATTAATTCAGTAATTTCATTGACTGAATGTCTGAGTAATGCAAGCAGTGTTTTGTGAGGTAGAATTTCATTAAAAAAATGTTGACTCCAGGAAGGAAAATATGTGGAGCACTTGCCCTGACCTCACACAGGTTATGGTAAATAATTAAAAATTCTTGTAGGTGATAACAAGATTCAATCACATTGATTTAAAAAAAAAAAAAAAAAAATCTGTTCCAAATATTTTCTAAACTTCATCTTAGATAAAATGTACTTTATTTTTGTGATGTGAAGAGTTCTACATTTTGCTTTAAACGGCTGGCGCTGAATAAATGCACACGCTGAGCTTTGTTTTATTGAGCAGCGGGGCAGTTCATTGACTACATGTCTAAACTCTTTATTAAGACTTTGGGGAGTGACATGCATGCTTGGAGAAGCGTGTCTGTTAATTGTCACTAAGATTATTTTTAAGGGAAGTTACATTTATTGCTTAGTACGGTCACTGAAAGTGGTTCCTCTGTGAAGCTGCTGATTCCAACAGAATCAGTTGGCAGTCGGTATGTTGGCCTCTCACCACGGGCCCCAGGAGAGTTCTGGTCTGGTTAGACCTCGGGGGGAGCGGGTCATGTGCTGGCGAGCAGAGCTCAGACGGTGCCATCCAAAAAATCAAGTTAGGGGCCCGTGGAAACAGTGGGAGGAGAGAGGTCTTTCGGTGCCCCGGTCAATCGGCCTGTTGGCCTGTTTTCCAAGTGTTTGCGGCAGATGCCCGCGTTTTCATGGTTTCCTCGCCTCCTCTGCTTCCTGCCTTCTGGTTCAAAATTAATGCGACTCGTTGGAGTCCTACCGTAACTGGGCGGAGAAAAATTACGTGAGACACAGCCAAGGCTTAGGGAGCCCCAAAACTAATTGAAGGGAGAAATATGCACGTAAATTGCTGTTACTATTATACTTTAGGAGACAGAGAAAATGCTGTGAGAACCGAGGAGCGGCAGATAAATTTCAGATGGCCAGATCTGGCAAAGGTTTCATAGAGCTTGTGACATTTGCTTAAATTATTGAAAGACAGAAATTTGACAGGCAAAAAAAAAAAAAGTGTCTTCCAGGCTCAAGGACAGTGTAAATAAAGAAAGGCACAGAGCTAGGAAAATGCAGAACAGAGCTTGTTTTCGGCATAGTTTTCCAGAAGAGGTGTAGAGCACACACAGGAAAGCCTACAGTGGGAAGGCCAGAAAGGAGACAGGTCCTGGCAGGCGTCAGCATCGAGGGGAAGAGCTAGAACCGGAGCACCGGGGGCTGTGTAAGTAGGGAATCGGGGGGGGGGGGGGCAGCGCCCCTTCGGCTCTGTGCAGTGGGGGTAGGTGGGCAGGAACAGGATTTCAGGTGCCCAGGCCTGAGCTGGGAGGAACCTGCAAAAGGCCCAGCCTAAGGTAATACGAAGGTGACCTTGTGAGAACATGTTTGACCCCGAGCTTTCTGGGTTTGGTCACCAGTGAGACTTGAAAGATATAAGAGACCCTTAAAGTTCACATGGAGGATCTGAGCCTGCGTCTGGGTGGTACAGATGCTCCTAAGATCTGGAGAAACCAAACTGGTGCAGAGGTGGGGGGGCTAAGCTGAGTTCACTTGGGAAATGGCTTGACCTGTCCCTCAGTTCCAGCGGGTGTTCAGCGGGCTGTTGGCCCAAAGCCTGGTGGATGCAGGAGAAAGCAGCAGGTGTGGTTTTCGGCTCTGTCAATAGAGGCACACAGGGCCTAGAATGAAGCTGGGGACAGTTCTGTCCTACTCTGCATACTCAAACCACAACTGGCATGCTAATGTGAACTTTTTTTTTTGCACACCATGGTTGGAGGTGTTTGATGCAGATGGTAAACTTACCCAAAACCAATAATTCAGAGCAGAAGTGATCGGAGGAATGTGTCCTTTCTAAACCTGGAGTAGAGTGGCTCCCCCAGAAAATAGGAGTGTTTCAACTTGGAGGAGGGCCATGTGAAATAATTAGAGTAATTTTAAGTTGCCACAATGATATAATGGGAATAGTAAAAGCACACGGCAGGCTTGTAAGGAGATGATACGGGCAATGCCCCCGGCACACATTTGGCATTTAGTGTGTCTCAGCTCTGATTTTTCTCATAAGAAGAGCATTAAGACCAGTGGGCACACGTCATAGGGGTGTATGTTGCCATTCTGTCAGAAATACCTTTTTAATACTGCTGGCTACTTGATGGGCTGCCTTGAAAGGTGGTAAGTTTGCTGTCAGATGCTTGGTGGACAAACACTTGGCAGAGATGTTGGGGGGAGATTTAGGGACTGGGGGGGTAAAGAACTTGAAGACCTCATTCTAACGCCGAGCTTCAGATGGTTGCAGGAATTTGGAATGCAAAGTCAGGAGAGAGGCCGGGGCTAGAAATAAAATTTGAAAATCTTTTACTGAGAGGTGACAGTAGAAGGTGATTGCCAAAGGAAAATGTGTAGAGAGCACTGAGAGCCTAGAATAGAATCCCGGGCTTGTGGGGAAAGAAGGAAACTAAAATGCATGATTTTATGTATATATACACACAGACACACACATGCACACACATGCACACACACATATACACTCATACATGAGATGACCAGAATGGAAAAAAAAGTGTTAAAAAGAGAATGAAGATACTGTAGTATGCCATGAAACCAAGGAGGTGTTGTTTTAAACCAATTTTATTCATATATATATTGATCTCGCAGAAAATATCAGAGAGGAGAGGCAGGGTTAAGGCAGAGGCGCAGCGAGGCTGTGTCACGTGGCAGAGAGGGTAAGAATAGGACTAAGGCGACACGCTGGATTTTGCAATGAGGAAATTACTTGTGATTGTCTAGAAAGCACTCGTGATTAATGATTTACACATCACCTATTCCCAGAGGTTCCAGGCAGCTTAATAAAAGCACTTTTCACACAGGGCAATGAAAATGAAACAAACTAAAGATAAGAAACCACAGAGAGAAATAAATGGGGGGAGGGGTGGACACGCCACAAACCGTGGGTGGGATTTGTTACTGTAGCAGGAGCGCTACATTCTAGCTCTGGGGCGCCAGCAGCCAAAGTAAAAAGGTTAAACAGGATAGATTATTACTTGTCATTCATTTGGCTCATGAAAGGAAACAGGTTTTCAGAACTGTAGTTTCTGGGCACTAAATCCAATGGAGTGTATCCCATGGACTCTTAGAGGAGGAACAGTGACATGTTGGACAGTGGGCTCAGCAGTGATCCTGTGGGGGTGCAGGCTTGCTTTGAATTGCTTTTTCTTTCTGAGGCCCTTGAAGGTCAAGTACGTAGTATTAAAATGAAGTCTGTGATAATTTCAGACTAGTTGAGCATCCGAATACTGCTGAGACTGGAAAATGAGCATATAGGACAGCCTGAGCGAGGAGGACATCCTAGTCGGAAGATTCCGGGGTAATTCCAGGATCTCAGGGAAGAGAGGGCACCAGGTACCTCGCAGCCTCAGGTCCTTTGCACTTGCCACTCTTTCTGCCTAAAAATCTCTCCGCCTGATCTTTCTCATCTTTCAAGTTTCAGTTCAGAAGTTACTTCTCCAAAGAGACCTTTTCTGGACTCTGCATAATACTGTCCCTCTTGATCCATCCACCTCGATTTGTCACTTTCTAACAAAAACGTTTTATTTAATCCATAGCATTTACTGCTCCGGTAAATTGTTTTATTTTGTATCAGCCTCCCTCCTCCCACAAGGTAGAATGTAAACGAGTGCACCAGACAGTGCCAGGGACAGTGGAGGTGCTGTGTATGTGTAAGGATGAGCATTTTATGTATGGGGAGGAGCCCAGCTCAGTGTCCCCGTGATAGCTAAACGCATGGTTGTGCTGGGGATGGGGTACATTCTCCGTAAAATATTAGCTGAGCAGAGGCAGATGACTCTGATAACGACAGAATCATATTGGGAATTTTAAGAAAGTTAGGGTTTGGAAGAAGAGCACAGATTCTCTGAATGTTTTCCTTTTCACTCATGAGAAGCCAGGTACTAATATGAATAGAAAGCTCATGAATATTCATTGAGCAGGTTTCTAAGGGGCGGAGCCTAGGTGGAAAGATTAGAAAGGACCCTCCATTGTGTCGAATTCCCTTTCCTCTCCCTGTGGATGAGATTGTCTCATGTTGCCCATTTACATTTTGGAGAATAGCTTTCAAAAGCATCTTCTGCTATTTTAATGAAAATGATGTTGCGGGACCCTTTCCAAGAGGAATCAGCTATGAGACGCAGCTCCTTTTATGACCCCTCCTGGCAGCTCACAGTAAAACTCCTGTTGTGTTAAAACGCCTGTGTGCACAAGTGTGTGTGTGCCTGTGTGTGGGCGGTAAGAAATGCACCCAAATCGCCTCAAACCTAAATCAAATCACTAGTAGATCAATAGGAAAGCAGAGGCGCCGTGGGGAGAAGACCCTTAGTGCTGCAGAGGAGCAGAGCCGGAGCAGTAGGTGAGCCCGAGCAGCGTTGAGTGCAGGCTGGCTGCTGAGTGGAGGGGAGGTAACAGCAGCCTCAGGTGGGTAGCAAAACCAAGAAAAACGGTTTCTACACATTTACGTTAGGTTTAGGGAAAACACAGTTTGTTGGCAATGAGATGCAACCTTATCGATGGAGAAGATTCTGGGGAGATGCTGTGGAATTTCCTGGAGCACCAATTTTATTTGTTCTTGAGAAATTTTAAATGTTTCTTTATCAAAATAAAACAAATATTAGGAAAAAGCATATAATATTTATTATTAATTCATTCATTCATTCACTTATTTTAGGTTGGACCTGGAGCTCGGGAGAAATTTTGATTAATTAGGCCCTATTTTGGGCTTTGCCTCCAGACTTCAGGATACAAGTTAGCAGTTCAGAGGTAGTGGAGTGTCCCCGAGGCTATGGACAGGTAAGGCGTTTGAGAACCGTTCAGCGTCATAAGCTCAAAAGGAACCTTGAAACCATCTGAGTCCTCAAAATAACGGGTCTCTTTTCCCCTCACCTCCTCATTATTAATATTTTAACTGATGATCAGAAGAAAGCTGTCCTGGGACAAATATCCAAATTGGTCTGTCTCTCATCACTTTACTGGAAGCATCCAAAATGACAAAGTGTTTTCAGCTTAGAAGACGACGGAATAAAAAATAATCTAGTTCCCCTTCTATGCTGAATGAGGAGATTTGATCATAATATTAACTGTGTGACTTGTCAATTGACCAATGTTTGGCTGTTAAAACAAAAAAAAAGTCTCTCCTGATTATAATTTGTTTAGTTGTTCCACAAGAGGATGCCCAGTCTAATGTGTTCCTTTGTGTAATGTGCAAAAAAAGTAAATGACCAAAGATTCGACCAGGTAAGAACACAAGTTTAAGAAATGGAAATGAGCATTGAAAAGAAAAATAATCACCTGGCTCCTCAATGGGAAGCGGTCTCTTGAATTCAATGTGCAATGAGGTAGACTTTTTATATGTGCTCAGTTCTCTGATTTGAAGGCTGCCTAGTGAACTGTCATTCAAAATAAGGGGATACGCCGGAAATTGAAGTGCAGATAATCAGTGTTTAACGGCAAATCTTTCAAATCACAAAGCAAAAACTAACTTCATAATGTGATGTTTTATTGTTTGTTTCAATGTTCCACCGCGCTCGGCTCTCGCAGCGGTGACCTGGGAATGGAGAATTAGCAGACCTGCGGAAGAGCAGTGAGTGGAAGGGACTCACGCTCAATGCCTGAGACACAGAATTTTGTGTAACGGCTCCCCCGGTGAAATCTGTCTGTTCGCAAATCCTTGTGGAGCACCTCCTCTGGGCTGGGCACTGTTGTGGGAGATTCAGATTTATCAATGGACAACACAGAAAAACTGCCTGATTCCATGAGGCGTCTGTACGTTTGCTCTGATTTTCTAAATTGGCTCATAGCGGGAATCCTTGGTAAAGCCTTTGGAGTCCCTTGTGACGCGGGCTATTGAATCTATGTATATGTAGCACCTGAAGTTCTGGGCAGGAGGGGAGAACGGGGCTTGTTTTTGTTAGGCTAGAAATCTACTCCCCCCAGCAGTTTCCCAGGAGTGAGCGCCTGCCTCGCCTCCGTCCCTGCGACGTTCTGCGGGGTTGCCTGCCCACCTTGCTTCCTAGTGGTCTAGGCCCCGAGGTACATTTCAGAGAATTTAGAGCACAATTAGCGGAAAAACTGAGATCGCATTGAACAGAGGGAGAACACCAAAAGGAATGTGTTCCTGGGATGCATATTTCGGCAGTAAGATAGGAATGCAGTTTCATTGTGTCTGAGGCCTGGGAAAATTTATGTATGGAAGTTGTGTAATGTGTAAGGCAGAGCGGGAGTGAAACAGATCGAGCTGTAAGACGAGAGGCAGCTTAAAATCACAGGGAAGGAAGGAAGGCGTGGTCCTTTTTGTTGTTGTTTTTGACAGGTGTTTAGCAGGTTGCCCCGTAACTGACACGAGCTCGCAGTTTCCAGTTATATTACAGGAGAAGCAGCGTTTCCTGAAATCACTCATTGGGAGCGATGGGAGCTTCCTTTCACCTGGGACCTGCCTTGGCTTATGATGACATGCACAGTCGCACAGGATGGCTTTGTTTTCAAGGGTGGCACTGAAGCGAGAAATGATGAATTATCAGAGCTGTTAGGGATTTGATTGTTGCCAAGGGGAAACGAAGGGGAGAAACACGAATGTATTTCAGGCAAATACGTAACTGTAGCTAATGCTCTGGTTTGTATATTTGTTTCCCGCGGCGAGCTTGGGAAGACGTTACATGTACTCCACCCCTGCATGCAATAATTTAGGGATAAACAGCAAGTGATGTTTCAAAATTAAATATTAATTTTTTAAGTTCTATGTTATTTGGATGGAGTCAAAATGTGACTAGTGTAGTGCCTGATAAGCTTGAAAATACAGTATAGACTAAAAGTTTGTTTTGTTTCATACCAACAGGATGAAACATTCATTATAGAATTTATTTAGCTTAACTTAAAAGAACAGTGAAAGCTGCATGGCGACATGAAATCAGTTTAGATACAGTGTTAAACTTGAGTCTGGAGAAAGCATGGCGCGGTGGTTATGAATACTCAGCTGCTGCGGGGTTCAGGAGAACTGGGTGCTAGCAGAGCTGTGGAGCTGCCCAGTGACCTCGTGACAGCCAAGCAGTGCTCATGTGCGATCACCAGCGGTATCGTCGGGGCATTTATCATCGGGGTGACTACGATTGGCCGTCTAGGGCTGCTGGTCGATAGTGGACCCGGATGCCTTACGGAATAGAGAATTCTCCCCTCCTGAACGGAGGGTTTCGGAGGCAGACCCCTCGCCATCCGGAGACCATGCTGTCCACCCTGTTCCTTCAGTCCCCTCCTCGCAGGGACGCGTACACTTCCTCCGCCGCTTCTCCGCCTTTGCTCGTGCCTTCTCCTGCCCGGAGTGCTGTCTGCGTTTCCTTCCCATCTCTTTTCTAAATCCCGACCATCTTTCAGGTCTCAGCTCAAGTCCTAAGACCTTCAGGAATCTTCATCGGGCCACGTCCTAGTGACCTGTCCTTCCACGGAAACTGGCCGCATCAGAACGACGGCACTTGTGTTCTTGCCTTGCGCACGAGCAGGCCTGTTCCTTCCCGTGTCCTTGGCAGAGGGCGGCATCTACGCAGCCACCCGGCCGCGGCACCGGCGGTCGACCTGGACGCACCTCCCGCTCACACCCTGCTCATCTCCGCTAGCCCTGGCCTCGCTGAGCCTGCCTCTCGGTGCTTTGTATCTCTACCTCCCTTTTCCATTCCTGCCCCCCAGGCCACCGTCGTCATCTTGCCTGGACTATTGCCACAGCCTCCTTGACTCCGTGCTCGCCTCACTCCACCCGTCCTCCGCAGTGGTGGTGCCGGAAAGACCTAATGTGTGACTCTGGATGCTTTTCTTAAAATGCCCAGCACAGATAATAGGCCCCAAATACGTATATATTTGTTAGCTGCCTATTAAACTGGAAGTTGACCTGTCAACGCTCTCTAGACAGGCCATGTTTTATAAAATAGTACCAAGGTAGACACAGAGTAACACCTGTTTGCCAGACAGCCCAAGATTAAATTGGACTGAAGATGTAGACACACTTGGAATGCCTCGGACAGGTTCGTTGAAGTTGCCCACGGTTGCCATTCTGCTCTGAGTAAATCCCCGAGTCTTTACATTGGCCTACAAGGCCCTGTGTGGTATGTCCACACCCCCCCACCGCCCCCACTAGCTCTCCGACCCCTTAGCTGCTCATGCAATAGGCCAGTACTTTGCCAATTCAGGTCCTTTGCCCCTCCTGCCTGGAATGTTCTTTTCACAGAGATCCGTGTGGCTCACTTTCTTATCGCCTTTATTTTGGCTCAAACGTCACACCTTTTCAGGGACATCTTCCTTGGCCACTATTTAAAATTGCAAGTGCCCCTGCCTCTCCCTTCCGACGCCCGGGCACCTTGTTTCTCTCTGTAGAATTAGAAGCTCCCTGTGATTTTTGTCTTTTAGTCACTACTCTATCCCGGGCACTAGAACGGCCTGGCTCAGAGCAGCCATTCAGTAATTTGTGGAAGACGTCAAGGAGTTCATCTGACGTGTGCCGCATCTCTTCTTATGGATTCAGTCTATTTCTCTTTGAATAATCTTTATGGCGATGATCTAATTTCAAGCCTGGTAGCTGGTTAATGTCTGACCTTAGTCAAACATGGTTTGGATTAAGAGTCATTTATCTTGGATTTCACTCCTGGCTCTGCCATTTTCTAATTATGTGACCTTGAGTGAGTCATGCTATCTTCCTGGGTCCAGCTTTTCTCATTTGTAAAACAGGGCTAATGATACCTAGCAAATTACTAGAAATATGGCAAACACTACAGCTCTAAAGTTCTGTAAGCGTATTAGCTGGTAACTATTTTTATTTCTTATCTGAGCAAGGAACCGAAGAAGCAGCATTGTGTAATGAAGGTTTGCACGTAATAATCAAACGGATAGGGACCTGTCTGTTCTGTCGTTACTGCCTGTTAGCTAGATGACCCTGAGAAACTTCATTTACCTTCTTTTCTATAAATAAGGAAAACGTTTTTCTCAGAATTTATTGAAGTTCTGAATGAGGTATATAGAATATCTTTAACAAACCCAAAATACGCATTTTCCACATTTCAGAAATCAGGATGTGAAATCGGCGATGTCTTCTGTTGGGTGATATGTGGCATCTACGTCCGACTTTTGTACGTGAAACGGCGGAAATTATGGTTCAGGATCTCTCCGGTCATTCCGACAGTTTTAAGACATCTCCTCCCTTCTGCCGGGAAAAGGGGGCCGTCAGGGAATAATTATGAAGAGGTGAACTGTGCCCTAAAATTTTAACAGCCACTATTTGGCAGGTTGTCTTTAAATTCTGTTTTTCTGACTTTACCTAAAAGAAAAATTGTATGAGTTTTGTTAAGCGTTAACCGTAAGTCGTTTTCTCAGCTCATCTCCCTGTTCAAGAGGAGGGCGCCCTGTCTTTCTGCGCCCCTCTCCCTGTCCCTTCACTCTAGTGGACGCCTTCTTTCCTCTTTGGTTTGGTCACGGGAGACGAGAAAGGAAGAATGTCCTGGCAGCCGCGGGGCCGCACCTCAGCAGCACACGGCTGCTGGCAGAAGAGGTCAGGTGGCACTGCCTCCCGGGGAGCCCGAGGCTGTGGCAGGAACCGAGAGCCCCCAGCAGCACTCCCCCCCCCCCGGGGGAGCGCTTGGAAATATAACTGCCCTTTCATGCCCGCTGTCAATGGGCGGTAATATTTTATGGCCCATTTAAAATAAAATAGGAACACAAAGGGAATGAGAAAGTTACTACTGAAGATGTCATCGTGAAGAAGTGTAACGTGCCAACCCATTATTCCTTAAATGCTCTTCTGTTCAACTGAAGCTACTAATGCAGTGTGATAACCTAGCGGCAGGGCATTACTCAGATGTTAGAACCTCCTACACACCTTGTGGTTTGTTATAGCTTCCTGGTTTTCAGCTAAAAGAATTGGGAAAAAAATAACTGAAGAGTGCTATATGGGTGGTTGTGAGACATTCTACACTCATTAACCATATCCTTTGTTCCCCGAACTATGAAAATTCTGAGATGGATGTACTTAACTTCCATAATGACTTTCAACAGAGAAAGCTCAGTGCACAATTCTTTTTACTCATTCAGTAATTATGGTTGAGAATCTACCAAGTGCCAGCCTCTGAGGATCAGGGCCACGGCTAAAATTAAGTATTTTCAGACAGAACGCATAAAACTAGACACATACACAATGAAAGTGGAATGCCTGATGTTGGCATTGTGCTTTTCCTTTGTTTGAAGAGGGCACCAGAATGTTTGGGGCTCAGCTCTCATTAGCATTTGAAAGAAAGTAATATTCAGAGAATAAATATTTTGGGATTCATTCACGTAGGCCAGCCCTGGCCTGGCAACTGTGATCGGATTCCTCCACGCACACTGGGCCTGGGGGAACGCTAAGGTCCATTGCTCCCTGTGACCTTGTCCGTTTCACAGCCACAGGAGTGAGACAGGCTAAGGAAGGGCCATGAACTATCCTTGGATAATTTTAAGCAAACTCAGATAGTCATCTGTCCCACCTGTTTTGGTTATGTGCTTAATGGGTTCTGGAAAAAGTCTATGACTCAGGTACCCATCTATTATATTCTGTACGTGCATTTCCTAGACTGAGGAACGTGAGATTCAGCTCACCCAGGGGCAAGGCCTGTATAATTCGGCAACGCTCATTTCCTCTTCTCTGAAGGATTGAGTAGCGGTTGACACTTAGGAAACCCTTTTATCTCATGAGCCTATGCTAACTGATTCTTCGATTCTTTTTCTCTTTGATCTGAACATTAGAATATGAGATCACTAACTTCCATTTGGGCATGATTCCAGCCAAAATAAAAAATGGAAATAGGTTATAGAGTGATGTGTCTGTGACTTCAGTTTGGAACTTAAAAATGTTATTTTCTTTGATTAGGAAAGACTAAAGATCTATATCAAATAAAAAATTCCAGTACAGCCCTAGCCGGTTTGGCTCAGTGGTTAGAGCGTCGGCCTGTGGACTGAAGGGTCCTGGGTTGGATTCGGGTCAAGGGCACGTACCTTGGTTACAGGCTCTTGCTCCCCGGCCCCAGTCGGAGTATGTGTGGGAGGCCAGCAATTCATGTGTCTCTCTCACATCAGTGTTCCTCTCTCTCTCTCTCTCCCTCTCTCTCTCCCTTTTCCACTGTCTCTAAAAAGCACTGGGAAAAATATCCTTGGGTAAGGGTTTAAAAAAAAAAAATTCCAGTGCAGTTAAACATTCTACTCCTTTATCGTCGAAATCACATCTCTAGGAATGTAACAACTGTAGAACTAGTCTTTCTGCGTGTTCACATATGTTTGCGTACATGTACACACGTTATGTTTTCACATTTGCTTCACTTGGAAGATGTGTGCGTTTGGGCAGTGTAACTGGCAGGTTACATTTCCTGTTCTCCCTGCCGGTGTCCCATCAGATGGCATCGCCTCGTGTCCACTGTTAGGTCTTATTAAAGGAGCCGGGTGATACGGCTTATCACTTCTCTCAGCAGAAGGCTGTAAAGGAGCAGGATGCCTTCAGAGTACAAAGGCCAGTCGCTGCATTGATGAAATAAATGCCAAACAATGAGTTTGATATCTTGCTGGTAGTTACCGTTTCATAACCACCCACCACAAATATTCACCAAGGGTGGCATGTGCTGTTAACTAGGTCAGTCCTGCCAGTCTCCATGTCCATCTTATGAGGAAATCCTGCTGTATAAAGAAATCACATCTGCCAGTACTTCTTTTTAAAATTTTTTTCAGCCTTTTAATTTTATTTTTAAAAAATTTATCCTTGTTGTTGGAAGTATTACAGATGTCCCCCTATTTCCCCCACTGATCCCCTCCGCCCGGCATCCGCCCCTCCCCCAGGCCTTCTCCACACTATTGTCTGTGTCCATGGGTTATGCATATACATATCTAAGTTCTTGATTAATTTTCCCCCTCACTCCCCCACCCCCGCCTTCCCTCTGAGACCCCTCAGTCTGATCCATGCTTCTATGTCTCTGGATCTGTTTTGTTCATCAGTTTATTTTGTTCATTATATTCCACATATGACTGAGATCATGTGACACTTGTCTTTCTCTGACTGGCTTATTTCACTTAGTATAATATTCTCCAGGTCCGTCAGGCTCTCTTACCCTTTGGGACAGCATGAATGGAACTGCCAGTGCTTTTAAATCAATAGCATACAAAATGGTCACCAGTAGAATGGATAGGATAGGATAGGATAGGATAGGATAGGATAGGATAGGATAGGATAGGATAGGATAGGATAGGATGGGATAATGGCAATTAATAGAAAGGGCATGAGCGAGGAAGTCTTTAAGGCTAGATTCAAATCTTAATTCCAGTGCTTAGAATATGTGCAAACTGCTTAACAATTTTGTAGCTCAACTTTTCATTTGTAAAGTGAAGAAAATGTTTACCTGATAGAATTCTAAGGAAAAAATTAAGTAAAACATCTGGCAGGGATGTCCAGATATATATTAGTACTTAAACTATTACTTCCATTCCTTTAGCCGCCTGAATGCTGATCCCAGGATCCCAGTGAAAGATCAGACTTGGAGAAGTGTGGAATATTATTAAGACTAGCTCTTACTTGAAGGACTATAGGTTTAAAGAGAAGAAGTGAAAGAGACCTCGTCAAGTCACATTTGAGGGACAGTCAAGCGCTGTGAGTCCTTTCGGACCTATTTTCACATTTCATTCTCTCAGGCACCCTGAGAAGTCCCATTCCCTGTGTGGAGTGTAATTGTACAGACCAGGACACAGCGAGTAGTGAATTTAGGTCGCATGCTTACAGTTATGGAAGCCGTGAGGGGCTCCAGCAGAATTTTAACGCACCCCTTCGGACTGAGAAGCTGGGCCTCTCTTTTCCACTCCAGCACTTCCTTACTGTCTCTGCAGAGACCCCCGTGACGTGCAGAGTCATGGATTCCAGCGAGAGGAGCGTGGCCTGAGCACCGTGCGTGCTCCCCTGGGACAGGCCCAGGCACCCTTTCTCATTTACGGAGGAGTTTCAGACACGAGTTCTTCTCGTGATTAGGCTTTTCTAACTTCAGCACCCAGAAGTAAAGGGACATCCAGGGGATGGAGGACAGCGAGTTCATGGAGTGTCGGTCCCTGTGTGGTCAGAGGATTGCCGGAGTCTGGGGAAAGGGGGAGTTCGTAATGGCAGGGTGGGGAAATAATGCACGTGCAGTCAGGGTTATGCTTATTCAAACTTCATTTTTCCCCCCAGAGGAATTTAAATTTCAGTCCAAACCTTCTCCACTCAATCTTTTTTTTTTTTAAGATAAAAAGTTCTCAAGGTACCTAAATTTAAATCAATAAATATTAAATATTATCCATGCCAGTGTGGCTCACTTGGTTGAGAATCGTCCAGTGCACCAAAAGGTCTCCGGTTCGATTCCTGGTCAGGGCAACCTTATGTTTTTATCTCTGATAAAGAAAGGAATAGAGCTTGTTAATGAAAATAAATAAATAAAATATATTAAATATAAAAAATAAGGAGACAAAGTCACTTTTCACAAGCTGCTAGAAGACAGAGAAGGAAAGGTATAAAAATCATAGCTGCCTATAAAAAGTATGCACGAGAGAGTGAATGGATTAACTTTTTATTTCCACTCACTGCCTTGTGTGTGCGCGAGTGTGTGTGTGTGCTGTGTCCACTAAGAGGTATGAATATGAACAACTCCATGCAAATCAGATGGGTTTCCTAACAGCCACCCCCAGAATCTCCCCTCTGGTATCTGAGGCCCGTCTCTCTCGCTCCCTTTTCGCTCGCTGGCGCCCCTTCCAGACCAGCCTCTCTGCCTCCTGCCGAAAACCTCCGAAGTTGAACCGTCTGCCGCTCACTGTTGCTACTTAACTCTCCGTCGCTCTCCCTCATGTTGGGCCGGTTTTTGCACTTGACATACCGTCACTGTCACGACCTTATACCTGCCCTTCATGGTGTTCGAGGTTCGTCCTCGCATCCCTCGCCCTCTCCTTTCCCAGGAATCGTGTCCTTTTTCCTGTGCTGGACACTCGTTCCCGTGTCATGCCTCCTCACACGGACGCCTGACAAAACCCTGCAGCCCCCGCGGCCTCTCGGGCCTCCTGTCCCCGACCTCGCCGCCTGCTCTGAACTCCTTCCCCCAGGCTCCTGCAGCCCTTGGGCCGCGCCGGGACCTACGCTCCGTGAATCCGCTGCCCTTCATCCCCTGCATGTCTTTTTACTCCTGGGTGCTAAAGCTTTTTAAAGATTCCTCTCTGGAGTGCTGTCGTCTAAACCCTACTAGGCGCATCATAGTTGTGGAATAAACATTTGTTGTTATTAAAGGAGAAACGTGTGTCATGAGCGTTTAAACCCACGGGTCCTTTTCCCTTGCTTTTGCTCTTAAATATTTGACTTTTCTCTCATGCCATTATAATACCTGTTGTATCAAAAGCCACAAACAGCTGACTAGTTCACTGCGTTTTCCGTAATTTGTCAAGGAACACATCAGCCAAAGCGTCCTTTGGGCTCTCACATTTTATTCTTACGTGACAATCCAACAAGAAGCTGAGTTGAAACAGCCACAAAACAAACAGGTTCTAGCAGGTTCCCCTCCTGCCAATGTTATATTTTGAGGGTGAGGTGTTGTTATAAAGTAGGGGCAGTCCCTTTGGTCATGTTTTTCAGATGCTTTCCCTCATGTGTCTGAAATCCTTCAAAACAAGTTAATTTATCTGAAATAACCATGAAAGTCGGGGCTTTTCAGCTTTAAGGGAATCAATCATCCTGAACACGCGAAGGCCAGCCTCGGACTCTTTCATTCATCAGCTTTAACATGTTAACATTTTGTAATGGAACATTTTCCTTAGAGAAAGAACTATTCCTAAGCTTCAGGGGATCCTGTGATCTAGGACTTAATGTGGCCATGGCCCCACAGCTACACGAATCCAGGAGCTGCAGGAGGCTGGAGAAGGTCATCTAGTTTGACCTTCCTCCTGGCACAGGAAGGAAGTAGAAACCCAGGGACGTTAAATGACCATCAGGGTGCGAAGGAAATGAGCCCACGTCGACACCCAGGATCTCCAGTTTGCAGCAGCTCGTGCACGTGGGGAGCAAACTCTTTGCCAGGGATTTTCATGCATCACTGAACCCAGCGACATAAGCCTTATTGCGGTCCCCATTTTTCCCCCCCAAATAAAGGACTATCCGGGAGAGGCTAATGACATTTCTACATTACACAGCAAGTAAGGGACAGAGCCTGACTTCAGCCTCATTGAAGCCCCTTTTCCCCAGTATTCATGCCCTTCCCGAACCCTATGGATGCCGCTGCTCCTACCCGGCAGGCCTGTGTGTCTTCCCTCACCACGAGCACGCAGATGAAATGCCACTATTTTTGGAAGCCACTCCAGCCCTCTCTGCTGGGTTCCAAGGAGACTTCGTTCACACCTCTATCCAAGCCTTTCTTCTGAATTATCTATTTGTGTTTCTTTCTTCTCCTAAGACTGTCAGCTCCCTGAAGACGGTCCTGTTTTTCCCTTCCATGTCTTGGACTTAACATTCATGGAGCGAAGGTGTCTAGACATTGATAGTTGGATGACTGTAAGACAAGCACTATGTTTTGGAGAAATGAAGCTGATATTCAGATCTTGAAAACAGTTTGGATCCTGAGTATTGTTTGTAGTTATTTGCAGACCAAGCCATCAATATTTCTTATAGAGTCTAAATAATCAAGTGCCTTCCTCTGTGGAGAGTTATGTGTCCTTGTCACAACTCAGCAAATACGAATAATATGTAATGAAACCATTTTTTCCTAATCTGTCAATAATGTTGGAGAAATGGCATTCTGGTAACCAGTTTGAGATTCTTCCTCTGAAAGTACTGATTTCAGAGACTCATTTGCAGTAGTTTTAGAAATTCAATTCTGTATCTATCTCTGTAGAATAGCGTATATAATTCAAGTCTGCTGTACTACAGATTCAGTTATTAAGTGGACAGATTTTCCTAGAGTAAATACATCTGGCGTTCAATTTCAAAATCATTTATTAAATTGCAGCATTTTCCAGAACACAAAGTAGAAATATTTAAAATTGTGAACATAATAAGACCACTTCAGAAATGTGCCTCCTCTCACTCATGCTGTATTCTTTTTGCTCCTTCTGTTTTTTATTTAAATACCTATTGCGTGGTGGTCAAGATATACCCCCTTGCATTCCTTTTAACAGACTTTTCCATATCAACAAATGTTCCGTTATGAAACATAATGATTTCCTCTCTCTGCTACTCAAGGTCTCTGCATAATTTGCCAGTGATTGAACAAAATAGAATTCCGTTAATATTGTCCACCATCAGAGAATGTCACTTAAATTTCTATTTTTCCCAAGTTATTTAAATTATTTTTCTAAAAAATACAATGATTACCAGTAATCAAAATCGTAGAAGCAGAAAGTAGAATGGTGGTTGCCAGGGACAGTGGGGAGAGAGAATGGGGAGCTTAATGGGCAGAGACGTGCAGTTTTTCAAGATGAAAAAAGTTCTGGAGCAGGATTATGGTGAGAGTAATATATTATGAATGTATTGAAGACCACTGAACTGTACACTTAAAATTTATTAAGAGAGTAAATTTTATGTTTATTTTGCTACAATTAAAAAATGTGCTTCGCGTACTCACAACGGTAAACCTGCGTTTGGCCGCCCCTCTATAAGCCCCTGTGTCCATGAGCAGGGAAAGGAAAGAAAGGAAAAAGGCTGGAAAAATATCATGAGACCTCTGTCCTCCCACCTAATCGCTGTATTGAAAGCACCCGAAGAACTGCGGGAACTGGGAATTCTGCAGCTGCGGCTCCTGCTCCCGTGGGACGTGGGAGCAGCCTCCCCACAGGGACCCAGGGCCCTGAACTGCCCACATTTGTTTCTGTTTGCTGGTTTGTTTGTCATCTCTGCATTACGTTTTTGTTGTTTTTGTGGATCAGGGTAGCACCCTCTCCCGGATACGAAGAGAGTGGAGATTTAATATTCCGAAGCTCTGATAATGTCAGGAGTTGGCCAGTCCATTTTCCCTCCTTTTACTGGTTTTCAAATGAAAGCAAGTCATAGAGGGACATTGAAGCCATAACAGCTTCTCTAACACTTTGTTCCTCAGGGGTGCTTGGACTAAAAGGATCGTACAACAGCAAAACACGCCGGTGGTGCAAGTTGTATGAGTCATCAGATGCTTTTTGTGTAATTCCAAAAAATTCATAAGCTAAATTGTCCTTGGATAATTTGTGAGCAATGTTCTGACCTCTAGCATTTCCAAGTCTCACTTGACATTGGAGCTTGGAGGTATTTTTTCAAGTGGACTGTGTCACTTTATTGTGTGCTATCCCAAGCCCATTCTGCTCTCAGCCGTGTATAATTGTACATTTTTTATTAAAAGGCAGAATGAATAAAGATGGGGTTGGAGGCTGGGAAAGACAAGAAGCACTGACGAAACAACCAAGTTGCTGGGGCGTTTCTTAAGAATGCTGATCCCAAAATACTGTCGTTTCTAGGAGAGATCTTAGAACATATATTGATAAAAGACTCAGTGTCAAAAAAAGCAAACACGAGGATGCTGTTGACTGTCCTAAGGAAACGTTACCTGTGACTTCAACTGCTGCAATTAAAATTATAAAGTTAAAATTGCACCTTACTATTTACATAAATCAACAAGGCAGTATTTTCTTCAGGCAAAGAATTATCCAAAATAGACAGTCACGTATCATGTAAAATTCTGACATAGCACTTACCTAGGTGGGCTAAAATGTGAGTAATGTGTAGAAAAATTTTTAAACGAAAGCATGCAAAAATAAATCTAGTAATCTTTTGAAAATTCATTTTAATAATTGGTTTAAATTAAGATTTCCATGTAGTAGTACATATCAGTCTGAGGATATTTCCAGCTGGATCTGGACATAATATTTCCACCATTTTCCCTAATGCATTATTTTTCATCTAAAAAGCTCATGGCTTGATCCAAAAAGGTGTCTGGTCACATACTTACTGAAAATTGATATTCCTTTTTTAAATTCCCCCATTATATGATCTAGTTCATTATCATTGGACATATCTGTTTCCTGAGTATTCTGCAGTAAACATTTTCAGCTTTTTTAACACACACACACACACACACACACACACAAAAGTAACATTTTTTAAGAATAGGGGGAAGTACACTTAATCCAAGTACCTGAAGGTAATCTAATGGACTGATTAGATTAGACAGAACATCTATAAATCACATCGCCACTGTGTTAATTCATATTCAGAAATGTTACTGCTAAAATTATCTGCCTATGGTAATAATTATGTGACAACTCAGTGAAACTGAGAAGGTTGGTAGGCAAACATTGAGTCAGAGCAAGAGGCAAGGTAAGTGACTAGTGTCCTCACATTATTGTTGGATAAATGTTTCCACTGTGGAACAACGGGTTGTAGTAAGTCGCTTTGTCAAGCCATACTTCCTAGTGATGTCACAAATAAACTCATCCTAAAGGCAGTGAGATGTCCGTTAGTGGTTAAGAGCACATCTTAACATCTGGGTTCACATCTGGCATCTATATGTTTAGTCTAGAGCAAGTCTTACCATTAACCTCTCTGTAATTTAGTTTCCAGTCCTTTATACGATGGCGTTAACTACTAGTACCTGCTTGTTAGTGTGTTTGTGACAATTAAACCATTGAGTACTATATTCCATGTGTCCAGAATATTGCCTGCTGCCAGTCATGCCTAAGCATCCTGACCTGAAAGAATATAACCGGTCAGGAAGGGACACAGAGGAGTCAGGGTTTCCTTCAGAGCAGCTGTGAATGTACCCAATACAGTGATCGTGGCACCACTTCTTCCTCTGGAGATCTTTAGAACAGGATTTATCATTTCTTTTCAGCATAATTGATGTGCAGGCTGATTTGTAAAGTGAGAAATGAGGTCAGTGACCACTGGTGTTCTGTTTTACCCTAGTGAGTCCATGGTCATTTTTCTCATGCTTAGAATTAAATTTCAGATAGCCTCCGAATGATGGAATATATATTCTGAAGCACCATATCCAAGCGTGTCGTTCGTTCTAAAAATCAGTTCACATTGAGGATGGTGAATCATGGTGTCATGTCATCTTTGTTTGTTTTGTCAGTATTGTCATTTTCTCCAGTTTGGGGAAAACGAAAAATGAAAACAGGATACAGTTACTTGGTGATTGAATCCATGAAAGAATTCTAGGACCAACTATTTTAGTATTTCTTAGGAGTGACTGAAGCCCGTGAACTAGTAGAGATGTAATTATCCTTCAAAGGTTTGTTTCGGACAAACACAGAAGAACCTGGATCCTAAGAACTCTGCTGAATTATGAAGCAAAAAGACTGACGGGCTTGAAAGGCCAGCCGCCTCCTCCCCACTCCGCTGTCCTATGCGCCTCCCTCCACCTGGGGTCGTGTAAACCTGCACAGTAGTCACAGCGCGCTGTGCTTGCAGACCGGCGTGTTCGCTTTGTATTTGGAAGGTCGGTCCTCTTGGGCATTTATTTTGTTAATGAAAAAAATGTAAGAGTAATGAAATAAATGTGGCTGTGAAACTCCCACATCATCTTGACTGTGCCACTCACAGGTACAGAGAGGCAGCGATAGGGGAGCGATCTTCCCTGTATCAGAGGATAACCCGTGGACTGAGGCTGGTGTTGGGGCTGACAGCGACTGGTCGGTCACAGAGCATGTCAGCGCTGCTTCCCCTCATCCCAGTGTGGACCAGTTAAAAGCACTGGCCGGGCCAGAGCTCTGAGAAGCGCGGGGCTGGAATCCTGCGGGCTCGGTCCGTTCCCTAACCCGCCCTTTGGCCCCGGCGGCGCAGGGCTCCGGCCTTTCCCCTGCTGCTCATTTGCGGCATGATCCTCATGGAATTCTTGGTCTCTTTTCGTATCATGGCCTCTTCTCTGTTTGAATAGAGTGCGATACCTGGTAACCCCCGGGGTCCTTTCCAGAGCTGTGATTCAAACGTGTGCAATGACTGAGGGCAGGCGTAGGCCTGGCTGGCAAGAGAGAAGAGCCTAAGTCAGTTATGGCAATGAAGTGTTATGCTGTGGAAGCGAGGACTGTGGATACTGTGGGAGGCCGAAGCATGGTCATCGCAGTGAAACAAACAGCAGGTCCTATACTATTTGCCTGTATGCCCTCTCGCAACCATGAAAAATTCATGCACAGAAATGACTGAGCGTAACATTTTTTTAAAACCAAAATTTAAAAAGCATTGTGAAATTACCAGTCCTGGTGCACTCACCTTTTTCTTTCTATCTTATCCAAATGTTCACAACATGGTTATACTGTTCGCAAATATAAATGAAAAATAGCATATAAGCTCATTCAGTTAAATAATACACCTGTGATTCTGAGTCTTTTTCTGTAGCGCTTAGAGAATGTCCCTGTTCTGTATATTCACCATTTGCATGGAATTCCCTGTGGCATTTTTCAGCTCCTTCTTCTTGCACCGTGAAAGCTCTTCCAGAGCAAATGTTCCCAGCCCCCCGGAGTTCCAGCAACTGTTCAGTGGACGGCACCTACGTAGCCCTCTCTTGCATTAGGAGGACAGCTTCTCCCAGCTAAGGCGATCTGCCCCTGTCCTCCCCATTTCACCCCAGCCTTCTCAGGAGCCTCACGTCACTTTCGTCTTTAAAAATAAAAACTCCCTTCTTGCCTCCGCACCCTTTTCCAGCTCTTCTCCATCATCCTCCCCCTTCACAACCAAGCTTTCTGAGAGTTCTTTGAGCTCGCTGGCTCCCTTCCTGTATCTTTTGTACCTCACCCAACTCCAGTCAGTCCGGTATCCTGTGACTATGTTAATATAGCCCATCCTCTGCTATTCACTGACCCCCATGCAGTTTTCTTGATTTCTGTATCAGTCAGATGTAGAATCCACTCTAGTATAAAACAGAAAACAAATTTGTTAAGGGCCTGTAGGTAGCTCACAGATTTCTGAGAGCCAGGGACACAGTATCTGTAGCTAAGGATCCAGGAGCAAGGCCCAACGAGCAGCTGTAGGGAAGCACCCTGCTGCTTCTGTTCGGCATGGGTCAAGGTCCAGGCCGGATGAGAGAAGCTTTGCTACTCCCATCCTCGAATAGCCAAACCCTCCTAGCACTTGGCACGCTGGGAGACCAGTGCTCTCCGACGTGGCCGTCTCTTCCCTCTGCCAAATAAGCTAAATGGCATCCATCCAGATTCCAACAAGTTATTCATCACTACGGTCTCACAGCCCAGGATCACACACCACACCGGAATGTTATGCGTCAATACTGTCAATGTCTCTATTTCATGATGAGGTTTACAGTGATATTCTGTGTGTGTGTTTGTGCGTGTGTGTGTGTCTTCAAAAAGAAACCCTTAATCTGGAAAACTATACTGCAGATTCTAACATGGTAAAACTAACACTTTCTCCTTAAGATAAGCATGCCATTTTATGGTTTGAAGCATCAACATTTTTAAGTAATTTTAGGCTACAATCTCAGGTTTCCTTTGTTAAAATATGGTTCTTTGAGTTTAAATTTAGTTCACGTTGTAGCAGTTTTTATGCTTTTCCCCGAGATCTAATGATGGAATAATATTTACTGGTTGTGTCTTGTTTGTTTCTCCTTCTGTCCTTCCCCACCGATATTGTCCAAGAATTAATGAATTGTGTTCATTAGAGATTAGTACTAATGACCTTATTTCCATCAAAACAGACTCACCATCCTGCCAGCTTTTCTTTCTGCAAGCTTGCCTATAGAAAATAGTCCATTAGTTAAAATTTTAAAAGAAACAAGACAGTGTTTATCTCCCATAAATCTGACTATGGCATAGGCCTTACGCTGTTTGTGTCTTACCAAAAGAGAACTTATGTAAACTCTGTGATGGGAGCTTTAATAATCGATCCCCTAAAAACTGACGGAGAAAACTAACTTCCTTAGTTTCATGAGATATTCATTGTACACGAGACACAAATGTTTCTCACCGTCAAAATCCAGATAAACATTTAATTAGTGCTACAGTCTTATCTTGGGGAGAGGAAGACTGGAGTTTGTGGGGGAGACTTCTAGAGAGGAGATGACTTTTCAGATGAAGAACTGCAGAATCTGTTTAGAATCTTCTTGAGCCTTTGCTGGGTACTAGGCCAGCCGTGATGCATAAAGTGAAATCCCACAAAGTCAAGCAAAGGAGGCAAGAATTGTAAGCTCAGCAGTCGCGGGGCTTCCAACTAGGAAGGGAGCCCTGGACTCCATGGGTAGTCCACGGCAGTCACTTGGGGGCATTTAGTGGAAGCCCAGTAAGGTCAGGTCTCAATAGTGCTGAACTGCCCCTGGGGTGCTGGCGACTCTGGACTCACACCAGCTGAGGTTAAAAGGGGTCTCGAATGGATCATGCTGATCTGCAAATAGCTTAATAGCCTCCAGAACAAAGTTCAACTTCCATTAAAGGGGAAAACAAAATGCAGGCACCCAGCAGCGTAAAATCACCACGTCCAGTATCCAGTAAAGATGACTAGGCCCACAAAGACCCAACAAAACATGACTCATAACCAGGAGAAGTACAGCCAATAGGACTTTTAAAGGTCGTACGTAGGTGATGGAGCTAGGAGACAGAATGTTAATCCGGCCATTGTAACAATGCTCAGGACTGAGAGGAAAACATGAACATAATTAAAAGAGAAACGGAAGGTATTTTCAAAAATCATAAAATGAAACTCTTAGGGATGAAAATACGATGCCTGCAATACAATAGAATCACCGGATGGGTTTAACAGATAGCTAGTGCAAAAGGAAATCAGTGATGCTGATATAGTCGTACAGTCTCTCTAGATCGAAACACACAGAGAAAAACACTGCAATGAAAATGAAGAGAGCCTCAGCCCCGAGCCGTGTAATAACACAGCATTGGAGTTCCAGAGTTTGAAAGGGGCTGTGCACACAAAAAATTTGAAAAAATAGTGGCTAACTGTTTCCAGATTTGATGAATTCTGTAAACTTAAAACCCCCAGAAGCTCAGTGAACCTCAAGCATAATAACACCGATTAACATTATAATAAAATAAAAACCAGGAACAAAGAGAAATCTTAACAACAGCCAGGGAGCGCACACACACGCACACACACACACAAATACACACACAGACTTTATATACAGAGAAGCAAAGATAACAGGCAACCTAGAATTGTTGCCCCCTCCATCCATCTTTCAAGGTAGATATCTAAGTCAAAATTGTATCCGATCATCAATAACTGAGAAAATGTGCCAAAGAGAACCACACTACGTGAAATATTAAAGGGAGTTACTCAGCCAGAAGGAAAGTGATGCCACGTGGACCAGGATCTGCACAAAGGAGTGAAGTTTGCCAAGCATGCAAATAGGTGGGGAGGTAGGAAGTACTGGTTTTTCTTTTTCTTGCTTTTCCTTTTCTTTAAATATTTATCAATTGGTAAAAGCAAAAATAGTAATAATGTGCATGGGTTTATAACATATGCAAAAATGAAATGTGTAGCAATAAAAGCACAAAGAACCAGAGGCAGAGGCATGTGAAATGGAAGAAAGGGGAAAGAAACGAGACGAGACAAAGAGGAGACAGAAAGAGATATGGTAGACTCCAAATGCACCTGCCAACAGTCACTCACAAGAAATGGTCCAAAAACATTCCACCTTGAAGACTATCATTAGATGGCACAAAATAGCAAGACCCAACTCTGTATGTTGCCAATAAAATCCCCTCACTTTAAATAAAAGGTACTACCCATAGAGAGTCGAAGGACAAACAAAGATATATTGCCAACTCAGGAATTTTAAGAAATCTGGGGGAGCTATATTCATATCAAAGACCTAGACTTATTTGGGAGCAGGAATGAAAAGGTACATTTCGTGAAGAAAAAATAACACTGACCAGTGTGTGCGCACATCCTAAGAGGGCTTCAGAATACCCCAGACAGGAACTAATGGAAGTGACAGGAGAAACAAAAAAAACTGTCAGTAATCATTAGAGATTTGAACGTTCCGTGGTGAGAAAGTGGTGGAACAAATAGAAAGTTGGAAAGGACATAGCTGACTTGAGTAACATAGTCAGCGAATTAAATTTATGAACGCTGTATCCAAGGACGGCACAATGCACATTCTTTTCAAGTACACATGAAATATTTACCAAGATAGACCACTTGCCGAGCTATAAATCAATTTTTATTAAATAAAAAAATTAAAGTTAAATTTAGAAATAGACGCAATATGTTCTCAGTCCGAAATGAGAAATTAACAAAAGAAAGATAGCTAAAAAAATCCACAAATAGTAATTCAACAACATACTTCTAAATAAACCATGGGTCAAAGAAAAAACCGCAAGAAAAAAGAAAATCTTTTGAACTAAATGAAAAATAATCTAAAAAAATGAGTTTTCATCCAAAATTCCAGAAGGATGAAAATATGATCAGAAATAATGACATTAGAAAACAGGAAAATAATAGAGAACTGATGGAACCAAAAGCTGGATAATTACAGTAACAATAAAACTGATAAACCTCTGGGGAGTCCAGTCAAGGGGGGAAGAGAGGGATCAGAAATTATCAATGTCAGGAATGAAGAAAGATGCACCATTCGAAAGGTTACAGATGCCATGAAGCTTCACCTTGAAGATACGACAACATATATGACCAGAGAATAAGCTCAGTGTCCTACCTAATTAATCCCAGCGCCATTATCACACCCAGCCAAATTAACGATGCTTCTAGAATATCATCTAATATCCAGAGCTTACTGAAGTTTCCTCAGCTGTCCCCCAAATTTTTCACAGCCACTTCTTTCCAAACACGCTCTAATCCAAACCTGTGCGTCGTGTTTGGTGCTGTTCTTGTAATCCTTGCTAATGTAAAACAACCCGCCTACATTTCCCCCACAGTAAGGATTTTGCTCGAAGCCCCAGGAAAGTTGTACTTCAGACTTTCATGTATTTGGAGTGTATGGGTATAGGATTAATTTATATGCTATTAGGTTTATATGTTTATGTTCAATTTTAGAATTTTTAAAAATTTTATTTTTGGAACGTGAAAAACATGGTTCAAAAGTCAAAACTGTGTAAAAAGTTACACTCTGAGAAATCTGACTTCTCACTGTCCCGGTTCCCTCTGCTCTCTTCCTACCCCCCCACTGACGGAACCATTGCCACACCTCCTCTCTCTCGTCACTTTTTTGGTAGAAATATATAAATATGTGCATAGGTATGTATGTGTGGGTATCTACCCTCACACATATTCTGTTTCCTTTTTTGCACACACACAAACATTATTCTGTCCATTTATTTCCTCATTTAACACAGATGTGCTGGAAATTATTTTCTGTCAGTCACAAAAATAGTTTTTTGGTTTTTTTCAGGCGCACGGTTCTCCGTTTTATCAGTGTGCCCTCAGGGAGTTTTCTCAGGGTCCCCTAACCGTTCCGACCGGGAGACGAGCAGTTTACTTAGAACGATAAAGCTCAGGAACCCAGGGGAGCAGCAGGGTCCCCCTCGGCAGGCGTCCGCGCAGCAGGCCCTGCTCAGGCTCAGGGCAGTCCCGCAGCTTTCCCGCGGCTCCTCTCGCCGTGTGGCACACCGCAGGGTGAGGAGGTGACATCCACGCAGGCAGAGTGGAAATGGGGGGCGCTGTGACTCACAGGAGCCAGGATCCCCTGTCCCAATTCCATAGGCATAGTTTTCGGGATCCCTGCAAGGCCTACGTTACAGGGCAAGTCACCCTCCTAAGGGAAGGTATTTATAATTTACTTCCAACTTCCCCCCAGTCCAGTGCAGTTTACCAGTCGCCAGTCCCGGTCGTTTCATCCGAGGCGGCACTGCTGGGATACAGCAGAAATCCTGTTTCATCAGGTTGCTGGGAGCACGGTGGTCGGACAGGCCGCCGAGTTGAGTCCTCATGCAGAAGGGAAAGGGTTTGACCGGCACTATCCACAGGATGTGCCATCGCTTGTCCAGCCACCCCCATCTTCATTCGGGTTGTTTCCAATCTTTTTTGACTCTAAATTGTGTTATAACATATAACGTGCACATGACGTTTCATATTGATAGAGATGAGTCTCCACGGTGGATTCTTGGAGGGGGGACTGCTTCTATCAAAGTATAAACGTGTGTGCCCTTGTGTTGGATACCACCAAAGCACCCTCCAGGAGGGCTGAGCAACTTCGCTCTCCCTCTAACAGTCGGTCGAAAGTAGCTCTTGCTCCATAGCTCTTCTCACAGACGTTGCCTAGCCTTTGATTCATAAATCTGACATTTGAAAAGTAGCCTAGCAATAGAATAGAATTTTGTACTTCATTTGTTAAGCCTAAGGCTAAACTTTACTTTCTTACATTAAAGTGCAATTATGTATTGCATTTTAGTGAACCATTTATCTAAATCTTTTGTCCATTTTTATTAAGTTTTTGGATTTTTTTCCTTCTTTTTAAAAGAGCTCTTTATGTGGGAATTGACCCTTTAAGCTATAAATTAAAAACAATTTCTTCCACTTTGTCATCTATCTACTGATTATGCTCACGGTGGTTTTGTGTGTGTGTGTGTGTGTGTGTGTGTGTGGTTTTTGCCATGCCAAAAGTCTTTTTTTTTTTCTTCCTAGAAGCTGATCATGGTTTGCAAGACTTTTATAAGACTTCACACATGTTTTCTTATAATACTTGTATATTTTCAATTTTTGCATCTATGTCTGAAATATAGTTAGACTATATTCTGGTGTATATTTGGAGGATTCAATTAATTTTAATGTCTTTCCAAATAGCTATTATTTCTTCTAACACTACTTAAAAAAAACTTTCACTTTTATTCTGTGGTACATTCCCATGTGTTTTCTCTGTAAACGGCATCAATATTAAACTAGGTTTACCTATGAAAGACAAATAAGAATGAAATTTTACAAAAGAAATCAAATTATTTTCAGTTTATTTAAAGTAGGCTCCTTAATTTGATCTATGTAAATAATCTTTAAATACAGCACCGAATAAAATGCACGAACTCATCTATTTGTATTTACTTACTCACCGTTTTCTGAGTTCATCCAGTTGAAAGACTCAGCCCAGGCCTGCTCCCTGCTCTGACCCCAGCAGGCGGGGCAGCTTGGGCTTCCTGCCGAATTGCCTTCAGGGCCTGGTGGCGGTCCCTGCCTCACCTGGCGTCTTCTGTCTTAGCAGCATGTTTCAGAAGGAAAGCTCAGGGAATGGAGTTGAGCTCTTTCCCCAACCTGAGGTGGCTATGTCAAGGGCAAGCCATCCATCCATCAGTCAACACTGTCTCTGATACTGTCCATGGAGTGCTGGACGTGCAAAAACCCCTTTCTAAAATCTTACCGACCCAGTTAATGATGAGATTAAAGATTGCCACAGCGTTGGATTCACCAAGGCCAAGGAGGAGTTTTTAATAAGCTGTATCCTGTTTCCGCAGCTCTACGCCTGGGAAACGGAGAGGCAGCCTTTTCTGGCCAATGACAGAATTAAGGAAACCTCCTTGTACTCTCCCCCATAGTCGTTTCAATATGGTAACTGGGGTTTCAGGTCTTCCTGACATCCAGTCTGCTCTTAACAGGGAGGTTTGTTGGGAGGAAGCTGTTGAAAATGAATAGTGTTCTTAATAACATATTTTGTATGACAAGTTTAAACGAGGGATGCAGAGCCAAACAAAATGAAGGGGGTGTATTATTAGGAGGAATACTACTCGTGTTGAATCGATTTTGTCTGCCTGTTAAAACTCAGAAACACTGACTTGGGACCAGCAGGACACGCTGTTCACGTTTGGCTGTGCTGATGATGTGTGAGTGAGCAGCCAGGAGAAAATCAATTGTTGTACAACAAGCCACCGAAAACACTATCAGTTTTGGAAATGTAAGAAACTGTAGACTTATGTCACGAGTGGGGGCAGCCCTTTTCTTGGGGATAGTCGGGCTCATTTTCTCCACAAGAATTTTTCATATGCTGGAAAAAGACTCATTATAGTTCAAGAGCGACGTGAAACACATCTTAATATTCCTAAAATACATCTGAATTCTAACACGCCTCTTGAGTTTCATTTCCGTCTTATTTTAGGCCTAGTTTACTACCTTTCACCTGTTATGAGTTGACCATAGTAAGAACTTAATATATGTATGTTCATTGGTCTTCTGTATTTGTAAACCTTCAGTTGCACGTCACAATCTGTATATTTTTAACTTTGGATCAAATCTTTCATAGCTCATATGAAATGGAAACAAAGTACTGTAAATTCACTGCTATAATGAACCACCAACAGGTATTTAAATAAATATTGACTCTTTTACCATGTCCCTACTGAGAGAGCAATTTAACTGTAATGATTCCAAGTTACTTTGGAAAGGTATAGCGGCCTGTACCGTCAGAAGAGATTGAGAAAGTCCTACATTGTGAATGTTCTCAGTCGTCCAGCTTTTCCGGAGCCTCTGGGACGTGCCCATTGCCTCGCATGGAGGTCTTCATGTGGGTTTCTACACAGGTTATCATCACTGCTTGGGTCGTATCAGGTCTTTGCCCTAGAAATCTATGCTGGACCGTGTTGCCTAGGACCTATTCACAGAGAAAGAGTGACCACAGACTGGACACAGGCAGTCTTAGGTCTAAATCTGAACTAGGCATTCGCTAGATATCCAGTGGTTAATCTCCCCAGCTTCAGGTTCCTTGTAGTATATAAAATGGCATTGTCTACCGCAGAGGTTTACATGCGTGAGAAGGTATGTAAAAACTGCTCTACAACCACAAAAAAATTATCTGGTGGAATGTAAAATGGCACAGCCACTTTGGAGGAGAATTTGGCAGCTTCTAACAAATCTAAAAGTACTCTTACCGTATAGTCCAGCAGCCTCGCCCGTTAGTATTTACCCACAGAAACCTGCACGTGATGTTTCTAGCAGCTTTACTTATAACTGCAAGAACTTGGAAGCAACCAAGATGTCCTTCATTAGGTAAATAGGTAAATAAACTATGGTACATCCAGACAGTGAAATTATTCAGCTCGGGAAAAAAAAAGAGCTACCAAGCCATGAAAAGACATGGAGAAACCTTTAAATGCATGTCACCAAGTGAAAGAAGCCAGCCTGAAAAGGCTACATACTATATGATTCCAACTGTATGACGCTATGAAAAGGAAAAGGCAGACTGGAGACAACCGGTGAGTGGCTGCCGGTGGTGGAGGGTAGGCGGAGGAGAAGAGGCCGCGCACAGGGTTTTGAGGGTGGTGGACGTACTCTAATGGTGTTACAATGATGGGTATGTCATTACACGTTTGTCCAAACCCACAGAACGTGCAACCCCAAGAGTGGACCCTAAGGGCAGCTGTGGACTTTGGGTATTTATGATGTGTCAGTGCAGCTTCATCCTTAGTAAAACGAACCCCTGTGGTGAATGACATTGATTCTCGGGAGGTTATGTGTGTGCAGCAGGGGTTATAAGGGAGATCCCTGTACCTTGCTCTCAATTCTGTCGTTAACCAAAACCGCTCTAAAAAAAGTACTCTTTTACAAAAAAATTATTTTTAAATTATCTGATTCCCACTTCTGTTTAGTTATATGACCTATTTCTCCCTAACCCAGCAACACAGAGTCAGAAGCCTTTATCTTGAGGCCGACTTCTGCTGAGATCTATGATAACTGCAGTTGGTATTGTTAAAAAATATTTTCATGACTTACGAATTACATGGAGTAGAGCAATGCAAGGCATTCCTCCAATGGTGTGTGAATTGCTTACACTTTTCCACACTCCCGCGTATACTAATACTTCAGTCTCTACGTGTCATATCAGTGTCACCAGCATTAACTGGGCAGCTAGTGACAGTAGGCCTCTCCTTTAGCTGCTGAGGATACAGGTAATTCCGTAGCTGCCTTATCTTCCGAACACTTGTACAGAAAGGACAAAGCATGAAAAGACGCATAATTAACATGAGTGGAGAGCTTGCCATGTGCCCAGCACTATGCTTAGTACAAGAATCTTTTCCTTTCATATTCATACATTCCTGTTGTCTGCATTTTATACTTGCGTGACCTAGGGCTCAAGATGGTTAGGGAATTTGCCAGAAGAGAAAGAGGTAGAGCTATATTTTGAATTCTCAACTACCATATTAGAGCCTGTTCTCCCTGACAACGCTAGTCCTGACGTCTGGTGCCAGCAGCAAACATCAGAACATTTCTGCTCAGTGTGTGGTCACATGTGGTCCATGTGCTGATGGGCAGAACATTTGTTATTGGTCCATGACAAAGTCAGTAATGACACTGCGAGTAAGCAGTTAGAAATGTTTACAGCAATTTGATGGTAATTTTATGTCTATTAAATTTAATAGTAAAAACTAATTGGGTCTTCTATATTCCATGGGCTCTTTTCGTTTTATTATTCCTTTTTATTGTGTTTAACCGAAGTATTGCTCCATGGCTGATTGGAAATTTAAAAACAAACAAACAGATGAAAAACAAGACAAAACAAACCCTGGCCCTTCACCACCAGCAGAATGGTGAATCCAGAGGAGTAGTGAGGTGGGAAAGTGTTGTAGATGAAGTTGGAATTATGATGATAATGTGAGTAGCTAATGAGAACTGAATACTTGCTATGTGCTCATATTGTGCTTAGTTTCTCCCTCTCTCTCGTCATGTATATGGCATGTACCATAGTACAGTGCCATAAATATACACAGATGCGTATTAATACATCTGTTTATGGAGTATTTTAATACCTCGCAGCAACTCTAGAACTCTGAGTGGACATTTATCGTGCCCGTTTTACTTGATTAAGTTCTGGATGTTAGTGCCAACACCCACGTCTCCCCCAAGAGTTACTCTTTGCAAAGAAGCAAACCAACAGGGTTCCTTGCGTCACCGATGCTCTTCCTTGCGTACCTAAGCGTGTGCGGTCCTGCTGCTTGCCCGCCACTCGCCTGCCGTTCTGCTTCGTGGCTCTGTCCTGCCTTTCAGACGGGCTCAGTGGGGCGGGAGTGGCCGCAGGGACTCGGCCGAGCCCTCGTCCTTCCTCACCTCGCAGCCCTTCTGGCCACTGCCGCCAGCCCTTCCCGGGAGGGCGCCTGTGTCGCTGGGCCAGCGAGGAGCACCCCCGGCATGGCCCAGGCCGCTGGCACTGCAGTTCGGTGTGTTCAGGAGAAGAGGGGAAAGGCCGAGCTGCCCTTCACTGTGCGACGTGGGGCCAGGTTGCTGCGAGCACCTCGCGCAGGGAGGGCGGGAGGGAGGTAAGCGTGCGGTGGGACGGCCCCATCGTGTGCCCGGGCGGGAGGGAGGTAAGCGTGCGGTGGGACGGCCCCATCGTGTGCCCGGGTGGGAGGGAGGTAAGCCTGCGGTGGGACAGCCACAATCGTGTGCCCGCGGCGGCAACACCATCCACCCTCTTGGGCAGGTTTTTAGCTCGAGCAGAACATAGGCTCTTGAAAAAGCTTTCTGGTTCCTCGATTGTATCTTTAAATGTTCTTTTTTAGATGCCTATTCGTGGGAGACAAAATAGACAGACTGTAGCTTGGGAAGCACTAGGACTGAACTTCAGATGCCCATGTGCCCAGGAAGCTGTTCTGTGCGGAAGGCCCCCGACGGCGGGGCCGGGAGCCGCGGCCTGCAGGGCCTCAGCCTAGCAGGAGATTGGAGCGGCGGGCGGGATATTACAATAAACAAACCTAAATGCCACGTAGTTTGTGTTTTAGCTCCTTCTGGGGCTGCTTCCACATAGTATTAATCTCTTCATTCCCATTTAAAGTGTTTATGTAAACATTTTTCTGTATTAAATTTCCGCAGCAATTATCCCCGTTTCTGTAGCTGTTTTAAATCCGTGGATGCGTAATTACTATTAGGAGAAACGGTCCCTGGCACACCCTTTTCAAACAGTGTGGTTTTGTTTTCTCATTTCTTTTTCTCTCCCCATTTTAAGTCTTTTTTTTTCCTTTCCTGATATTAACTCGCTTTATGTGAATTGAAATAATGAGCATCTCTGCTCCCTGAAAAGCAGTTTGATGAATCTGAAAATGGGGATGTCACAGAGAGGAAAGTGCAGCCAGTACTTTCCTGCGCAAACACGCGTGACTCTGTCACTCAGTGGCATTTTCTGGAATGGCGCGACGAGAGGAATAGGGCCACGCTGAGGATTCCTGCTGTCACCGGACAGCGTTTACGACAAGGGGTGCTCTTACTATAATGTATTTTTGGTCCAATTTCTAAAACGCTTACCCTAAGCTGAGGCTGCCTTCCTCAACTCAAGCAAAGCCTGAATGAGCCAGGTAGAAATTGGATTTTTAAACGCTCTACTTGATCTGCATTAGTCTTCTTGACTTTCCAAAATTGCTAAGTAACTGAACGACTGCCCCTTCCCCTCCGTGCGACCGGGGGCCCCTTAGAAACCTGTGCTGGGAGGCAGCCTGCGTTTCTCCGTCTCACGCGTGCCAGCTGAGCTCGCCGCTTCTCACGCTCACCCGCGGTGAGGTTCCTGGAAGCCCGATGCTCTTTGCCACCTATTGTCTCGATGACATTCGCATTGAAATGGCTCGTCTTGACTGTATGTGTACAATTGAACAAATCGTGGTTTAGATGAGATTCCAAAATGCAGAAACATCAGTAGATACCAACATTTTCAGAAGACAAAAAGGGACAAACTTTATGAGAGAGATTTCTTCTCGCTGGAGGAACGGTTCTCTGTGGAGTGGGAAACTTATTCCGCCTCACAAAATACCACTTCTTGGTGGGGCTTAATTGAAACACACAACCTGTCCCAAGAGTCCGAAGGTGAATGGCTCAGGCCCCGCACTCAGAGAGCTCGTGGTCTTGTAGGAAGAACACACGGTAGAGCTACAGAGCTGCAGGGAATCTCAGGTCCAAGCGGGCGGGGCCCTGCCAGGCGCCTGGGGGCCCCCAGGATTGCCTGCAGGGAGCGCCCCCACCGGGGACAGGGATTCCGAAAGGGGGGAGACTCGAGGGTGTCAGTCTGGTAAGTTAAGCAGGCTTGTATGCCCGTTAGAGTTGGAGGTGCACAGCTCTGTACCGTCTCTGCCCAAATGGGAAGAAAGGAGACAGGAAGGGGGTGATAAGATCCCCCCTGAGCATTGGCAGGGGAGTAGGGTGGTTCCCCCTTATCCACGGGGAATACGGTCCAGAATTCCCAGGAGACGCCTGAAACTGCAGGTAGGACCAAACCCTACGTAGGCTGTTTTTTCCCATGTGTGCCTATGGTAAAGTTTAATTTATAAGCGAGGCATGGTAAGAGATTAACAATAACTAGTAATAAAATAGAACAATTACAATAATATACTGAAATAAAATTGATGTGAATGTGGTCTCTCTCACAGACAATCTTCTTGTGATGATGGGAGATGCCTATGGGATGAGATGAAGTGAGATACTCAGAATGGTCCACAATTTAAAAATTAATGAATTGTATGTTTCTGGAATTTGCCATTTAATATTTTCAAACCAGTTGATCACAGGTAGCTGAAGCTGTGGGAAGCGAAACTCTAGGTAAGGGGGGACTACCGTATCACAATTTTGAAAATAGCACACTAAAAAAAGGGCAAAAACTGGTTTGGATACAGTTCTTTTTAGATAAACATGTCACGAGACAAGATGTGACATTGCAAGCTTGCTCCGTTACATAGATACATGCTGGCTTAGCTGAAGCAGGGTAGTTATCAGACATTTAAAACTGGGGAGTGAGTTGTTTTCCTTCCCAGGGAAAATACATCACACCTAGACGTAAGTACCTGTACACGGGAATTACTTCCCTGTCCACCCCACTGCTCAAAAGGGCCTCACAGCCTTGGCTTATTCAGCAAACACCTTTTTGGGACTAAACAGTGAATCACCAACTATATGTCAAAACTAAATCCTTTCACAAAACATGACAAGCTGGCTGCAGCTATAGTGAAGTTTTCTGGATAAGTAGTCGGCTGTGGGTATTATGAATCACTTGAGACTCAGTTCATTTACATGTGATAAAAACTGTGATGTTCTTGGTGAAATGAAAAACCAAACCATTAGTCTTCTCTGTTCACTGGGAAAGCCTTTGTGTAGAGCCCTGCGATGGAAAGAGTCCACCCAGTGGAAATCAAAACCTGCCCAATAAAAGTGAAATGATGTCTCAGCAAAAAGACAGTGATGGAAATCTCCAGCATCTTAGCCTGACCACATTGTACCACACCAACTTTTAGGCAACAGCATGAATGACTCTCTCCAGTTGCCTTGGGAGAGCCGTCACGTATTGAGTGCTTACTGTATACATATCTCCAAAGACTTGTTCTGAGTATTTTTACATGTTCCATCCACTTAACCTTTACGGTAGCAGTGATGTACTGATGGGTTCTATTATTATCAATACTTATCTGCAGATAATTATTGCAGAGGAAACTGGGACTCAGAGAGATTAAGGACTAGCCAGAGGTCATCCAGCAGATGGCAGAGGCAAGATACAGACACAGGCAGCCTGACTCCGGAGTTCGGTTACTCACCATCCCATAGTGCAACTTGGGGGAACTGCCATTTGTATATTTGTAAGTTTGAGTTCTAAAAATATACCAAGAGTAAAATGAGAAATCACTAATTTTGATGTGCAAAATCAGTTATTTTCCAATTCAGCTGATTTTCCAAAATTGATATTCTCACTACGCCAGCTTGACCATTACAAAAGATGTAGGTACCGATTTGTACCTCTTAATCCCTTCACCTTTTTCACCTACCTTCCCCAACCCTCCCATCTGGCAACCATCAGTTTGTTCCCTGGGTCACTTCAGAAATTATATAAATGTCTAACCACTACGTTGTACACATGAAATTAATATAAAATAATATTGGATGTCAACTGTAATTGATAAATTAAAAAAAAGAAAGATGTAGGAACATTCTTTTTCTTCCAAAGTTAGGAAATATAAAACAATTACTCTTATATTTATGCATTACAGTATGGTGGAATATTATTCAGCCATGATAAAAAAAAGGAAATCCTGTCATTTATGGCAACATGGAGGCACCTTGAGGGCATCATGCTGAGTGAGATAAAGCGGACAGAGAAAGACAAATACTGTGTGATCTCACTTATATGTGGAATCTAAAAAAGGTGAACTAATAGAAATGTAGAGTGGTGGTTACCAGGGGATGGGGGTGAGGAAAAAGGTCTGAAACTGGTCAAAGGGTACAAATTTGCAGTTAGAAGCTGAATAAGTTCTGGAGATGTATTGCACAGCATTGTGACTATAGTTAAGACTGTATTATATACTTCAAAGTTGCTAAGAGACGAGATCTGAAATAGTCTCATCACAAAAAAGAAATCATAAATATGTGATATGGTATTTGTGGTGTTAGATAAACTACAGTGTAATCACATTTTGGGGGGACACCCTATATATATGAGTCCTGAATTCAGAAAAATATCCCCTTTATTGGATTCTAAGTTTGAGAATTTTGAACAGAAAACTGGTAGGTCCAGTAAAAATTCCAACAAGTTAAATAAATAAATGATAGAGAATAGAATTCTCAGGACGGGGTACTGTGGCCATCCAAAATTTGGAAGTGAGGGAGATAAAAAAGAAATAACAAAATAGACTAGGAAGTGACTAGTGAGATTGAAAGCAAACATGACTGTGGTACCCAGGAAGGCCAGAGAAGGAAATGTTTCAGACGTTGGAATGATCACGGTGTCCACTGCTGATAGGCCCAGAGAATTATGATTAAATGACTCAGATGGAACAACATGGGGACATTGTGATGTATACAAAAAAAATGTCAGTGGAGGGATGGGGCACCTGTCCTATTTCCCAAATTTATGAAGTCAACTTTATTTCTAGACTGTTTCTTAATTAATGACTAGCTGATTTTACTTCAGCTAGTCATTAAGTCCAGCATCATAATTTATCAATTTCAGCACAGTTGCTATATCCCACCCCTTCCCCCTGATTTTGTTTTCTTATGACCGAAGTAAGTTCCAGCAAGGATTTGAGTAATAAACTCAGTTTATATGTCATAAATCATCTTCACTCTTGAATTTGTGTTTAGCTAAATATAAAATTGTAGGTGATGGCTTTTCCCCCTTGGCACATGGAAAACATTACCCCCTTGCCCTTTGTCTTCTGGCATCTAACATTGCTCATGAAGGCTGCTGTGAGTACACACTACTCCTCTGTGGGTAATACGTCAGCCTATTTCTTTATCTCAGAGTTCTGTGCTTCTATTACAATGCATGTAAGGGTGGATCGACTTGTATTTTTTATTTTATTAATTCTGTGCAGCACATCCTGTGCTTTTCCAACGCGAGGCTTTGTTCCATTTTGTTTTCTTCCAATTCTGGAAAGTTCTCAGCCAACTTCCCGGAAAATAAGACTTCTCTGATAATCCGTTAATTTTCTCCTTATGATAAAAATCTTATTGGACATATATTGGAGACTTTCGATGCTACTGCTGTACACATCCCCTTGATGTTTCATCTTTGTATGTTTTTGCTGAATTCTGGGCACAGTCCTTTGGCAACAGCACTTATCCTCTCTGGGAAGATATTATTCCATCTGAGTCTTTTAATGGCTGTGTGTTTTTGTTTTTACGTTTCTGTTGTTCGTTCTGTCTCTCCATGTCTCCTGCTTGCCTGTATTTGTTTTTATAATCGACTGTTCTCTTACATGAATGCGCCAAATGTTCTCATAGTCTTTCCTTTATCACATTGTTTACCTTAAACATATGCTTGTTAAACTAATTGTGGAAGGTTCTGTTTCTCGTATTTGATCAGGAGCGTGTTCATCTCCTGGTTGTTGAGTCGGCTCTCTATTTTTCAGTGTTATTTGGATTTTCTGCTTTCAGGCAACACATCGAGGGAGAGGCCTGTTCCTCACACTCACTCACCCTTCATAATGTAATGCTTTTCTCTTGTCTCCACTAGTCCCTCGTTACCCTCAGCCCCACAGTAGCTCTTTCATCAGCTTCTCAGGAGTCCCTCCCATCCAGCCATGGCTCTGGGCTCGTCTCTGACCATGTCGCTGAGCCTTGGGGTGCACGGCCTAGGGCGGTCTTGGATGGCTTTGGCTGCACCCTCTCCTTCCTTGAATGGTACGGAGGGTGTTCTCAGCATCCTTTTATGAGTAGCGGGACCACCGCCCTGCCTTTATGCGGGTGCCCTGGCGTCCGTTCTCCCACTGCTCACGGTGGAGCATTTCATACCCCACTGGCCTATGTGACCTTTGCAACTTCTGTTCCCACACTCGAGTTGCAAAGTGACTGTGGCTTTAGCCCCCATGTAGCGATTTTCCGGTCTCTTTCTGGTCTAAAGAGATGCTCTTGTTTTCACAAATATAGTATTTTTTTAAAAGTATTTATCATCTATCATTGTACTTAGAACTAAAAATATAATTTTTAAAGCATGAGCTCACAATACCAGAATAATCTGAAGTACTTTGTGTGTTTAATAGGTATTGCTCTCAGTTATACATATGACCACATATGTATGTGATTTACATACATCTTGTATTTTTGAAAAACATCATTCAGTAGAATTCATTCCTTTTTCAAAGAGGTCATGATAAATTTGATATTATTCTACTAAAACAAAACTTTATTTTTTATCTTCAACAAAGCCGTAGATCAGGGTTGGGCGTATAAATAGAAAACAGTTCCTTTGGTCTGATTTGTGAGGTCACAGGTAGAGAATCTTGTTCCCCAATAGTTTTCTTATCTGCCATGATATATAACATAAATTCTACCAAAGTAATTCTCCTTGATTGGATGCTTTTTATCTTTTCACAATTCTCTACTAAATGAACATAAATCTGGGTGCTGGAGGGAAAGGAGTGGGTGCCTTTGCTACAAGGTTACATAACTGAGCATGAGGCATGTTGCCAATAGTATTGAGATTAGCCCATGGAGGGAGCACCGGGAGTGCCCAAAAGGAGGTCGGGTGATTTAAAAAAGGTAAGAGAGGAGCACCAAAAACAAACTTGCTCTTCCTCACACTGTTACGTAATTAAAAACCTTGCAGCGATGATTTATGGAGCTCAGTGAACCTTACTGTAAACATCAGTGGGGAAACGAGAACTGCACGCCCCCTATAATCATTGAAAGGTGTTCACAAAGGAAAACAGATGGAATCGCTGAGTAAAGAAGGAAGTTAAAAATACATTTTCAGACTTGTATTTACCTTACCAACTGATCTGATTGTGTGGCGATATTGTTACTATAATTTTGTGCAGCAGATAATGATAGAAGTCTGTCCCCAAAGCTGTTAGGAGAATTTTTAATTTGATGGCCAAGGCCTGTTTGTTTGCACCTTTCCTAAATGGTCTTCCCGCCCCCACCCTTTAATGAAATCATGCCCCCTTCAGCACAGCAACTTATCTTTACTGCGATGTTTTTTATACTTTATGTTTCCTCTCTCCTTCCAGCCAGTCCGGCACTGCGATAGCTGAAATGCGAAAAAGGCAGCAGTCACAGAATGAAGGAACACCTGCCGTGTCCCAAGCACCTGGGAACCAGAGGCCCAACAACACATGTTGCTTTTGTTGGTGCTGTTGTTGCAGCTGCTCCTGGTATGTCCTGTTACCTGTAAGATACCACACCTGAGCTGGGTAATAACGAGAGCAAACATGATGTCAGCTCCTAGGGCCATGCGAACTTCTCAGTCTCTAGGCCGTGAGAACTTCTCAGTCTCTAGGCCGTGAGAACTTCTCAGTCTCTAGGCCGTGAGAACTTCTCAGTCTATAGGCCGTGAGAACTTCTCAGTCTATAGGCCGTGAGAACTTCTCAGTCTATAGGCTGTGAGAACTTCTCAGTCTATAGGGCCATGAGAACTTCTCAGTCTATAGGGCCATGAGAACTTCTCAATCTGTAGGGCCATGAGAACTTCTCAGTCTGTAGGGCCATGCGAACTTCTCAGTCTGTAGGGCCATGCGAACTTCTCAGTCTGTAGGGCCATGTGAACTTCTCAGTCTGTAGGGCCATGCGAACTTCTCAGTCTATAGGGCCATGCGAACTTCTCAGTCTATAGGGCCATGCGAACTTCTCAGTCTATAGGCCGTGAGAACTTCTCAGTCTATAGGGCCATGCGAACTTCTCAGTCTATAGGGCCATGAGAACTTCTCAATCTGTAGGGTCATGGGAACTTCTCAATCTGTAGGGTCATGCGAACTTCTCAGTCTATAGGGCCATGCGAACTTCTCAGTCTATAGGCCGTGAGAACTTCTCAGTCTATAGGGCCATGCGAACTTCTCAGTCTATAGGGCCATGAGAACTTCTCAATCTGTAGGGTCATGGGAACTTCTCAATCTGTAGGGTCATGCGAACTTCTCAGTCTATAGGGCCATGCGAACTTCTCAGTCTATAGGCCATGAGAACTTCTCAGTCTATAGGGCCATGAGAACGTCTCAGTCTATAGGGCCATGAGAACGTCTCAGTCTATAGGGCCATGAGAACTTCTCAGTCTATAGGGCCATGCGAACTTCTCAGTCTATAGGGCCATGAGAACTTCTCAGTCTGTAGGGTCATGGGAACTTCTCAGCCTATAGGCCATGAGAACTTCTCAATCTGTAGGGTCATGCAAAGTTCTCAATCTGTAGGGTCATGCAAACTTCTCAGCCTGTCTGTTTCTTCCTTTAAAAGTAGGAATTATTGGAGAACATCATTGACTTAGTGCAAACATATCCAGACATAAATATACTTCCTCAGAATGTATATTTAAATTGATAGTAAACAATGAAAAATTATTTTATATCATGCTTTGCTTCATCCATGCTTCCTAAAGATATGGGTAAAAATAGGGGTATGGTTATATGTTTATTTAACAACGAACAATATTCTCCAATGTGACAGAAGGTGCAGGAACATGAAGGTAATATCTAGTAGTACTGTGTGTAGTAGTCAGCATTGTGTTTTAGCTACACACTATTTCATAGAGTCGCAGAGTCAGAAAACTGTGAGTCAGGGTGGCAGCCTCAGCCTTGGAGTCCTGGCAAAGGCAGAGAAAAGAAGTGCCACAGACTCACGCTGACAGATCTGAGGGCCAGAGGCCGTGATGGGAATGAAGGCCAAGTCCCTTAATGAAAAACTGTGAACTCAGAGCCAGGGAATCTGCTTTCCTTTGCGGTTTTTATCACTGACTGGCTCCGTGACCTTCAAGTTGTAATCTCTGTTTCTTGGCCGCCTCGTTGGCACAGTGATGAAGAGTTGTACAAGCTGATTCCCAGGGTCCCGTCTAGCGCTAAGTGCCCATGATTCAGGCCCTCAGAAAACCTGCTCCAGTTCCACATTCCCAAAGTGCCTTCAGATGGGAAAAGCAGTAAGACCCAGAGTCCCAAGGTATAGCAGTTGTGATTTCTCAGGGGGATGTTATGCTGACGGAACTTTCTGTAGGACCGTGCATTTTGGGCTCCTCTAAGATCCAACTCGCCAGTGGGCCTCCTAGGTTAGCAGTGGTTTCCTGGATCTCCCCGGCCTGTTTCAAAACCCTAGAGAAAGGCCCCAACGCTTGTATGATCTCCACTGTTTCCCAGCATCCGTTAAGGTGGTTGTTACCATATGGTGGCATAATGTTCTGTCATTGTGGCCAAAACAGAAGATGAGACGTGTCCCTGTGCAGCAGTAAACTGGGTGTTGAACAGGCTCCGACCCTCTAGAGAACTTCACGTCCAGAAAACCATCAGATAGTGTAGCAACTTGGAAGGTTTAAGTAGTTTTTATAAATATCACAATTGCTTTCCAGATGACGGTGCTTCGTTAGGGAGAGTCCTTTATGATTCTTTTTCTTTTCTTGTTTTGCTTTTTTTAAATTTAATTTTATTGTTGACATTATTACAGATATTTCCCATTTCCTCCCCTTTTTAAAAAATGTATCTTTATTGTTGAAAGTATTACAGATGTGCCCCCCCCCCCGCCATTGATCCCCTCCAACCCTACCCGCCCCACCCCTAGGCTTTCCTCACACTATTGTCTGGTTTTTTTGCCTTCTTAAGCCTTAACTATTTCAGATAGAGGAAATAGAGTTCTAGAAGAGGAAAATATTTCAATAAAATCATGTAATTTTTTTTCTGTATCACTCCTGGAGAGACCATTAAGCGCTGGTCTTAACCCCTGAGACACAGTGGATGTTGCATGGTGCAAATGAGACATTATATGGTGGCTCTGAAGCTGAACTGCCTGGGTTCAGAACTCATCCTTATTAATCACTATCTGCTTGACCTTCAGCAAGATACTTAATGTCTTCAGATTCCTCATCTATCAATGACAGTTAAAAGAATCCCAGTCTCATAAGGTTTCTGTAAATGTTAAATGAAATAAAACACATACAAGCATGCATTTAGTAAGAGCTCATTGGGCTATTGAACACTCTGTATTGGAAAAATAAAATCTCTTTAAAGTGGAGCTGGTTTGAAATGTATGTTAAAAAAATCAGCTTATGGTTATAACACAAAAATTGTATTGGAAAGGAAAGCTGTTCTATTTAAGTTCTATATAAAACAGCTCAAATACATTGCTGCACGGGGCTGAGAATTATACTGCTCCTGTTTCTCATTTGCACTGTGCCATGTTCCGGTAATCAGTATATGATCTTACTCACCTGCCCAGTTTAACTCTGAATTGCTTCAGGATTAAATCACCAAAACAGACATGGAGTCCTAAAGATTCGTTTGCTGTCAAGCAGGTATTTAGCAAGACTGGCTTTTATTAATTCATAACATGCACATTAAAATACTCAGCATGAGCTTGTAAGCACCAGATTGCCACAGACACAGACTGTGAATCTAGAACAGCTTTGGGAACCTGCATTGACTCTGCATATCTCTCGGGTGACGCGTGTCTGGCCCCCAGACACGTGGTGCGTTGGATGAGTCCTGTCAGTTCTAGAGCATCGTTGTTGAGAACTGGGCTTGTCAGCGATGAGCCGTGGATGCCTGAGCCTGGGCTCTCAGATGCACAATCTATACACTCACAAGTCTTCTGTATGTGATAAACGGGTCATTTCTACTATAAACAGCTTGATGAAGAGAAGGGAAGTTAAACTGTCTTAAGCTATAGATGCTATCTCATTGCAAAGGAAAATGTCCGTTACGCATGCATTTTACAAATCCCATTATTTTTATACTTTGAGTTTAGGGGAAAAACTTGTAAAGGCCTGTTAGAGTTGGGGAAAAAGAAAGAGAGAAAGAAATGCTCTTCAGATTTTCCAGGCTAGGTCAAAGGAGCAGAACAAAAAGAAACACTAAAAAAATGTAATTTAGGAACCAAGAAAAAGTTAGAAATCAAAATGTGAGTAACTGTCATTTGTAAATAGAAGCAGTTGTCATGTAGCTGATTTTACCTCCTTTTAAGGAAACAGAGAGCTAGGAAAATAAATTTCTATATCTAGTAATAAATATAAATACCTCAACCTGGCCTCACATGTTATGGGTTCTTTAAACAAGACAGCGTTTCCCTCAAATTTGCATTTCTCATTCATATTTCATTGTCAAGTCCTCTCCTATTTTTAAATTTAGCCCCGCCTTTGTAAAAGTTTGGATTTTTTTCACAATGACTAATTCAGCTGATCTGCTCTCTGCCCCTGTCAAGGGACCATTAGCTCCCTTTTCTTCTCACAACCCCCGTTTCAGGAGGAGACAAGGGAGTGAGGTTGAGACTGTTTCACCTGTTACGTACCCGAGTCATGGGAGCCTGAGTGTTGGCCCTAAAATGAAGACTCAGCATTTGCAAACGTTTCTCTCTCTCTTTCTCCTCCCACCCCCTTCTCCCTTCCACTCTCTCTAAAAATCAATGAAAAAAAATCCAAAAAAAAAAAAAAAAAAGATGCCTCAGAAAAGAGATGAAAGGTAGAGCTTTCAAAATTCATTTTGAGCTTAAAGCTAACTTCCAGATTGCCCCCGGACCCTCTCTGATCATCAGAGGTTATATTAAAATAACCCAGACTATTTTTTTTCTTTCTATAAAGCCTTTAGGTGCTATTCCATCCCTGTTTTAATTCCTCATTCCTCTTGGTGATGTCCTCTCAAGCAAGACAGGTTTCTGTGTTTAGTCATAAAAAATTAGACCTGAGACTTCAGCTGTCAACTCCCCACAGCCTTCCCGCCGGCCTCGCACTGCTTCCTGGTGGGGAGGGAAGGTTCTGGGGGAGCGGGGCCCCCAAGTTTTGCTGACCACGGCCCCAGTCTTCCTCTTTGCAGTTTCCAAGGGAATTGTTCTGTCTGTAGCTATTTTACACATTAGACAGCTTGAAGCTTTTGTTTGGGAGGAAAAAAATCCCCTCACTGAAAAATGACTTGGGAAATGATTTCACAGAGGAAACGGAAGGGCTGCCTCCTGTCCCCACGGCCGTGGTGACAGAAGTGGGACTACACTGCAGCTCCCTTAACATCCAGTCCTCTGTTTTGTCCGCTGTCAGATGACACTCCCAAGCTTTTCATCTCCAGATTCGATATGGGCCATTCCCAGAGCCTCTTACCTTGCAGACTCTTCAAGAATTACATCAAATACAACTTTGCAAATCGAATCACAATCTCACGCACTAGTGCCTCTTGCCTGCAATATTCGGCCCAAATCAGATCTCCTCCATTCTTCTCAGAGGAAATGGCCAGGGACTGAATTTAGTAAATTATCCCCGTGAAAGCTAAAATCGTCCCCCTTTGGAACACACTGGTTCCCAGACTTCCCAGACCGTGGGTAGACCTGACTCAGTCCATGTTAAATACTTCATAAACATGCTTCTGGTTGCCCCCCTCTCCATTTTTAACAATCACCGCAGCCTCTATAACTCAAAACTGCAAAAATAATGTCCTTTTTTGTCCTCTGACGCTGTCACATTTCCGCTCTGTGCCAATGGAAACACGCAGATGCATGCTTTAAAAGCCAAAGGATATTTTTTGAAAGGAAAAACAAATCTGCGTCTGCTCGGTGGTAAAGAAACCACCCTCTGGAAAGAAATCTGTTTGCAGAGGCAAATGAGTCATTCCATCGGGGGCACCAGTGACTAAAGAGGCTCCTCCGGTACCTGTGGCCCTCAGAGACCCGGTCCGTCGCACGTGGGAACGTGAGTGAGCCCACAGGACTTCCAAAGTAGTTGCGAGCAGATCGTCATAAATACCGTTTACAGAGAATTCTACAGTTTTGAAATTCTGTCTTGCATGGCATAGATAAATTTTCTCAATAATTTTTTTTTAATGTTTTTATTGATTTCAGAGAGAGGAAAAGAGGGGGAGAGAGAGAGGAACATCAATGATGAGAGAGTCATTGATCGGCTGCCTCCTGCGCGCCCTCTAATGGGGATCGAGCCCCAACCCGGACCTGTGCCCTGACCGGGAATTGAACCGGGTCCTCCTGGTTCATAGATCAACGCTCACCCACTGACTGGGCAATAACTTCTTTATTAAATTTTTGTGTATTGATTTTTAGAGAGAGACATCGATTTGCTGTTCCACTTATTGATATATCATTGGTTGATTCTTGTATGTGCCCTGACAGGGATCGAATCTGTAACCCTGGCTTGTGGGGACAACACTCTAACCAATTAGCTACCCAGGCAGGGCCCCTCAATAGCTTCTATAACTTACACAATCAAAGTTATTTTGAAACTCCATGTCACGCTTGCATAGATACATTTCCTTAATAGTTTCTATAACTCACACAATCAAAGACATCTACTGAAATGAACCAGGTTTCCCAGGCCATATACACAAAACCAAAAGGTGGATATTAGGACTGTGGACCTTCTGTATGCCATGCATTGGTTAATTTACTCATTACAATTTATTATTGCCTGGTTCTGTTGTATTTCATTAGCTCTCACCAAATTCTCCCTGCCTCTAAATATAAAGGGAACATTCTCAATAAGCAACGGAATGTTGATGTGAATATTGGGTATTATCCCCCAGGTCATCCTCTAGAAAATCGTAGAATTCAAGCTGCCTCTGCTAAGTCTGTGTGACATATGCGCAGAATGCTAGCTATTGGAAAACTGCTAGAATTAGAGCACCTTGACCAGTTTCCACTGAAGGCATACCACGGGGACCCTGGACTGTGTTTACTGTAAATGCATATTTTTCTGAGTGTCACATTGCAGTGTTTAGATCATCAATAGAGAGATATATGTGAAGAAAACGAAACAGATGAAAATATCATGTATATATATTTATGTTTATATGGCAGTAAAAGGAGTGGAGAGATTATGATTCAGGAAAAACCTAGGGTGTACTGTCGAGAATTTGCAATAAACGAGGAGGAGGAGGGAAGGGTTGCTGCGCATCGCTTGCTCGAGTGGCCAGGTGGACGGCGATTCCATCAGATGGGAGAACCCTGGAACAGGAGGCGGTTTAGCGTAAGGTGCTGCCCTGGGCTTGCTCTGTTGGAGATACCCAAGAGTTAGCTGTGGAAATGAATTTGAAGCTCACGGGGGAAATTTTGATTGAATTTAGATTCAACGCAACAATCTGGGAGCCATTGGTATGCAGTATATAGGAGATGAGAGTGACGGTGTGGAGTGGGGAGCTAGAGTGACACCTCAGGAAATAGCAGTTGATAGGTATTATTTCTGACCCCCTCAGAAGTCTCGGGCTGAAAGGAAGTGACCATGCTTCTTGGATTTGACCACTGTATGCTTAGCATGTCCCACTGACATGTTGCCAGTGAAGGTAGAAGAACCTGTTTCTGCATTCACTACCCCGGCCCTTTGTCCCCAGCGCTCCCATTAACGAACACAGGGATCACCCAGCCTTCCCAGAGCCGGCACCACAGGGCCCCAGCACCCCCAGAGTGTCATCAGTTCATTAGCTACTGGGGTCGTTTCCCAGGGTCAAGACCACGTGTAATGACACACGCACAGTAACTGGAAAACACCAGGGGAGGAGTGAATTTCTGGGTGGATGAGGGACCCTAGCTTCTGCCAGATGAGTCTCTGAGTATCGACTGCTACAGTTCTAACTGTTTCATTCTGGTTCTTATGATAGGGACACACGTTCACTAAAAACCAGGAGCCTGAGCTCCAACTTCACTGATGCATTTAAAGACTTGGGTGATCATGTGCCATTTTAATAACAGTGTCTACTAACTACATAGAAGTCCATTTGGCCTTTTCATATCCACGATATTTGCTTTCCCACAAAAGCATCCTCTAACTTAATTATGACTTACAGGGAAAATTACAGTGGGTGGAAGGAAGAGCTTAAAATAGGATCTCAATCAACCTGGGAACTGAAGTAGAAGATTCTAATGATTGGTGTGTGTTATATGTAAGTGCATCTAAATATTCAGTCCTGTAATTCTCTTAATTTTAAGGGGAGAGGAAACAAGCCCTGTTTATTTTAAGAAGCTTTGGTTATTTAACTAGACGTGGTGGATCCAGATTTTAATCATGTGATAACTTAAATGCAGTTGGCATTCTAAATCAAATTAAGGTGTTGATGAACCTAAACTACACGGCTTGCAGTTTAAAGTAAAAATTTAATATCAATAGAAAGTGGGAATTTTTGAAACCCATCTTCTCAAACAGAAGCATGTGTAAAAGGAGATTGGTAACAAAGAGAGAGTATGAGAGCATGAAGTGATTTCAGTTTCTATGATCAAAAAAGAAATTAACATTTACATACAACCCGGACAGCATTATGCTAAGTGAAATAAGCCGGTCAGAAAGGACAAGTACCATATAATTTCACTCATATGTGGAATCTAATGAACAAAATAAACTAACAAACAAAACAGAAATAGACTCATAGATACAGGGAACAGACTGACAGCTGTCAGAGGGGAGGGAGGAGGGAGCGGGGTGAGAAAGACGAAGGGATTAAGGGGAAAAAACAAAAACACAGCCCACAGTCTGGTGGCTACCAGAGGGAATGGGGGTGTGGGAGGTAGAGGAGGGTGGAGGGAGGAGACTTGACTTGTGAACACGCAATGCAATATACAGGTGATGTGTTATAGAATTGTACACCTAAAACCTATATAATTTTATCTACCAATGTCACCCTAATACATTCAATAAAAAGTAAAACCAAAAAAACCCCAAAACATTTATATATACAACCCAAATGGAATTGAAATGGCTTTTTAAAAACAGCAAATATTTTCTGCTTGTTGGAGTTAAAAAGTTTTCAAATTAATTTGCTCTAAGAATGTATGGCCTAAGTTCCATATTACCCAGCGAGTGACATTAGAATTCAAAACCAGTTATTATGGGAAAGAATAGCCACAGTGTTAACAGGATTATGCTGCCTTTTTAAAACCTGAAGCATTATTTCTAAATCAAATGATTTGGGCTGGGGAGTATCCAGAACACTTCCTAAAATACCAAAAGGGGAAATGGGTGCAATTATGCACACCTGTCAAGATTAAATTTATCTCCGAGTTTGATTATTTCACGCTCAGAATAATTGACTTTTTTCAAATATCTTAAAAACATATAATTATCAAAACTCTGCGCTCATAAGAATAGATTTTCTTTTTCCAAATAAGAGTAATTACTTCCAGAGTTTTTTTTTCAGTTTTACTCCGATTTAGGTAAAACATCATATTTATAAAGACAACACAGCCATCTAGTGGACAGATTTTTTAATAGTGGGTTATTTAATTTTGAGGGTAGTTCAAGCTTATGAGATAAAAGCTTAAACCAAATGAATTACTCATTTTATGACATATGATACATATTCTGGAAAGTAGGTGGAGTATTTATACGGCCAGGCCTGTCTTCTTGAGTGACACTCGTCCTGTCTTCCTGAGTGACACCCGTCCTGTGTTCCTGAGTGAGAGACACTCGTCCTGTGTTCCTGAGTGAGTGACACCCGCCCTGTGTTCCTGAGTGAGTGACACTCGTCCTGTGTTCCTGAGTGAGTGGCACCCGTCCTGTGTTCCTGAGTGAGTGACACTCGTCCTGTGTTCCTGAGTGAGTGGCACTCGTCCTGTCTTCCTGAGTGAGTGACACCCGTCCTGTGTTCCTGAGTGAGTGGCACTCGTCCTGTCTTCCTGAGTGAGTGACACCCGCCCTGTGTTCCTGAATGACACTCATCCTGTGTTCCTGAGTGAGTGACACTCGTCCTGTCTTCCTGAGTGACACTCGTCCTGTCTTCCTGAGTGAGTGGCACCCGTCCTGTGTTCCTGAGTGAGTGACACTCGTCCTGTGTTCCTGAGTGAGTGGCACCCGTCCTGTGTTCCTGAGTGAGTGACACTCGTCCTGTGTTCCTGAGTGAGTGACACTCGTCCTGTGTTCCTGAGTGAGTGACACTCGTCCTGTCTTCCTGAATGACACTCGTCCTGTGTTCCTGAGTGAGTGACACTCGTCCTGTCTTCCTGAATGACACTCGTCCTGTCTTCCTGAGTGAGTGGCACCCGTCCTGTGTTCCTGAGTGAGTGACACCCGTCCTGTGTTCCTGAGTGAGTGACACTCGTCCTGTCTTCCTGAGTGAGTGACACTCGTCCTGTCTTCCTGAGTGAGTGGCACCCGTCCTGTCTTCCTGAGTGAGTGACACTCGTCCTGTGTTCCTGAGTGAGTGACACTCGTCCTGTGTTCCTGAGTGAGTGGCACTCGTCCTGTGTTCCTGAGTGACACTCGTCTTGTCTTCCTGAGTGAGTGACACTCGTCCTGTCTTCCTGAGTGAGTGGCACTCGTCCTGTCTTCCTGAGTGAGTGACACCCGTCCTGTGTTCCTGAGTGAGTGGCACCCGTCCTGTGTTCCTGAGTGAGTGACACCCGTCCTGTGTTCCTGAGTGAGTGACACCCGTCCTGTGTTCCTGAGTGAGTGACACCCGTCCTGTGTTCCTGAGTGAGTGACACCCGTCCTGTCTTCCTGAGTGAGTGACACTCGTCCTGTGTTCCTGAGTGAGTGACACCCGTCCTGTGTTCCTGAGTGAGTGGCACTCGTCCTGTGTTCCTGAGTGAGTGACACCCGTCCTGTGTTCCTGAGTGAGTGGCACTCGTCCTGTCTTCCTGAGTGAGTGACACCCGTCCTGTGTTCCTGAGTGAGTGGCACTCATCCTGTCTTTCTGAGTGGCACTCGTCCTGTGTTCCTGAGTGAATGACACCTGTCCTGTGTTCCTGAGTGAGAGACACTCTTCCTGTGTTCCTGAGTGAGTGACACTCGTCCTGTCTTCCTGAGTGAGTGACACTCGTCCTGTGTTCCTGAGTGAGTGACACTCGTCCTGTGTTCCTGAGTGAGTGGCACCCGTCCTGTGTTCCTGAGTGAGTGACACTCGTCCTGTGTTCCTGAGTGAGTGACACTCGTCCTGTGTTCCTGAGTGAGTGACACTCGTCCTGTCTTCCTGAATGACACTCGTCCTGTGTTCCTGAGTGAGTGACACTCGTCCTGTCTTCCTGAATGACACTTGTCCTGTCTTCCTGAGTGAGTGGCACCCGTCCTGTGTTCCTGAGTGAGTGACACCCGTCCTGTGTTCCTGAGTGAGTGACACTCGTCCTGTCTTCCTGAGTGAGTGACACTCGTCCTGTCTTCCTGAGTGAGTGGCACCCGTCCTGTCTTCCTGAGTGAGTGACACTCGTCCTGTGTTCCTGAGTGAGTGACACTCGTCCTGTGTTCCTGAGTGAGTGGCACTCGTCCTGTGTTCCTGAGTGACACTCGTCTTGTCTTCCTGAGTGAGTGACACTCGTCCTGTCTTCCTGAGTGAGTGGCACTCGTCCTGTCTTCCTGAGTGAGTGACACCCGTCCTGTGTTCCTGAGTGAGTGGCACCCGTCCTGTGTTCCTGAGTGAGTGACACCCGTCCTGTGTTCCTGAGTGAGTGACACCCGTCCTGTGTTCCTGAGTGAGTGACACCCGTCCTGTCTTCCTGAGTGAGTGACACTCGTCCTGTGTTCCTGAGTGAGTGACACCCGTCCTGTGTTCCTGAGTGAGTGGCACTCGTCCTGTGTTCCTGAGTGAGTGACACCCGTCCTGTGTTCCTGAGTGAGTGGCACTCGTCCTGTCTTCCTGAGTGAGTGACACCCGTCCTGTGTTCCTGAGTGAGTGGCACTCATCCTGTCTTTCTGAGTGGCACTCGTCCTGTGTTCCTGAGTGAATGACACCTGTCCTGTGTTCCTGAGTGAGAGACACTCTTCCTGTGTTCCTGAGTGAGTGGCACTCATCCTGTCTTTCTGAGTGGCCCCCGTCCTGTGTTCCTGAGTGAGTGACACCCGTCCTGTGTTCCTGAGTGAGTGGCCCCCGTCCTCTCCTCAGCTCGGGGAAGGAGACGCGGCTCCCCTCCCGCACCTGCTGCGTCTTCAGCCCCGGGCAGCTGGACGCTGGGAGAGAGGAGCAGTAGGGTGACGTGTGAGGACGTGTTTTATAACAGTGGCGAGGAGGACGCCTTTATTTCCTCAGGTGGACGTAGGAAGCGCTTCGGTAACAGTGGAATTGTCTTTTTTTTAAAAAAATATATCTATTGATTTCAGAGAGAGGAAGGGAGAGGGAGAGAGAGAAACATCAGTGAGGAGAGAGTCACCGCCCCCGACTGGGGATCCAGCGCACACCCCGGGCCTGTGCGCCGGCCGGGACTCGAGCCCCGATCGCCTGGATCCCAGGTCGAGCTCAGCCGCTGGGCCCCGCCGGCCCGGCCGGGGTTGTCATTCTAACGTACAACCCATCGGCCTTCCCGCTGAGCTAAGCGTGAGTAATAATCTGCCTTCGGGTGCCAGCCTTGTCTCTGCTGTATCGCCCGGGTAGGAGGTCACCCCGTTGCCGGTGAGGACAGCACAGCCCGGGAGGGCACCTCATCTTGAGGGGCCTGCCTGGACCTGGCGCCCCCTCCGTGTGCCCCTGGCCCACCGGGACCACACTCCCGCCCGAGGCGCCGAGCTCTCGCCCTGTGCTGACCTCGCGCCCTTGTCCGCTCCCGGCCTCCGCGCCCGGCCCCCGCTGGCAGCTCCCTTTGCCGGCCTCCGCCTGCGCCCCGCGCGCGGTTCGGTCCAGTTCAGCCCTTGCCCCCCGTGAGCCTTTCTCAGCGGCCTCAGGCGGAGCTGTGGTGCCGGCCGCGCCCACAGGCACCGCGCCACGCCCGATCTGGGCTCTCCCTGCAGTGCCCTGCGCTGCCGCTCACCCGCCGGGCTCCTCGGCCTCAGAGCCTCTGTCCTGCTGATCTCTTTAACGCTGATTTGAGAGAGAGAGAAAAGGTGGGGGGGAGACGTTGTTCCACTTATTTCTGCATCATTGGCTGCTCCTTGTATGTGCCCTGAGTGGAGATCGAGCCCGCAACCCTGGCCTATGGAGACGATGGTCTAACCAACTGAGCTACCCAGCCAGGGCTTTGTGGATCCTGGATTTCCAACCCAGGCGCTGTTGCATAAGCCAGGGGTCTGGGACATACTTATAGGTTGTTGCTGACTACTAAATGAAGCTGCTGTATTATTTTACCGTGATATTTTGACTGAGGTAAATGCAACACTTAAAGAATAACCTCCCAGTTCTTTTTCAGAACCTGAAGGATGTTGATTCCATTTTTGCTCTGGGAAATTTAAGGTAGAAGCTGTTCCACAGCAAGGAAGAACTGAGACCACAGTGTGAGCATACTGAAATATTGAGTGGTGGCCGCCTTTCCAGTGACAGAGGTTCTTTCCTGAACCTTGAGGCCTTCCTGGAATACATTTAAGCATCTCATTGATTCCTCAGTTGAGTTTTTGTATAAATACGTAGTTTTGTGCTCAGCCCCTACCCCAGTGTTACTGTGGCTACTGCAGAGTTTTCATCCTAAATGCAACCATTTCAAGGGTTCTCCCTAGGAACCAATCGCTTTTCTTACAAAAGTGGACCGTCTTCCAAAATAGGCCCCGCACACATCCATGATGAAAAATCAGTAGGTAAACGCTATAATGGGCAGCCAGTGGTGTTTCTCTCACCCCACTGCCCAAATGTGTGCAAATCTGCACAGAAAGAAGGCCTTATTTTCTGAAATATGCCAAATGTATTTCTCCCTTCTCAAAGTCACCATCCTCAAAAATGTCTAATGGGAGTTTAAATGCTTATTTTCACATCTTTAGCCTCAGTTATTGGCATTTTCTTCCATAAATATTTAAGCTTTGATCAAGACTCCCCCAGTGAGTATTGTATATGCATTCGGTTCTATTTATGGTTTTAGTTGTTTAAAAAGCAGAAACACTGTGAAAGTAAAAAATAGATGATGCCTCCACCACATGACCCCTCACTGTTGTTAAACATGATGTTTTCCTTTCCAAGCTTTTCCCAGAAAAATCACGGGCAGTACACATATGTTAATCTAAAGCAAACGTTTCCTGCAATTTCTTACCTTAACAAAACCCAGTGTATTACTTAGGGAAGGACCCAGTGAAATTGGGGACAGACATCTGTCATTCCTAAGACATAAATGACAGTCTATTACCACCTCCACTATTATTTTCTCCATTTTTTTTTCATCTTAAAATGGCATTAGCAGTGGTTCTTGATCATTAAAACTTTGAAGCCAATTTTTTAAGGATGATACTAAAGGACAGTTGATTAACAGGACACTTGTAGTTTCTTTCTACAGGACAATTTTGTGCGCGATATTCAATCACGAAATGGAGCAAACAGTGAACAGTTAAGCACTTATTAAACATCTATTTTAAGTCATTTTAGTACATATGTGTGTCCATATTTTACCATCTGTAGAAATGAAATATATAAACACAACCCAATATTTCATGATGATCACTCTAATATGGTGGCATTTGGGATGTTTGTAAATATCACAGACGCAGATAGAAGAGCCAGAATTCATGTTCAGAAACTTGTCAGTCATGCGTGCGGGCTCCAGATTTGTTGCTCCACAGCAAAGTCACAATGGAGAAAAATTTTTTTCAAAGACGTTGCCTAAAATGGAGAACTCTTGCATCTGTGTGTCACACCGCATTTGTGTGGAAGCGTAACAGAAACAAATTTTCAAATTTATTACTTCATCAGCAAAGGCAAGCTCTTTTTCTAGTCTTTTTCTAGTACCTTACTATGTGTGTACACACAGATATAAGCTCCGTAAACCTTGGCAGAAGGAGTATTCATCTGCTATTTAAATATGATCTTTCTAGAATTTATAAAAAATTGGCGTATTTTATACGTTTGGCATCCTTGATTTCTCCCAGGAAATTTCAGAGAATGATGTCAGCCTCCTCCCACCCACTTTTTCATAGTTTTTGGAAATCCATCACGTGCCAGAGAAGCACTCTGGTCAAAGACACTGAGAAGTTGGTGACTCTTCTGAGCACGTCCCCGACCTAAGTGTGTAACAGCACGGAGGCCTGAGGTTTCCTAGGCGACCTTAATCTGCAGACACGTTCACAGTCCCCACACGCGGGACGTAGACACTGCGCTGCTGTGGCTGAACCCGCTGGCTGCGGCCGTGGCTGCCCTGCCCGAAGGCCCTGGAAGGCCTCCCTGCAGAGCACCAGCAGCGAGCCAGGGTCCCGCCTCCCCGAAGCCTGCGGGCCACGCCACTTTGGTGCCGGTTTCCTCTTTCCCTCCACGGTTCTGCGCCACTAACTCCGCCACTCTCCCTAGAAACCGTTAGAGGACAACTTGGTTCACTTCACCGTCAATTTTCTTTCATTGAAGTGCCTTTTTCTGACGAAAGGTCCTCTCCAGTCCCCCCGGCCCCTCTCCTCCAGGCGGTCACACTTCCTCACTCACTGCCCCTGGCTCGTCTCCCTTCCGGGGGTCGATTGGCCTCCCCCCCCCCCGAGACTCCCCCCTTTGCTCCATCCTGTCACCCCCACCCTCGGCCTGAGAATGAGTTAAGGAGCCTTCCCGCCTCCCTCGCCAGACTTCCCAGGTTAACCGCTTGTTGGAAGCTTTCTCGGGCTGAAGTGTCCCCTTCTGTGGCCACCCTGATTCCTGGGCCGCCCCTTAGCCCGTGGGGAGCAGTGTAGTGCGTGGGTGCCCGTCGGGGCGCATGGCTCCTAATAGTTGCTCAGTAAAAACAACGGGGTCATTTGCCAGAACTGGGTCCCGATTCCAAGCATACGACCGCGTGTTTAGTGTCCGGCTTTGGGCCGACATAACACACAGCTCTTGATTCACGGCTCGTCTATAAAATGGGGTAATAAATTTAAAGCTAAAAAGACAGCCTGGCTCATAATAGACCCTAGGAAATAATAGCACCCGCTTTCCCCGTGGAGAAAGCGAATGCTCAAGTGAAAACTGTGCGTGAACTTCCTCTGCGCCCTGACAGGCTCCCTCGCCCCTCAGCTTCCACCCAGAGGCCTGGGTTTGCTGATTCCCTAGCTTGGCTGTTCCAGGCCACCCTCCCCGTGTGCCTAGTCCCTGCCCTAACCTCCTCCTGAGGCCCGGCCTAAGCCTAGGACCTGGGGGCCCACCCCGGGGCGCCGCTCAGCTGCAGGTGCCGGGTTGGACGGTTCTCGTTCAGTGTTAGGGAGCCCATGGATTCCTGTAGAATTCCCGAATTTATGTCCCAGAGACACGGAGGCTCCTCTCGCCGCCCGGTGCTCTCCCATCCAGAGCGTCTCGGGACCTTGGAGGTCGACCAAATGGGAGGAAAGGGCAGGGACAGCAAATATAAGTCCAGGGGTACAGACTTGGTAGATGGAGGGATGATGGTGTTGGTGACCGAAAACCCGGTCTGCAGAGAAAGGGGGTGTGAATTTTGCAAATGCTGATTTAGGTTCTGACACATGGTACCTTTTTAGCTCCCAGTGGGGGAAAGTAAATGGAAAGAGTCAGAATGGAGTTGTTCCAAAGAGTAGCATCATAATGTATAGCAAATACTATTAAAGCATAGCATCATCTAGGTAGCTCAGGGATTCTAAGTAGTTTAAATTATGTGAGGATGTGTAACAGATCCATTGAGTTCTGATTTACTTTATAATTGCATTAAGTAATGATTCTCTTTCCTTCAGTTGACGCGGGCTTACCTGTCTTTTAAAAATGGCATTGCCCTTTTTGCACACGAAATGTTCTCACATAGTTGAAAATAAAATTATCCTGTGAAATATTTTCCTGCATTTTTTTTTCTTTTCGATCATTGGTTTTCCCTAGACGAAATAAAGTGTTATGCTACATTGCAGCCTCACTGTTAGGAACGAAGAAAGAGCGGAAACTGCAGAAAGACCCCCACACACCACGAAAATGGAGAGCATCCAGGTCCTAGAGGAGGGGTGAGTGATTCGCGTGGTAACCGCGTCCTGTCCCCATGTGCCGTTCGCGTCCCCTCGGGGCTTCGTGTCAGCTCCTGCGGCCGTTGCTCCTCCAAATGGTTTTGTGAAATGAATGCACAAGCTGCAGGATCTTACTCTGTGATCGCCGGGGCTTTCATCAGTCCTTCTATTAGCTGTGTCGAGCTACCAGCTACAGTGTCGCCTGGCTTTATTTTTATCTTTCAAAAATCGTGATTGTTGCATGATTTAATGCCCCAGTTCGCCCTAACTCTTTCCTTCCCTTTCCTGAGAATATTTCTTTAAGTTGTTCTCTTTAGGTGGGAAGAATCTAAAACACACACGAAAAAGATGTGGGATGACCTTCAGCCAGCTGGTGTCTGGCCCCATTTGGAGTATTTTCTCCAAAAACGAGAAGTTGAAATGCAGAACTGGATCTATAAATAAAATCAAAATAAAAGTAGATTATTTGTGTAATTACAGGTACTTTTCCAACTTATGAGAAGGTTTTAATGTTGATGCTTCATAGTCACTTTTTATTTTGAAATTTTTTAAATGAATGTGAAAGTTCTGATATTTTTGAATAGTAAACATCTGTTTAAAATTCTTGCTCAAAAGGTGTATATATAGATATATATGTTTATCTATATATATCTTTATATCTACCTATCTATAGATATAGATGTAGATGATAGATAGATGATTGATAGATAGATAGATGATAGATAGATAGATAGATAGATAGATAGATAGATAGATAGATAGATAGATAGATAGATGTCTTCTTTGACCAAGTGTATGTTAGGTTGGAAATTTATTTAATAGACTGATGAATGGGAAAACAAGATCAATTTAACCATAAGAATCTCCAATGTATTTTTTCCATTTCTTTGATGTATAAGCAAAGGGAGTAATAACAGGTGGTTTCTGCAGGAAAGCAGTCACTGAAGACCTGAATATAGATACTAAAAAGTCCTCGTATTGTAAGGGCCCTGTGCTTTGTAACTGTGAGAACTCCATTCATGGGTAACGATTCATTTATAATAAAAGTTTAGGAAGTTTTGTGACAAGTGCACACAATGTATACTTTTATGTTTTAATTTATTGTTGAAAGTATTACAGATGTCCCTTCCCTCCTTCCATTTATAGCCTCCACCCTGCACCCCCACCCCCACCCCCAGGCCTTCACCACACTGTTTCCTGTGTCCCTGGGTTATGCATAAATGCACATAAGTTCTTAGGTTACTCTCTCCCCACCCACCCCCGCCTTCCCGTATTTTAGATCCGGTGATAAATGAAAAAATTAGCTACCAGAGATGAAAAGAGAAACTGTAGCTTACGGCTTGAAAATGAAAATCTACATCAGATGCAAACAAATTCAGCTTGCCCTTCGAACAGTGTGTTAAGGTTTGCGCATCTCCATCTTCATTAGGAATTTATGACGACCACATGCATAGCGCATATAACCCCTTGCCGTTTGAACACCAGGCTCCCTCACCCGCAGCGTGTGCCTAAGGCTCGTTTTTGGCAAGACCCAGAAATGACTGCCCCAGTCCGGGCGATTGTTCCCGGACCGGCGGGGCTCGCGGCCAGGACCACTAGATGGCAGCAAGGGACAGCGCCTGCACCCCTGCGCCCGGCCTGGGCTCCCGCGCGGGTCAGGGCGCCTGGGTGACGGCCCATTCCTTTCTCTGCAGCCAAAACCCCACGGCGGACGAGGTCCTGTCCTGGTCTCAGAACTTTGACAAGATGATGAGGGCCCCGGCGGGCCGAAACCTGTTCCGAGAGTTCCTGCGCACGGAGTACAGCGAGGAGAACCTGCTCTTCTGGCTGGCCTGCGAGGACCTCAAGAAGGAGCAGAACAAGAGGGTCATTGAAGAGAAGGCCAGGATGATATACGACGACTACATCTCCATACTGTCGCCCAAAGAGGTAAAGCCCGGGAAGCGTTGGCGTGGGCTTCCCGGGCCCCGAGGAGCCCGCGGCCCGGCCGGGCTGGGTGGTGCATGGGGTGGCGCAGCCTGGGAGGGTCTCGGCGACCTGAGGGCCCCTCGCCAGGACCCAGCCGGCTGCGCCCGGAGGCCAGGGTTCTCCACCTGCTTTGAGCGTTTGTCCCTGGCTGACTCTGTGACAGTCTCCTTGCTTCTCCGAACTAACACGAGGAAGCCTGTTAAAAATACAGTTCCCTCTGACTTGAACCAGAGTGGAAAAGAGCTTACTGTGGGGCGGGGTTTCTCCACGTGTGACCCCCGGGTCACCTGTACGACACTCACCAGGAGCGTTTGTCTGAAAAGCAAATTCTCGAGGTCTACCCGGGACTTCTGAATCTGATGGTTTTTGAAATAGAGCCCAGGAATCTGCACTTTTAACAAGCTTTCCACATCCATACGAGTTTGGAAACCTCTGATACAGGGGCTCAACAAAAACAAAAACACACGCACCATTTTTGTTGATGTTTATGATACGATCTTTGCAGAAGTGAAGGATGAGCCTTTATGATCCGTTAATATTCTTGAGGAGGGATGGGTACGGTGGTGATTACACTTATTCTAGCTTTGCTGTTACTGAAAGTGCAAGCTGCTTCTTCCATTGCCAGAACGTACCTAATAAATGAGGAACATTTCACGCAACCAAATTAACACTTTTCCATTAACCTTTAAAAAATTAATTTGCGCCTGAGAAATGTTCCTGCTGTTAGACTTAAAAGTTGTTGGCAAGGGAGGAGGTAATGGTCTGCGCACGCCTCTGGAGGGCTGAGTTCCAGAGGTGCTTCAGGCGTTTGAACTCAGAGGCTCCTCGAATCCTTGCCTTCTCCACACCACCCTCTTTTGTCTTTTCTGTCTCTCCTAAGCACTGTGATTTTTACCTGTGCATTTGAATATCCTGACCTGGTACTCTTCTGCTCGCAGAGGTTACCCTCCACACCCCTGGCAGGCACAGACCTTTATAAGGTCCCCTAGAAACAGGCTGTGGTCCTCAGTGCCTCTTCCAACACTTGATGGGGCCCCAGCTGCCTTACACTCTCGCCTTGAAATCTAGAACATGGGTTAGTGTCCACTTTAGCCATCTCTGTGTTTGAAAGTCTATATAAACCATTTCACCTCAATGAGGTAGACCTAAGTAATTAAATTTTTTATTAGATTAAAAGTGCCCTTGGTATTCCAGAGTACTCCAATCCTGTTGTCTCTCAACAGTGAGAAACCTTGAATTGGGTACAAAAAGATCATTTTATTTTCATTTCCTGTATTGACATTAGAAAGGTATTCATAGCAACACGGTGGGGAGAATTTTTCTGTAGCCTCGGTGCATTTATTACTCATGCCTTTGTGTTTCTAACGTCATAATTATGCATCCTAAAAATACATTCTTCAGGCTTCTGGTCTACCTAGAACCTTAGCATTTAACCAATACTATTTTATTAGCACATTTGTTTCTCATTTTTATTTTAATATTGTGTTATATGGCAAATCTATCAAATAATTCAAAGGTGCCCAAAGGCATGCTGCTCTTGCCATATTTTCACATAATTACAGAGTCTTTAGGAAGCTTATCTAGTTCATTCCTTTGTACTATCTAGGTATCATCTTAAAATAATGACTATTACATTTTAAAATAATGTTAGAAAAAAAAAGTATTTTCCATAGTACGTACATATAGTTCCTTTAGTTTAGTCAACATTTTCTGATTTGTAGCTTTTTATGGGAAACCCTTTCCCATTGTCCTCACAGCTTCTGGTTTCCATATGTCACAGATTGATGGAGCTTTGCAAAGCACTTAATTTTCACAAAACTACTTCTTTGAGCCATAGTTTAGAGCTATCATAGTTATTAATTACTGAAAGATTAACTATGGGACTTTTGTTCTCTTTGCAAAAGTAATGGAGCTTTGTTTTAGCCTAATTTCTTGACTTTGAACATGAACACAATCTTTGCTAAATCAAATAGATGAATATTTAATGTAATAGCCATATTTATCTTCTTTATTTTTTTAAACATCTACAATTAGGCCATTACGCACTCTAATACCCTGAATACTGCAAAGAGAGAGACAGAGACAGAGACAGAGAGAAGTGAAATTCACATTTTTATTGTTGTATTTGTAAATATACTGACTTGTCAATAACATGACATAAAAATCTAAGTTTTGGAGTGCTTGATGAATTGCCTTTGTTCAGCCAGCTGATTGCTTTCCTAACACAGCAATTACACAGAGTGGTCAAGAGTGGGTTTACAATTGTGAGTATAGGAAACATAATTTATTCTTGTGTTATTAACTTATCACTAGATTTTCATTTTATCTTAATTGGGTTGAGTTATCATGTTTCTCTTTGTTAAATGTAGAGAAAGTCTACATTCTTAAATTATTTATATGTATATAATTTATTTACTCTACATGAAGCCAGTATCCTGAAAATTGCATTTCATTATTTGTTTTAATAGCACGTTTTATGTATTTTTAATAATGGGAGCATCATGTTATAAAATAGATGTTTGCAATCAGGGTGCCATATAACTTCCATGTCTTGGAATAGCATACATTTAAAGAGGGAAAGGGCCAAATTTTAAATTTAAAAAAAAATCTAAAACCAAAAAATAACACGTCTTGTCTTTCTAAAATAAATTTTCTTTTTCATGCAGTGCCCTCAAAGTAAAAACAAATGGAGGTAATAGAGAGGAATTTAAGACATCTGCACAAAGCAGATGCTTTGGCAGTTTATACTTGTTAAGTATTGAAAAGACAAAACCAACAAAATACAGAATTTTAATTAAAAGTCTATTTGAAAGGTATTACCAACCATAAACAGCACTGAGTTATTGAACAGGGGAACAATTATAAATCCTGCAACAAATGTAAGACTTTTTATCTGAATTGATAGACACTGTGTGTGTGTGCAGCTGTTTACAAATTCCCTTAGTGATGGCGTTGTCTTTAACCAGGGCTGTCACCTGGCCCCGCCACTTACCACCCAATGACACTAAGCAACTCACTTCAGTGCCCTGGGGCCTCAGCTTCCGTGTTTCATGGAGTGATGGTATGGAAAAAGTTCTAAAACCCACTAAATCTATGACTTTCAGGCTCTGCCTCGTGGTGATTTTCATAGGAATAGGAATTATTTGCTTACTTTGAGTTCACCCTAAATTTCCAGTTGCTCTCTGGGAGAGGGAGGAGCAATAAACCTATTGAAACGCCAGAATTATCTAAAAAGAATGCCTATCTGATAGGTGTGTGGATTCTGTGTGTACATATATATTCTTTTCAAGAACAACTATGTGAATTCAGCACTTTCAATCATTTAAGTCAGTTTTTATAAACAGGATTCATTTGACTGTATTTTCTTAGATTCATTTCTTTGTGCATGTGTATTATTCAAAACATACTTACTGAGTATTTCCTATGAGCCAGGTGGTAGGCCGGATGTTTGGAATAGGATGGTGGAAAAAATCATTGGTCTCTCCCTTACGGAGCTTACATTTTGGGAAGACAGACAAATGATGCCCAAAATAAGTGCTAAAAATTGTAATAAACATTATGATGGAGGTAAAGGTGAAGGGGTGTAGTTTGGAAAGGGGTAGTCAGGTAAGGTCCATCTGATTAGATGAAATTCAAGTTGATAACAAAATCTAAAGACTTGGGTTTGATCAAAAAGGTGTCATCATACTTATGATCAGTCACTATTACCTTACACTGGGCTTAAACTTTGTAGGTGAAGTGGTCTTACTGTATTATGACGATATGAGTCTCAAAATAATCCTTTAGCCACTAGGACAGATGGCACCATTTGACAGCAAAGGAAACTTATTCCCAAGAAAGTTAAATGGGCTGTCCAAGGACATTAGAATTATATTCTTGTAGAGAGAGAACATAGCCCAAGGTCTCCTGATTCCAAACGTGTGCTCTTCAGTCTCCAACCTGCTGATCGGTTATTCCACTGCCTAGTGCTTTCTTCATGACACTACTGTGTATTTCTGTGAACCCACCTCAGAACTCGAGGCAAAAGGAGAAACAGCGACCTTAGCTGCATCCCTGAACTGGGACAACAAGCAAGATAAACGGCCCCATCATTGAGACCCCCAAGAATACGGTTACTGTGCTTGTATCCTACCAATGATCTGTGCTCCAAGAACTAAAGCCCAGCAAATTGTTTGCAATTTATTATTGTTTTCAGTAGAAATAGTCAACACAAAATACGACTAAAAGTGCACATGATGAAGATTTCTTAAAACTGATGGGAATACCAGATATTCTTTATTTTTAGATCTATAAAATTAAACATGAGTGAACCAAATTTAGTTAAAATTAGAAAGAACACCTCCAGGGACAGAAGCTATAATCGGTAAAATTTCATATAGACTTACAAAGAAAAAAAGAAAAAAAATCTATCATTATTTTACTTATAAAACAATTCTAAATAAAACAACTTCAGTACAATTCAAAATGAAATGCCAAAACATTGAGGGGGAGGGGAATCTTAATCACCTTATGCAAAAAATTATCCAAGGAATTAACCTAATTTACTTAAAGGAGGGTTTCTCTGAGGATAAAAGTCTTTCAGTGAAAATTCATCATTTTAGTATAATTCTGCGACAGAATCTGTCGAAATTGCCATTGCTTCCTGATGGAACAGAAAGGCAGCCCCGAAACTTGGTGTGCAGCAGTCATCGTCGTGGCGTGCCCCTCGGGGGGGGGGAGCCTGGGACCGAGAGCAGGCGTGTCCCTGTGTCCCTCGTCCTCAGCTCGCCCGGCCCTCCCGCCCGCTGCCCAGGGTTGCCCCGTCTCCCCGCCTGCGGCGCTCATTACATTGTCCTTCCAACTGGTTTGTAGAGCTGCCCGTGGATGTCTGCACGTGTGCAAGCCGCTTGCTCTTCTCCCTGCCTCTCTCCTACTCCCGGTGGGGGTGGAAGCTTCCAAGGTCGCCGAGGCCTGTCACCGAGTCACCCCGACCCCGGCCTTTTCAAAACCCCGCGGGCCGCCCCGGCACCGCCGATAAACCTGCGGGTTAAACGCTGCCAGACCTGCCGGGGCTCCCTCGGGCCGTCCCACGGCCTTGCCTTTAAACCCTGTTACTGCTGCACTGTCCCCCTCCTTCCTGCCGCTTGGATGTGAAACTGAGAAAAGACTTCCCATTGCCCCAGGACAGCTCTTGTCGGTGCTGCTCAACTTTCTGTTGCCTTGGGGCGAGTTCTTTACAGGACCCCCCCAGTCCCCCCTGCACTGGACCCCACACAGGGTGGCCTCCGAAGCCATCCAGGCGCGCCTGACCCCCAGGGCGACCGTGGGAGCACCCCCACTAACCTGTGTTATAGAAGCACAGAGATGCCACAGGTGAAACTATAGATTGTTAGACCCATGGGGTTTATCCTTGTTATTTGACCTCTCTGCACTTCTTTTGACTGACCGACAACCTTTTCAAACAAACAACCAGATTTTAAGGTAAATATTGGTTTTATTTTCTTTTATTCACCATCCTGTATGTATTTATTGAACACCTTTTACACATACTTCGGTTGGGGGCAAGGGGGCACGCAGATTTAGTGTAAGACTTCGTGCCAATCTCGGCGAGTTTGTACTCTTAGCTCTTTAAAAATTGAATGTATTGGGGTGACGTTGGTTAATAATATCATATAGGTTTCAGGTGTGCAATTCCACAACACATCATCTGTATATTGCCTTGTGTGCTCACCACCCCAAGTCAGGTCTCCTTCCATCGCCACTTATCCCCCGTGCCCTCTTCTACGTCCCCCACCCCCTTTCCCCCCGGTAATCACCATCCTGTTGTCTGTGTCAGTGAGGGTAAATGAGGGGTTTTGGGGGGGTTTTGCTAAATCCCTCACTTTTTTTTTCACCTAACTCACAATCCTCCCCCCCTCTGACACCTGTCAGTCTTCTCTATCTGTGACTATTTTGTTTGTTAGTCCATTTCGTACGTCAGATTCCACATGTAAGTGAAATCACATGGTGCTCGTCTCTCTGACTGACTGACTTCACTTAGTATTATGCTGTCCAGCTTCATAGATGCTGTCATAAGAGGTAAGGTCTCCTTTTTATGGCCGAGTAATATTCCGTGTGTAAGTGCTCCACAGCTTTTCCACCCACTTACCGATGGATGGCACTTGGGCTGCTTCCGAATCTTGGCTGTTGGAATAATGCTGCGGTGAACACAGGGGAGCATATACTCTTCCAAATTAGTGTGTCAGGTTTCTTTGGAGAACTTCCCAGAATTGGAATTGCTGGGTCATAAGGCAGCCCCATTGTTAATTTTTTGAGGAACCCCCATACTGTTTTCCCTAGTGGCTGCCCCAGTCTGCATTCCCACCAGCAGGGCACCAGGGTCCCCCTTCTCCACACCCTCGCCAGCATGTGTCGTTGGTTGATGTACCGATGATATCCGATCTGACAGCTGTGAGGTGATAACACTCTGAGGTTTTCATTTGCATTGATCTGATGATAAATGACATAGAGCATGTTTTCACATGTCTATTGGCCACCTGTAAGTCCACTTTAGAGAAGTTCTGTTCAGGTCCTTTGCCCACTTTTTAATTGGGTTGTTTGGTGGGGTTTTTTTTTGGTGTTGAGCTGTACAAGTTCTTATAAATTTTGGATATAAACCCTTTATCAGGTGTATAATTGGAGACTGTGTTCTCCCAATTAGTAGGTTGTCTTTTCATTTTGTTGATGGTTTCCTTTGCTTTGCAAAAACACTTTAGTTTGATGTAGACCCATTTGTTTATGTTTCTTTTGTTTCCCTTGCCCAAGGACATATATCAGAAAAAATATTACTATGAGAAATGTCTGAGAGTTTACTACCTATGTTTTCTTCTAGGATTGTTATTGAGTCTTAATTTAGTTTGTGTGTGGTGTAAGAGGTTGGTCTAGTTTCCTCTTTTTTTTTTTTTTTTGCATGCATCTCTCCAATTTTCCCAACACTACTTATTGACTAAACCATCTTTACCTCATAGTATGTTCTTGCCTCCTTTGTCAAATATTAATTGACCATAAAGGCATGGGTTTATTTCTAAGCTCTCTATTCTGTTCCATTGATCTATATTATATGTCTCTTTTTGCCAATATCATGCTGTTTTGATGACCGTGGCCTTGTAATATAGGCTGGATCAGGTAGTGTGATTCCTCCAGCCTCGTTCTTCTTCCTTAAGATGGCTGTGGCTATTTGGGCTCTTTCGTGGTTCTATACAAATTTTTGAAACATTTGCTCTAGGTCTGTGAAATACTCCATTGGTTCTTGATAGGAATTGTATTGAATCTGTAGACTGCATTGGGTAGAATGGACATTTTAATTATATTAATTATTCCTATTTGTGAACATGGTATGTGCTGCCACTTTTCTGTGTTTTCTTCCGTTTCTTTCTCCAGTGTCTTGTAATTTTCTGAGCACGGTTCTTTTACATCCTTGTGCTAAATTTATTTCTAGGTATTTCGTTCTTTTTGAAGCAACTGTAAATAGGATTGGTTTTTTAGTTTCCCTTTCTGATAGTTCATTATTGATGTATAAAAGTGCAGCTGATTTCTGGATGGTTTGTATCCTACTTTACTGAATTCATAAGTTCTAGTAGTTTATGGGTCGAGTCTTTAGGGTTTTCTATATACAGTCTCATGTCATCTGCAAGTGATGACAGTTTTACTTCCTCCTTTCCAGGTTGGATGCCTTTTAGTTCTTCTTCTTGTCTCTGATTTCTGTGGCTAGGACTTCCAGGACTATGTTGAATAAAAGCGTGGAAAGCAGACATCCCTGTCTTGCTCCCTCCCAGTCTTAAGGAAAACCCTTTTAGTTTTTGCCCATGGAGTATGATGCTGACTTTAGGTTTGTCGTATATGGCCTTTATTATGTTGAGGTATATTCCCTCTGTTGCCACTTTGTTGAGAGTTTTTATCATAAATTGGTGCTGGATCTTGTCAAGTGCTTTCTCTACATCTACTGATATGATCAAGTAATTTTTATCCTTGATTTTGTTTATGTGATGTATCACGTTTATTCATCTGCGAATATCGCAGCCGCCTTACATCCCCAGAATAAATCCCATTTGGTGATGGTGCCTGACCTTTTTAATGTGTTGCTGGATCCGGTTTGCTAGTATTTTGTTGAGGATTTTTGCATCAATGTTCATCAGGGATATTGACCTATAATTTTCTTTATATGTAGTGTCTTTATCTGGTTTTGGAATTAGGATAATGCTGCCCTCATAAAATGAGCTTGGGAGTCTTCCTTTCTCTTGAATTCTGTGGAATAGTTTGAGAAGGATAAGTGTTAGTTCTTCGTTGAATGTTTGGTAAAATTTGCCTGTGAAGCCATCTGCTCCAGGACCTTGTTTATTCAGAGTATTTTTTTATTTTATTACTGCTTCAATTTCACCAGTTGTAATCTGTGGTCTCAGATTTTCTGATTCTTCCTGATCCAGTTTTGGAAGATTGCATGTTTTTAGGAATGTATCCATTTCTTCCAAATTGTCCAATTTGTTGGCATATAGCTGTTCATAATATTTTCTTTGTATTTCTTTGGTGTCAGTTGTTACTTTTCCTCTTTCCTTCCCAATTTTATTTATTTGGATCCTTTCTTTTTTCTTGATGAGTGTGGTTAAAGGTTTGTCCATCTTGTTTATCTTTTCAAAGAACTGGCTCTTCATTTCATTGATCTTTTGTATTTTTTTTAGACTATTTTCTTTATTTCTGCTCTGTAAACCTTGTTTATAAGATGTCTCTTCAGCTAGTCTTCAGTTGGTTATTTAGGTTGATTACGCTACATTTTAGCCCCAATTCTAGTTTGGCTGGGAGGAGGTGAGTGTAGCTTCCCCTACTCTGCCAATATCTTGAATCTTCCTAAGTATTTTATTTTTTTAAATGGAAATAGCAAATGTGTTAACTAAACATTGAATGGTACTGCTTTATGATATTTCACTACTGTTTTTAATTTGAAAAAACAAATGAAACAATTTTACAATGAGGACTCAAGATACTTAGCAAATCAAGTTATTTTGTTTCTCTATCTTAAGATAACTAATATGATTCCAGCGACTGAAAAACGATTATGTCATATTCAACTGTGTTATTATTTCAGAAATAAATTACCTTCTTTCTTTATCACTAACCCAACATTTCTTTCTCCATTGAAACAAAAAGTTCTCAAGTTTGAAAGTAAAAGTACCATTTATAAAAATAGTGGAGTGCATTTGGTGAGACTTCACCTTATTATAACACCACATTACAGAGTAAGATCAACTAGTCAGAACTCCCATGTCAACATTTACCTGCTGAATAGAAGCACAAATGATATTTTTAAGTAAAAGCTGAGATAAAATTCTGTACTTTGTATTACTTTGTACTTGATGACCCCATGACACTAGCACAGAGAATAAAACCTAAGTAATCTAATTACAATTAGATGACAAAGACTATATAGTTCAGCCAAGAGATGTTTAATTTTTTTCTGTATGTAAGTTGGTCTAGCTAGACCACAGAAATTTGGTCTGCATCACCGTTTCCTAACAAATCCTCCCACAGCAGCCATCGCCAGGGTGTATCAATCGACCCAGTTCCACATGGACCACAGAGCTTAGGAATCTGGGGACCACAGATGGAAGATGAGTGGTCCATCGTTGGGACTGTTTCAGACCCAGGACTTAATTGAAACAATGGGTGGGACAAGAAGCCAGAGCCAAAAAAGCTTCTGCCGAATAATTATGATGAAATATGTAGGTATAAATACGAGAGGTTTGCACAGGCTTGAGTACAGCGTGAGACGTAAGTATGGATCAGGGTGCCCTAGACTCGTACAACAGTGAGGACTGAGGCCGCCAGTCGGGACTCGGTGATGGTTCGCCTCTTGCAGGGTTTTGCTAACATGCCATTTCAGGGCAGAGCTTAGTTCCGTTCCCCAAACGTGTCCTAACTGCCATTTATTTTTTTCACTTCCCTTAACAGCATGCCCTACCAGTCCCAACAGGATCAGCATTTAGTGAGGAAAAAAGAGAACTGAATCTCTTCGCAGAATTTCTGCATACTTTTCAAGTAACATTATATTGATTAATGAGTGTTCTGAATTCCCACTTGCATTTCTCCTCTCAGAGATTCTACTTCAAGCCATTATTCTGCTGAATCTTTTTTTAAACATTCAACTATTACTTTATAGTATTATGCTTAAGTTACATGGAAAAGACAACCAAGCAGCTCTGCCCCATTTCAGGAAAAGTTTTCCAGGCAGCCCCAATTACGTGGTGACAAATAACCAGGGATGGTGACATCTGTGGGTAAAGACTGGCGAGAAAGAAGGGGCTCTGGTGCTGGGTTCGCCTCCAGCAAGAATATGACACAGTGGCCAGCACCAGCCATACAAACACTGAACCTCCAGTGCTGCTCACAAATCCGGATCTCTTCCCTGAAGCTAGCAAATCAGGTGAAATAAGTGGGTTAAAAAAAAGCTTTAAAGTGAACCCCAAATAATTAAAAACCATCCTCTTGACACATTGACCTTTCAAAATTTACATAAAACATACCTTTCCACTCTAACAGTGCAGATTTTTTTCCCTCAGATAACCCACCGTGTAGCTGCAGATGGACTGTTCTGCCTTGAGATGTAAAAGAAGGGGGGGGGGTAACAGCAGCTGCACAATAGTCTCTCTACACACTGTCGTTGGATGGAAAATAGGAAATTTTAAAAAGGAAGAAAGGTTCCGTCTTAGATTCTCATAGCCTCTTGTTCCGCAGTTCACGAACCCGACGCTGCTGCTCGGGTGACAGTGTATGTAAGTAGACTTTTGTTTTCAGTGAAGGAGACCTGGGCAAGAGGAAGTTCTCGCCCTTCCTTCAAGGGTGATCAGATGGTGCGTGCCCCTCAGAGCCCTCGCCCTCTCAAACCAGAGCACGTTGCGGATCGCACGGCCTGCCTTGTAACGCTGGCTGTCTCCAGGGCAAGCGCCTAGATCCATCCCAGTTTGCCGCTGTTGCGGTGTTTACAGCTCACACCTCGAACCATGCAGCCGCCGGTGAGCGTGACCTTGACCGTGCTGCAGGGGAGCTACCTGAGAAACTTGTTGAAAAGAAATGCTCTGTGTGCAGGGCCCGCGAATTGAGTGGAGATGGGCTCTGAGCGGTTGGTCGGAATCGTACCACAGTTTGCGCAAGAAGGCAGATTGCACTACCGATATCATCAAGAAAAACTCTGCCCATTTTTATGGTTGAACTTCTAAAACCCCTGAGGTTACTTCAGTCTCCCATTTGTCAAGGAGACTGCACGTGGCTGTGAAATCAGAGGCTGCCTCTACTTAATCTTGAGTATCAAGATCTTCGGATGTGTTCAGATGTGAGGACTACGCAGCTTCCTGTGTCTTGCCAGGTAGACCCAAGACAAAGAGTGTGCTGGGTCCTGCTCTAGGAGGAACTTCCACAGCCCCGGTTTCCTCCTTCTGACAAAGTAGGACTTGGTGGGATATGAAACTATCAGCATTTGAGACACATGTTAATTTTTTTCCAGAGAACTACTCTGCAAGATTTTTACTTGCCCCGTAAAGAGGGTCACCCTGGCTGTTACATAATAGGAGGGGATTCTCTGCTACGTCAGCAATAGGTAGAAATTGTCAAAAACAGTTTTTTGTTTGTTTAATTCAACTTTTGAAGGAGGGTATCTTTTAGACAGATACCGTCGAGATTTAGGTAGTTGGACGTACTCTTTGGAATTTCTCTGAAATGTAATGAACCTATCGTTCTTTAAGTGAGACCTTTTGAAAAAATAGTATTTAATGTGTTGCTCTTATTTCTTTTTAGGTCAGTCTCGATTCTCGAGTTAGAGAGGTGATCAACAGAAATCTGTTGGATCCCAACCCTCACATGTATGAAGATGCCCAACTTCAGATATACACCTTAATGCACAGAGATTCTTTTCCAAGGTTTTTGAACTCTCAAATTTATAAGTCATTTGTTGAAAGTACTGCCAGCTCTACTTCTGAATCTTAATTTTCATTTAAAAACAGAATCCTTTTGGAGGGCTGGGATGGGAGATAAAAGTAGTCAAGTAACACCAGAAGCAGAGTTCCTGGACAACTACAGTTTAGCATTCCTCAGGCTACTGTGAAAATAAAACCATATGGTCTTTGTCTCCATTTTTATCGAGGTTAGCCGTGGTTAACTTTGGAGAAAATACCACACAAAACAGTGAATTGCCAAATTAAGTTTGTTTTAGTCAACACTCATTCTACTTGCAAGCAAACTGTACTTGTAGTCCTATGGACAGTCTCCTAGTGTATCTCCAGAGACTGCATGTGCAAAGTAAAACTGCTTCATTTGCCATGTAGTTGTTGTAATATTTAATCCAATGGCGTAACTTATATCTGTATTTAAGGACTTCCGTGCAATATGGTCTTACAGAAATAATTGCCAAAAAGTTGGCTGTGGTTTGCATTTTTAAATATAACCTAAGACAGAAAAAGCCAATTTTTAAATTGTAACACTGTATTCAACACACTATATACTGTGTTCAGTACACTCATTTCTAAGCCAATATATCTGTACATGAAAAAAGAGCTATTTATCTCTGTTTGGTGGAAAATCCCAGTGGGGGATTCCTCTGGTTGTCCACTGCCAAAACTGGCATTTTTATTGCAGAAGAGTTTGTTGTGTAAAAAAATAAGATGAAAAGAGAAAAAAAGCACAAACTAATTTGAAGATATTCTATCTCAATGACAAATCAGAGTGATATTCTTTTTAATTGTAACAGAAGAAAATGAGTCTATGTATATATCCCATGTCCGATACTGTAATTAATTTATTAAAGACTGGCTCTCCAGTTCTAAAACAGTTGTGTAATGTATGTACTTTAGCAAGAAAAAAAACCAATGAGCTTGATAACTTAGTTTTGGAATATAAAGAAAGGATTTAATAAAGGAACGCCTACATGTAGCATCATAAAAAAATGTTGATGAAAAGCAGCTGTCCCTGTGGCATATTTTCCTTGAAAGTAAAATCCAGTGAAAAGCTAAGTTTTTAACCAATAAAAGTTTTATAAGGGTTATGAAGAACATAATTCTCTATTTCAGACCTTAACTGTTTTCACATAGCATCTTAAGAATTAGTTATTTTAAAAATGTTGAAACCAAACTATCAATTCTCATCCATAATTCAAAGGCAGTGCAGTGCTCAAATCTCCTAGCTGCCATATTATTTTTTAAAGTATCACTAAATCTTTAAAACAAAATACCTGCTTGACATTGGCATGTACTTTTGAGATTCAAGAAAACAGTATCCTATTGTGCACCGACACAAAAAAGTCATTGTCATATTTATATTAAGGCGTTACATTTGAATATTAATATCCCCTGGAAGCTATTTTTTTAATCTTAAAATTATTAAATATAATATTGAGTAACCTAAAATGAAAGTTTTAAAAATATTTATATCCACTGAAAATACTGGCCTTATATTAAGGATGATATTAAAATTATAGGTTTTCTTTGCCATTTTTAACTACCTCTCATTTTTTAATTTATTAAACATTTAAAAAAACAAGTTTGGGTTTTCTTCTTAAATTTTATTTTACTTGAAAGGTTGGCATCATAAGTTTCTTTTTCCATAAACTTAAAACATTTTAAGAATTGTTTTTTTAAGTGAATTTGATTTTCTAATTTATATAGAATTCAGGAGATATGTTTAAAAGGGCTATTATCTATTCCCTATGCAAATATTTTAACTGTTGCAGTGTTTGACAGAATGGGATTTTAAAAAAAGTTTGCAGAGTAGAAAACAAAAAAGTTCTGTTTACACTGGCGTTGCTGACTATCCTACCATATTCAGCACTTTTAAATACCTTATTTATGAAAATGTACTTAAAATACAAATAGAAAATATTTATAATAATTTCTTTTAATAAATGCCTGTTTTTGTCTGAAAGTGTTAGTGTTAAGACATACGTTATCCATGTCAATTAGATATTTAATATTTGAATAATAATTTTCAGTAATATGAAGATAGCTATGAAGATGTTTACAAAAAGTCATATTTTTTCCCTAAAGAGTGAAGAAAAACCTAAAAGAATCATCGCTTCTATTGTGAAGTTCTATTGTTCCTGGAGTATTTTTCTGTTAGATTGAGTTTATTATGCTACTATGATGTATACACATATATGTTGTATAATCATACTTGTTGCCGTGTTTGAAGCACAATAAATTGGTGCACATGACTAGAAAATATGTAACATACTATGATATACTGCATGCATCAGTCTTTTAAAATGTAGACTTTATATTCTCGTTGTTACTATATATGATGGTGACCTGCTAGTCATAAATTATCTTTATAAGATACTTTGGACTCTTAGACGAATTGTCTGTTTGACAATGCTTTTCGTATTTTACCAAATGTAAAAGATAAGGGCCCTTCTAAAGAGCCCCGATCTCTAACCTGGGCATTTGTAGAACACAGATTTCGAAGTTAGTACATCCTTTTGAAACCCGATTAGGAAGTTGTGTTGAGAATGATTCTAGAGTAGATTTACCCAGCAGACGTCGCTAACCATCCTATGTCAGCAGTTCTGCGCTAAATTCCTATTTGGGGGGGAGGGGGGTCCTCATTTAATTTCAAAACGTTTAACATTTCTAAGAGTATGTCTGTATATTTGCAACTCTAAAAAGTTTTAAAGGATGGTATTAATTCCTTCTGTTTTCATTACAGAGCTATATAATAAACAAACAAAAATGCCCTCAAATGGTGTCTATGCTACCATTCCAAGAGCACAATATTTGTTTGGTAGAATTAGGTTTTTGCTCGTGAGTGAATTCCTCGCTGAGGAAGAATTAGCACTTTAGAAGGCATCCGCGCGTTGTCGATTGCCAAGAGAGCTTTGTACTGTTCGGACCTAATGCGCACAGAAAGAGGCTGATGCTTTTTCTCCAGTGCCTAGAATGGAAAGGAAGTAGAGAGTATAGATTATATATAACTACGTGCAGATAAACTGGAGAGCCAGGCTTCTTCAGAGATGGTACGGAGATCACACTGATAGCGGACGGACGACGCTTCCTCACTCTGGGTAATCGTTAGTGTGTCCGCCAAGGGCAACGCACTTACCCAGCAGCGTTACAAGGCAGCTGTAAGCACAGTACATGCACTGGCACATGAACAACTATAGCAAAACACAATTTTGATGGCAATGTTATTAAGTGCAAAAATCAAGACCATAATGTGGTCTTTTTTTTTTTTTTTAATCTTAAAATATGTACATAGGATGACCAGTTCTGATATTTGTTCCTGGTGCATGAGGTGTTTAATGGTAAGTATCCGTTAACGCTGCCTAGGTTCTTACTTACAGAATGAAGTGTGTATCGTATTTTACCTGATAATTCAGTTTTGCAAAAGGACTGTAGAAATAGGTAAATTATGTTTATTTATTAGGGGCAAAAATACATTTTCACCACATTATGCTGATTTAAAATACTACCTGATTCTTAATTTTTAATTTATCTTTTTTTCCTATACACCTTTAACTTATATTGAAAAAATAAGTCACTGTAATTGTGACAAATTACATCTGCAAAAAATACAATATATCAGATGCATAGAGGAAAAAGTATACAATCAGAAAATAACCTTTTGAATGCCACCTAAATTTCTTAGGTCTAAAACTCCTATAGCTAGAACCCTATAAAACATGAATTTTGAAAACTTTGCACTGCACACATTGGCAAATTATTGTGAAAGGCGGTAAAGATATTTCCAGAAAAATTTCTAGCATCTGTATTTATATTGACAGTTGTGACAGTTAATTTTCAAAGTATACTTTTACAGAGTCTTGCATTTGTGTTCTTTTCAGTTCTTTATAAATTTCTGACCAACATGTTAGTTCTCCTAATAGTATTAAATCTGTAAAAATTTTAGCTCTTCCTCACTTGCTACAACTGCGGGTATTTATCAATAAAACTGATACCAAAACTTGCTTCAAATCTTCCCTGTAACCCTCTTAATAGTATCCTTGCAACACACAACAGATTGTTAAGCTTTAGTTCCAAAGATGAGGCTTTAATTATAAATTTGATTTCAAGCTACATTTCTTTCCTGTGACTATGGGCAAATCATTTATCCTGGGCATGTTTCCTCATCTTCAAATGAGGAATATACTTAATTTACAGGATAGTCATAAGAAAGAAATGAAATAAACATGGAAAGAATAAAATATCACATATTACTATTTTAACAAAGTTCTCCAACTCAATAATGATGACCATTTTCAAGAATGTATTAAATGCCATTTTAATGCACTCGTCCCACATTTTTTCAAACCATACTTTAAAAATATGATGTAGTTATTCATCCAAAAGGATACTACCAAGCTTATTTTCAGATGGAGTAATAGATGTTATTGCTTTGTTCAATAATGTGATTCAAAATCACTGCTTTTAGTTGATCAACATCACCCTGAATCTACAATCAAGTAAAAAAAAAATCACACACATACACATGGAGATATAAATATAGTTAGATGTGTGTATGTGTGTGTGTATACTATAGGTTTAAGTCAAAATTTAAATAAGAGAAATCACTTGAAAATTTTATTTCCTTTGGAAATAAAGCCACATTCCCAAGCATAGGAAGAATACAAATATCAAGTAATTTGCCAAATAAATATGCGGGGACTAGAATTAAAATTAAGTTATCCAGACTGGATATTAGAAAACACTGATATTGACATGGACTAGAAAGAACTTTTTAATATTAAAATAGTATGATTTTTAAAATTTTACCATGAAAATATGAAAATAAAAGGTATTTGTATGTTCGTAAAATTTTTCATCAACCTTTTGTTTTTGAATCGTTTCAGATTTGCAGGAAAATTGCAGGTAGTACAGAGTCTCCATGTACAGCACACCCATGAGATAGCGAACCAATAGTGCATTAAGTCTACACGTCCTTCGGATCCCTTAGTTTCTACCTTTCCCTGTTCCAGCATCCCATTCAAGAAGCCACATTACATTTAGTCGTTTGTCTTTAGTCTTCTCTTAGCTGTGACAGTTTCTCCAGCTTTTCTTGCTTTTTATGACTTGGACAGATTTGAGGAGTACTGGTCTAGTATTTTGCAAAACGTCCCTCCATTGGAATTTGTCTGATGTTGTCCCCGTGGTTAGACAGGTGTTCCTGGTTTTTGGAAGGAAGACCCCAGAAGTCAAGTGCCATCTATATCGTATGATATCAGAGACGCATACCATCATCAGGACTTGTCTCTGGTGATGTTGGCTTTAATCAGAGGGCTGAGGTCGTGTTCGTTAGGTTTCTCGACCATAAAGTAATAGAGTTTTGAGAGGTTACACTGCATGTAAATTTACTGGACGTTTACGCTGAGCTGAAAAGTTATGAGCGAATGATTCCTCAGCGTTGCTGGGAGGTTCCATGAAATCATCGCTAACAAATCCTTTGGAGAAAATACAATGAACTGAAGAGTGTTAGCTCGAATACTTATTTCATGGAGGTGAAAGTGGAGTTTTTCCTTTTAGTATAATTACCTTAATCCTCTACACCTCTTTCGTCGTGAAGACTTTAGTCTTACTAATTGTCGTAACAGGTAATTTAAACTGATCATCATTTCGCTGAGTTTTCCCATACTGCCCTCCAATGAACAATAAACGCTGAATATCGAAATAATGTAAAAGACTTGACTTTTTTCCCTTGCTTTAACCTGTGTGTCATAAACACACCGTTTCTTGTATATGATTGTAGTAAGTCTGCTAAATATGAAAAATAATTTCAGTGTGTTTGGTTCTGTGAAGTTTATCATGTTGAGTGTGTGTCGTTTTCTCCCTACCATGGTCACTGTACTTAATCATCTCTCTATTTTGGACTCCACCAGTCTCAGTGGACCTAAGGAAACTGTGGGCGCATGGAGACAGCTTGAGAGGCGCCATGCTTGGTGGTTCTGTAATGCCGGAGTAACTAGGCACCTATACACTGAATCCAGACTGTTTTTCCTCCAGTTTGAGTTGTTTTGGGTTTTTGTTCCCCCTTTCTGGAGTCTGTTTTCTCTCTGTACAATAGACTAACTGAAAATGCTAGAATTTTCAAATGTAATAGAATTTGAGCATGACAATAATGTGAGAAAACTTAGAAGTCTCAAACTATGTATATTTCTTTGAGTTTTCAAAGTAAATCAAATTACAGCTGTTTTCATTTGACTATCTTGTGTAAACCTATGGATATTATTGTAAAATGCACACGCATTACACTGACTTTTTAAAAATGTTTTGAATTAATAAAGAATCCACCCGTATATCCTTAAGTTATTGTTTTCTCATTGGTGTAACATTATAGGAGTCAAAGGTACACTTACTTGTATTATTTAAGTTGCTGGGGCATCTGAGGGAAAATAATTCCTGACCAGATTCTTTACATTCTATAAGGTGATTGTTTATTACATGTTCGCACCTTTTATAAATAAAAGTCAATTCCTGAAAGGACTTGATTTGAGAATTTAGCTGGGAGGTTTATCCTGTTGAGTTCAAATGACTCCTGCCATTTCCACGGCTTAAGAAACACCCTCCACGTGTTGCCGGGGGAAAGAGCTGTTTCCGAGAAACAGCCTGACCGGCCTGTTATCAGATCAGAATTAAAACGGGTCTTAGCCGCCGCCTGACCGGGAAACAATCTTATAAAGCGGCGCGGCTTGAACACACCGGCGGAGACTAAGCACCAAGGTGGTGAAGCGGCCCGGCCGCCGCCGCGCCCGCCCCGCGCTCGCCCCTGGAGCTGGGGCGCGAGGCGAAGGCCGGCCCATTTCCTAAGGTTTTATACTGTCCTCAACAGTTTTGATTAGAGGGCTTAAGGATGACTTGACCTTGTCAAGGGCATATTTTACTTTTTTTTTTTTTTAAAGAATAAATTCCCAGCTTTCCCGGCGTTTCAGCGCCCCGAGCAGTGAAAGCACTCGGAGCGCGGGCACCCGGGTCATCCCCTCGGACCCGGCCTCTGGGTGTGGAAAGCGAGGTCTCCAGCACCGCCGGCGAGACCCGCGGGGGGGGCCGGGCACCCGGGGTCATCCCCTCGGACCCGGCCTCTGGGTGTGGAAAGCGAGGTCTCCAGCACCGCCGGCGAGACCCGCGGGGGGGGCCGGGCTCCCGGGGTCATCCCCTCGGACCCGGCCTCTGGGTGTGGAAAGCGAGGTCTCCAGCGCCGCCGGCGAGTCCCGCGGGGCGGGGCGGGGCCGGGCTCCCGGGGCCGCGGCTCTGCGGGGCCGAGGCTGCAGCCGGGAGGAGCCGCGAGCGCGACGGGCCCGGCGGGGGCGAGGTGAGGAAGCCGCTGGCGAGCGAGTCAGGGACGGGGCCAAGGGACGGGGCCAAGGGACAGGAGCGGGGTCGCGCGGCCGCTGCTCGGCTGCCTGCAGCACTCGGGCCACACCCTGACGGCGCGAGCCTCGGCCACCGACGGAGCCGGGAAAGCGCGGCGCCCGCCCTGTTTCCAAACCTTTCGCGCTAGGAAACGAGAGGCCGGGCGGGCACCGGCACTTCCTCCGCGGGGCCCCGCCGGGGGCGACCGCTGACGGCGGTTCCCGGAAACCCTCGCGGGACGCTCCGGAAAACCCTGGCCCTCAGGGAAAGGCGCGGCCGCCGGCGGCTTTCCCTTTCTGCGCGGACGCCAGCCTATCGCGCAGGAGGAGACTCCACGACCCAGCCAGTAGAGGAGGAGCCCAAGGCCTCCCGCCCCCGCCCCTACCAACTTCCGCTCTGCCCCCTCAACTTCCGGCCTCTGCCAGGTCTGCGGCCTTTAAATGTTCGGCGGAAGTTCCCGCAGAAGCTTCCGGGCGGCCCTTTAAATCCCGCGCGCGTGCCGGGCGGGGCTCGGTCAGCTCTCGCTCCTCTTGCCAAACTCCGCGCGGTGTCGCGAGACTCGCTCCGCACGGAACTTCCGGCGTTGGTCCGCCGGAGCAGTGGCGGCGGCGCGATGCGGTCCCGTCTCGCGTGGAACGTCGCTCGGTGTCTCTGGGCGCGCCCCGCGGCGGCCCCGGGCGGCCGGCACCTGAGCGGCGGGAGCCCGCTGCTGGAGGAGCTGTTCGCCCGCGGCGGGCCCTTGCGCACCTTCCTGGAGCGCCAGGCGGGGTCTGCCTGCCAGCTGCAGGGCGGGGGGCCTCAGCTGGTGGCCGCAGCCAAGCTGCTGAGCGCCAAGGAGCAGGAGCTGCGGGAGACCGAGCCCTTGCTGCGCGGTAAGGGGTCCAGGGAGTCGGGATTCAGAGCATATTCCTGGCTCCTCCTTCACCCTGCGCACCGGGCTGCTGGTGAGGTGTGCGCACTGTTCCCGAGCTGCGGTCCGCCTTGGTTTGGCCCGAGGTCACGTGCTCATCGGTGCGCACCGAGCCCGCCCCCCGTGTCCTCCTTTGTCGTCCCCGGGCACAGTGCCCCGCCCGGTACGCACTCACCTGACGCCTGTTGGTTGGGTGCGCCGGCCCTGTCCCCGTCAGGGGCTCCAGCGCAGTTTCTCCAGGTGGGGTGTCAGGAGAGGCGCGTGCTACGAGCAGACACGTGACTCAGAATCTGAGACCTAGACGTGTGTTTTTATCAGTTTCCCGCGTGATTTGTGTGCATTCAGGTCTGGATGGGGCCCACGCTTCTGCATTTCTGTAAGCTCCCAGGGACGCCGAGCTACTGGTCCATGGGCCATGCGTTGGGGTAGCAGACTCTAGGGGGGGGTCACAGTCTATTTGGGGAAAGAGAATTAATTATACTACAACTAAAAAGTGAGAACAGGTATTTGAATAGACCCAGGAGAGCAAGAAGAACTTGTTGGGAAGGCCCCCTGCAAGAATAAAGGCCTACCCTTAGAGCATATAATAGCTTAGCCTTTATTGATCCTCCAGGCTTTGCTTACCTTTCTGTAGGCATGAATTCATCCATTTCATATAACAAACTATTAAGTAGGTACTATTAGCCTTCTGTGACAGAAGAGGAACCTGAAGCATAGAGGTAAAATAAAGGCTCAGGTTACACAGCTTTTAAGGAATGGAGTTTGGATTGGAGTGACTCCAGATCTCATGTTTTTAAGCACTGTATTCTCTGTTAACCAAGGCAGAGGTGAGATTATGAAAAGTGGCAGATTGGAACATTTTCTAAGGGGTGGATGGTGCTGATTTTGCCCGACCTGCGTGTCTCAGAGGTTGTGCATTGACCTATGATTCAGGAGGTCACGGTTCAATTCCTGGTGAGGGCATATTCCCGGGTTGTGGGATCGATCCCCAGTAGGGGCTGTGCAGGAGGCAGCAGATCAGTGACTCAGTGATGTTTCTCTCTCTCTCTCTCTTTTTTTCTCCCCCCTCCTTCCTCTCTTAAATCAATAAAGACATTAAAAAAAAGAAAGGTTGATTTTATCCTGTTGGCAGAAGGGAGCCAGCAGAAGCATTTAGACTGGTGAGTGAATGTTCGAAATAGCTTTGTTGCTTAGGAAGCTGGGTTTGTGGTGGTTTAGAAGTCAGCCTGGAATGAGAATGAAGATGACATGGAAAACATTTAGAAGGCTAGTGCAGCAGTCAGGTCAGAGTTAAGCAGAGTCCAAATTAAGTGATTTAAGAGAAAAGGCAAATGCCTGGAGTATAAGAAAAGAATTAAGGATATTTTGGAAAATGTCTTTTGGAGAAAAATTAAATTGTTTTTATAGCTTAAGTCAAGCTTAAAAGTCAAGTGGCTTGAAATCCAAGTAGATGTAAGGAGGATTAAGTATTTTAAAAATCAAACTGTAAAGAATTTGACAGAATGTTAGAAAATTGTTGCTGGCAGAATGCTACTCAGCTTAAAAACAGCAGAAAATATCTCTCAGCAACTCCTGAGTTCTTTTTGCATGTCAGATACCACTATCAAAAAAATTATGAAAACTACTTTTTAGGTGCTTACAGCCTAGTGAAGAAAGAGAAGTTTAAGGAGTTAAATAAAAATAAAAGTGAATGAGCATTTGTTTTGTTTTAATTTGTGCAGTAACGAGCAGAGTGTTATAAAAAAGTAAAGACTTGGCATTTAAAAGGATCTTGAAGGGTAGGAAGGAAGTTGCCAGCTAGTGTAAGAGAAGAGATTTGAAGGCACAGGTGACCAGTAGGATAAAGGACCAAATTGGGAGATAAAACATGGCAGGAGCATAGAGTAGATATGGCAGTTAATAATGTAATAAAAACTTGAAACCCCAACAATTAAGAACCTTGCATGACCACCTGAATTTGTAGTATAGACCATGGGAAATTAGCATGTTTTTAAGCAGAAATATGACACCTTTTAAAAGAAAGAGTAATGCTGGCATCAGTGTTGAGGATGAAATGGAGTATTCTTCAGAGACTTTGGTGGCTGATATTTAATTGTATGTTTATTTAAATTACTTCTAGATTTGAGTTCCATCTCTGGCCTTACAGAACACCGCCTTTCAGAACTGAAAGGTACCCTGAGATCGTCCAGCTCAGGTCTTTCATTTTACTCTGGGACTCAGCGAAGTTGGGTGTTTTCCCCGAAGAGAACCGAGCGGTTGAAGTAGGACTAGAATTCATTTTTCCTTTTTCGGAGTCAACATATTTTCCATCTCCCCAGATTTCTTTTGTACCAAATTCTTGCCAAAATAATTTCCTGCCTTTCAACCAACAACTTTCTGAACTTGCTGATCTGAATTTTGCTGTTGTCATTCTCTCTCCTTGAATTAATCACTTTTTTTTTCTGCCCATCCCAAAAACAAACTAAAAAAAAAAAGTCCTTCAGTGTGCTACTGTTTTAAAATTTAATCACGTCGTGTTTTAGGCTGTTATTCTTTGTGACTTTTTCTCCCCTAGAAAAGTATAAAGAAATTAAAGTTATCTCAAATCTTGCCTTGTGTGTGTCATCCCCAGTTCCCAGCATAGCTGGTTCTTAACCATTGACCAAACATACAAACTGATACTTGTAAGAATTTGATCTCTCAACAGTGAGAGCAGTTTATAATAGCTAAAAAATCAAATATCCCCTTCTTCCTATAGGTTGCATGTGGCCCATAAGGTAGAGGAATAAGAAAATATACTTTGAAAGGTAAAAATGAAATCAGAATTAGAGTAAAGCCAGAGAAAGAGGAGTACTTCATGTAAACACCCTGTAAACATTGGGTAGGGTCTAAGTATGTGGGTGGATACTTTATATTAATGAGACGTTTACTAATAAGATAGGAAGTAACTTTCTACTTCTTAGGTCAGTTTTGGTTTAACCGATGGAACCTTCTGCTACTCTTCTGGTCTGACTAGCTCATTGCATTTATTTGTTATACAGTTGAGAAGTTGGAAAACTAAAAGAATATTTGTTAACATTAATATCTGATGGCGGTAGAATTATAGAAAAGTTTAACAGCTTCTTTATATTGTTATGTAGAGATTTCGTTTTTATTTTATTTATGCTTTCTTTGTCAGGGAAAAAAGTTTTTATGCTACATGCTTATGAAAACTAATGCATAAAATGCTATTTTAAATTAATGGCAGTTGCCTGGCCAGACATGGCTCAGCGGTTGGGCATCGACCTAGGATCCAGGCGATCAGGGTTCGATTCCTGGTCAGGGCACATGCCCGGGTTGCGGGCTTGATCAATGAGTCCCTCATCATTGATGTTTCTATCTATCTCTCTCCCTCGCCTTTCCTCTCTCTGAAATCCATAAAGATATATTTTAAATAAATAAATAAAATGAATGGCAGTTATTAAAAGGACAAGAAAGACATTTTTCCCTTCAGCTACAATAACAATAAAATTATTTCCTTGAATTCTGTTGGCAATTTAATACCAATTAAGGGAAAGTTAACCTACTGCCTTTATCTCTTAGATGAAAATGAAGACTTAAGGAAACTTGCAGAGAATGAAATTACTTCGTGTCAAAAAGAAATAGCTCATTTGAAGCATCAGGTATAGTATTTGTACAAAGAAGAAAGCATTACTGCTATTATTTCTAAAGAATTTTATTAGAGGTTAATAAAAACAATTCAGGACTTAATTAGCTTGTTAGTACTTAGAATTATAAACAGTTTTTTAAAGCAGGAAAAAGCATATTCCCTGTGGTCCTTTTTTTATCACTAAAAGGATTGTAGAGCTCTGGCACAGGATGAATGTCACATTAATAGGATTTGCTGGAAAGGCAATGAAATATTGGCATTCTGTATCCCCTCTTTTGTTTTTGTAAGAGAGATGAAGGCGGGGTAGACAATAAGTAGGAGAAGTTAAGTGGTGACGGTAGATTGTGAGCCCCTTGGGAACAGGAACGCTTCTTTATCTTTGTGTCTTTGGCGCTCTTAGAATGCCAGACCTAGAGTAGGCCCTCAGGATTTTTAGAACTGAATTGCAGGAGAACATATAGGAGTTAAATGAAGAGTAGTCATATTAAATTAGAACCACCCTTTTTTAATTCTGTAAGGCAGAACTTAAAGGTTTACAAGAGTTATCGCTGGTGATACAAGTAAAAGAGCATGGTAGGGTGAGGAAGGAGCTCAGAAAGTGGGTGCTTAATTTAGAGGTTCTCTTCTCTAGCCAAATGTGGAACTCATCAAAAAAGTGGAACTCACTACCTACTCTGCAAGGAAAGTTCCACTATACAGTGAGAATCTCATATAACTTGGCTTCTACCCATTTTCTATTTTTTTTATGTGTATGAAATAGGTCATGTGTATTAAAAGTTTCTGCACATTGGCTAGTAATTAACAAACATGTAAATTGTATCATTTGTTAGTTCAAGATTCCAGTGATCCTGTTGTATTGGCATAGGCTAGAGAGATGGGAAGGTAGTAACAACTATAGCTCCCAACCAACATCAGGTGTGATGTTTCAGAATTCAGGTAGACTTAGGTTCAGATCCTAGCTCTTCTAGGTTATAGCTGTGTGATATTAGGCAACGACATTATTCAACTAAGCTAAACCTAGTTAAACTTAGTTTTCACACCTTAAGGTGGAGCTGTTAATCATACTGACCCAAGATTGTTTTAAGAATTCAAAGTATGGGCGCACTCCCTGGAGCATGCTTGAGCCCCTCCTTTTCTCGGTTGTGTATTTTGCTCTCTCCTAAACCCTAAGGGTCCCCACGAGACTTGGAACCAGGGGAACAGCAGGCAGTGGCACCTTGTCTCAGGCTAACCCCCCTGAACCTGTCTCCCACACCCCCTTTCCTCTGACTTTTTAGTGAGCTAAAAGCAGCCCCACCTTGGCCCACTCTGTTACTGTGACTTGCTGCTCAGTGAGTCAATGCAGCCCCGCGTGGTTCTTCCTATAACGTTGTTCCTAGAGGGTCAGAGCAGCACTGCCTAGGTTCTTTCCTGTTGCTTCTATCTTAAGCTCTTTGTTTCACTGTCCCCAGCTTTACTCTCAAAATAAAATAAAAAAAGAAAAGTATGTGAAGTGCTTAGGAGAATGCCTGTTGTATATTAAAGAACCAGTAAGTGTGGGTAGCTCTATTTACTGAACTCACCTAATCTAAGGACTTTTATTCTATATCCCCTTAATTAGTACATACTGAAATGTGAAACATTATAATGGAAGGAAGATTGATGTAGGCACAGGATTTGCATTCTATTACCTGGTCTGTCAGTCACACTTTGCCCTTTAACAAGTCATTTAATCTCTGTTAACTTCATTTTCCATGTAAAATGAGGGGATTGGACCAGGTCATCTCCAAGGGCTTTTTCAGTTCCAAAACTGCAAGTTTCTTTTCCACATTAAAGAAGCTTAAAAAAACCAAATGAATGCAATTTATTTTTGTTTTCTGCCATACTAGGCTGTAAATTACAAAAGGACAGTTAGAATCTTTTTCATTCTATACACAGTAGTGTCCTACTCACAGCAAGCTCTTAATTAATGGAGTAGAGAAGTGATGGAAAGTATTCATGAATACCAAAAAAAACCTCTTTCAGCTGAACCTTGTAACATAACTTAAATGTAACATTAATATATTCTAGAAATTATGCTTATGTGGTTCTAATTGGCAAGATGGTTGGGCAGTAATCAGCAATATTAAATTTGCTTAGAGAAACTTTACGTAAATTAAATATTTAAAATCCTGCATCTAATCATTTGCCTCTTTTTTAAAATTTTAAGTAATTCTTAATTATAGAAGGGGTGATATTTTTTATTTACAGATTCTCTTACTTTTGGTTCCCTCAGAAGAAACAGATGAAAATGATTTGATCCTGGAGGTAACTGCAGGAGTTGGGGGTCAGGAGGCAATGTTGTTTACTTCAGAGATGTTTGATATGTATCAGCAATATGCTGCTTTTAAAAGATGGCATTTTGAAACCCTGGAATATTTTCCAAGTGAAATAGGTCAGTGAACTATTTAATTTGTTTTGGGAAAAGTATAGATTTATCTACATATGTCCTAGGAAAAGGGCTGGAAAGACTGGGCTTTGGAATTTATTTGTAAGAATGCTTAAGTAGTTTCATGTGCATCATTTACTAAATATTATCAATTTTGAAAGGGCCTATAAAATGTTAGGCATTCAGTACTCACTACTGTCTTTTAAAAGTGGTCTTTTAGACATGTTATTGAGTCATTTAACACCATAAATGTTTTATGTTTAATTATTACAAGCAATGAATATATTAAGTATTAAAACATGGAATATTGTAGATTTGTTAAAGTTTTTCAGTATATTTTACCATCTATAGATTGTCTTGTAGCTTTTAAAAATAAGTCTCAAGATGGTAGAAGTGATGGTCAAATGTTTATAAATGGTAAGAATAAAAAAAGAATTCTTTTCCCCAATATGTTGAAGGTGGGCTTAGACATGCATCTGCCAGCATTGGGGGTTCAGAAGCCTATAAGCACATGAAATTTGAAGGAGGTGTGCACAGAGTACAAAGGGTGCCAAAGACAGAGAAACAAGGCCGCATCCATACTAGCACAATGACTGTAGCAATATTACCACAGCCTACTGAGGTAAGGCATCCCAGGCCCCTCTCTGTGGGATCCTAGCAGGGTTTGTTTTTATAGTATATTTTGATCTGCTACTCTTCCAAAAAAGAAAAAAAGTTTAAAATAATGGTATCTTTCTAACTACTCTGTATTCTTAAAATTAAACCTATAAATCTCATAAATTTTATACGTAGCATGTATTTATATTTATAAATGGATAGTTTGTGCCTTTGAACAGTTCATACATGTAACATTTTTAAATCCCAACTTTTCCTCTCCTGTATAGATTAATCTAGTGATTAATCCTAAAGAATTGAGAATTGATACCAAGCGAGCCAGTGGAGCTGGCGGGCAGCATGTAAATACCACAGACAGTGCTGTCCGGATAGTTCATCTTCCAACAGGTATGGACTTATTCAACACAAAACATTGAAGAAAGAAATCAAATTCTGAATGACTTGATTACTTTTCCACTGAAATAGATCCTCGATTACCAGAGGAATATATATACCAAGGATTTTTTTAAATGCTTGATTTATGTAGACTCCTTAGCTGAAACTCTGCAGGGTAGTTAGTTGCAAAGCCAGGAAGATGAAGGGATCTAAACCCAGGAATTTCTATATTCGTGACTTTGAAGAGGTGTGGATAGTGCTTCTCAGATTTATACTTAGTACATATCACTATTTAAAAAAATCCTCACAGTAAATTCATTGTCATGGGCTCTTCTTTCTCAGAAAATGCTCTAAGTCACTAGTTCTTAGCTTTTTTTGAAGGGAGAAGGACATGGGTTCTTTTGAGGAACTAAAACATGCTCATACGCAAAGTTTTACATATAATTTCAGGGGCTTCTTTCCATTAAGTCCATCCGTAGACCTCCAGAGGTTCTGATTGTAGGTAGGTAGGTAGGCAATGGAGTTGTAGAAATATTTCCTGAACCTTCAGTATACTGTTAGGTAGAACTGCAGTGATTCACATGTGACAAAGAGCAGATGGATAGCAAACCTGAGGTATCTAGAAAGAGAATACAGGACTCTCACAATGACCTATCTTAAACAGGCGTAATTCCCATTTACCTGTAGTGGTTGATGGGAGTAATGGATTGATGGTTTTGTTTTCTTAAATATGAAGAAATTCTCATGTTAAACTTTAAAATGATGTCTTATGTAATACATAGTATGTAAACTAGAATAGAAAATGATGGAAATCTTCAAAAACATTAATAGTGATGATCCCTATTAATAGGGTTAATTTTTATATTTTCATTTCTATGATGATGAGTTATTTTTAAAATTGTGGTGGCTGGTTGAGGGTATGGAAAAGCAATCCATATTAAATGATTACTATTTATTGTCTTGTATGTATGCCTTCAATATGGAAATACTTTGCACTGTAGTTCAAACTTAAATTTTGAGCATGCTGATACCTATAAAAATTATTTAAGTCTTCCTTTCATATTAGAATCCTGTGTGTGTCCTCATAAAGAAAGGAGAAGGGAGAGAAGGATTATTCCTTGATAATAAATGAGGATTTTTAAATTAAAACTCTTTAATTCTCATAACACTATTCAGGTGTTGTTTCCGAATGCCAACAAGAGAGATCTCAATTGAAAAATAAAGAGATTGCCATGAAGAAGTTACGTGCAAAACTATACAGCATGTATCTAGAAGAGGAAACAAGTAAAAGATACAATGCTAGAAAGATTCAGGTAAAACTGAAATGAAAAAATACTTCAAAAGGACATTTTTAAATAAGTGTTTTTATGTATGTTACAATTGGTTCCAATGTATTTGTCAAAATAAGAAAAAATAATTTAAGTAGCTCAACCAAGGGCTATGCTTGTTTTGTAATAATCTTAAACCTGTGCTCTGTTTTCTATATTCAAGGGTGTTTTTCTCAGACTTTTAATCAGTTATTTAAAAACATACATGGAGTCTCCATTCTGAAAATTATGGAAGGATGGAAAGCAAACTGAACTTTCTTCCTGTTAATTTTATAACTACAAACCTTTTAGCAGTACTATATTAATGGGAAATTCATCACTTTGTCATCACTGAAGATGACTCAATTCAGAGATTATTAGTTACCATTGAATATCACTGCCACACTGTGTGTACATCAGCACCATGCAGTAGGTATTCTTTGTACTTTACAGATGGAGAAACTAATGATTAGAGTTGAAATAAACTGCCTGAAGTCACAGGGCATTGAAATGGCAGAGGATTCAGATACTAATCTGCTTTTAAAGCCCCTGTTCTTTTTTTCTCTATCATGTTCTCATGTTATTTGAGGAGTCATGTTAAAACTTGGTTCTTACATTGTTTCAAATTATAAAGCAAGAGCTTAATCTCCAGTCACATGAAATTTGTAGATTTAGTTGCCCTGAATCTAACTGTATCTCATATCTTTTTTTAATATATATAGATTGGAAGTAAAGGAAGGTCAGAGAAAATAAGAACATATAATTTTCCACAGAACCGTGTCACAGATCACAGAATAAACAGGTCGCTTCATGATCTTGAAACTTTCATGCAAGGAGAGTATCTACTGGATGAACTTGTTCACTCATTGAAAGACTATGCTGATTATGAATCTTTAGTAGAAATTATTTCCAAAAAACTTTAAATTGATTTGTTATTAAAGGCTTTTAATAACTTCTGAAACTTCTACAGTAAATCATGTTGTGTGTAAATAATGACCAGTATTGTCTTGAAAAACATGAGTTAATATGGTTGGAAGCAATATGCATATTTTTAAGACAGTTTATGTAAATTTCAATGTATTAGTAAAAAATATACATACAATATAATCATGGGTCTGGTTGTATATTTTGGACTCCTTAAAAGAAGTAGACAAAGGAAAGCACTTCATTTTATGTAAAATATTTAATGATCAAAAATTGGTTTATTATGAAACACTTCAAACCATAATATAGTAGAAATGTGACAATAAATACTGTATTAAGGTCTAGTCAGGAGACAGAAACCATACCATTAATTTTAATGGGGATAATTTTGATAGAGTTTTTTTAACTAGTAATGGAATTAGCTATTGGGAAGAACTCTTGATACACCAGGACTGAGAGTATCCAAGGAAAGAACAGCCTTGATAGAGGCTTCCCTTCTCCCAAAGTAGAGAGTCAGGCCTACTGGAGAGGGTGTGGCTGCAGCTCACTTGATAACTGAAAAGTTCCCTGGACTGCCCAGGGCCAGAGCTGGTCTGTAGGCAGCGGATCTGGCCTTGGAGAGAACCCTCAAACCCTCAGAGACTGGTAGCCTCCCGCCAAGCGTTTCAGCAGAATTTGCTGGTAAGCATCAGTAGGTGTCTGCGTTAATCAGGGTCCTCCAGACAAACAGGACCAGTAGGATGTGTGTATATATTTTACTGTGAGGAACCGGGTCACATGATTATGGAGGTTAGCAAGTCCACAATCTGCAGCTCGGGCCAGCAGGCTGACGGGCCAGGAGAGCTGACCCTGTGGTTCTTACCCCAAGGCAGCTGGCTGGCAAATTCTCTCTTGCTCAGGGAACGCCAGGCTTTTTGCTCCACCGACTGGATGAGGCCCAACATTATGGAGGACACTCTGCTTTACTCAGCGTTCACTGATTTAAGTGTTAATCTCATCTAGAAACACCCTGGGTAATACTATCTATGCACTCTATGGCAAATTGTCATAAAATAACCATTAACGGTCAATGTCCAAGAGACTTGTGCAGTTGTGCCACAGAAGGGAGTGGAAGCACACGAGACGAGAGGCCCCCTCCCGCTGTACTGTCCCCTCCACCTACTGCCCACGCCTAGCACCGTCCTAAGGGAGAACCCTTCACAGGTCCAGCTTCAGTATCAAAGTAAAGCAATAAAAATGGTAACTGGCACAAACGGCCATAGTCATTACCTAGTTTCCATAATTGTTTTCATATTTGCTTAGTGTTAGAAGTTTAATGCTGTTACACTTCACCCTTAAGTATTTCAGCTTGCATTTTAAAAAATGACATTATTCTACATCATTTACTATCATCACACCTAACAAAATTCACAATAATTCCCTAGTATCTTCAAATACCCACATTTCCCTGAGTCCAAAATGTCTTAATTGGTTTCTTCAAACCAGGATTGGTGTCACTGAACTTGTTGCTCAAGTCAGGGTATTTCCTACAAACGAAGTTAAGAGCTTAGGACTCATCCCCCCCCCCTTTCCCACGGGGCCAGGTGTGAATGCTCCCCTGTGGCGAGAGGCTCTAAATTCTCCAAAAAGTGACAGCAGACAAATGTGTTCACCCTTGGGAGCTGAGAAGAATTTCCTGTTAAAACTAACCTTAATGCTGCATCAGATGATCTACATCAATATTTCTCAGTCTTAAGACTTAAAAGAGATTAGTGCTCCTTTTCCCACGGGAATCCTGGTTACTATTAGCTCTTTTATAAGAAGAAGGGCCCCAGAGAGCGGCCTGAGAGGGAGGGAAGGAAGGTCCAGCGGTGGCGGCTGGGGGCGGCACAGCCGCTGAAGACCTCGGTGTCCCAGTGAAAAGGGGCCGGCTGGCTGAAGGCCGCGCAGCGCCGTCGGCCCCCGAGGCCTAACAGCTTCCCCCTCCGCCGGGAAAGCACTCCCTCGGCGGGAGCCTCCACCCCGGGGTGCAGCCCCGAGCTCCCCGGCGGGGGGTGGTTTCCTCGGGAGCAGCACTGCCGCCCCTGGCGCTCGGCCCTGAAGGAAGGGAAGAAACGAACAAGAAACCCAGGGGAGTAGATACACATTTCACCACCTTCAGGCCCGGCCAAAATAACGGCACGGGAACTGGGGCTGAAAGAAATAACGCTTCCAAGAGCGAAGGCCCACCGGCCGGCCGCGCCCCGCAGGTCCGGCTCCAGGTCTCCCGCCACGGCGCCGGCGCGACCAGGTGGGCGGCAGGGGGGAGGCGGAGCCCCACAGCCGCGGGCTCCTCCGCCTTCCCCGAGAATCGCGGGGACCCCAGCGCGCACGCGCCGACCCGCCAACTCCGCGACCACCTCCCGCCAAAAGCGCCTGCGCGAACGCCCCGGGCCGGAGGAGGGGCCAGAGGAGGAGGTCGAGGGGAGCGCGCCCAAATCCCAGACGCGCGGGCTGAGGAGGGCTGGGGGCAGGGCCGGCTTCCGCCAAGGCTGCGCCCCCGCACGGCCCGCGTCGCCGCTCACCAACCTCCCGCCGACGAGATGACCGGAGAGAGCCCGCTGCCCTCTGTACCCATCGCAGACCTTCTGGGAGGAGCCGGCGCTGCCTTCAGGATGAAACGGGGACTCGCCGGAGGCCGGTTCCCACCGCGGGGGGCGGCTGGGCGGGCGGGCGCATGCGTGGTAGGCTCCCTCCACGTGTGCCGGGGCCGCGGCCTCCCCGCGCTCCGAGGCCCCGCCCCCGGCCCCGCCCCCGCCTCAGCCTCAGCATCCTTCCGGACGCGAGGTGCGGGCCGGGAGGAGGGCCGGCCGGCCTCGGGCTGGCCCCGCCTCCGCAGCCTCCCATTGGGCGCGGGTGAGGGCGCCCCTCCCGCAGCCTCCCCATTGGAACGCGCGTGCGAGCGGCGCGCCCCATTGGGCCGTGCGGATTTGGGCACAAAATTCAAAGATTTTAAAAGTACCACCAGCTGGCGCCTTTTAGAAGACAGTGCTCGGTGAGGCCGGTGCCCGCTCCTCTCCCGCGGCGGCTGGTCGCTCACCTGCGGAGGACCCGGGTCCCACTGGCATGAGCCGGCGCGCCTGCAGCTGCTCCCCGCGGCGCCCCTCCGGCCCCAGCCCCAGCCGCTGCAGCGCCCTGACAGCTCCCAGGCGCCCGCGTCCCTCGGACAGTGAGTGCGGGCAGAGGGCGCGAGGGGGTGCGGGTTCCAGGGGGGGGTGCAGGTTCCAGGGGGGGTGCGGGTTCCAGGAGGGGTGCGGGTTCCAGGAGGGGTGGGGGTTCCAGGAGGGGTGGGGGTTCCAGGAGGGGTGCATGCTGAGGTGAGGGACCGGAGTCCGGGCCCGGGGTGGGTGCCTGCGGGGGCTCCTGGAGCGGGGAGAAAGGAGGCTGCGGTTCCGGGCCGGGAAGCCAGATGTGCTGAGGCGGGATGGCGGGCGCGGGTCCTGCCCGCCACGCCGGGCGCCGCCGCGGGCTCCGAGGGAGGTGCGGGGCAGGCCTCCCGGGGCGCCCTTCTGCCCTGGGCAGATCTGCCTCCCCACCCGGCTGGAATGGGCGCCAAATGCCCCCTTCCCCACCCCCACCCCAGCCGGGGCTCCGGCTCTGCGGGGCGACCCCCAGGGCCCGGCCAGGTGCCCGACCCCCCCCCACCTGAGCCCTTTTCCCACGTCGGACCCGCGTCCTCGGGTCCCAGGCCCGTCTCCCCGGGCTTTTCGCCACCTCAGCGTCGCTGGCGGGCGCGGGAGATCTCGCTGCTGCTATCTCCCGCCTCCGCCGGGCCCGCGCCCTCGGGCCACCCCGCCGACCCTCGGCGTTTCCAGGGTCTCCCCCCCACCCACTCCCGCCAAATACAGGGACCCCCCTCATCGGGCCGGGCTCTGTCGGGATGACCGAACAAAAACGCACAATTTCTCCTTTTCCCCCCTTTACCCAGTAACTCAGCCTCAAGGCCTGGAATCACACGGAGAGGAGGGAAAAGGCCAGCCCCAGCTCTTGGTACAAAACCATGAATTTAGCCATTTTAAGCTGATTTTGTGAGAACTGAAGAATTGGTGTTTTTTTGTTGTTTTTTTTTAAAAACCTGTGTTCCTGAAACCTAGATAGTTTTTGTTCCAAACTTGGATAGAATGAAAGGTACTCAGATAAACCCTTATTTTAATCCTTTGTTACTGTCTCTAGAAGGGATGTAAATACATTTATTTAACCCAGAAATTACCAAAATTTAAAAAAAAATAGCGATTTGATGTAGTAATATTTGATAATCTGTGGAAGGTGCCCATTTCTTTAGAAAAGGAATCTGGAAGAGGAGAGAGAAAAAAATACTTAATTTTTACAGATAATAAGTCTCCCTTGTTAAATTCTGAAGCTTATGGCTTTAAGAAGGAGTTTTTTGATTAATTCTAGTTGTCTTTTTACTGTCTTGCTCCTGAAGAGAATATTTGTAATCCTCTTGAATTTTTTTTCCTGTTTATAAATTCGACGAAATGAAATTTAAAATTCTACTGCGTTCCAATAATTTTGAAATTTCTCTTAGGGATTATGGCTGATAGGCATTTTGTGGCAGCAAGCCTTGGGCCTTTCTTAAATTTTGTAATAGCCACGCCTAGTGTTGGGCATATGGTGGTTATCTTAAAGGTATTGGAGATTGTAGAACTTAGTTATTTAACATTGGAGTAGCTGTGAAGATTTTTTTTTTTAAGTATGCACATGTGTAAATTTTTTATGTTTTTATTACTGATTTGAGAGAGAGAATCATCAATTGGCTGCCTTCTGCACGCCCCCTACTGGGGATAGAGCTGGGAACCCGCATGTGCCCCGACCAGGAACTGAACCAGTGACCTGGGTGCATGGGATGCTGCTCAGTCAACTGAGCCACACTGGCCAGGGCCGCTGTAAAGATTTTTAAGCACTGTAGTCTATTTAATTAATGAGTGTCAGATCTATATTGAAAAGTTAAATAGGTTACCCTTTGCATAGTTAACTAATAATAATGTCTTTTTCATGATTGGACTATAAAGGACAGGTTTAAAAAACGCAGTGTGTGGAATCCACCAACACCATGAGGTAGATATTAATATCTCCATTTTCAAGAAAATGAAGGACTAATTGAATGTTCTAGGTCACAAAAGCTAGTCAGAAAGCTGAGCTGGGATTTTCATTTGAAAGTGGATTTCATTCCTAGGAAAAGTATTTACTATTCTGAAATGCACGCATCTGTCTGTCTGGAGTGTATTTTGCTACTTATAAAGTGTTTCTGATATACAGTATAAGGAATATGAAGGCGTTTGGCTTACGAATAATGTGATAGATATACTGTAGATTCTGTTGATAAAGCCATACGTGACAGGGACTCTGTCATAAGTTTAGTCCAGTTTTATTTTCTCACCTTCATTTACAGATGAGGAAAGAGTTAACGTCTTCAGTTTTCCCCAATTTAACAAATGACACTACACCTTAGATGCTCAAAACTTAAACCCTGAAGTATTTTTTACTCCACTTTTCTTCATAATCCTCATCTAATAAATTAGCAAGCTCTCTTGACTTTTTACTTTACCCTCCTAAATAGATCTCACATATGTTCAATTATTTCCATTCCCACTATGGTCATCAAGTCTCAAGTACCTAGCTCTGAAATTTTGTGTTTCCCATTTCCAGCTAGTCTCCCTGCTTCCATGTGTGCCTTCCTGCATTCCATTCTCCACAGCTGCCATGATTTTTTTCAATCCTTGTCTGCGGATATGTCTGTTGATTTTCAGAGAGAGAGAAAAACATCAATCGGTGCCTTCTGTGCCCGCCTCGACCAGGTATCAAACCCGCGACTTAGGCTGGGAATTGAACCTGCAGTCTTTTGGTATATGGACAGTGTTCCAACCAACTGAGCCACCTGGTCAGGGCAGCTGCCATGGTTTTTAAAAATGTAAACCAAATGTCTCTACTTAGAACCCTTCAAAGGTTCTTTATTACATAATGAATAAAATCCTTCCTACCCTGAAAACCCTATGGGTCATTCTGCCTCTCCAACCTTACTTTTCAATCACTTAGCTCACTAAGCTGAGCCCTACAGAACTTTTCTCTTCCTTAAATACTCAACACTGTCCTTGCTTCCAGTATTTACCTCTGTCTGGAACTCTTCCAGATTTTCACAAGGCTTCCAGATCTCAGAATGTCACCTCCAAAGGGTTCCTTTCTCTCCACACCCATGTCACTAAGCAGGCATTGGGTGAATGAGCGGAAGTGACAGGACTAGACTTTGACCCCTCCTTCATCTGATTCAAGAGGTCATGAAGCCATGTAATGTTTCTTCCCCTTTCTGAATACTCAGATCAGTTATCTCAATACATATATTTTCCCATATTGTTTAGGGATATTTGGCTTGGTCATTGAAAAGCACTGAACTAGTTGAAAGACCAGGAATTAGTGTTTTACAGTCTACTTTCAGCTTCCTTTCATATAAAAGTGTGGTACTTTTTTTATTTTGCAGTATTGTTAAAGTATATTACATAATTTCACATTTTAAAACTAAATCTACAGCCAGCATCCAGGTTTTGGAACCAATAAAATGAACCAGAGTTTCTGGGAGAAATAACTGATACTAGGGCTGGAGCAGGGAAAATACAAGAAGAGCCTGGAATATCCTGTGCCAGAAAGTAAGGGATGCAGCAAACACAAAACAATGGAAGTATGTCACATGGACATGAACTTAAGTGGCAAAGCTGGAACAAGCTGAGCAATGACAGAAATAATGTAGTATTAGATTATAACCCAAAGTCCAGGAGTCTCTATCTTTATGTTATAAATCTATATATACACACACACACATATATACTTTTATCTCACTTCCCAAATGAGATAGTGGAAAGACACACTGAATTTACATTCAAGAAGAGTGATCTGCCCTTAACTACATGTAAAATCTTGGGCAAGCCACTTAGCTAAGATTCAAGTGTCCTCATTTATAAAAATAAGGTAATAATACCTCTCCATTGTACCTCAAAAGGCTGTGAGAACCAAGTGTTTGGAAATAAATTGGAAATTGGAAACTTCTAAACAATTATAAGGTGTTTGAATCATTAGTTCCAAGTTTGAAGCACTGTTCATATTCCAGTGAAATTGTATGAAAGGTATTTTATAAGATAGGCTCCCAGTAACTGGGTTTTAAAGACAAGTAGGAGAATACCTTTGAAAAGAATTAAATGTTTCTGAAGTACAATTTTAGGCTTCTCTCTTTAGGCAGCTAAACAAAGTAAGAAGTATCTTTGTAGGTGGCTTCTACAGATTAAGTCTGGTCACACGTAAATTATACTTAATTCTTAACTTGAGACAAAAATAACTTTCTTGGAATATTTTACTTTTTCTGGGTGGAAGAGAAGCACTCAGAATAATTCATTCAAGTTAGGGTTAAGTTGGGGATTAGGATTTATATACTCTTTATTTTACTTTTCATGTCCCAAACTCAGCTTAAACCTAAATTTTAGGGTTTAGTACAAGGTTTAGTGGGATCCTAGAGCACATACTGTCTTTCAGTGTGTTAGTCATTGGAAATTTAAAGAGAGTCTTTACCTATAAGATTACTCTCTATCAACATGTCCTCTGGTACTTTGACAAAAAGGTTTTGCTTTAAATAAAAATGGTAAAATTATTATGAAGAGATTACCATTATTTAATGTAGATTAAACATACTGACTGGTATATACATTTACTTACAGGAGAAATTGTTAGCTACCTATGATTGGCTTGCAGGGGTCGTAGTAGATGGGGAGTACACTTGAAGCATACACTGTTCATATGCTCTGCCCTCAAAAACACTAAGCAGTTTTTCAGAGCCCATCACTATATTCCTTGCCAGTGTAGTCCCTCTTTCACTCTTTTTTAATCAATATAGACTCTAAAAGTCAAATGTAGTTATACAGATCTAAGAACAATCTGTTTTGAAGTACCCTTTTAAGAGTGAGAGAGATATATATATAAATAAATTAACATTTCCACATATTTTCAGTAAACTTGGATAATTTCACAGCTACTTAGGCAATATACAATGCTAAGAGATGCAAAGTAGTTAATTTTTTTTTAATTGATTTCAGAGAGAGGAAGGGAGAGGGAGAGAGAGATAGAAACATCAATGATGAGAGTCATTGATCGGCTGCCTCCTCCACGCCCCTTACTAGGGATGGAGCCCGGAACCCGGGCATGTGCCCTGACTTGGAATCGAACCAGAATCTCCTGGATCATAGGTCGATGCTCAACCACTGAGCCACGCCTGGCCAGGCAAAGTAGTTAAATCTTATATCCCAATTTAAGTAGTAAGGAAGGAGATGTTGAAATTTTGCTATTAAGTAAATGTGTTATGTTCTTTTTATAGGTTGCAAAGAAAGTTCCACTCTTTCTGTCAAAATGAAGTATGATTTTAACTATAACCATGCTCATTCTGGACTGGTAAAACCTGATGACAGTGGAAGGATAGATTCCTACACTTCTGCTTCTTTGGATGGTACTTATAAAGACTGCATTAAAGACTACAAAAAATTATCAGATGTCAGGTCACCAATTGTGAACCCCAGGATTGTAGAACTTGAAGATGAGAGCAAACCATTGCATAACAAGGAAAATCAACATGTGCAACCGACACTTAGTAGTTCAAGTGAAGTAGAAGAACTAGAAACCAATGGACCTTACGAAGACAGTGGCTATTTCTCATTTTCCCAAAAGAGTGGCCTTGATGAACAGGAAGAGGCTAGCCTTCCTCTGGAAGAAAATTTCAGTGACAGTCCACAGTCTTGCCTGCTGCAGATTCAAAGCCCAGACCAGAATCCCAAGAAAAACTTGCTGCCAGCCCTTCATTTTGCAAAAGTTGTCTGTTCAACATTAAAAAAGAATTCCAAACGAAATCATAAAATAGATTGGGAGAAGCTGAAGGAGTATAATGGAGGTTCTAGACTACAGCAAATAATTGGCAGAAAAATGGGCCTAGAATGTGTAGATATTCTAAGTGAACTCTTTCGAAGGCGACTCAGACATCTCTTAGCAAATATTTTAGCACAGCTCAGCGATATGGACTTAATCAAGTAAGTATTGTTGCTTCGAGTGTATTAGTATAATACACTAATACTGAACGGGTTCATTAGATGGTTCAGCACCAATAGTTCAAACAAAAATGAGAGTCTTGCATTGTTGTTTCATTGACATAATGACTTGTCTGATTATTAGTACTTTACTACCTGTGTGCCATTAAGATGAAAGAAAGATAACTTTTAAAGTATGCATTTAATCCAGTTATTTCAAATATATTTATGCTATTAGAAAACTATTTTTGTTAGATTGGGATCTTTGTTTCTGTGGGTTTTGAAATTTTTGTTATGTGAGCTACATCTTTTTCACTTAAGTATAAAACAACAGTCTAGTTCTAGTGTACAGGTCTAATAAGCATTGTGGCTTTTGTTGCACTTGAAATATGAAATAATTTCTGGTCTTTTTTAGGCTTTTTTTTTTTAATATGCTTCCATTGATTTCAGAAAGAGGAAGGGAGAGGGAGAGAGACAGAAACATCAATGAAGAGAGTCATTGATTGACTGCCTCCTGCACCCCCACACACACCCGGATCGAGCCTGCAGTCTGGGCATGTGCTCCGACTGGGAATCAAACCTCCATCCCCCACTTCATGGGTTGACGCTCGACCACTGACCCACACTGGCCAGGCATAGGTCATTTTTAATGTAGGACTCTCCTAGGTTTGACAGTAATGAAGATACAGTGGCTCAAAATGGGTCCAATTATGACTATTTCTTATAAAGTGTATGCTAACTACCCTTCCTCATTCCATCAAAGAAAATCAGTTAGGGTGAGGTATCTATGAGAATTAAGATGCGTAGACAGACTCCTGGGAAGTATTGATTTTTATTGTTGGCTTGCTTCTTGAGGGATAATCAACATTGGTATCTACTAATAACAGTGTGTACTAGAGTACTTTGAAATCTGTCTACAGCTTTTACCAAATAGCTGACGTGGTGCCATATATACAGCAGTGGCTACTTAATTGATGTTTGCAGATAATTGTACAAAATTAAAGTAAAAATCAGTAGTTCTTAAGCCTGGATCCACTTAGAGTTACTTGATGGGGAACTTTTTTAAAAATACAGAACTCTGGCCACCACTTTAGACCAATTAAACCCAAATGCTAGGCATGAGGCATCCTTAAATCTTAAGAGCCCTGGGCAATGCTAATGTAAAGTCAAGTTTGAGAAGCACTGCTAATAGAAATTTCTTTTTGCACTGTTAAAATGTCTCTAATGTTTTCATCTTAGCTCTTTGTGATGCTTTAATTGTGTCCTTCATAATCATTTACTTTTCCAGTGTGTCTAAAGTGAGCACAACTTGGAAGAAGATCCTAGAAGATGATAAAGGGGCATTGCAGCTGTACAATAAAGCAATACAGAGAGTTACTGTAAGTCTTTGCAACTGATGGTTTCATTTTAAAATATAGCAGTTAGTGCTCTATACCATTAGAATTAGGAGGGAATAGGAAAGATAACAGGTAATCTGAAAATCCTTTACATTCAAAATGTTTCAAACTTTTACTAGAACTCATAAAATTTATAGGTAAAGGGAAAGGAATCCCACCTCAATCATTTATTCCTAGAAATGGAACATCCAAAGGTAAACAAGGGAAAATTACTTGGTTCTCAGTGTATTTTGATCAGATAGCTAATCTAGGTTGCCATTTTTATTTTTTCAGTTACCAGATAAATGGTAAATTATTTACATTCTGAAGATTCTTAATATAGAAGAGAATTAATTTACTTTCAAAAGTACTTCAAGATTGACATCTGTAATACTCCCAAAAATACTCTCAACAATAAAATTTAGTGAATAAAATTATGGAAAAAAAATACTTCAAAATCAATATATAATTAAAATTTTAGACCTAGCAGTTGGCAGACATAGGTCCAAGTTTTGGTGCTCCTCCTTACTAGCCGTGTTACTCTAGTATTGCTTTAATTCTCCAAGTTTAATTTCTTTATTGATAAGCTGGTGTTAATGGAAACTTTTCTAATCTAGAAGATAGTATTGAATCTATTGATGACACTGGGGTGACACTTAAACATGACTATTGCCATCTACTGGTAGGAAGAAGAACTTCTGGCAGTACTTTATAAATCATGTATTAAAGACTAAGCATGTCAAGCACTCACAATTTCTGGTTTGTAATTTCTGCCAGTAACTTAGTTATTAGGCTTTAAATGTTTATGTGAATAGTTTGGTGTGGGTGTTTAAGCATATGTAGGTAAATTGAAGTCCTATTAAAACTGTGTGGTTTTTTTTAATTAGGAAAAAAACATTAAGTTTTCATCTGATGCTTTGACCAGAGAGTATGTTATGTTCAGAACCTCATTGGCTTCTGTTCAGAAATCAGCAGCCCACACTCACCCCAGAAATGATGCTCCAAGCAAATTATCCGATCCATCTGATCAGAAAGGTTCTTCTTACAGTCGGCACAACGAATTCTCTGAGGTAATTTTTTGTTTATCAATAAATTAGGAACATGTGGGGCATTTATTGTTAAAAGGATTTAGAGTAAGAAAGGGAGAACTTTACATTTAATCATAGCATAGTTAGAACTATTAATAGAGACCTTATCTTCTGTCTCCTTCATTCTACTCTCAAAAGTGTTAGAAATTAAGAAACCGTTTGTAACTAAACTAATAAATTGGGAGATTACAGAGATATCTTTCTATGCTGAAAATAGTAGATACCACTTGGCATTGTTTATGACAGTTTGGTGATGTTGAAATCTAACTTGGAAACACTAAGAAAAGAATAGACTGCCTTGATTTTAAAACTGTAAAACTGTTGAAGATTATATTCTGCAACTGCCACCTTTGATATCTGAATAAGAGCTAAGCAGGAAAAGGCCAACTCTCAGAAATAAAGCTTCACATCATTGGGTAATGTGTATTATGAAAGTTCTCACATGGATAATTTTACAAGCTTAATTTGAAAACCATAGTTAAGTGCATGTTTTGAAATAAAATGTTGACCACCCCATTTGTTGGTTGATAAATATTTGACCAACAAAATTTAGTTTTCTCTTTATTACGTAATGACTAATACAACATAGAAGTTTATTCAAAAAGCATTTTTTGAGCATCTGCTATCTTATCAGGTACTACACAGATAAGAAAACGTGGTAGTAACCTTCATAGCCTTATAATCTAGAATGAAAGATAGCCTCATTAAAGAAAATATATAGTATGGTATGTGCTTTAAGAAAACAAAAGCAGAGGTAAAAGAGCCGCCAGCTCCCGAGTGACACTAGAAGACTTCACAGAAAAGGTGGCCATTTAAGTTAGGCGTTGATGTGTGATGTGAGTAGAGGTCGTGAAGGGAAAGAACACATTTAAAAGTAGCATTAGGAAATCGATACTGAACCAGCTGATAGGTTATATTATCTCTTGTGCGTTGAACAGTAAGGTCCTTCAGGGCAGGAGTTCTCTTATGTGTGACATTGGTTCTTTATGCATGTATTGGGGAGGGTATAGAAGTGCCATTGTTTTTCCTGAGTTACATTCAGTCTTTACTAAAATGTTTGTGGATTTTCTTACTAGGTTGCCAAGACTTTGAAAAACAATGAAAGCCTCAAACCCTGTGTTCGCTGTAACTCACCTGCAAAATATGATTGCTATTTACAACGGGCAGTCTGCAAACGAGAGGGCTGTGGGTTTGATTATTGCACGAGGTGTCTGTGTGACTATCACACCGCCAAGGACTGTCTGAACGGCAAGCCTCTAAAGGCCAGTTGTAAAATAGACCCTCTGCCGGGTACTAAGAAAAGCAAGAAGAATTTACGACGATTATGATCTCTTATTAAAATATCTATTAACGTATCGTGAAGGTTAGTCAGAAAATGTTAGGTTTTAATTTAAATTAATAGAATAAATGTATTGTGATTTTTCAATTTTATGTTGAAATCAATGTACTACATGGGATTTTTTTCCCACCTGCCAAGTAGAGGATGCATAACCTCTTAAAATATTTTAAAATATAATGTGAAAAGGTTCAAAGTTCTCAGTATAAATTAGAAGATTTAAATATTTTAAGAAAAGAAAAATAGTCATCTGGTATTTGTTTCAGAGATAAAATAAAATTTATCCAATTTTATAGTAGTAAAGGAAGGCCATGTAATTTTACCTAGACAATCTTAAATATAAATTTTGTTTGCCATCTATTATCATTTGAGACATTTTATTTGCCTTACCAAATTATATCTATTGAAATAGCAACTTCTGGAGTGTTAATTTAAATGTTTTGTCACCTTTCTTTAATCTCTTTTCAGTGTATATTTCCAAGTGTCCTTTGTGAAATCCTGTTTCTCTTATTTGTAAAGTCTGTATGTTTTAATATTTTTGTAAATATGTAAATTTCTATTTTTATGAAAAGATAATAAATATGACTTGTATATACATGTAAAAATAAATTTTGTTTTTGTTACGAATAAAATTATCACAAAATAATAGATAATATTAGTTATTTTTATAAACGCCTTCATCCTTGAAACAGCTGACCTGGGGAGCTGTAGGAGACTCCCTGTGCGTGCGCCTACTCCTTGGGGGTGCGTGTTCACTCCCAGGCCCTACTCACTCAGTTCCTCCTCGCTCACAGTATCTTAGCTCTCCAGTGGGTCTTGAAAGTCCATAAAACACTTTGAGAAGTACTTACACGTAGATTTACTTATCACTACACCAGCTAAACTGTGGCGTGAATGGCCACAAAAAATGCAAAAATCATACTGGAAAGATTAAGTATGTAGAATAAAATTTCCCCTTTTTCCCCACTGACCCCCCTCTACCCCGCACCTGACCCCCCCGACCTTCACCCCACTATTGTCTGTCCAGGGGTTATGCATATAAGTACTTTAGTTAATATCTTTGAATCAGAGTACTGTTTGGGGTAATAATGAGAAACAGATATTTTCAAAATTTCTTAAGTCTAACGAAGTTCTTATTGCAGTTATAAATATGGAGCGATTATAAGTTTGAATTCAGACAAAAAGCCTAAAGATTTAAGGTGTGCGCCTCATATCCTCTCAGTAGGTCCTCAAGTTTACAGGCTTTGATCTTGCACAATCAGAAAGTTTCCTTATAATTCACAGGGTTGCCATTTCTAGTCGCATTTCCTTTGTGTAGAAAAATAGATCTGATAGAAGGGCTTTATTTAATTTTAGAATACAGATTTGCTGGTCTTTAATTCTTTTAGCCTTTGCGTGCCTAAAAACATTTCCTCTTATTTAATATGGAGAATTTATTGTGTCAAATGGTATGGTGGGTTTTGTTTTGTTTTTTGAGATACAATTCACATCAAAATTGACTATTTAAAATATAAAATGCAGGTTTTGGGGTTTGTTTTTTTAGTATATTCATAAAGTTTTGCGACCTCTATTTCTACAAAGTTTTTGTCACCCCTTCCCCCCCAAAAAAGCCCGTAATTCCATCCCTTAATATCCCCAGCTTCTGGCATTCACTAATCAACTTTCTGTATATTTACCTATTCTGAACATATTACATAAATGAAGTACAGTAGGTGGCGTTTTGTGTCTGGCTTCTTGCACTTAGTGTGTTCAAGTTTCATCCATATTGTAGCACGTGTATTTCTTTTTGTTACAGTGACATTCTGCTATGTGGATAAACCACATTTTGTTAATAGACACTTGAGTGATGCTTCTATGAAAATTCATATATGTTTTTGTCTGAATATATTTTTTTATTACCTTGGGTTCACGTAAGAGTGAATTGCTGAATCGTATGGTAGCTCTATGTTTAATTTTTTTGAGGAACTGCCAAATTGTTTTTCACAGCAGCTGCATTATTTTACCAGCAATGTGTCAGAGTTCTAATTCTTTATCATCTAGATGACCTTTATTTTTCTTGTCTAAAATTGCCCTGGCTAGAACCTCTGGTGAACAGAAATGACAAAAGGGGGCCTCTTTAGCTTGCTGAACTTAGGACACTCCCCTGCCTGTGCAGCCGTGTAAATTGGATGTTTGGGAGACATGAATTTCCCCTTTAGTGTACAAGCCTTTAGATCGAAAGGAGCCAGACTTGAGGAGGTGTAATTCAGGGACATACCCGAGAAGCCTCATCTATACCCCAGGTCGGATTTAAGTGATAGGATTCCGGATTTTGAGCTGAAGCTATAATGGAATGAGACTTTCAAGAGTTTAGGGAGAGGGTAGACCGTGTTAGCCAGCCTCCAAAATACTGCCAATGACCCCAACCTCTTGGTATTCACACCTCTGAGTAATCCCCTTCCACGCCGCATGGGGATTGGTCTAGGTGAGGAGCAGAACACAGCGAAAGTGAGGCCTGTCTTTTCTGAGACCAGGTTATAAAAGACGTGAGTCCTACCTCTCCTCTCAGATCAATCACTAGAGGAAGATCAGTTGTAAGCAGCCTACAGGGAGGCCCACATTGTGAGAAATTTAGTCTCTGGAAAGTCCCAAGAGAAGAACTGAGGCTCCTGCCAACCGCTAAGTCTGTGAGTCTTCAAAGTAGGTCCTCCAGTCAAACCTTCAGACAACTTTTGTCTGCCAGCATCCTGAGTGCAACCTGAGTCACCCAGCTAACACTGCTGCCGAATTCCTGACCCCTCCCCAAACTGTGAAATAATAAACGTTTCTTTTTTTAAACCTCTAATTATGCAGTAATAACTAATACGATATTGATTAGCTGTGCTAATTATTGAGATGATCAGGTCTTCCCCAGGACTCTGAGAATGTAATAATTTGGCTGGTAATCACTGCAGGGTGATAATCCATCTTGCAGCTGCAGAATGTTCCCTAAAAAAAGAACTGACACTCCCAGGCCAAACTAGATTTGGGACTGATATAATCACAAAATGGACTATTTAACATCAGCCATATAAGGGAAGATGAATAACAAAGATGTTAGTATTTCCATGGCTGCTGTGAAATATACGGTATTTTAAAAAATGATTCTTTATTGTTAAAGAAAGTCACAGTACTAGCTTAAAGCTTACTAAAACGCCTTTCTTTGTGTTATGGCATCCAGGGAACCCTTTTATGTGTTATAGGTTAAATAAAGTTTATCTCAAAAGATGCCTTACCCAGTCCATGTCGTGGCAAGAATACATGAGTTACATTCAGTAGGACTGATCCTGGTTACTGGAGCTAGTCACCAAAATGATTTCATTTACATAACTACTCTGATCAAAGCAGTAAGCAGCATGTATCTGCGCATGGCCCTTCCTGGCCACCCGAACATGGTGCTGGGACCAACTAATATTTCTGATCAGTCGGAGTGACCATATAATAGCAAATGCTGCTTCTTTGAGGTCTTTATTTTAATGAAAACAGTTCAGGTTTGGCAGCCCTGTGTGCAGTAGGGCTTATGAATGGTGGGGGCTGTCACTTGTGAATGGTGTGGATTGTATTTTAGCGTGCTTGCAAAAATCTCAGTGTGTTCATATGCCCCGGTCTTTTGTGGGTGTTCTCATTGCCAGCCTCGCCCATTTCACTGAAGCATACACTGCGTGAACATACTAGAACTGAAGCCCAGCTTGCCTTCGGCCAAGGTTCACACTGGAACATTCCCTGGTACCTAGAGTTTGGCACCTCCATGTCCTGTGGCTGGGAAGTTTGCCATGCCCATTTCAAACAGCTCGAGGGCCTGCTCATAAGACTGCATATAAGAGAAAACAATGATAGTTCCTCTATTAAAAATAGTTTCTTAAACTCGTAATCTTACCCTGATTGTTCGCCCACAGTCCCCTTTTCCTGAATTCTGCTTCAACGCCACAAGATGGTGCTCTCATAACACCGTATTTTTTAGTTCATTCATTCCTGACTTTTAATATCAAAATGGATCAAACAATGTTGCTGCTTTCGACTCAATCTGGGGTGTCCGATTATAAGAATAGGTCCCCAACATCGCGTTAAGCTAGAACAGGCGGCTATCAACGCTTTGCATTTTGGTTGCAGGGACCAAGCACACAGGTCTTGCTTCTCCTCAGCATTTTCTCCAGCGTTGACCTTCCAGCCCCGGGGCGTACTGATCATGCTGTTTGCCTCTAGGTAAGTTCACATTGACATGAAGTTCCAGATCCTCGAAGATGGATGTACAAGCAACCTTTAAGGCCATCGCCACCTCCCCCAGAGGCCCGTGCGGAGCAGGGAGGGTCCTCAAGAGCCTCTCCGGGGAGCGCAGTGCCAGGAACAACAGCCTCCTGCGAGCCTCCCAGCCTCCGGGGAGCAAGGTGCTTCTCAGGTTGGGACTGAGGGGGGGAGAGAAGCCTCAGAAGGCAGCGGTCCCCACCTCTCCTGCCGCCTGAGCAGAGGAGAAGAGTCAGTGTTGGCAACCTCGCTGCACAGTCATCTAGCCGTACCCGTCCGGGTGCATTTAAGGACCGTCGGATTTCAACCACTGGAGTGTATAGTCTGATGGGCAAAGAAATGAGGTCTTGTTCTACCCTGGCTTCAGTTTGGGGGTGGGGGCAGGGAGTTGCAGGAGCAGCCCTTAGGGGGTGTCTCGAGGAGCCTCACATCCTGAAAATCCCAGCCCTGCAGTGGAGGGGACACCAGGCCTCCTGCTGGCAAGGCATTCCTCAGAAGGGAGTGCACAGCAGCGGCTTGGCACTGGCATGCTGGCAAACCTTTTTATTTTTATTTTATAAGTATATCTTTTTTATTGATTTCAGAGAGAGGGAGGGAGAGGGAGACAGAGAGAGAAACGTCAGTGATGAGGGAGTCATTGACCGGCCGCCTCCTGCACGCCCCCTGCTGGGGATGGAGCCCGCAGCCCGGCACGGGCCCTGACGGGGAATCGAACCGAGATCTCTTGGTGGGTCCTCAACCACTCAGCCATGCTCAGCCCGGCACTGGCAAAACTTTTTAAATTAAAATTATTTCTAATCAAATTGTAATCTGATGTTTATCCCTTGACATTTTACCTAGAGATTCCTCCGAACTGTCGTCACCCTGGAGGCTTGGCCTGTGCAGTCAGCGTGCGAGGGATCACTGTCATGTTAACCGTCTCGAGTCTTAGTGCTCTTATGTCTTATTCCTGAGAGATTTTCCAGCCATTTTCATGAGTTTGCAAACTTCTGACGAGCCCAGAATGTCAGTAAACTTGGGGCTTTCTCTTCCTAATCACTGCACGTAAGTTCCTTCTCATTCCCTTCTTTGGTTTTCCACCAGAGGGCATCATAAACCCATCCAATACATCATTTGGCACAGGTATTTTTAATATATGATGTTTTGGGGCTTGTTTAAAGTGGTTCTAGTTTCCTTACTCCAAGGTGCTATAGTTAAGAGTAGGGTCTCTTAAGATAAACTTAGTCCAGGTCCCAGGCCTGCTCTCCACCAGCTCTGCGGCCTGGAGATTCCTAATTTCCTCTCTGTGTTCTCACCCCTGTAAAGTGAGAGTAACAACCCGCCTCATAGCCTCGAGAGGATTAACCGAGTATAGACCCCTGGGCGAAGTACTTAGCACTGTGCCCAGACTACAGCGAGCACCAGGGAGCGAGAGCCACCAGGAAAGTTTAGGAAAACGGCAGCTGCACTTGCCTCGGAATTACCCCGATGGAAAGCATCAGAGTGAAAGCGCCTAAATAAAGCTAATTACCAGCCTTCTGAGCGTCAGGTGTGTCAGGCCCACTTACGGACGTTATTTCCACCCAACAGACACAGGAGGGAGGAGTCTATGTTCTCTTGTCCATCGGTCCATCTCAGGGCTGCAACAGTGACTGACGTGACACATTGGAGATGTTCAACAGGTACGTTTGAAATGAAAGTAAGAGAATTTTTATTAACTTATATATTTACAGGTAAGAAAACGGAGGCCAGGGGAGTTGAGGTAAGTTGCCTAGAATCACATAAGTGGATTCTGCTATATCTAAACCTAAATCCTACCAAAAACCTATCTTCTTTCCAGGGGCTTTTCTCACCTTGGAGAAAGGTCGAGAAGGTTGAGGGTTAAAGAAAGTGAACTTGTGGTTGACTTTCATGGCTGAACTGCCAGCTGCATTGTGCACTGTTAGTGGGGAGAAGGGAAGACATTACTTTTAGCAACACTTTTGGTGCTTAGCAAAAAAGTAATTTAGGGAAAAAAATTACTTAATTACTCTCAAGCGGGTCTTGCAAATATTCCTAACACACATTTTCCCTAAGGCGTTTTGCAACCTAATTCTGTAACTAAAATGGATGCAAAATATCAAGAAAAAAGAACTTCAAAAGCCTGCTCACATTTAAGTTTACTTTTTGGAGGGCACAAGGGCTGCTTCCCCCTCGGTCTATAGACGGCTTTGCCCAGACCTACTGAAGCAGAATCCACGTTTTCCTAAGATCCCAGGTGATTTATGTGCACATTAAGGTCTGAGAAGTGCTGTCGTCCTCAATATGGCTAATTATGGAAAACACGTGATGGCTTCCCACTAACTGATTAATCACTCTATTGAACGTGTTTCAAAAAGCAAGGAGCTGGCTACAAACTTATTTTGTTTCTTTTTGGAGACTTGTGCCCATCAAGCCCAGTTAGAACAAGCTTCTCTAATTTTACAAAATGATGCCTTGCGTGGATTACTAGTGTGAAAGGTTTGATTTCCCTTTATTTATGGGTCTATATAGCCCGAGGTCATTTTACTGTCAATATTGTCCTTATACTATATCTATGAATCACCAAAATCTGTTTCGTAAATCCAAGGTGGAGGTGGATGGCCACGTTAAAATTTATGGAACTGTCATGCTCGGTGACAGATGTCTCAGTTTATAAAACTTCGCTGCCTATGAAAAGGCAAGGATACCTGCAGTGATATTCATAGGTTTTCGTTACATGGAAATACATTGTAAAACCATCTCTGCCTACTATACTATAGGATACATATTTACACACATTTTTTTATATATGTTACACAGGTAGACCTCTATAGGTTCACGTTAGTGGTATTTAATATATATAATATGAAACATTGTTAAATACGAATAGTTTTTTTAAAATTTGTAATATTTCCTTATATCTTTTAAAGGTTTGTAGGCACAATAATAATTTGTTATAGTATAAATAGATATTTGTCTTTGTTAATACTTTAGAAAATTATGACGCAGAGTAACAGTAATGGAATAACTGGGTAGATTTTTATTCGTTTTAGTATTCAACCACATCTGTGTAGTCCAGTACTGTTAAAAACTGCTGTGGCCCTGGCCGGTGTGGCTCATTTGGTTGAGCATCGCCTCATGCACAGGGAAGCTGCAAAGCTGCAGGTTCGATTCCCCGTCAGGACACATGCCCTGGCTGGGGGCTCGATCCCCAGTAGGGGGCGTGCAGGAGGCGGCAGGTCCATGTTTCTCTCTCATCAATGTTTCTCTCTCCCTCTCCCTTCCTCTCTCATTAAAATCAGTAAAAGCACATTTTAAAAAATTGTTATAAACTAGGAATAACGACAGTAATAAAGCAATGATTAGCAAAACTTATTTCATTAAATTATCTATACATATTTTTCGTCTGCAAAATTGAATCAGTTCTTTTTAAAATATGAACGTGGGCGAGTCACTCGTGCCTTAAAGTTAACTCATCTGCAATCTAGAATAGTTGGATTCGGTTATCTCTGATCTTGCCTCAATTCCAACACCAAAATCGAAGTGTTCCTTTCCCTTTAAATCTCTATGAACTTGCGCAGAATCACAGATTTTGTATCTCTAGCGTCTTGTCCTTGCTTCAAAATCTGTTGACAAACCAGCAGCCTGAGCTGGCCGTTCCCTTGAGGACTCTCCCTTCGCCCTGAAGAAGGGGAGGGAGCCAGGCAGCGCCGGGCACTGCAGCGTGGTGCCCTGGGAAGCCCTGGCTTCGCCCCGTTGCACACTCGCTTCACCAGCTGGGCCTTATTTTCTGAAGCGGCTGTGCCCACGGGCCCCCTCGCCCTCGCCCTCGCCCTCCTGCTGGAGGCGCTGGGTGCGTGGAGACGGAAAGGGGCTTTGGCAGTGGGTTAGCGGTTAGTGAAGGTACTTGGAAATGCAGGCAAATTGAAGAATTCCTCAGGCACAGCCGCTTAGGTCATTAGCATTAAAACGCATTTTTGAAGCACAGTTTCTGCTGTATTTAAATATATTCCTAGGTTATTTCTGTGGAAGACGGTGCCAGTGTGTCAGGGAGCTCGCCGTCAGGATGCTAACTTTATGATTCAGTGTCTCAGTTCCCTGAGAAAAGGGGACACCGAGTCTATTCCGCGGGAACTTGACCCATGAGGGTCGGAAAGCAAAGCGTTTTCCAGTGATTTCCCGGGACCAGCTTCTCTCGATGCTGCCGCAGAAGCGCAGGGAGGCACTTGCACCCACGCGAGGCTGCTCCGGGGCCTGCTGTGCTGTTTCGCTCTTCCCGCTTTGCTTCCACCCGATCTTACCCGCTGTGACCACCTTCAGACGCAGCCCCTGGTTCTCGGGACACCGAGTCACCGGTCCTCCCGGGAGGGATGTTTATGAAAAGCCCCTGACTGTGTGCGAGAGGCTGCCGAGGAGCAAACCCTAGAGAAAAGCAGCCCCTCCTGCAGGAGGGCTCGGCGCCCGGCGCCCGGTGCCCTGGCAGGGGCCCAGGCAGGGCCTCACCGGCGCTGGCCTGCGGGCACCCGGCAGGCCCGGGCTTCAGGCTCTGCGCCGCCCGCCTGGAGCCCTTAACGATCTTACCTCTGAACTTATGTTTCATAAGTAAAGTCTAAAGAGACAACTCTGCCTGGTAATTTCTTTAAACAATTTATATTTTCACTTCTTCGGTTGTTCTCAGTGGGTGAAGCGTATCTGAACCAGGGCTTTGCCTTCACCCGCGTGAGGTCCTGGTCGACCTGAGCTCGGGCTCGGTTGCAGTGGCGCTGTGTGCACAGACACGTCCATATGCATTATATGTATATAGACATAAACATGTACACACACATCTATTAGTTATACTGTCTGCATTTGTCTTAGTTTAATTTTTAAACCAATTTTTTTTGTATATTTCATTTTTTTTTAAAGTTTATTGTCAAAAGAGGAGTCATGACATACTCTTTTAATTCCTTTCAGCTTTTTCTACAGTTCTCTTTCCTTTTTCAGTTGTCTTCACAAATCCTGTTGAAAAAAATTTATCGCCATTTTCAAACGGTGATTTTAGCTTTCAAATGGTGATTTTAGCTTTCAGTTTTTTCAGTGGCTTCCCTTTATTTTCTATATTATTAATGCCTGCTCCTATGTTACAGTTTTCTTCCTTTTAGGTCTTTGCATTCCTGTCACTGTCCTGGTTCTATTTTCTTGGGGTAAAGAAACTACTAATTTTCCTTTTTTTTTTTTAACATACGTAATTAGAGCAATGCATTTCTTTCTCAATACCATATCAGCTGTAGGCCAAATGTTTTAATATGTATGATTTTCACTCTCATTTTTCCCCCCAAATGTTTTATTATTCCCATAACTATTCATTTTAGACCAATAAATTATTTATAAATAAACTCAAATTTCTAAATAAGTAGAATTTTAAGTGCACCTTTTTGCCCTTGATTCTTAACTTTATAGAAAATACAGTGAGAAAGTGGTATATATGATATTGATTTTCTGAGATTTTCTTTGAGTACTGGTATGTGGTCCAATTTAATAAATATTTAGTGTTTGATCTTAAAGTATGTGTATCCTGTAATTGTTAGGTATAGACTTACATCCATGCTTGTTAATCATATTATCCAAACCCTCTAGATCCTTACTCATTTTTGATTCTTTGATCTATCAGTTTTCATAGATGCGCATTAACACCCCTTGTTTAGATTAGGGATATGCCTATTTCTTTTTGTAATATTTGATTTAAATATTTTGAAGCTAAGTTGCTTTGTGCTTGCGGTTTCAGGGATTTTGGAACTTCCTCCTCTATCACGGTGCAGGGAATCCGTACCTATTCGTGCATTTTTTTATTAAATACCATATTACCCGATAAAAGTTTAGCTGTACCAGATGCTGTGGGCTGAGCTGTGTTGCCCCAAAATTCATATACTGAAGTCCCAGCCCCCAGTCCCTTAGAATGTAACCATATTTGGAGACAAGGTCTTTAAGGAGACAATTAAGCTAAAAGTGAGGCTGTTAGGATGGAGCCCTAATCTAATATGACTGGTGTCTATATAGGAAGAGGAGGGCACCCCAGGGATGTGCACACACAGAGAGACAATCATGCGAGGAGGACCGAATCTTCCAGCCAAGAAGAGAGTCCTCAGAGGAAACCAAACCTGAAAACACCTTGACCTTGGACTTCTGGTCTCCAGAACTGTGAGAAAATTACTTTCTGTATTTAAGCCACCCAGTCTGTGGCATGTTGTTCTGACAGCCCTAGCAACTAACACACCAGATTTCCTGTATTAATATTTGTCTGAAATGCCTAATTCTATCTCATTACCTGCAACCGTTCTGTGGCATTCCGTTTTAGGTATTACTGCTCTAAATGTAAGTACTTCCTTTATATTGTTTATTTGTTTTACTGCATCATGGGGTTGATCATTCCTTCATTATAGTATGTAATTTTTGAGTGTTAATTACTATCTGGTTGAGATCGAAGTGTTTTTACGTGTAAATCTTATGAATTTGTCTCCAAAAGTTTCTTCAGAACTCTTTTTCATCTACTTATGCTACATGCCCAGAGGCTTGCCTCATTTGTACAGGTTTAGGTGAAATTTCTCACCTTGGAATCCCCACCTTACACAAAGAGTTAAATCCCTGCAGTCCTTGCATCCATATGCAGAACTAGAGATTTGATTACCATGAAAAATTACTTTGCTGTTTCGTGCATAGAAAAGCTCTCTTGCCACATCTCTGATCTGCTAAGCCGTTTTCTCCTTCAAATGGAGGGGTAGCTCTTTGAAAGTAAGCCCCTGCCATACTGTTTGTTCTTAAAGATCTCTCCCCTTGGTTTTGGGTAAGGTCAGGGCACACAAGCAGAGGGCACTGAGCCGCACAGGAAAGGCTAGGTGACACGGACAATAGAGGGATTCTGAAATGCCTGCCTTTGGAATCCGCTCTCCAAGAAACAAACCAAAATCCAGTGAAAACAAATATTTCAGGTATTTCTATAATCTACTGTATCATATGATCAAATTAAGTTGTACCCAAGAAAAATAGAACAGAAAGTTGGTTATGAAGTGGATACCGTAGGCTTGCCTGCGCTAGAGTTCATCAAAGTTCTATGTAAACTATTTCCTTCTCAGCAAACGCGGCCTCTTATTTTTCCCTCCTGTTCATTCAGCGCAGGCAAGTGCTAACCCACGACGTGGGTTTGGAACTCAGGCTGAGGAAAGGAGTGAGGGACAGAACAGACTTTTCCGTCTGTTTTGAATTCATGATATAGGCTTTCTAAATATAACAATCATTTATTTTCTGTTTGGCCTAAATTAACTTAAATGTGTGTACTGGCTTTGGGAACTGGGAACTCAACTAAAGACAAATTGGTTTGTTTCCCTTTCATATGTTTCTGTTTCCTGGAGATAGGATGGGGGTGAATATTTTTAGCTCACCTAAAAAATAAATTGTTAACTGAACGAAATAGCCTTTTTCCTTAACCGACACATTTTCTTAACCAACTCAGGTAGGAAAACCTTCTAGGGAAACCAAATTATTTTCAAAAGGGTGCTTGTGATCGTTTTAAGTTTGGTATTAAGCTGTGAGAGCATGATTGACACTTTTTTACTCTTGGAAAGTAGGGTTCCTTTTAAACTGACTTGGCTGAAAATACCTTATTGTCTAATTCCTTATTGTTTGGACATTTTCCTCTAACCTGTGGAGCCTATTTCCCTGAGCTAATTGAGTTGTTTTATGTCACCGTTTATCTCATGGTTATTAACGCCTTATACTCGGGATCTCTGAGGGGCTTCTGTACACCAGTTACACATGTAATGGCATCTCTAAGAGTGGATTATTTTTTCTATCTTTCAATATCCTGTTTCTATATGTTGTTTGAGGATTTAGTCTCCCATATTCTAACTATAATTTATAATTTATTTAATGAAAAGCTTTATTCCTGAAGATGCATTAATGAAAGCATCACTCTATTGAAATCCAGCATTTCTTACCTGATGTTTTATGCCAGCTGTGAAACATCTAAGTTTTATCGAATTGAATTGCCCTGAGAATAAAACCTTCTGCAGGTTTACAGGAGGTGTCAGAGCAAAATAGCTCTTCTTTCTCCCCAGAATAGCTGCAGCCTTCCTCTGTGAGCAGCATTAGCAGTAAGCAGGCAAATAACCGGTGGGACCAGCCATGCTAGGACCAGAGGCTCAGGGCAAGATGCCCTGTAAAGGACTGGGGCCTGATTAACTTTCCTCCATGACCTTTCCAGGCACACAGCCATGTGTACCTGACCTATCTGCCACGGAAAATTTCCTGTTCTAAGAAATAATTACGGCAACTAACATCACTGAGCACCTCCTATGTTTCAGACCCTAAGCCAAGCCTTTTATATGGTAGGAACTCATCCGGCCCATTTAACCCCTCCTCCCCTTCAGCCTGTCTCCCGCCGAGGCTTCTCTGACCCCTGGTTCACAGATGCTTCCCTTGGGGCGCACAGGGCCTAAGCCGCTTAAGCCCAGGCGTATCTGACCCGTGCGACGGTTCCCGTCGGTCTCAAGGTGCAATACCTGCCACCATACCTGCCACCGACTCCACCCGTGCCGGGTACGCAGGATGCTTTTACCTTAATCCCTCTGCCCTCTGCCTTTCCGTCTACAAAACCCTTCTAGCTAAAGGGTTTACTTTGACGGTCGTCACTGTAAATTTAAGTCAAAGTGCCCTGTCTTTGAAGAGCTCGTATTTTTTGTCTTATCCCTAACTGAAGTAAAGTAATACGTCTTGAGGAATAAATTTTGGAATTGATGAGGGGCATTTTAGGAACCAGAACCTTGCCTGATGCCTCTGCAATCAGATGTCTGTCTCCTTATCTAGGACTAGGAGTGACCTTTATAAGGACGATTGGTGTGCTCTCCACCCCTGGGGGGGTGATTGTCATCTCAAAAAGGGAAACAACAAATGCACTGAGCTGCATGACGTAGAAATGAGTCATGAGAAGAAAAGGCTCATGTCTTTTCCCAGATAAAAATTATACTTAGGATTATATACCATTCATCAAACACAGGGTGTGGAGAGAGTTGTATACAATTACATTTTAAATGTGCCCTAGCATCACATAACTGGCTTTCACGTGGGCGTCTTTTGCATATTTATACACAAGCATATGTGTCAAGTTAGCAGAGGTAATGTCCATTTTTTTTTTCTGTAGTTTTCATTTTGTACCAAGTTTATCTCCTAGTTTAAGTACTATGCCAACTGTTCTTCAAATTTATGCAAACTGTGTTTAGTATAAGCTTTTGCTTTATGAAACTACTGATTCAATAGTTTTTACAGGGCAAAATACTTTTAGGTGGGAATAATTGATGATGTTGAAATATTGAGCATGTTATTAAAAGTGACAGGTGTGTTCAAGCGGAATGAATAATGTAAGTGTGACAGATCCGTGTGCGGCATCATAAGATAACCTCACCTGGAATAATTCAGACCTCAGTTATCACCAGAGTTAAAAAAGAAATCATTTTAAAATCCCCACTCTTCATTACTCTTCATTAGCCTGGTTTTTCTCTTACGATTATAATTTAATATCAAAATACATTAGTTAAATCACTTTATTTATTATTTTCCATGTGCTCACTAAGATCACATAATTTAAAAAATCAGAATTGGAAAAGAGTAAATAGGTAGATAGATACAATATTATCTGTAGACATTGGACAAAACAGATGGGAACATCTAATAATCTGCCAAAATATACTCCTTTCTTTCTGAATTTTGAGTATACATTTACTTTTAGTGCATTTGTTTCTAATTATTAGAAGCTACTGTATACTGTATTTCTGTTTAAAAATGCTAAAATGAATTTAAAAGATAAAAACCATAAAAGACCATCTTTTATTTATAAGCATGAAAGAGCCCTGATTAGAGGGTTATCAGGGTGATTATCAACTTGATGCCAACTAACCTTCCTAAAACATTTGGCTTCAAAACAGAGAGAGCTGTGGAAGAGTGGACAGAATGAAGGAGGGGAAATGCAGTCCCAGTGGGATCCCACGTTAATCACGCGTTCATTCAAGCGTTCGTTTTATGCGGGGAGCCGGGCCCTGTTAGACAAAGGGAATCGCCTGTAAAGAAGGACTCTCAGCACCTACAGCACTGAGTCTGTGGGGGAAAGAGACTTAACAGTAACCAAGGGTGATGGGCTGTATGGGTCTTCATGTCCCCGCCATACCCTACCGTATAGCGGGGACACTGCTGGCGACCGAACGCTTGCGTTCCTCCAAAACTCACGTATCGGAATCTGATCCCCAATGTGGCGGTGTTTGGAGATGGGGCCTTTGGGGGCGATTAGGTCTTGAGGGCAGAGCTCCCATGAACTCGAATAGTTGCCTGTAAGAGAGCTGCGTCCATTCGTCCGCTGTGTGAGGGCACCGTGAGGACACGGCCTCTGGAACAGGGAGTGGGCCCCGGCACGAGATCGGCCCCTGCATGACCCCCAGGTCCGTGCAAAACACATTGCTGCTGCTTATAAGCCAAGCATTCCCCATCTCTTTCCCATTGCTTTAAAATAAGAAAGAATATTATTTTGATATCAAATTTGCCCTTATGAATAATATCATGAAACTAACGAAAATTACAGTTTTTATTTTATTTTCAGTGTAAATTTGTTTACTAGCTTCATGTTATAGAATCCATTCTTCCTCTAAGGGAAGTATAGGTGGGAAATGATCATTTAGTAATGTTTAGTAAAATAGAGAAAGAAAAATATTAGTAAATATTAGCAAATATTTGTACTTATCACATCACTTATACTCTACCTAGACTGAGCTTCACATGAAATACCAAGAGAGGGTGACTCTCCCAAGGTAACGGAGGGACTATGGACCAGGGCCCTGGGATCCTGAATGCCCCGTTACTTTTCTACAACTTTCGGGAGCAAGTCAAACCTGGTGCCTGAATAAAAGCTTTCCATACAACCCAGCACTTAGCACCCCATGATAACTTTGGCTTTCGTTCCATGGGCCTCCTACTACCAAAATGAGTTTCTTTTAAAGGAACATTAGACGAAGTAGATCTGTGCTTCTGTTTCACCTCCACCTATATTTACTTAAATGACACTTATTTCAAGGTCTCCTTTTGGTGTTAAATGATATTCTGCTAATGGACAGACTAAGGACATTACTCTGTTTATTACCATTCTTCTAATTTATCATACTTTTAAGAAGTACAAGAAAGATGGGCCCCAGTAATAGAAACCTGATACAATACATTATATTTTCTTACTATTCTTTACACTTCTGTCATATTCAACATTTTTCTCCAATGCTTAAACTAGTGACTTATCCATAAAAGATTTTCAGCACATTTTGTCGAGGGAATGAATCAGTACTGACAACTTTTACTATTCTTCGTCACATTCTTATTTATAAAAATAGCATAGAAATGATCTTTTCCTAGAAGAACGACAATAAAATATTTATATTATTCCAATGTCAAGAAGTCCAGATACTTTCTGATATATTACTTGAAATTACTATTTATGTTTTACTTTGCCTGCTGCCTAAAATGATTTGAGGTAGCTTGCAACAATTCAATGACACAAATCAATAAAAATGTGTTGGTATTTTCCATGTGCCTGGCAAAGCTCTATGTCAAAGTGGATATCCTGTGTTCTCTGCACCCAAGAAGCTTGTGCCTAGGGCAGGCTAGCAATTAACTATAATACATGTAGTCGATACTACAGTGATGATCTGAGCAAAGTGCTCTAATGCAATAAGAGAAGACAAATGCAATAAGACCACAAAATCATTGCAATTCTGATAAAAGAATAATAGTCCTGCCTTGGGTGGAGGCAGATAGAGAAAGGAAACCTGGATTAAGACAAAAAACTATTATAATTGAGCTCTCATCTAATAAGGGGAAACATTAGACTTTCTCAAGAGAGTAATCTTATTTTTATGACACTAAATTTATCATGGTTGTTTGGATATGAGTGCAATAAAAAACAAAATTGGCACTACTTATGTAGTTATACAAATATAGAGAATTTTCAGTGTCTTTTTTTGGCATCAATACTTGATAATAGCTAATAATATAGTTCTATACTGTACCTTCATGAACACATTCCCTCTGGAAATAAAGTCAAGCTGAGAGTTTTTAGCTTTCTTAAGTTAAAGTTAGGACACTGATTGTGAAAGATTGAATCCTGAAAAACTGGGATAACACAATGTGAGCAGATTCTGACAAAGCCGAGAAAATCACACCCTCGATTCTGCCAAGCCCCCTTTGCCAGTAGAAGCATCCTTTCTCTCCTGTCTTAGAGAGTCACTGTCCCCTCGCCTGGGGGACCCTAATGGTCTCCTGTGAGGCAGCTGCCTTGAAGAGGCTTCGGATTCCCCTCCGGGCCTACCCCCACCACAGCACGGATCTCAGATCTTCCACAAGCGAAAGCTCCTTTCTTGTGCAAAACTCCCCAGAAGCTTTTTGTTCTGTTTCTAATATGACCTGATAACCCAGCTCACAGACATCTTAAGAAACCCTACATGAAGGACAAATCCAAGTAAATAATAAAACCACTGGCCAAAAACCAACATCAACAACAGCAAAAAAGCAAACTGAAACAATTTGAAAAACACATGGAAGATGCTGGGAAAAAAAGGAAAGATAATGTATCCACAAACCAGAATGTGAAACTATACAAAGAGTGGTCAGAGAGAGAGAAAGAGCTTATGGGAATTAGATATATAATCGCACAAATGAAGAAAGTAAAGTATTTGGAAAAATAAAGTAATATCATGCAAAATTGATAAAAATACAGATATATTAACTAGGAACAAAAGGGTATGAAAAGCTAGAGGATCAGGCTATTGGGACCAACACCCATATAATAGGAAATTAGAAAAAGAGAATAGAGGAAACAAAAGGGGAAAACTGTCAAAAATAGTTCGAGAAAATTTTCCCGAGCTGAACGACCTAATTTTCTACATGGAAAATGTCCACAGGCATGTCCTGTAAAATGAATGAGACAGAACCACATGAGTACCCATCACTGTGGAGTTGTAGGACATTCGGAACCTCAGTACTTCCAAGAAGAAAAAAATTATCTTAAAAGGATTGAGACAAAATGTAATGGAATTTCTCATCAGAAAGCAAGACAACAATGAATCGAGCGAGGTTCACACATCCTTTATCTGGAACCCGGTGGAGACTCATTCCACTAAAACGAGAGGACATTCAAGGCGGAAGAAGAAGAGGAGACATACGCCAGAGACATTCAGGGGGTCCCCAGGATTGTGGCTGAGGCTCTCGGGATGACGACCTGAGCAACAGGCCCGGGGGGCAGGCGGCTCATAGGGGACCGGGTCGGAAGGCTGCAGGAAAGTCATCTCCAAAAGGCAAAATGAACAGAATATGCTTCATGATTTCCAACTTGATGAGACAAGAGTTAGGGGACATAGGGGAGATGAATCAGTTATAACTACATAGTAAATTAAGCAAATAGATAATAGAAGACTCCAGGGAGAAAAAAGTTGTATACGTCACAAGAGTATACTACATGGCTTAGCACTAAATACTGAACCGACGACCGTGATGATCTACGACATTAAGAGAACAGGGACATAAGACATTAAGAGAATAGGGACATAAGAAGTGTGCTGTGGGGCACATAGTGGTGAAGGAAAAGAGGTCATCTCCAGCGTCTCCAGTCCAGATCCACAGATTATGCCTCAGTCCGAAAATTTAGGGTGTGGGAGTCTAAATACATTACACAGGGGGAACATCCGAAAGAACTGACATTGTTGCCTGGAGGCTGAGGCGGGGGCGAGGAGTCCAAGGAGGCTATGTTTTTCTTGGCAAGTCCTGTAGAACTATTCAAATCCTTAAAATAAGCTTCGCTTCGTAGAACTGTTTGAATATATGCATGGGTAGTGTTGATCAAAGTTTAAAAAATGAAAAACACACAATTTATTCATGAATAATTAAACCCTTCTGATCACGCCTAAATGAGGTTTTAGGAGATTAACCACGAGCCATGATAAACGAGTGGATAATTAAAATCAAATACATTATAGTTCACGTAACCTAATCCAAGTGTTATTTATCTTAAACTCAGCAGTTTAAGAACGAGCCATTACTAATGCCTAGAGGACCCCAAAAAGGAGGAACTTGTTCGTTAAGTCATCCATCTTCTTTGTTTTGGGGTCTGATTCTGTGGAGAGTGAATTTTCCAGATGTCATCCCTTGCTGTATAGTCTGAGGAGCTGCTTCCCCTACCTCTAGACACTCGGGACAAGGCAGATGTCCCCAACACCCTTACCTAGACGCGTTGAGTTCAGCAAATTTTTACACATTACTTTTCCTTCCCAATCAGTGGTGTTTTGACCAGTCCCGGTAGCCTTTCTTTCCCTTCCCCTATAAGTGCCGGCCTGCTTGAAAGTCGAACGTCAAAACATAAAGAAGATAATCATGTGTTGGAAAGAAAAGCTATCTGAAAATGGTTATTTGTGTAGGTCCTTGTGAAAACGCTCCTTGTTATTTTCAGGCTGCCTGAGGCTGAAATAGTTTCCCCTTGAACAGGCTACGGAGAGTGAATGCGCGGGTCAGGGTCAGCCTGGTCCGCAAAGACCTCCTAGTTTATTTGATTAACTGCAGCGGAAAGTTAAATTATATAGTTATGTGACGTCTAAAAGTCACTTTGGTAAAACTGGGTACACGGTGACCTAGAAACCTTTAGACTTTGTCAGCTAGGAGTAAGAGTGACAATGTAAACCCCTTTTCTCCCCCGGTCAATACTCACTGGATCAAAATAGCCATTATGTTAGCCTCTGCTTCTGAGCGCCCTGGCTGCTTTTATTTAATCAGATGCCCCTTTGGAAACTCCATGTCCCCCCTCTTTAGCTTTGTTTCCTAGAGAGGGCTTCTTTCTGGCCTAGAATATCTTGTTTGTATTCTGTCCTTCCATTTGGCAGTAGAAGAACCCAAAAGAACTTTAATAGAGATGTGAGTACTCACGGTTCCCACAGTAGCAACTTGTAAATTTGATGTCTTATGTGGGGTTTTTTTTGTTGTTGTTTTTTTAACACAGTTGAATTAGGATTTATAGTGACCTTTTCCAAGATATGTTAAAACAATATATAGAGAAGCCTAAAACCAAACAAGCTTATCCATTCTGACCTCAGTTTCTTAAAAAGCAACAGATTTAAGTCTTGCCCCATGTGAAGACTGAGTGACCCCTTTAAGGTGAAGGAACCCTCGTTTCATTTGGCTGTCTCTTCCCTTTGCTCACCTTTATTTCTCACTGCATATGGTTCTGGCTGGTAGGAGAACAGAGAGCAGAGTGTAATTTTTTCCCCTCGCAGTTGTAGCATCCTTGCCCCCATTACAAAGTACAGCAGCCTTACAAAGGTGTACTTATGTTCCCGGAGGCCCTGGTTATCATGGTTTCCACTCCACTGTGTAGCATCTGATCGGTCCATTCATTGACATAAAATCCCAAGCTTCTTTCTAAATAGATTCAGAGGCTAGACCGGTACTTCACAAACTGAATAACTCACTTAATAAAGAGCTCTCTAAGAGTAAAGAAAGCTTTGCTCTATCATAGGTGTGGCTCTTGTTTCTCTCACTAATTTTGTCTTTGTTTCTGTTAGACATGGGTCTAAGTTATTGGGGAGCTTTCATTGGAGAAATGAGGCCTGTGTCACTGTTTGAAGTAGGCTAAGACAATTGCTTTTTTGCGTTTCTGAGCCTGGTCAAAATGAAAGGATCTGAATAAAAAAATATGAATAAGTTGAAAACATTCTTTTTTTTTTTTTACTCTCCGGAATTAAATATTTGTAAAATGTTTGGAATATAAAAAATTTATTTCATACATATGTGAACAACTTGGAGCGATGATGATAACCCAGTGAATTCTTGATTTATTGCCTGTGCCATAAAAGGACAGTGAAAACGCTTTTATCGTCGCACTGGATGCAAACAGTTCATGAGAGTTACCAGCCGACAGCCCCGCGAGCACCGGCGCTGTGAGCACACAGCAGGCCCGAAGCAAGGCCCAGTTCTGGGAAAGGGACAGTGATACAATTCACACTTCATTGCAGCTTTAGAGTTTTACTTTATGGTCTCCAATGTTCTATGAAGCCGTTTCTTATTTCTAACGTAACTGAAGCTTCAGGCAGTTTAGAATGTACTTGTCAAATCAATCCCAGCACAATGTCCTATGAACTCAAATGATCCCAGAGGAGGGTACATTTCCCTGTCGTGAGAATTCTGGGAGATCTAAGGGGGAGACAACTCGGGAACCCAAAGCTTTTAAGAAGCTTCTCAGTCATGTTTTCGTCAGGCATAGGAACTTATCTTTACTTGAACACTGAT